>NC_064922.1:783682294-784283544 GCF_023897955.1 Schistocerca gregaria
GGAAGGAGACCAGACAGCGTGGTCATCGGTCTCATCGGATTAGGGAAGGATGGGGAAGGAAGTCGGTCATGCCCTTTCAGAGGAACTATCCCGGAATTTGCCTGGAGTGGTTTAGGGAAATCACGGAAAACCTAAATCAGGATGTCCTCGACGCGGGAACTGAAGTAGGTCTAACTGGCTCTGAGCACAATGGGACCTTAGCTTCTGAGGTCATCAGTCCCCTTGAACTTAGAACTACTTAAACCTTAGTAACCTAAGGACATCACACACATTCATGCCCGATGCCCGAGGCAGGATTCGAACCTGCGACCGTAGCGGTCGCGCAGTTCCAGACTGTGGCGCCTAGAACCGCACGGCCACACCGGCTGGCTAGGCCAAACTCCGCTGAACATTAGTCAGTAGTAGAAAATGGAGATGTTGTTTTGAAATAGATACAGACATAGAGGTGAAATCATCTTTCGGACGATTTCATAATGTGGGGCACCACAGCCGTATATCAGTTGGTTTTTGACTACAGAAGTGAGTACATACAGTGTCTAAGAACGTGGCTACAGTTTCGACGATGACCATTACTGCATTCAGCAAACAGTCTGCTATAAATTTGTCACTTGCAAGCTCATGACCATTAGTGCATTGACTAAATATTCTGTTTTAAATCTGACACTTGCACGTATACCTGTATGTCTGCTGCAAAATAGTCGGATACTTTACGGCATGTTGGCGTCTATAGCACTTGAGAATGGCCTCTATGGACCAATTTGGCCAATCATGTGAAACTCAGTAAAGTAAATACGTGTAATGAACAGCTGAGGTGGCACCGTTACAGTGTCATTCAATCAACTTTTGTAACCTGCACAAAGACAAATAGGTCATAATTCTAAGAACATTCTTAAATGTGTCGTAAACAGTCAAGAAAATTCTAATAGAAGATATCAGCTTCGATTCCAATGTCTTACTGGAGGAACACTTGTAACACCGTAGCTTATGCACTACATACCTATTGTTGATCCATTTAGCTTTCTATTTTGTTCAACATCCCATCGTTGAACTTCTGTAATTAGCGTACGATTAATTCGATACTGTAATAAAGTATAATCTCTGTAATGATATTTCGCCTTCCTCATATAATCTCTTTGTTTGTCTTTAAAATTAAATAATTTTATTTAAATAATTTTGTGTAGAACTACCAATATATGCAAATGTTCTGTTTTATTTAAAATGTTTGTTTGCTGTTAGGTTAACTGCTGACCTTCACTTCGGGTTCTTAGTTATTTTGTATGTAAAAGGTGTTGTGGTTCCCCTCAGGAACGGAATTGTGTAGCGCGCGCAAATTGTGGTTGGCCTAGGTAGAAAACATGGAACTGAGAGTCAGTCGTGGACGAGCTACCAAACTGTGAAATGCCCATGTAAAAGTTGTATATTGTGCTGGTTCCGAGAGAGGCTTTTCCTGAGGATTTCCAATAACTCGTATGGATGGATAAAGAGCTGGAACTATTCTGAAATTGGTATCTATCATCACCACCAAGAAATGACAGAGTCCAGAAATTCTACCTGCATTCAACATGCAATCGCCACCACATTGGGCAATCACTGTAATGGAACACAATAGAAATGTACAGTGAAGGCTCAGCTTATTGGATGTTTTCGTGTGCTCAAATATAAGGTAATTTATAACTAATTTTATGTACCTATCTCGATTTTTTGTCTTGTTATAACACTTCTCAGGTTCCTCTCCATTTCAACTAAAGTGATTACAGAGTGTCCTTATTGAAAGAACATTAAAGCCTAGTGTTTTAACTAATTAATGCCTCTTGAACATAGTAAAAAGAAAAATAAAGTTAATGTGGCAAGAGAGTGAACTAAAGTAAATGATGCTTGCTGAAAATAATTTTTCTGTTATAACTGCTTATTAATATGTCGTTGCCAACTTCAAAATTAAAAGTTCTTAAAACTGAGGGTTATAAAGTTTTGCTTAATAAATGATCATATTGCTGCCTGTTGTAAATCGCAAAAGGTGAGTCATTATCTTACAAATACGTCAATTTTGTGTCTCATCGTAGTAGAAGTTGAAAACTGCAATTGTGGAAAGTTATATAGTCATGCTTGCTAAGCACTTGTTTCTCTTGTGTATTGAAAGTGCATATTAACAGTGTAATAGGATCCATAGTTTATTCGTTATGCTCTTGATAAATAACAATTAATAGAAAGAGCACTACCTATGAAAACAGTAACTTCTTTTATTCAAAAGACAGCGAGAATTAACCTGTTAGTGAATTCCATTTAACTTTCATTCTGAATAGAAAAGTATTTAGCTGAGAGAGACTTAAACTGTGACCTGTTCATGATTTTGCAGTGAACTACATTTCCAATTTTATGTCAGCAAGGAAAATGTTTGAAAAGTAATACTGAACCTATGCCCAATTTATGATTCTACCGTGAATATTATTAGTAATGTTATAAAGACCATTCAGTTTGACTAAGCCCTGAAGATGGTAGTGTGTATCGTTATCTGTTATATTTATACAAATAGTTTGTTCTGCTCTAGCTGTCAACTCCAAACTTAACGTTAACATATGCAGGTGTCATAGTTCATTGCAGTCGCTTGTGGCCAAATATAGGTTGTTTTTGTCCGTTAAAGTTACTCATAGCTACTTTCTTAAACAAGGATGTTAATCATTCTCATGTCTAATCAGGTTGGCGACAGTTTTCTTTTTTTTCTTGGAACAGTGTGGATAAGTATATTATTGTTTGTTACTGTTTGAATATTTACGTAATTCTGCCTTTCACTCCCGATAAGCCACCACTGTTAGGTACAACACGGTCAACATAACAAAAGTCCTCTCAATCCGCTCTGCTTCTTCATACTATAATACTATATACTATACTTACTTGAACAAGAATAATTTCATTATACGAACTGCCTTCAGCTTTGGTGTTATGGTATAGTAGTAGTAGACGTAAGTGTTACACGTGGCTTTTCCGTGACAGGTCTATTAGTTCTGTTGGGGCATAGTACAGAATAAACCAAATTTGGTATTTGATTGCACAAGCTACGGAAATGCAGTTGCAGTGTTATACACTGTGTACGTCAGTAAAGCTTCGCAAATGTTTGTGGAAGGTTCACAGACTACAAAGTTTGGGCGGAAGTTACACTATCTGCAACGATGATCAACAAAAAAGCACGCAGTCGCATGAATGAGTGTCTATGTACACAAGCAGCCCGAGGAACTCATTCCACGCCGCGGGCGGATGTTGATATGGAAAGCGATACACAGTCCAAAGAGAGAACCGCAGTGCCTCGTGTGTGGCACGCGCGCTGCCCTCTGGCGCCAGCTGCGAGTCAACACACTCCCTGCACTGTCTGAGCTTCCTGTGGCCTACGTTCTGCTACATCGATACCTCGTATCTAACAGAACTGCTCTGCGGAAATACACACTGTAGCATTTTATGGTTTACGGTTTCTTACTCTCTTGTCGAAACCTGTGTTGCTACAATGTAAATTTAAACATCATAAGAGAGTATTCTTGTGTGCCAACGGAAAAATGCTCCTGTCGGAGCATAAAAATATTTTGACTGAAAAGTGGGGTCAACTGCTTCGTACCCATATATATATACGTGCAGCTGATCCTCAAAGTCCCACAACCTCGCCTAACTGTAACTCACGCAATAGTCCATTGCTTTAAGTCGCTCATACCCATCCACTCCCAGTTGGACTCTCTCACTCATCGATTCAGCCAAACTCACAGCCATTATCTCTTATGTCTCTCTGTCGGTCTCTCCTGTGTCACAGCCACAGTCTCCTTCTACCTGTCCTGCTACTACAGTCTCCTTGCACTGTCACTGTCTCCTTGCTCTCTCTTCCTGCTAATATCTCGTTCCTTCCTTTCTACCGGTGCTGCCTCTTCTCACTGTCTATCACTTTTGCTCTTCCTCGTTGTCAATGACAATACGTGCGTAGTAGTTAAATCCATAAAAAAACGTATTTTACAGGAAGAAAATTAGATATGTAAGTATTAGAATTCGAGTATGTTACTTGTATGTATTTGTCAATTTACTTGCTGCAGAAAGAAATAGATGATTCATATGTGGGTTTAAGTTATAACGTAAGAATTAAATTGAACGTTATTAATACTACACCTAAAAACACAAGGCAAGAGTTCTTTGTTGTGTGTATATGCATACGCAAAAGCTAATAAAGATATTGTACAAGAATATTTACCTGTCTCATAGGTAACCTACTGAAAATACTAAGACATTCCTATATACAGTGGTCTATGTGCATGTTTTTCAGATAGGAAAAATGGGTGGTTCGATGACAATGAAAAGTAGTTGAAAGTAAGTAGTTGAAAGTGTAGCGATCTCCTTTTCTTACCTACACGAGTACGTACTTTTACGTTTCTTCTGGGATGGAGAGACAGGTGAGAATCTCGACTGCTGATGGCGACACTTCATGGTTCTTCTTCTTTTTCTTCTTCCAGAGACTGAGTGAAACTGGGACGACTGAGATACTGCGTCCGTCTTATATCCCCAGCATCACGAAGACCTGACTGGAAAGTAATTAGTCAATCAATTTATTGACTACAGTAGTACTTTTGGGTCGATTGCCAGTCAGGCATTTGCCGAGCAACTTCCGATCTGTGCACAGTGAGTTATGTTGGCCATATTCCTTGTGCTATAGGAATAAAAAAAGCGACAGATTGAATTACCTCTTATCGATAGTTTTTACAATAGTCGCATCTTTCCAAAGTGCAGAGAATGACGAGTTAGAGAGATCCAATGCCTGCAAATCGAATTTTATTAATAAAGATTATATCCTTTGTTGTCTAACTGAATTTCCAGTCGTGGGATCCTATCTCTCCAGCACAGACCTGACAGTTTTCAAAGTTATTTGAGATCGTAATCGTAGGAACATATCACACAAATTATATAACATACATATCATAACATAATATTTACACAAAACAGATTTTCAATGTTTGAATGTTGGTATCCAGCACAGACCTGACAATTTTCAAAGTTATTTGAGATCGTAATCGTAGGAACATATCACACAAATTATATAACATATATTTCATAACATAATATTTACACAAAACAGATTTTCAATGTTTGAATGTTGGTATTGCGCCTACCGCGCATGCGCAGTCGCGTAGAGTTCAGTACTAGCGCGGTCGTTGCGAAGCGAGTTAAACAAAATAAATAAATAATTTAAGAAATGATTCAAATGGCTCTGAGCACTATGGGACTTACAACTACTTAAACCTAATTAACTTAAGGACATCACACACATCCATACCCCAGGCAGCATTCGAACCTGCGACCGTAGCAGTAGCGCCGTTCTGGACTGAAGCTCCTAGAACCACTCTGCCACCGCGGCCGGCGAAGCGAGTTCATCACACGACACATATACTCAGTCTGTGTGTTCATGCGCACGAGACAACATTTATCGTCATGAACTTCACAAATGTGAATTAACATTTAAAACAGGCGCAAAATCCTTAGGTTACAACATTCGTTAACATGGAGTTATAAATTCTTATTGCTGATAGTCTCTTTCGCACAGTAACGCACTTGAAATGCCTTTTGGTTTGAGATACAACGTATAACGTCTTTTCACTATGTGTCGTCGTTCACAGTTCCATGAACCGAAAACATACGATAACATTATGAAGGTGAGCATTGTTTACGGAAGTTAAATGCTACATAAATGCCGTAGGGATTATGTTGACACAGTTTTTCAGTTTTGATACTGATGCGTGGGCGCTATCACACTTAGCACAGTTTATATTTTTGCACTGGTCACACTGTTTATTTAGGCTGATGTCAGTGTTGTTTGCCCTTAGTGGCACATCGCCTGACTGGTGGATTGCGATTCCACAGCATAAGTTCGTGAAGGCATGGAAGCAGGACATCGGACGGCACGATGATCGTGTCGACCCTCGTTTACAACAGTTAAGAGTGTCCGTCATTTGCGAGAACATCTTGCTCCCTGACGACCCGTCCAAAATTTCTCCACCCGTCTAGTGGTGGAGCAAAGCGAACGTAGCTGCAGTAGTGAACCAGTTTTGTTATTGAGACTTGCAGAGGTAAAAATGTACAGAGAAGCAGCGCAATAAATGCCAATTTGCGATGCACTCAGAAGTGTCGGAGCACTTCACTATGACAATTTTTTCACGTACTCCGTTCTTCAGGCGATATACAAATATTTGTACACAAATAGTTGTAACGCAGAACAAATGTCCGTTGTCAAGTCTTTACGCAAAAAATTCGTTATACCACTTTCCATCAACAATTCGTAAACAAATTTCAAATATAAATAGTTCATCACGTCTATATACATAGCAATATATCATGAATAGTCTTTTTCAATTATGCGGTTTTGCACACCACTTTCCAGC
Source organism: Schistocerca gregaria (assembly GCF_023897955.1). Taxonomy (NCBI): domain Eukaryota; kingdom Metazoa; phylum Arthropoda; class Insecta; order Orthoptera; family Acrididae; genus Schistocerca; species Schistocerca gregaria. The sequence continues at coordinate 783,688,693 of NC_064922.1, forward strand.
GACGTATAGTAAACGTCCATAAAAAGTTTACGGCTATACAAGTCTCATAACTTTTTCCAAATGAGCACATTAAACATGTACAGATAACATATACAAGTGAGCATATATCATTTCGATTTACCGAAATATAGATAAATATGTGGAAACATGTTACATATAGGTTTCTTACAAAGGTACAGATACTTATAAACATACTACATATTGCCATTACATAAACATAGAAACATATCTCTCTTGTCTTCACACAAGTATGATTGGTCACATAGAAATATTTTTCACATAGCTTTACATAAATGTAGAATATTTACAGTATTTACAATCATTACAAGTTTAGATCTATGTTTTGCTTTTGAAAATGATGTCATCTGAAATAGAGGAGGATTAGACACGACATCCCACCCTAGCGACAAGACCAAGCGCACAACTACACTACTGGCCGTTAAAATTGCTACACCACGAAGGTGATGTGGTGCAGACGCGAAATTTAATCGGCAGCAAGAAGATGCTGTGCTATTCAAATGATTAGCTTTTCAGAGCATTCACACAAGCTTGGCGCCGGTAGCGACACCTACAAAGTGCTATCATGAGGAAAGTTTCCAAACGATTTCTCATAAACAAACAGCAACTGACCGGCGTTGCCTGGTGAAACGTTGTTGTGATGCCTCGTGTAAGGAGGAGAAATGCGTACCATCACGTTTCCGACTTTGATAAAGGTCGGATTGTAGCCAATCGCGATTGCGGTTTATCGTATCTCGACATTGCTGGCAGCGGTGGTCGAGATCCAATGACTGTTAGCAGAATATGGAATCGGTGGGTTCACGAGTGTAATACGGAACGCCGTGCTGTATCCCAACAGCCTCGTATCACTAGCAGTCGAGATGACAGCCACGTCTCGATTCCTGAGTCAACAGATAGGGGCGTTTGCAAGACAACAACCATCTGCACGAACAGTTCGACGATGTTTGCAGCAGCATGGACTATCAGCTCGGAGACCATGGCTGCGGTTACCCTTGACGCTGCATCACAGACAGGAGAGCCTGCGATGGTGCACTCAACGACGAACCTGGGTGCACGAATGGCAAAACGTCATTTTTCGGATGAATCCAGGTTATGTTTACAGCATTATGATGGTCGCATCCGTGTTTGGCGACATCGCGGTGAACGCACATTGGAAGCGTGTATTCGTCATGGCCATACTGGCGTATCACCCGGCGTGATGGTATGGCGTGCCGTTGGTTACACGTCTTGGTCACCTCTTGTTCTCATTGACGGCACTTTGAACAGTGGACGTTACACTTAAGATGTGTTACGACCTGTGGCTCTACCCTTCATTCGAGCCCTGTGAAACCATACATTTCAGCAGGATAATGGACGACCGCATGTTGCAGGTCCTTTGTGGGCCTTTCTGCATACAGAAAATGTACGACTGCTGCCCTGGCCAGCACATTCTCCAGATCTCTCACCTATTGAAAAGGTCTGGTCAATGGTGCACGAGCAACTGGCTCGTAACAATACGCCAGTCACTACTCTTGATGAACTGTGGTATCGTGTTGAAGCTGCATGGGCAGGTGTACCTGTACACGCCATCCAAGCTCTGTTTGACTCAATGCCCAGGCGTATTAAGGCCGTTATTACGGCCAGAGGTGGTGTTTCTGGGTACTGATTTCTCAGGATCTATGTACCCAAATTTGAGTGAAAATGTAGTCACATGGCAGTTCTAGTATAATATATTTGTCCAATGATTACCCGTTTATCATCTGCATTTCTTCTTGGTGTAGGAATTTTAATGGTCAGTAGTGTACAAATAAGCAAATAACAAAATCAATGAACTAACATAAAACACAAAAAATACGCGTGACACGAATGTAAGTGTGCAGTGTAAGCATGACAATATTGTAAAATGTAAACTTTCACGGCCGGAACTGTCATGATTAATAAAATTCTTTTCCGGGCTATTATGCCGTGGTCTGATGGATTTCGCATTGTAACCCAACGATTCGTCCCCATCTGCGGAGGACATCTTCAAGGGGGTTCGTGGCTTCTGTTAACTTCCGAAACACACACTCTCTCACTACTGACTGCAGCAAATTTTTGTTTTCGCGTGCTCCCGCGCATAGGCGTGACGTCACATATTTTGAATACGCGAGCGCAATTGGCCGTTGTCCGTTGCCGCCGTCCGCTGTTGCTATCATCCTATGGCGGAAGACTGGTACACATCTTCTTCAGCACCGGCATCCAGATGTCATTCAATTTCACGCCCTCCTCCTTCCTATTAAAATTCCTGGGGTGTTTCATAATCTCTATAGCCTCTCTGTAAAGCCTTTGATGATATCCGCTTGTGGCTGCCAGTACGCTTCCCGTACTGTTATCAATTTATCCCAACACTTGTTATCTGACGATGAGAGATCTGTGCTTGCCAAGGGTGGAAATTTTGCCATTAGTCCGCGAGTTCTGCCCACTGAGGAGATAATCGCCAGTGTAGAAGCAGGCATTCGTAGTGTGGACGCGATTACAGCCGAAGAAATCCGCATAGAAACTGTGAGAGTATTAGCTCGCGCAAAGCCTCCAAAAAGTAATTTAACCGTGGGTGAGAGGAATGCAATAAAACGCCTAAATGAGGACGATAGTATTATCATTGTCCCCGCTGATAAGGGAAATGCGACGGTGGTTTTGAATGTTACTATCACAGCAACATTAATGACTTACTAGATCCGCAGACTTACAAGAAGCTGAGTAAGGACCCGACTGATAAAGTTCTTAGAACGGTGACGCGGTTAATTAAGAAGTCCTCTATCGAACAGAACGTTCAGAAAAGTCTGTTCAATTCAGTTGCGCTGCCACCAAGACTCTATGGCTTGCCGAAGGTTCATAAACAACTTGTTCCTCTGAGACCTATAGTGAGTGCCATTGGTTCGCCCACCTATTCTATTGCCAAGTTTTTGACAACGCTATTACGGCCGCATGTGGGACGATCGGACTCCTATATCAAGAATTCTGCACATTTCATCAGTAAATTAAGCGGCATAGTGGTCCAGCCGGAGGACATGTTACTCAGTTTCGATGTGGCATCGCTATTTAGTATGGTTCCTCTCAATGAGGTGTTGGAACAGCTGAATAGAATTTTTCCTCCCGACATTGCAGAACTATTTAAATATTGCCTTACGACCACATATTTCAAATGGAACGATGAGTTCTACGAACAGACTGATGGCGTGGTAATGGGGAGCCCCTTAAGCCCGGTTATAGCTAACTTTTTCATGGAAAAATTCGAGGCATAGGCTCTAGAAACTGCCAACAAAAAACCGAATATCTGGTTCCGCTACGTAGATGATACGTTTGTGTTGTGGAGGCATGGCAGAGAGGAACTAGGCCGTTTTCACAAACATCTAAACGGTATTAATCCGAAGATTCAGTTTACCATGGAGGAGGAGGCAGAAGGGAGACTAAATTTTCTGGATGTGCTAGTTTACAAGAAACAGGATGGTAGCTTAGGCCATACAGTTTACCGGAAACCCACGCACACGGATCGTTATCTACACCGGTATTCGAACCACCACTTACAACAAAAGCGAGGCATAATAAAAACGTTGGCGGATAGAGCGAGGAACATCTGTGAACCTGGGCTACTGGATACGGAACTGGAACACCTCACTGATGCATTACTCAGGAATGGTTACTCGGCTGCTGAGATAAAAAGAGCGTTAAGACCGCCGCGTGAAAATCATAGCAATGCACAAGCGCTTGCAAAATCGAAAGTTTTCCTGCCTTTTATTAAGGACGTCACTGACCGCATAGGGAAAATATTGAAAAAACGGAATATCGCGGTGATTTACAAACCTACCCGGAAGATACAAGAACACCTGAGATTGGCTAAGGATGCTCGTAAACCGCTGGAAAAAAAAGCAGGAATTTACAGGATCCCGTGTAGTTGTGGGGAGGTATATGTGGGTACCACAAAAAGAACGGTCAAAAAACGACTAGAAGAGCACAAGGGCAATTGTAGAAGGGGAGAGATTGATAGATCAGCTGTTGCGGAACACGCTTTGCAGTCAGGAGACTACCACATTTATTTTGATAGAACTCAAGTACTGGCAGCCACAAGCGGATATCATGAAAGGCTTTACAGAGAGGCTATAGAGATTATGAAACACCCCAGGAATTTTAATAGGAAGGAGGAGGGCGTGAAATTGAATGACATCTGGATGCCGGTGCTGAAGAAGATGTGTACCAGTCTTCCGCCATGGGATGATAGCAACAGCGGACGGCGGCAACCGACAACGGCCAATTGCGCTCGCGTATTCAAAACATGTGACGTCACGCCTATGCGCGGGAGTACGCGAAAACAAAAATTTGCTGCAGTCAGTAGTGAGACAGTGTGTGTTTCGGAAGTTAACAGAAGCCACGAACCCCCTTGAAGATGTCCTCCGCAGATGGGGACGAAACGTTGGGTTACAATGCGAAATCCATCAGACCACGGCATAATAGCCCGGAAAAGAATTTTATTAATCAAGCATAACAATAGCCACTCATAAGTGTGCGTGTTCAGTGGTGAGATGGATATCCAATCAGTTTCAAGGTGAAAATGTGAGGGTGTAGAATGATTAAGTATTCACGTCAATCAATCGTTAGTAGTCGAACACTAAGGGTACAGATAGTCAGTCTGCAGGCTGAAAATATATCTTCTTCATACCTGTATAAAAGTTAATATAAAATTTGTTTTAAAATTTTAAGTGGCCACTGTCAGTGTTCGCCGAAGACGAATATCTTCTTTTTCCTTCTACTGCTGACAAGAACAGCTGAAATAAAACTTTTATACTACGTAACTTTTCTGTAGAAGTACTGTGGAGTACGTGTAATTGATAGTTGTGTATAACTTAAGCATGATCCATATATGTGTTTACTGTTGAGCATGATGTACTCTAAGATCACGGTGAGCATATAGTCCAATAATTCTGTTTGTTTTAGGATGCTGCAGCAGATATGTACCAGGATGCGGAGTGCTGACATAAGGACCGTCGTATAGCAGACGCCTCTTCTAGTTGCGCCGCTGAAGAGAGACTTATGGTAAGTACGCAAAAGCACAAACGTACCAGCTTTAAATTCCTGTTTCCTCTTGAGAGTGTGCGCTTAATTTTTGTTCATAATTTTGGCTCCCGCAGTCAGCGTAGCACAGACTTTCCTTACTTTTTTCTCGTGTGTTGTTTGCTGAAAGGAAGGTTTTGGTAACGGCGTTGACCAATCGTTGTCTTCTTTGCAATCAAACAGGAGCTCATTAGGAGTGTACGGAGTTTCATAAACATCGAGACTGTTGTGTGTCTCGTCAGATAAAGATAAATACACTCCTGGAAATTGAAATAAGAACACCGTGAATTCATTGTCCCAGGAAGGGGAAACTTTATTGACACATTCCTGGGGTCAGATACATCACATGATCACACTGACAGAACCACAGGCACATAGACACAGGCAACAGAGCATGCACAATGTCGGCATTAGTACAGTGTATATCCACCTTTCGCAGCAATGCAGGCTGCTATTCTCCCATGGAGACGATCGTAGAGATGCTGGATGTAGTCCTGTGGAACGGCTTGCCATGCCATTTCCACCTGGCGCCTCAGTTGGACCAGCGTTCGTGCTGGACGTGCAGACCGCGTGAGACGACGCTTCATCCAGTCCCAAACATGCTCAATGGGGGACAGATCCGGAGATCTTGCTGGCCAGGGTAGTTGACTTACACCTTCTAGAGAACGTTGGGTGGCACGGGATACATGCGGACGTGCATTGTCCTGTTGGAACAGCAAGTTCCCTTGCCGGTCTAGGAATGGTAGAACGATGGGTTCGATGACGGTTTGGATGTACCGTGCACTATTCGGTGTCCCCTCGACGATCACCAGAGGTGTACGGCCAGTGTAGGAGATCGCTCCCCACACCATGATGCCGGCTCTTGGCCCTGTATGCCTCGGTCGTATGCAGTCCTGATTGTGGCGCTCACCTGCACGGCGCCAAACACGCATACGAATATCATTGGCACCAAGGCAGAAGCGACTCTCATCGCTGAAGACGACATGTCTCCATTCGTCCCTCCATTCACGCCTGTCGCGACACCATTGGAGGCGGGCTGCACGATGTCGGGGCGTGAGCGGAAGACGGCCTAACGGTGTGCGGGACCGTAGCCCAGCTTCATGGAGACGGTTGCGAATGGTCCACGCCGATACCCCAGGAGCAACAGTGTCCCTAATTTGCTGGGAAGTGGCGGTGCGGTCCCCTACGGCACTGCGTAGGATCCTACGGTCTTGGCGTGCATCCGTGCGTCGCTGCGGTCCGGTCCCAGATCGACGGGCATGTGCACCTTCCGCCGACCACTGGCGACAACATCGATGTACTGTGGAGACCTCACGCCCCACGTGTTGAGCAATTCGGCGGTACGTCCACCCGGCCTCCCACATGCCCACTATACGCCCTCGCTCAAAGTCCATCAACTGCACATACGGTTCACGTCCACGCTGTCGCGGCATGCTACCAGTGTTAAAGACTGCGATGGAGCTCCGTATGCCACGGCAAACTGGCTGACACTGACGGCGGCGGTGCACAAATGCTGCGCAGCTAGCGCCATTCGACGGCCAACACCGCGGTTCCTGGTGTGTCCGCTGTGCCGTGCGTGTGATCATTGCTTGTACAGCCCTCTCGCAGTGTCCGGAGCAAGTATGGTGGGTCTGACACACCGGTGTCAATGTGTTCTTTTTTCCATTTCCTGGAGTGTATGTTACTCAATTCGTATGTTCGGTAGAAATGAAGGTTCTCATAAAACTGTTAACCTCACGGAACACACGTTCGGTGGCAGTACACTGGGGACTATACGTTGAGATAAAAATACTCTTAATACGTTATTTGAGAAATTTGCGCCACTTGTACCCAGTATAGTATGCAGCATTGTCGGATGAAATGGCTTTTGGTTTTCCAACTAGAAGAATGTAGTCACATGAGAAACGACGAATGATGGCAGCGGTAGTAGCAGATCTTATAGTATAGAGTTTAAAATGCTAGGAGAATGAATCGTAAAATGCGAGAATAAATTTCACACTACCACTGCTTGGGGGATATGGACCAATTGTGTCAGAACTTACACTTTCTAGAGGTTTACTGGGTAGAACAGAATGCAAATCAGTCTTCGTAGACCAGTTCAGCGGTTTAGATTTTTGACAAATAGCACATGTTTTGAGTACACTGTGTATCTTACCTCTCATATTGCTAAAGTAACAATAGGTACTAAATGTCTGAAGATGGCCTTGTAAGCCGAAAACCGGTTAACTATAAAAGTAATATTGTAGAATAAAAGCAAACTGGTGCTTTTCATTTATTATAGGTACCAAACTTTTCTAGGCACTTCTTGGTGTCATAATGATCCCAAACAAAATGTGTGTGCCAAATTAGGTTGCGTTCAGAATACTCAGAAATACAAACACACCAAGTAGTGACTTATGGATGATAGCGATAAAATAACACATCATTATGGTTCAAATATCGTTTGGACAGAGGATGGTCAGGTTGATTTGTGAGTAAAACTCTTACCTTATTTCAGTGAGAACCATATTTCTTTAACGTTGACATATTTCTACATAAGTCGTTATGATACTGGTAATATAGCTTATCCTGCATAAGAAGTATTAGGTAATCATTCACATACTCCAGGTCAGAGTTACACTCATTCAAGCCTTGAGGCAGACGAGACAAAGCTGTCTCTACCCTTAAAATATACAATATCAAAAGTACAGTTTTGCAATGACAAAGCCCAGCGTGATAATCTGGGATGTACAAGCTTACAAGTTAACAGAAATGTGAGAGCTTGGTGGTCAGTATAAATTTTAATGTGTTTACCAAACAAATAATAATTGAATTTCTTAAAGACCTACTCAATAGAGAGTGTTTCAAGTTTTGTAGTAGAGTATGTGCGTTCACATTCATTAAGTGTGCGGCTCGCAAAACTAATAATTTTCACATGTTCTTTTCTGCATTCTTTACAACTTGAAACAAGCAAGAGCCTAAGCTATAGGATGAGGCGTCCTATGTCATACAAAAACCTAAATTAAAATCAGGGTGGTCCAAAATGTCTGCGTAAATCAAAGCATGCTTAATACTTTCGAAGTCTTTCTGACACTGGTCAGACCATACCCAAATCTTTTTGAGTAGGTTACATATATGTTTGCTGTTTAAAAGTTGGTGTGGTAAAAATCGTCAAAAGAAAGAACAAAGTCCAAGGAAAGATTTTAGTTGTTTTCTAGTCCGTGGACTAGAAAATTCCTGATCGCTTCTTACTTAACTGGGTTAGGACGTATACCTTGAGCATTAATAATATGTCCAAGATACTTAATTTCACTGCAAGCAAATTTCTATTTTTTGAGATTATCTGTCACTCCAGCTTGTGCGAATTTATGCAGAATCTTTTGCAAAGTATCAATGTGTTCAGACTAAGTCTTACTAGCTATGAGCAAGTCATCAATGCAGTGAGTAACTGATTCAACCAGTTCATCACCAAGTACAGTATCCAATGCGGTGATAAACACAACTGAAGTAACTTTCAGACCGAAGGGAAGGACTCAAAATTGGTAGGTTCGCCCCCCCCCCCCGAATATAAATGCAGTATACTTTCTAGAATCTGTCGTGATTGCGGCTTGCCAGAACGAATTGATCAGATCTATCATAGTAAAACAGTTACAAACTCTCAGGTTTCGTGCGAAAAGGTAGAATGATCTCATTAACTGCACGAACATCCAAAACAACTGTGATATTCCCGTCGGGTTTCTTTGCAAGTAAAGAGCTACAGTAAGGCGGCGTGGGAGGTTCGATGATTTTCCACTCTAACATTTGTCTCAAATCGTGCTACACAGCAGGCCGTTGGGTTTTGTGGGTTGGCCGTTTGGTTCTGTGGAAGAATCTGGTGAGGCTTAACTTCTATTTTATACACGCATGAGTTGATCGCACCTGGTCGTTTGCTAAATACCTGTATATACTAGGACAAATAATTATAAAGTTCATGAAGTTCATCATATGTGACAGCTGTGTTTTCTGATAACTTACTACTAATTAAAGTTTTCAAGTCCTGTACAGAAAGCTATATGTAGGTCAATGATGTTGAGGTATAACTACTAGAGTGACTAAGCCTGAAGGGAACAGAGGACAAAAAAAGAAATATTTCATCTTTGCTGAACACGATCTGCATGCATGAAATGTTTTCGCAGCTGCAAATATGGACAACCATCAGCTGCATAATGGAGTTCAAATGGTTCAAATGGCTCTGAGCACTATGGGACTCAACTGCTGTGGTCATCAGTCCCCTGGAACTTAGAACTACTTAAACCTAACTAACCTAAGGACATCACACACATCCATGCCCAAGGCAGGATTCGAACCTGCGACCGTAGCAGTCTCACGGTTCCGGACTGCGCGCCTAGAACCGCGACACCACCGCGGCCGGCCATAATGGAGTCACGACAACCAAACTTTGTGTTGGACCAGGATTCGAACCAGAATTTCCTGCTTACCAATAGAGAATCCGAGCATACCTGATGGCCAGACCCAAACTTCCATATGTAGTCAACATGTGTCCACAACCTGCAGTCATACTACGGCGGACTGTAGCGCCTAGAACCGCTCGGCCACGCCGGCCGGCCGCTGCTCCTGTGCTCAGAATAATGGTGGTGGGAATACCACCCACAACACCAGTAGTTGAGGCCAAAATAATTTCATTGTCGGTGAACAACACTGTGTGTTGTCCCGTAACAGTTCATCAGACAAGTTTTCGTTATGATTATACCTTATGAATAATAATGGTTGCTGTATGCAACTGTCAGGTACATGATCATTGTGTCGTTTAAAGTGGGTGTGCAAAAGAATAAATTTAAATTGAAGTAGCCCCTCAAACCTACCACAGCCATGACCTGGTCTACAGTAGTAACTGTTTTTAGTTTGATGTCGTCACATTTGTTTTGAGTTTGCATTCGCAGCGGTAATTGCCAATGGCCTGTATTACAGTTTTGCTGCGGTGATGTCGCAGTGTTTTGATACTGAGCAGTAGTTGTCGTTACTCCAAGTCTGTCGCTGGTTTGATGGGGATTGATAGTTATTATCGTTTCTTTTAAAAGATTTACTACCATTTTGATAATCGTTATTACCCTATTAGTTGCTGTTGTTGCTGTTGCGCTGTCTCTTATTTGGACTGCCGCCAGTAGAAAATGGCTCTGAGCACTATGGGACTTAACATCTATGGTCATCAGTCCCCTAGAACTTAAAACTACTTAAACCTAACTAACCTAAGGACATCACACAACACCCAGCCATCACGAGGCAGAGAAAATCCCTGACCCCGCCGTGAATCGAACCCGGGAACCCGGGAATGGGAAGCGAGAACGCTACCGCACGACCACGAGATGCGGGCACCGCCAGTAGAATAAGTTTTATAATAGCTGTTTTTGCTGTATTGTGCATGTTGTTTCTGTTGGATATATACATTTGCCATGTGAAGAGGTTGAATCTGTTCGCTTGTTTGACAGACAGCAGCCGGATCGACGGAATGGGGTTGGCTATCCTGCGTATTTTGCATGGCGCTGGATTAAACATTGTAGCAATTGTTTTGCCGTACGGGACGCTGGTCCTCGTAAAGCATATCAGCAGAATCGTGCACTGTGAGAAAATACTCTGCGTCGTTCTCTAGGACGGACAGAAGTTTTTCTTTGATATTAAACGGCAGTATTGCCTTCACTGCGCGGAGGATGTCGCGCTTTGCAACCAGCTCGTCAAGGAAATGTCCCATATTCAAATATTTCTCAAAATATCGGCGTAAATTGCCGTGATTAGGATTGAATGGTTCAGGATCGGCAATCTGCCTACGAAGTAGTTCCTGTACAGATTGTGACCAAAATTGATATAAGAAGGCCCTCTCAAATTTTGCGTACATGACGCATCTGTCGGCTTCATTATACGCCCATAGTGCTGCGTCGCCTTGGATGCAACCGACAACGTGAGATATCCTCATACGGTCACTCCACGTACGAGGATATGCAGTTCTGAAGGCTTTAAGAAAAATGACGGGATGTACGGTTGATTCTTTTTTCAGGCATAAATGGCTGAAATTGTCTGTGTTTTATGATGCTCTCCTCTTCCTTGACATTATAGTATTGTTTAGTTTCAGAATGATTACTCTAAGAATCAAACGGCGAACGGTAAGGAAAATGTTGTTGATAATTATCACGAATGCAGTGCAAGTACGTAGTGTGAGGTGTGTATGCGTCACAAATGTACTTGTATTCATTTCCAAACTGTGTGTTTTGGTTGCTATTACCGTCACTGCACACTGCTTGTACGTAACTGTCAAACTGTTTCGATTGCGCAGCGGCAGATTGTGCTGCTTGACTGATTACATGTTTTTTATTATTTATAAATTCCGCGATAGTGTCGTGGACAGCACCAGGCAATTTTTCTTGTAAGCATTCGTTAAAATATTTGTCTTTTTGCTCTATCTAACTTAAATTCTCTACTGCTGCATGACAAATGGTTATCAGTGCGTAGTCTTACTTTATCAGAAAGCTATATGTCAACTGTGTCAACCTTACGGTATACCAATAATTTTTACTTTATGGACCGTCTGACAGCAACTGAATAAAACAGTTTTAGTGCCATACGCATTTCGCCTTCATTTTCTGCAAGGCATCTTCAGTGGCCTAGAATATGTACATATGTTTGCTATTTAATTTAAATTTTGGCCACTATACCTATAGTTTATAAACAGTTCTGATGGTATTTCCTATTACGTAGTAATATTTTGAACTGTACTTACAGGTTGCGTGGACGATTTCGTACATATTACGAACCTGTTGCAGTTTTGGTGTTGTTCTTCTTCCCACATTTCACAGCACTACGAACATGACACTTATTTCGATGCAATGTTTTGGTTTGTGTTGCCGACTGTCTGATATTATTGCCAAAGATCAAATGCTATTGCCAAACTTCCGAGTGTAATTATTTAATTATCTGTGATCTGTTTGTGTATGCATTTGTGTGTGCGTGTGTGTGTGTGTGTGTGTGTGTGTGTGTGTGTGTGTGTGTGCGTGTTTTGATGTGATTTTTAAATGTAGTAGGGAGCCTGTGCTGATGTGTGTTTGTTCATGTATCACATGTTTGTTTTCAGCGATGGCTTTCTGAATGTGGAAGTTTTCTTGCATTTGTATAAGATGTTTGTCATGGTTGCTTATTCTCATTATTTTCATTTCTTGTTCCATGTTTGTAGGATGATGGTTATGGTGTTTTAAATGTTCTGCAAATGTGGAATGGTTTGTTTAGTACTTTCAATATCTGATATGTTCTTTGTACCGTGTTTTAAAATTTCTACATGTCATGCCTATGTATATTGCATCACAACTTTGACATTCAAGTTTGTACGTTCCTGATTGTTGGAATTTCTCCCTCTTGGTAGCTGGTTGGCTTAGGTGTGATTGGAGGGTTTGCCCAGACTTAAATGTTATTTGGAAGCCCTGTCTCTTTAGGATGTCTGCAACTCTGTGTGTTAGTTTATGTGTTAGATCATGGTGTATCATTCTGTGTAGTGTTGTCATTGTGTGTGTTTTTGTAAGTTTTCAGCTTGTCAGTTCTCGTGTATTCTGGAAAAGTTGTGTTTGTTATGTATTTGTGTTTTAATTTTCTGATCGAGTGTTTGTACTACACGTGTGTCATACCCATTGTTCCTAGCTATTTGTATGATTGTATTCATTTCCTTTTCATAGTTTCTCTTGTTGTGTGGGATTCTGTTCAATCTATGTAACAAAGTCTTATTGCTGCAAGTTTCTGGCTGTGGGGATGGTTTGACTTGGAATGTACGGCACCAAAATGGTGTTTTATTCACTTGCTGTCAGACGGTCCAAAAAGTAAAAATTATCAGTATACCGTAAATAACACGTAATTGAGGAAGACAGGACTACAAAAGTTGAAGATGTGTGTCGACCTTGTTTTCGAAATCGGCAATAAGCGTTTTTATAACACCATGCACTGCCGGATAAGATTTAATCTGAGTAACTACAGACTCGCATGTTTTACTGAGATTATTTACTTGTGCCTGGGTATCTGTCACATCTTTATTTGAGGTTTCTTGCAATGAAAGCTCTGAAAATTTCGCGTTGAGGTCAGACACTTGTCAAGTCAGTCTATTATTTATATCTTCAACATGTATACACAAAGTGTCGTTCTACGTTTTAAATGCAGCTAAATCTGATTCAATATCATAATGTCGTGTTTTCATCTCGTCATGAGCTGTTGTCAGTGGGGCGCGTATTGACGTCATCTGTTGATAAAAAAAAAATGGTTCAAATGGCTCTGAGCACTATGGGACTTAACATCTTTGATCATCAGTCCCCTAGAACTTAGAACTACTTAAACCTAACTAACCTAAGAACATCACACACATCCATTCCCGAGGCAGGATTCAAACCTGCGACCGTAGCAGTCGCGCGGTTCCGGACTGAGCGCCTCAACCGCGAGACCACCGCGGCCGGCCATCTGTTGATCCATACGTGTATCGAACATTTTCGCAATACTAGTGATGTGCAACTGTTCCTCCCCCGCCATGTCTTTAGACATGACGTCTGACACCAAAATGGGTTCGGAACTAGATTTAGGCATATTACTGGTGGGCGGTCTATTTCCTAAACTTGCGTCACCAGAATAGTCAATAATATGTCGTCCGTTAGCATTCGATTCAACCGTAACGTCACTTTCATTATTTAATGGCATGTCAGAGTCAGATTGCGTCTATGTTTGCAGTCTCTGGTTCTCTATCTTTGCTAATTGTTTTCTGGTCAACACCATGCCACACGTAATGTATGACACAATGAAAATTTAAAATCGTATGTGTAATCAGAATAAATGTAAAAATTGATCTCACTGTGCGCCAATGTGTGAACAAGAAAATAATTGTCGTAAGTAATGGTGGAATTTTGAACACTAATGATTGCACCCCATATTACGTCACACAGAACCAAAGTCGACCACATTGTGCACTGACAAAACTGTATTATTGCACTGTACCAATAATGAAAATTATTTTGGAAACTGCAAAGCAGCTTAAAATCATTGCTACGGAAACGGGAATTCGTGATAGATCTACCTGTCAAGTTACGATGAAAGAAAGCACTTGGGCAAGATTACTGATGTAAGGATATAGCGCCTCACGTTGTATCCGCGATTGCAGCGTAGTTTCAGGTGTCGACATACAGTTCGTCTTACTTCATTGTATTCCAATGGTCTCGTACAGAGTTTGTTGTATCCAAAAAACATGTAACAAGAGAAACACAATATACTACACATAACAATGTGTCCAGACACGAAGTCGCCAATTTAATGTTTTTTTTTGGCTCACTTGTAACTAGATCGAGACAATATAATGGATTATAGTAATGAACATTGAAAATTATATAAACTCTCGGGCTGGCCGAGCGGTTCTAGGCGCTTGAGTCTGGAACCGCGCGTCCTCTACGGTCGCAGGTTCGAATCCTGCCTCGGGCATGGATGTGATTGATGTCCTAAGTTTAGTTAGCTTTAAATAGTTCTAGGGGACTGATGATCTCAGATGTTAAGTCCCATAGTGCTCAGAGCCATTTCAACCATTTTTTTTAACAAACTCTCGGCCCTTTTTTTTTGTTATAGGTCCGTTCATGGATTTTTAACCGTTTTTTCACCCTAATCGGACTTCGTAATAAGACAGCAGCCGAAGACGACGATGGATCGAGCTGGACGACTTTTTACTTAGAAGTACCGAACCTTTTGCCATGCCAAATCACCAAACAATCGTACAATGAAGAAAAGATACAAAATAAAACATACATAGGTTAGTAACAACAGCATATTCTCAAATAAAAACACAAGTACGACACTTACATTAAACAATTAAGAGTGCCGTTTGGTTGCAGCTCGTAAATGTGTTAATAAAATAATGTAGTATTAATGACAGTGGACGAAAATACTTCTTAACTGGACAAGACCTAGAAAACAGAAGGTGTGTCTAATCCCCCAGTAACATGACGAACAAAAATTTTTAAATGTTTCCAGCTGCTGCATACAATATTTATACAGCCGTGGTCTATATCTATGGCTCAAATTATTTCTTTATTTCATTACTTATAATTACGTTTTCTGCTAATACAAGCTATGCAGGCAAATGTGCCTTTAAACAATGGCCGCAGAGCGCACGACATTTGCGCCTCATATCAAGCCACCATCACCGGATGACGAAAAAAGAAAAAAATTTCTATTGTCATGTCTCCATATTTGCTTTAATTACACACATACTCAAAACGCCATTGTTCAGTGTGTGGTGGAGGTGTGGGGTGTACGTCGTACCAATGTTACTGATCCTCTGATCTGTTCCATTCGCGCACTGGTGGAGAGAAATGGATTCTCCACACGCCTCTTTATGGTCCCGATTTCTCTTCTATTATTATATCCCTACGTGACATGTGCGGTTGTAACTGTATAATATCACATCCTCTTCTTCATTCTCTAAGTTCAGTCAACAGGATTTCGTCAATCTTCCAAGGATTCTCTCTTAGTTTCCAGGAGCATTTCTGTTTCACTGTTACGAGTTACACTGACCAGTTCGACCCTAGCGCCTCAGTTCGATGTCTGTTGGCACGCGTGCTTGATTTGAAACAGCCCCAGGACGAGCAACTGCAACGTTACCACACATGTTCCTATCCGTAGATCCACTAATCAGCCCCACAGGATGCAAAGGATATAATACTCTGGAAGTGGCGGTGAAGACAGAGAGAGAAGCTAAAGCTTTCTGCAGGACAGTTAGTGGACAGTGACAATTTGTGCTTGATTGTTAGTTGTTATTCGGTACCGATCGTGTCTCCAGGAGCAAAGGAGTAGTTGACGAAGAGATCAAAACCGATACAAACTCTGCGTCTCAATGTTACATGGTCCGGTGGAAATATTTGCTTCTTGGTGATGTCAGCTTCCCTTCTGCAGACTACCGCAGGCGTGAGAATCTGACAATTTAGTCGTTCCCTGACGCTGAAGGACAAGAATCACTGACGACGTTTCCTTGGTGCTGTTCAGTCGAAGTACGATTGTTACACAGGTTAGCGGGGAACATTGTGGCCACCGCAGACACCCTCAGCCGACCACACAGAAATAAAAAGCGCCTTCAGACCGTCTGGTCAGTCGATATTCACACTGATGGGGCCTTTCTTGTACACGTCCGACTTATTTCCACCTGAGGTTTGGGAATTACCTATCTGCTCTTTTGTAGCACCTTCAGGATCCTTAGTGAAGAAGTGGTAGCCAATAGCTAGATGGCGTGGTGGCCGAGGGCTGGATTAGCTAATAAACGCATAATACTTTAAAACACATTTATTGCATATAAATGTCACAGAGAATAAACAGGATCTTAATTACATCTTTTAATTCATCACATCTACAATGGACTTATACAAACAAACATTTGCGGCAGAAAACTCAGTCGCAACTTCTCATTTAAGCCTTATAACACTCAATTAACATTAAACTCCAGGAAACTATAGTGGCAACAAGCAAAAAATTCTTACAATGACAAAATTTACTAGCAATCAGAGCAAAATTGCAAGACACAAACGAAGTTAAAAATCGGTTGAGAGCTTACCGCTATTAAACAAAATTCTTTCCGAGCTGCTTAAAGAATTAAATTTCACACATCAGTAAGGCTGTCCGTTGCCTAAAGAATTACAGTAATAACAGACTCAGGTACCCCGCCCAGAACCAACGGGTGTAGCCACTGGCATCCGGTGACGGAATAATTACACGTAGCGGTAACAAGGGACCTCTAAGCCATGACATGTGTTACGCTCGTCAGCCATCAGTACAAGCTCTAGAATTTACAAGCACTTGAATTAAGCTACCTGGAATACGTGAAAGAAATATAAGCACAGGCTCAGGAAAAATGAACATGCACAGTATAAAAGGAACCCGCTCAGATTTCCACAAATGAACAAAGTTTAACAACTTTAACTTGTGTTGATTAAGGAACCAACTCAAAATATTCATTGAAATATATCAACGGCTCCGACCACTGTCTTAAGCAATTAGGTAGTTATTTAACCACTGAGACAATCTCTGCCGCTAGACATGTCCACACTTAGCACACTTCAATTACTTCACAAGTATCAGGCTAAGTTTTATCTTCGTTTGCTAGGGCTCACCATTAAACAAAAGAAAGTCATCGTGACAAACGGACAAATCAAGCCAGATCCACAGGACAGAATGATCTCACTGCCGTATAACAAGGGGCGCAGTAGTTGTTTCAGTCCGCTATGACCCAAGTGAGCAACAGCTACCACTACAAGCGAAACAAGCTAACGTCGTCTCCACAAACGCCATGCGGACCCGTTTTTCTCTGCTGGTCGCTCACCAGTCGAGCACTATTGAGCATCCGCTCAACTCCATCATACCCTCTGTTCGCAACCATAGAGGGGACCACTATCGATATATGACGTAAAAAGGAAATCGAACTAGCGCGTCACGGCTGGTCCCAGTGGAGGTTCGAGTCCTCCCTCGGGCATGGGTGTTTGTGTTGGACCTCAGGATAATTTAGGTTCGGTAGTGTGTAAGCTTATGGACTGATGACCTTAGCAGTTAAGTCCCATAAGATCTTACACGGATTTTTGAGCGCCTCTCTGCTCAAGTAGAGATCACGTCAGCTAATAATTGACATTTCTGGATGACTATTTTGCAGCCCAAACTCGTACCACTGTTCCTCTAGCTGCCTCCCCCTCTCTCTCCTCTGTCCAGTTGCTGCTCGTCAAGAAAGTCCTTGAAGTTGTTAATCAGTGTCCTGAAGGAAAGAGTGTTATGCTTAGAGAACATTGTGCCTGGAAAAGCCTGATGATGGCCCGGCAGACAGCATGTGCTTTGCCATGAAAAGATTTTTAAATATGTGATTTCATGGGGTGAGTTATGTTGAGAGTATTCCTTGAGTGATGGGAATGAGAAAAAAGGTAATCTATTTAATTACTTCTTCTCAGTGTTTTTTACAAGAGCCACATTTTTCCAACTAGCAGAGAATGATGAGCTAGAGACATCCAGTGCCCACAACTTGAATTTTATAAATAAACATTATATCCATTTCTGTATAATTCAATTTCTAGTCATGGGATCCTACCTCTCCAGCACAGACCAACCAATTCCATGGTGGGGCCTAGTAGGCGAGGCTAGGGGATTTCCCATAGAGGGAGGGGTTAGTTAATTTGTTTACTTAATTAACCAGTCAATGAAGCTGACATTGTCGGAGGTGGATTTTCGAATAACTCAGGCCTCAAAGAGTACTTGTATCATTGAGGCAAAGGGGGAGTTGGGGGTTTCCAGATGGGAAGGGTGAGGAGGAGGAGAGGGGGAGGAGGTTCCTCAGGGGGACTGATTATCCCAGAGGGTCATAAATCAACCCTGCTACTTTCGCTATTAATAACTGAAATTCATTGCAGAACTCAATTAGTCTTTGTCCTTTTTCATCCTTAGTACCATGCCCATATTCTCCTGTAAGCCTTTCTTCTTCTCCTCCTGCTACAACTGCATTCCAGTCTCCTATCAGTATTAGGTTTCCAGCACCCTTTATGTACGAAATTACTTTTCACTATCCTCGTTTACTTTTTTATCTCATCATCTTTGGCTTGTGACATCGGCATGTAAATCCAGCTAGTGTTATCAGTGTTTGTTTGCTGTCGAGTCTATGAGAACAACCCTGTCACTGAACTGTTTCCAATAACTCACTCTCCCTCGCCTTCTTATTCATAACGAATTCTACTCATCATTATATCCTTTTCTGCTGCTGTTGATATCACTCTATACTCATCTAACACAAATCCTTGTCTTCTTTCTGTTTCACTTCTCTGACCACCCACTGTATCAAGACTGAACCTTAGCACTTCTATTTTCAGATTTTCTAGCTTTCCTGCCATGCTCATACTTCTGGTGTTCCCACTAAGATACGTAGAACGTTAACCTTTCACTGGTTTTTTAGTCTTCTTCTCGTGGTCACCTCCTACTTTGCAGTTCCCTCTTTGAGATCCAAATGGGCAATTGCCCAGAACCTTTTGCCAATGGAGAGATCATCATGCTCCTTTTTCAATTACAGGCCACCTGTCCTGTAGATACACATTGTATGTCTTTAATGCAGTGGTTTCCACAACCTTCTGTGTCCTCATTCCGTAGATCATTGCTGATTCCTCCGGCTTTAAGGGCAATTTCCCACCCTCTGGGCAAGAGAGTGCCTGTAACCTCTGTCTGCTCCTTCGTCCTCTTTGATAAGGTCGTCGTCAAAATGAGGGAGACGTCTAATGCCAAAAGTCTTTGGCCACCATTGTTGATGATTTCTATTCAAAATTTAAGGAGTGGAGCGGTCTGTACGCAGGACTGAGGACGTTTTGACTACTAATCAAAGACACTATCCGTAGATCGTGGGCACATTGTTCAGTCTACTGACTGAACGTAGACTCACATGAAATAATGTGCACCAGAGAGCGACATGTGCTTGTGTTTTGAGCACGATTTCTAAATATCTCAAATCCTACACATTTAATCGCTGTATAACAATTAATTATTTAGTTACACAATTTTATTGCAAGTGAAATTCTATGTATTATTGAAGCTAGGGATATAAAATGTGGATGGTGGTGCCTCGCTTCGTTGGTCGTGCAGCACCATCATGTACCCTGAAAGAGAAAGTCTTTACCATGAACATATGATATTTCCAAATTAAATGAATTTCGTTAACTTCTTAACAATTTTATCTGTTCTAAAAATGGCAATCTGTTTTAGTTTGCAATACCTTCAGTTTCAAACTGAATTTAAATTGTAATTGGTTTTTGGTAATACGTGTGCTTAATTTGGTATCACTCATTGATTATTGGTGTGTTGTAGAACATTAATGTAGATAACAGACGAGTAAATATGGCATTCAGAAGATTTTATCGATTGCAACGCTTAATAGAATGTTTGTACCTAGGTACATGGCCATCTTGTACCTTGGAACATCTTTTCACATTTGGGAAAACCTTAATTTTCCAGAATAATTTTTTTTGTTTCAGAAGAAATTGTACGACACAAAAACTTCGTTTAAAAGTGGGCTAAGAAAATATAATAAACTGTTCTAGGTTTGGCCAGAGACTTAAGTTTTAAAACTGTTTCAATGAATGATACTCTCCCCCACTTTCATTCGCTAGAAATTCCTTCCTGATTCCCTCCAATGCCTCTGAGGGCCTTCCTTGAAACACTTGTCGAACACTTTAGGCTTGTGGTTAACTGCATTAAAATTCGGTTTCTTTAGTCAGAATTTTAGTCCTCGTTTACTTGCTCAGTTTCATTAGCCTTTCATTACTTCTTATAAATCTTTTCCCGTAGCTGTACTGTCCGTCTATTGGCTAAGGACCCAATATTTTCCGAAAATCTTGGATGAAATAGCTCTGTTTCTCTCAACCGAAACTTTCTTGTCAGTTTGAGACCTCCTTTTGAGTATAAACACCTTATAACACTTATATCGATTAGAAGTAGGTTTATATTATGTAACGTGTATCTGCAAACATGGAGTGTGTATTCATTGTTATTTAAAGTCCCTGGTTTATGAGAGGAAAATTAGAGTTTTGTAATGTGTATATGAAAGAGCAAAATGATGAATTATTATAATATGTGTGTGGGCATAAAAAAAGAAAATGTTTATTGAAAGCTGATTCATGCATAGGGCCCTTGAATCTGTAATATATAAATGATATAGGGAAGTCCCTCCGCAACGGAAGTGGCATGACGCGATGTAAGAGGAGGTTTTGGATGTGTATGGTATGCAGTAAGTGGCTAGCCGTAGCACTGTACACTTCGACGGTGCTAAGAGAGGCAACTGGAATCTGCTTTAGAATGGATTTGCCTCGGATGTGGATGTGGCTATTATTTGGTAATCTCAGCAAAACGTAATGGCTCTAAGATGGTGAAAATCCGACGCCAAGAAGAAATTTTATAGAGCATTCTAACATCAAGAGCCGTGAGTACAGTTAGCCGTCTTGTCGCTTGCCACGAATCTTCGTCAGTGCTTCGCTAACTTCATACATTCAGTAATGAATAAGGGCACGGACCAGTTAATTTCTGTGTGGAATAATAATCACAAAAACAAGTTTGTGTACATAACCATCTTTTCTATCCTGATCACGAACCTTTGCACCTAAGTGCTACTAAAACCGAGTATCGCCGGCCGGTGTGGCCGAGCGGTTCTAGGGGCTTCAGTCTGGAATCCCGCGACCGCTACGGTCGCAGGTTTGAATCCTGCCACGGGCAAAGATGTGTGTGATATCCTTAGGTTAGTTAGGTTTAAGTAGTTCTAAGTTCTAGGGGACTGCTGATCTCAGATGTCAAGTCTCATAGCGCTCAGAGCCATTTGAACCAAAACCGAGTATCCTGATTTAAATGAACACTTCTTGCAGTCAAGTGTTTTAAAATGATTTTTGCCTAATGTAAAAGGAGTAGTAAAAGTTAAAGTTTAAAACCACAAAAGTGGAGTCAGATATAATTTTGCTAAAGTATCCTTAGTTTATTACAAAGTATTGTTTTCTAGGAATACAGTGCAAGACTGTGTAAATATTATTGTCTAGAATACCTGCTTCAAAAGTGATAAAATGGCAAATAGATTAAGCTCATTTTCTAAAATAGTGTGATTTTGATTTCTATCTTGAATGGTTCCTTTTTTAAGTTAATTAAGCACAGTGTTGTGTTTTATTGTCTTACAAAGTAAATTAAGAACTGATCCAAGTGAAGTGAATGCTTTTCGTTTTGAATTAGTTTATTTTTTTACTCTAATAATCAGAGAGAGTTGATTAGAGAAACTATACTAGTTTATGGGTCGCCTTATATTCTCCACTTATTAGGAAAAATTGAAGTACTACAGTTGCTAAGGAAAAATGATGTATGTAGAAGAGCTTAAACAGTGTATTTATGAGATTATTCATCTTTACTGATTTCTTTATGTCAGTCAAGATAAAAGCCCCTTATGTCCAAATTTAGTTCTGCACTTCCTGAAGTAACATTTCAATATTTGATTAAGTAATGCCCTTGAGTGTAGCTGTCATTGGTATGAGCTTGGTGTAAAATTACTTCTTACAATTTACTGATGTGCGCGTTATTGGTAACTGCTACTACACACAGTTCAGAGTGCACTGTGTCAGTTTGTATCCTGCTTGCTATTCAAAAGGAAATCTCAACGAAAGTAACTTCAATAACCAATATTTAGTTTTCTTAAACGTATATTTTCAAATTAATGTGCCTAATTGGGCTGGCGACCATTCCTTTTTTCTCCGTTCACTTATGATTTTATCACTTTCATTAACACCCAAGGTTAAAGTCCGTTTGGTGTTTTTCTGTTAATTTCACCAAATTCAAAATTATAGTCGCATACTTTAGCCCCTTAGACGCACGCGAGGACAGTCTTAAAATTCCTCCCAGAGGGTAACATTAGCTTGTTTCACGGCAATTTTGTGTTATAACCTCTGATTTTGTGCCAGTTTTTAATTGATAATTCTTACTTCATTATCAGCTGTCTTGACTGTTTGTCATCATACCGTGTGGTCTGAATAAATCATTGTCACCTTGACACAGAACTAAAACACACTAAGTGTAGGGGAAATAAATAACATGCCGTCACATCACAAGTCGTCTTATTTTCTTGGTCATTCCCTTACTCTTCAGGTAGCGTTGGATCCAAATCTAACACTTTCATCCATAGTTAGCTTCTGTTGCACGTGGTTTCATCGAAGGACTATGAAGCGCCAACTGTGAGTGCGTATAGAGTATATGGCTCCGATGAATCCTTATGTTATTCTATAAGTTTTGAAATACAAGGAAATCGGAGATTGTAACTTACTGGCTACTCATAGCTTATTCGCTACGAATAGATCCAAGACGTGCACATCCAAGGTCTTTAGCATGTGACACTGCAGAGAGGTTTGGAATATAATTCAGCCCACTGGCTCGTAGTCCGCTGATCATAAACACGATTGTGACAGTTGAATTTTATTAAGTTGTAAGGTGTCAGGCAAATCCAACACCTTACATGAAAACCCTGACATAATAAGCAAATCTACTAGTATGTCACATAGCTCCGAATAAATCGTGACATTAAATTAACCAAAGTAATACGAGTAACGAGTGAGCAAATGGAATACCACAGACTAACACAAGAATGCCTAAATGCATGTATAGATATCACGATAACGCTAAAAGGACCACACTAGCTGCAGGTTTTAGCGTGAGACTTTTTAGCGTCTCTGTTACGTTGCAAACTTTAAAAACATTACCCCACCACGTAAAGTATAACGTTTCCCATTGGATAGACAGAATTTTTGTAGGCGGAGCGTAAGGTTAACATTGAGACCCTGATTGGTCAGATGAAAACACAGCCAGATAGTTTTTTTAAACCAACTTCGGAAAATTGTAGTAAGGAGAAGTTAAGAGAGAGTTAGTTCCGAGACGGCGGGCTGGATGGCTGCTGCGCCGGCCGCTGCCGCCCTGACGGCTGCTTAGACACCGACAAGGTAATGAACGCACGCGATGCCGAATTTTTGAGCGCATAAGGCTTCACTCAGAACTGCAGAAGTCTCATCTGTTACACCCCTTTTTTCCGTAAAACTAATGGTGATCGTTAATTAAAACTCATGGTGTTCACATTTGCCACTTGAAGAACAGATCTGAAACGCGATGATTTTTCTTTTATATAGTTATTGAAAAGCCACATCAGCCACTGTAATTTACGACAAGTTAGATAAGTTATTAAAGATAATTGAGGGTCACTGTAGACCATTTTGATAGTTTTCTCTTTTGTGAAACTTAAATTAAACTTAGATTATAGATGTGATATGGCATAGGTCATCCTTCGATCCATTGTAGAACTTGGAAACCCATTTAGGGAATATTCGTTCACATTTTTGTTGAACGCTGTTGGTTTTTACCATCCTGTATTAAAACATTTCCTTTTATCAATAGTGCAATTTATAAACGATGTTTTGTGATTAGAATAAATTTCCAATGGTAAACTTAACTGCTTTTTCGACGTTATTTTACCAGCTAACTAAAAATAGGAAAGCCTTGAACCCTTTCCACTATATTTAGTTAGAATTAAGATTCTTTTACAGGGAGTGCAGTGGAGCTGACGCTGAGATCATTTAGTATTTGGTTATATCATCGCTAGTCTCACTGAACTCTTCTGAATTCTACATGTCATGTGTGGTCTGGCGTCTCCTTACCAGCAACAGGTCCCAGGTTCAAACTAGTTCCCTAAAAAAACACGCTCAGAGCGTCGTTGCGCGAAAGTGGTTGGGAGACACGATATAGTACAATCAGACACCACCATGAATGTTTAGAAAGTCACCTAGACTTCTTTATTCTAAAAAATTATCGCCGACACTTTTAGGAAATATATTTCCTTTATTAATCAAAAATGGCTCTGAGGACTATGGGACTTAACTTTTAAGTTAATCAGTCACATATAACTTAGAAATACTTAAACCTAACTAACCTAAGGACATCACACACATTCATGCCCGAGGCAGGATTCGGCCTTTATTAATCCCTGTAATTTTTGGCAGATCGAAGGACAACTTATAGATTAACATCTCGTCGGCGTGAAGGTAATCAGAGCACAGATCTGCCGTAGGCATACATTGGACTAGGTGTAATTCGCGGAATCTCTTAGGGCACAGTCCCGCCGTTATGGAGCAATTTCGGGAAACGTTGTAAATCCTAATCCTAGAAGGCCGAACGAGAATTAAAAGGGCTATTTCCCCCTCTCCCCTTCACCCGCCCCCCCCCCCCCAATCCCACCGCGAAAACGAGTTCAGGCCGCACAGCAATTAGAGTAAAAGATGGACGTGAGTTCGGTTCTGTGCGTTGGGTTTTCTTTGGACTGGGTAGGGCAGAATCCACGTGGAAGCGGTACCGCTTACAGGTCGAAGTCACTGTGTATATTCTCGAAGTCACTTCCCGGGGCGACAGAACACCGGCGCGGACTAGCACGGGCTATTTCACGGAACACCAAAACGATATTCGCAGTAGTAGATAGCGGAGAGGGTGTACCAACTACTGTACCAATGGATCGTAAAACAGATGTAAAAATAGTCAGAGACAAAAAGACCGGGACTAGGTTGAATGACAAATGAGAACAGGAGTTTCGTATAAACAAATAGTGAAAATAACATAAACCTACGCATCATCGATGGATGGCCACTCAATGATTACCTGGAGCGTCTCAAGAAGTGCTTGTAGTCAAGATCACACTAACCGCCAATAATTCTTTCTCTCTTCCAGCAGAGACATGCAAGAGCTAACTTCGTCGGTGGTGTATAGCCTACTACTATTGAAGACTTGGTAGACTGCATACAAGATGAAAACGTAGATTGGTACGACTTCTTAGTAGCTGATGCCTCTGCGACGTGCGTGGCGTCGTCGCTGGCGGCGCACCGTACCTGTGTATCGCAGTTTGAAGGCGATTGATATTGACTTGGCTGGCCAGTTTAATAAACAGCAATTGATTGGAGGTCCAAATGTTTTTCGTGGACTCCATCTGAAATTTACTTGTGATGTACAAGCAGTGTTTGGAGGTAGTACTTGGCTCACACTTGCTGTTGAGTGGGGCAATCAAGCAGATTATGGTGGCCTTGAAGCTTTTCCTGATGCTAATATTCTGACTTGGAAGACATGGAGTATATCTGAGACTACAGGACTTTTGGCTAAACAGCCTTATGGTACTCATGTTCCGAGCATGCCATTTGTTTTGAGTACGAGCCAAACGTAAACAATATTTCTATTTCAACGCCAGTTGTAAAATATTTGTGCACTTGCAGATACGAGAATAGCCGCGTCCATAACTGGCCAAATACGACGGTTGCTCAGAAAGTAGTGCACCTCATTTTTTCTCTCATCCGAAAACAATGCTACGCATGCGAAACGTTACGTATGTGTTATTTGAAGTCTCCTGAGTGAGCGCGCCAAGTGTCCGTCACTTCTGACAGATAGCGTAGCTGCAGGACAGTTTCAAAATGGCGTCTGTAGGTGACGTACACTACAAGCAACGTGCTGATATTGAATTCTCACTGCAGAGAAAGAAACTGTGGGGAATATTCACAAACGCTTGTGCAAAGTCTGTGGAGCATTTGCTATCGACAGAAGTGCAGTTAGTCGCTTGGGCACGGAGGTTGAGATGATCAGAAGGGGTTCGGCGGAGCTCCACGATTCGCAGCGCTCGGGGACACCATCCACGGCTGTCACACCTCGCATGGGTCAAATGGTTCAAATGGCTCTGAGCACTATGGGACTCAACTGCTGTGGTCATCAGTCCCCTAGAACTTAGAACTACTTAAACCTAACTAACCTAAGGACATCACACACATCCATGCCCGAGGCAGGATTCGAACCTGCGACCGTAGCAGCCGCACGGTTCCGGACTGCGCGCCTAGAACCGCGAGACCACCGCGGCCGGCTCACCTGGCATGTTGCAGCGAGCTGATGTGGTCATTTGCGAGGACAGACGCATTATGACTCGGCAGTTGGCACTGCTTCTGTCAATCAGAAAAGGAAGTGTGGATGCAATTATCCGCACTCTCGGATATTCAAAAGTATGTGCAAGACGGGTTCCACGGTGTCTAAAGGTGAAAAAGTGGATCAAAAATCGAAGATAAAAACATTTGTCTTAAGTTGTTGGAACGTTTTGAAGCTGATGGGGAGACCTCCTTGTCCCGAAGTGTCACAGGTGATGAAACCTGGGTTCACCATTTTGAGCCCGAAACAAATCGACAATCGATCAGTCGATGGAATCGCGCCATTTCCACTCCACACAGAAGAAAAAATTTCAAAGCACCTGTTTCAGCCGGTAAGGTCAGGATCACCGTGTTCTGGGACTGTAAGAATGTCATCCAGGAGATGTTTTGGTGCAACATGATAACGCTCGTCCCCACAGAAGTATGAACACTGCTGAATACATCAGAAAACAGGCTTGGATCGTGTTACCCCATCCACCTTACAGCCGTGACAGAGCCCACTCGGACTTCCACTTGTTTGGGCCATTCGTGGAAGACATTTTGAAGCCGATGAGGGAGCAAGGACTGGTACCGACAACGCTTGCACGCTCTTGTTTCGCGCTGGAGGAAGGCCGTAGAGCGGGATGGAGATTTTGTGGAGAAATAGGATGTGTAGATAAAACACCATTCTTTTGTGTGTGTAATTCTCATTATGTTCAATAAAGAATTGTTGAAGAAAAAAATTCGGTGCATAGCTTTCTGCGCAACACTTGTGGGTGATTTAAACAAAATTGGACATAGGTATGAAACCCTACCAAAAGCACGGAAACCTCAAAACTTTTTTCAACTTATGCCTAGCATGTAAGTTCCCACAGCAAACTGTTAAACCCAAACTCTCACATTCCTACATCCTTTCACCTGTCAATTAGCTTTCCCTTGTACGTGTTTGTCTGTTTTGTCAGTAAATGTATCCGTGGTCGGTTTGTATGTAGCATTCTTTTCCATGTTCATGTTTACCCTGTCTGTAATGTAATTGTAGCCCTAAACACTCTCTCACTGGCTGTAGAGTATTGTACAATGCTTAAATTAAATATCTGTAATCAAATGCCACCGCAAGTCGTTGTGGCCCAGCGGTTCTAGGCCCTTCAGTACGGAACCGCGCTGCTGCTACGGTCGCAGGTTCGAATCCTGCTTCGGGCATGGACGTGTGTGATGTCCTTAGGTTTAAGTAGGTCTAAGTCTAGGGGACTGATGACCTCCGATGTTAAGACCCATAGTGCTTAGAGCCATTTGAACCATTTTGCACCAAATGCAACAAACTAACTTTCTAGATGTATCTTCACTAGCAATACACTAACAAAACTATACTCTGTTGTTAAAAATTTAAGTACCTCGTTAATTCCAATTCAAAACAAAATTGTAAATATTACATTGTCAAATACACAAAGAACGAAATTAGTTTCAACTTAAAAAAATAATCAGCACTTGAACCCGACAAAAAATTTCATAAATAACGAGATGAAAAATGGAAAATCCCATTCTGGCCGCAAATGGCATTCGCTTAGCCCTCAACTAGCGCGCGTTCCTCCGTAAGAGTGGGAAAAAAGATATCTGTATGTAAGCGTGTAAACAGAAATATTAATTATTACCGGCAAAGTATTAAACGTCCTGAAGCTTTTAATATCGTTATAATGTTGTGCTGAAAGCATTAGCAATGATCTGTTAAAAAGCATAAATGTAACTACTCACATGTTCTAATTATGCTGCTACTGGCGTCCCAATCACATTCTATGAACATATGAATATTAACATAATTGTTTTTTTTTTTTTTTTTCAGCGCGCTCTCTTTCGCTGCGCGTCGACTCTTGCGGACATGGGCCAACTTAGATGTACGGCAGAGTTTCCTACACGAGTAACGCTATTCTATAACATCTTGTAATAATCAACTTGTTGCTCCACAGGAACTGTGGGCGCAGATCCAAGAAGCGCTGCCTAACACAGCCGATCACTTGTGCGGGTCGTACGTATAGTAAGACAGAGGAAAAACGAATAAAACGGCAACGGTTTTGCTCACCTTATTGGTTTACCAGGTACAGCTACCAAACAGAACAACGAACAAAAGGAACGTATCAAATCTCCCGAGGTATTTTTCAATTACGTAGAAACGTTTCCCGCACAGAAGCTATCATTGGTACAATGCGACGCACAGATGTGACTAATCTGAGGATAGGACGCTGTGCCGAGGGCACATCGGAGGTGGGGCGAGGGGGGAGGAACGGGCCCCCGCTCCCAAAGGACCACTGCTGGCGGGAAATTGAATGCGTACGTGAGGGTGCGCCGAGTTTAGGCACGCGCAACGACAAAAACTGACATACCACCATTCCTACAATAGGCACTCGGTCGAGTATTCAGCTCTAAATTGTAAAGCAGGAACTTCTTATGCCGAGTACATTGAAAGTATCCCAACGCGCGTAACTCCCTTCCTCAAACGTTGTGCAATATAGCACAGCGATTGCTACAATAAGACGAGCGAGAATGTTCTTCGGAGCATGTGGCGAAGGACGATAATGATCGCTACATGCGCAATGAAGCGTGTTCTTTTACATCTCGTATTCCCCACCCATAACAGCTGTGCGGGCTGTTTCACAAATTTGTTCTTTTCAGCCAAATATCTCATTAAGCACGATAACATGGGAGAAGGACTCCCAACTGGAAATGATTGGGAGAAATTTCCAGTTCCGACATTCGTCTGATGACCGAGAGAAATTTGCCGAAAACCTTGTTCGGAATTAGCAGGTGGTACTTATAATTTATTTCTCTTTCTTATTGTCCCAAATAAAAATTAAGACTCTAAATATGTAACAAATGTACTCCCTCACTCTCTGTGTGTCAATGTGAGTTGAAAAGTATGCATATTCCTTCAACTACTGCCCTGATTTCATGTATACCAGGGAAGTGGCCGAAAGTGTGTGTGTGTGTGTGTGTGTGTGTGTGTGTGTGGAGGGAAAGAGACTGAGAGAGGGAGGAGAGAAACAGAATAGGCAGTAACCAAACGGCAGTAGTCGAACGAATATGTGTACTGTTTTCAAATGAGACCGACAGTGAGTGAGTGAGTGAGAGAGAGAGAGAGAGAGAGAGAGAGAGAGAGATAGAGAGAGAGAGAGAGAGAGAGAGAGAGCGTTTGTGTGTGTATGTGATGTGACACAGTGAGAGAGAAAAGATAGAACAATAGCTATTTACTTCCATCTGGCAAATTTCAGACGTGTAAGGCGTTAAAGACTTCGGATTATTCATTTCACAGTTACTGGAGTACACCTTCAGAGTCATCGTCGTTCAGACTCAGCTTAAGTCTACGCTGCGAATACCGTTTCAAACTACAATATACAGATTTCCAGGTAATGAAAGGCATAATTCAAATCACTAAAAAAAACCATCATAGGAGATAAGTGTCTTGTGGGAAAGATAATTCCAGCAATTATACAGAGAAAGTGATAAACACCAATTTTTATTTATGTTCAGAGCACCGTGAGCTTCAACACGAATTTCTTCGGCGAAGGTCAGACGTCCTAAAAGCTGCTACCAATAAAGCGAGCATCACAGCAAACCGTCGGTGTTGATAAAACGTTCACTCACTAAACGATACCGCTGTCCCCATTAGAATCATTACTGACACCAACTCTATGTGATAACCGCAATTTGAATCTAACTGCTGTGAGCCAATCTCAAATTCGTATTAACATAGCTCTTCCGCACCCATGAAATCATTAAAGATGCGTTCCTCGTCGTATACTCAAGTCAGTCGTGTTGTCCTAGGTGACAGTGTTCAGGTCAAGGAAAACTATTTTTTTTAACAGCAGTATTTCCATAATATTCAGACTGAAATAAAGCAGCAAAAACTGATCATGCTTCCTAGAGGACAAATATTGATGAGACTCTTGTCTTAAATTTGCGTCATTTTGCGCAGACAAACGTCAGCAGTACGGTAATGATAAACGAAAACAATGTAGCATGATAGTAGCAACCATCTTGTGCTGGCTAACAAATCCGGCTAATTAGGGTCATATAAAGAAAGCAATTGATTCGATATTTATTTTTCGTTTACTTTCCAAGAATAATTTTACTAAGGTCTCTTTCTCCGTTAATGTAAATCCGAAGCTGCTATAGATTCGTGAATGAAATGTCAACTAAATAACTCCTAATAGTCGTCAGCACATTTTCTGTTGTGTTTCGGCACGATATGTATTAACAGGGACAGTAAAATACGAAGAACAACGAGTACTCCAGTACTGACAGCACCGCCCTGGCTCGCACTTACTGCAACCGCTAAGCATGCAGCGCTATTAAGTCGCTACTGGAGTACCGGTCAATCCACGTGTATTGCTGCCCCTGTTAATGTATATTGTTAAAATGAATATCGCACTAGAATTAGCTTCTATCGCTCTCTCGAACGGACACGTAATACTTCAGTTTAAAAATTATTTTGTTTGGAACGGAAAACTAACTGACGCTTTCCATTGATGCTGGGCGTCGCGTGAAAGACGTGATGAGCGGCATTTGTTTCGGCTTACTCCAGAGACGCGTTGAAAAAACAGAATTGCAGATATCTGCCGAAACATTTCAGAAAATGAGCCTGACGAGACACCCGCGTGTACTAAAACACTAATATCGAAATTTGCAGCAGTGATCAGTAACCAAACGATTTATTTGCAAAATATGGACAAAATACGATATGTAAGTCTTACAATAACATAGCTACGTCTGTGGTGAATCCAATATTCCCCAACACTTCTGTCTCAAGACGAGGTTGTTTCGGCTCGAATCGCTTATGTTACCATCGTATACCAAACTATTTACAAAATTCCGTGTCTATTAACATCTAATTTGTGTGCATCAAAAGTGCTTACGAATAATGTTATTGTTGCATACGTCATAATTCTTATTAGACTGTAACAGAGCAACAAACATAAATCTGATGCCGATTTTCACCGGAGTGTGACAGTAAATGAAAACCACAATAATGATGATGCATGAGCGTGAGATTTCAAGACCAGAGCAGGTGTCAATACAACTCTTCAAGAAGCGCGGCGTGAGCTCGATGTAATATACTGCTCCGACTGGCCTTCAGCCAGTCTGGCAGTAACTACGGAAATTGTACACAGTACCTAGGTCACTCCGACGAAACTGTTAATTAGAAATAATGAATAGTAAAAACTGTAACTCTATGTCAACCATAACACCATCTACGTCTACACTCCGGAAGCCACTTTACAGTGTACGGTCAGAGGTAATTTGAGATACACACGAGTAATACTGATGCGAAAAGCAATTGATGGTACCAGCTACGTTGAATTAAAAAAAATTTGAAATTGTGAAAGCTGATAGCAATACTGATTAAGAAAGAAGCGATCAAAGTTCGGTAAGTGCAACCTATTTTAAGGTGCGGTGGCAAAACATATTATCTATTCCAGATTGGACAGCAAATTAGCTTAAGAAACCGATCAGAATAGGATTAAAGCTGTTAGTTAGTTTTATGTTCCACGGGTAATCTCAACGATTAATTTTAAGAATGTGGAGCGAGTAATTTTATATTCATATTATACGTTAATATGCAAAGGTGGTCACATGATGACTGTTTAAAAGTTTCTTATCTTTTTTTTATACAGTGTAAACTGGAAATTCCTACCGGCCACATTGCATACGTTACATAAACCGAAATTCTTCTACGGAATAAGAGTAATCAAAGAGAAATTTTTTCAGTTTGTTTTCAAATTTAGATTTGCTCTCTTTCAGACATTTTGCGTCGCTAGGAAAGCGACAAAAATTTTTGGTTACAACCGTGTGCACCCCTTTTAGTGCTAAAGAAAGTCTTAAAGTGAAACAATGAATTCCTTTTTCTACTAGCATTTTAATTATGCATATGACTGTTCCTCTTGAAAAAGACTGGGTTATTTACAACCAGAGTCACGAGGGAACAAATACACTGTGGAGAAGTAGTCATAATGTGTAACTCAAGAAACAGATACAACATAATCGTGGGTGAATACAATGTCTCATTCTTGGAGTGGAATTTTGAGCAATAAGGAGCTTCATTTCTTAACAGTGAGTGATTCGAGAACATTATTCAATATGACATTACTGGATGAAATGTCGTGTGACGAGGGCTTCCCGTCGGGTAGACCGCTCGCCTGGTGCAAGTCTTTCGATTTGACGCCACTTCGGCAACTTGCGCGTCGATGGGGATGAAATGATGATGATTAGGACAACACAACATTCAGTCCCTGAGCGGAGAAAATCTCCGACCTAGCCGGGAATCGAACCCGGGCCCTTAGGATTGACAGTCTGTCGCGCTGAACACTCAGCTACCTGGGGCGGACATAAAACATATGTTAATTCATTGACTTGTCTCTCCCCAACGTTTACAAGTATTTGAAACGTAAATGTGACTGAAAGGGAATTAACATTAATAAAAGTTAATAGTTGTTCCATGTTTGGGGGCAATAGTGACGCGATACAGTTTAAATGAATGTTCCGCCATTTGGCAGCATAGACTGTTTATTCTATTACTTATTACTATATGGCTGTGGCCTCAGACTGGAAAGATTAGAAACAGTTTGCCTAGCCAGGCACTGGCGGAAGTTCTTAGTTTACAACGAATGAAGATTAAGCTAATTAAAACGACGGAATGCTTTAGTTTCAATAAACAAGTTCAGGTCCAATAAAATCATCCCGGACTGTATTCGGATGAAGAAATCATCCCGGACTGTATTCGGATGAAAATTAATTTAGATCGGCAAAATGACCTTTTTAGTGTGGTACTGTACTTGAAAATGATCAAAGACCGATATCATGATTGCACAGTAGAATAAACAGTGTATACATCGAAATGACAGAACTTCCATGTAAACCTTAGTAATGGTGTTCACACATTATGTTGTTGTTCAGGCTATACGAAGGTAGAAATTTGAAGTACCGGCTGTTTTTCGAAAATCTGAAACAAGGGTAAGTAAAGAACCGAATAACATAGACGAAAAACAGTCTGCCAAACGTGCATGTTCAGTGGAGATTTAAAATTATTTTAATATTTACCAAACAATATTACGCAAGGCGTGTGACACAAAGAACAAGCGAAGTGTAAAACGGAACATTTTCTTCAATAAAAGAAATAACCGGAGGGCAGATGTTGAGATTTCGATAATGGAAGTGTCGATTACTATCTATTTGCAGCACAGTCTTTCTCAGAAAACCAACAAGAAAACAAACCAGGTCGTTTTCATATACGCCATTCTATGGACATTTGGAAAGTGAATGGAGAGATAGAGTCTGATGCGAAATAGTACTACACAGAATAAAGGAAGAACGAAGTCCAACTCATACCGTTGCGAGGAGACATAGTAAGTTGCATGTTCAAAAGTTGCAGGTTTGGTGAACTAATGACAAAGTAGAGGGGAGAAATCATAAGTGAGGCTGGCGATTGCGATACCTATCAGATTATTGATCACACTGTTTGACGAGAACCAGAAACACAGGAACAAATCATCCGCGTCTGTAATTTAACTATGCTGTAAGTGTCACTGCCAATGAATCTTTTCACAAGTAGGTGATTCGTAAACTAAGAAGCGGTAGACAGCATTACACTCGCCAGCAAAACAATGGTTCATACATCAGGTCGCCATCGTCGTATTCCCAGCTGAACGGTGCGTATTAATTCAGCTACTTCCTTGTTCGCCTGTTGCAAGTGCGTCAAAGCATGAGAAAGCACCTTTCTTGTAAGGTCGACGCGGTTTCTTGAGGTATGTGATCGTCTTCAAAATTATTTTACAATATCTTTCCCACTTCGGGTTACAGAAATGAGATCATCACCTGTTTCAAGTTTTAAAAAAAAACAACTAGGTGCTGACGTCGGTGTAAGGAAAGAAAAAGAGAAATAGTAAAATACTAAGGCGTTAAATTACAAACTCAAACCAGTTTGTATGTACAGCAAAACACGTACCTAAGCGTGTTAAATCGTAACTCATCATCATGGGTGCAGCATTTCGGTAAAAGTGAAATTGAACATTGTGTTAAAAGCACTTAGAAAATAAATATGGCCCTGCCCCGATTGTCGAAACTGAATCTATTTGCTAGTATGCAAATCACTGTAACATTCAGTTACATAAAGCAGAGCACTGATATGTTTATACTTTTACTGGAGTAATCTAGGCATTCTTTTGACGAGATTCTATGTAACGTATTCGTCTTCAGCTACATGATTAATCTGCATTTCAAATTTAAGTGTTTGGTAGAGGTTTCATAGAACCAATTTTAATTTATTTCTCGACAGTTCCGTTGTCGAATAGCATCTGGGAAAAATAAACTTATTAAACTTCCCGAACCGACTTTGATTTCTTTCATTTGAGTACTAAGGCCGTTTCTCAACGAAGTACTTTGGCATTCGTAGCAGAAAGTTGGTGATAGAAATTTTGCAGAAATCTCTCGATAGAACGAAAAATTTCTTTGTTTTATGATTACCACTCTCTTATGATACTCGTTACACTTTCTCCCTATTTTAAGATAATACACAACCAGCTGTCCTACTCCGAACTTTTCCCATGTACTCTGTCAGTCCTACGTGGTAAGGATCCTGTACTCTAGAAGAGGATGTACAAGCGTTTTTGCTGTAGACATAAGGTGGTTTAAGTTTTGAAATATGAGTTGCTAGTATTTTACCATTGCCGTTATCCCTTTGTTTTTCAACACATCATCTGCTGATGACCTTATAAGAAGGCAATATCCGAAATGATATTGTTTGTATGATTCTAATTGGGAACATAGAATATATGAACAGTTGTTCTGATAGTGGAAAAAATTGAATAAACCCTAAATTTATGGCTTCATTATAGCTCTAAGCATGAAATACTCAGATACTGTCTGTAGAAATTCCTCTGCTTAAACATCTTGCAATTTGCATGAAGAAAACTTACCTCTTCAGGTCTCTTTGTTATTTTCTCTGTATTTGAGTTGTAACTCTTATATTTCATATTCCCTTCATTATTGTTAATATTGAATATGAGCTTTCGCATCGTTGTACTCTAGTACAAGTTATCATCTTTGGTGCTCTAATCAACCGATTCACTTTAGGACTGTATCTGCCTTGCAGTGTAACAGGAAACATCACAGTGTGCTACAGGTCTCAAAGAAGATCGATCATCTTTGGTGCTCTCATCAACCGATTCACTTTTGGACTGTATCTGCCTTGCAGTGTAACGGGAACACCACAGTGTGCTACAAGTCTCAAAGAAGATGGAATGCTACTTTATGTTGCGAGACAGTTTCTCGCAAAAATGCATTTGTTTCTAAAATGACAGCAGCCTCCAAGTGGATGGGAAATCACGAGGCACTCAGAGTGAGGAGAATGTGCAAGACTCATAGGAAGCCAGCAGTAACTGATGTTTCAGTTTTGTAACGGATCCCCAGAAGGGCTCATCAAACTTATTTTTCTAGAGGGAACACAGAATCAGGAGAGCAATCGTGCAGCCACTATGATTGGCTGAAATGTGGAACCACACAGAGAAATGTATGCTACTGGTTACAGGTTGTTTAGGGGAAGGGGAATTGTTGCTATTGTTATAAATGTTTCATTGGTTGAACTGCAGAAAGTCTACAGCGATTTGCTAGCAAAGGGATTTTGTTAATAAGAATCCAGTGCGCAGTGCGGGCAGAACCAGCATGATTTTGAGAAGGCGAGCGCATAGACACTGTGTCTCGGAACTTTTTTATTTTTTATTTTTAGGGACATTTTCGGCATTTAGTTGTTAATTATTCATTTATTTTACACAGTCATGTTTTCGGCCTTTCGAGCCGCTCTCAAGTGCATGCTGAAATATTACAGTATGTCTGACCTGTCTGTGACATGTCATCTTCGAAAAAAAATATTTCCGGTCTTATAGCCCAGTTGTCGTATTACAGGATACGAGAACACGTGGGAGAACAAAAATATGTTTTTTCGACGATGACATGTCACAGATCAAAAGTATACGGACACCCCCCAAAACATACGTTTTTCCTATTAGGTGCATTGTGCTGCCAGCTACTGCCAGGCACTCCATATCAGCGACCTCAGTAGTCATTAGACATCGTGAGAGAGCACAATGGGGCGCTCCACGGACTTCGAACGTGGTCAGGTGATTGGGTGTCACTTGTGTCATACATCCCTAGGTCAACTGTGGAAACGGAAGGGACACGTACAGCACAAAAGCGCACAGACCGACCTCGTCTGTTGACTGACAGAGACCGCCGACAGATGAAGAGGCAGACATCTGCCCAGACCATAACAAAGGCTTTCCAAACTGAATCAGGATCCACTGCAAGTTCTATGACAGTTGCCCGCCCTGTTTAGCCGTGCGGTCTAACGCACTGCTTTCCGGCACGTAAATCGCCGGTGGATTAGTGTCGAGGTTCGGAGTGGCTGCCAGTCTGTGGATGGTTCTTAAGACGGTTTTCCATCTGCCTCGGTGAATGAAGTCGGTTTCCCCTTATTCCGCCTCAGTTACACTATGTCGACGATTACTGCGCAAACACTTTCTCCACGTGCACGTACACCATAATTACCCTACCATGCAAACATTGGGGCTACACTCGTCTGGTATGAGACGTTCCCGTGGGGGTTCACTGATTGCCGAACTGCACAATAACCCTAAGTTCGGTGTGGGGCGGCGGTGGGGTGAGTAGACTGCTGTAGCCTGTTGTGGGCTTGTGTATCACTGAGGGCTATGGCAGGAACGGAGCCTATCCGTAGTTTCTAGGTTCCCAGTTCCATGCAGTACTATACAGTACAATACAATTCAATACTATGACAGTTAGGTGGGAGGTGAGAAAACTTGAATTTCATGGTGGATTGGCTGCTCATAAGCCACACATCATGCCGGTAAATGCCAAGGTGTAAGGAGCGTAGACATTGGACGATTGAACAGTGGAAAAACGTTGTTTCGAGTGACGAATCTCGGTACACAATGATGGCAGGGTGTGGGTATGGCGAATGATCGGTGAACATCATCTGCCAACGTATGAAGTGCCAACAGTAAAATTCAGAGGCGGTGGTGTTATGGTCGTGTTTTTCATGGAGAGGACATGCACCCCGTGTTTTTTTGTGGTGTTACCATAGCACAGGTGTTTTAAGCACCTTCTTGGTTCCCGCTGTTGAGGAGCAATTCGGGTATGGCGATTGCACCCTCCAACCTCCAACACGGTCAAGCACCTGTTCATAGTGCACAGCCTGCGGTGGAGTGGTTACACAACAATAACATCCCTATAATAGACGGACCTGCACAAAGTCCTGACATGAAGAGTATAGAACACGCTTGGGTTGTTTTGGAACGTCGACTTCGTGCAGGTCTCACCGACCGACATCGACATCTCCGCTCAGTGCAGCACTCCAAGAAAAATGGCTTGTCATTCGCCAAGAAACTTTCCAGCACCTGACTGATCGTATACCTGCAAGTGTGGAAGCTGTCATCAAGGCTAAGGGTGAGCCAACACCATATTGTATTCCAGCATTACCAATGGAGGACTCCACGAACTTGTAAGTCATTTTCAGTCAGGTGTCCGCTTACTTTCGATCACATAGTGTAGTTCCTAACGCCAAAGTCACGATTCTGGAAAATAAAAGAACAATTAACTGTCAAATGGCGGAAACTTCCTTCAAAAAGTTCCATGTGACTGTGGTCCCCATGAAAGAAAGATCATTAACCTTACCTTGGGTTGTCAAAGGGGGAGATATCCTTCCAGAACCGTGGAGAGGGAGAACATCGTCCTGGAGCTGATCGCAGATGCCAGGGATGGTTGAAATAATTATGAACTACCACTGCAGCTATTATTTGCACCTCAGTTTTAGAGCAGCGGAAAGCATGAGCTTCATTTGCAAACGTCATAACGAGGGTACTGTATGGTCGTTTGTTTTGAGTTTGAGTTTTGCTTTTTTGAATTAATTCACATTGTCTGCAAGTTACCTTCAACAAGCGCTCAGTCAAGGGTTCTGGTGCTGATATATACTTTAATAGAGTTTCCTTCAATCTGTTTACTAACTCAGCAGTAACTGGTTGTTTACAAGGATATGGATAACTTTGTCGTTCTATTGCCATTGCACCCACCTGTGCCAAGGCGCTGACGTGAATGTTTGCCAATTCATTTGAACTTTTGTGCACTTTGTAAGTACTTGTATTACCAATTCTACGATTGGACTCAAATCCATGTGTCTTTGCAATAAAGCCGTATTCCCGGATGGGTTATGAGAGACTTTTTTAAACGATCTCTGTTGTAGACAGACAGTACAGAATCCTACCAATGAACTGAGTTCTCCATATTCTCTATGACTAACCCTGTCTGATCATTCCATTTTAGACCGTACTAAATTGTACCGAGAAGGTATTTTCTTGAACTGACTAATTCCAGTTGTGACTCTCTTATACTGTAACCATAGGACACTACATATTTTCGTTGTGGAAACGCAAAATTTTATGTTTTGCAACATTGCACAACTTCGTAATCTTACAAATATCTGACTTAAATAAGTTTGCGACTTTTATCAGCCAGTACTTAATACAGTTAATGGGGTCATTTGTAGGAAGTCTGAGTTTACAATCAATATCCTCTGCCAGGTGAAGTTAGCATGAATAGCAGAGATCTCAATACATTTATGATTTTGTCGATGAGTCTCCAGCTAATATAAGATGCTGGTGTCTTCCCTTACCAAGAAATCTTCAGTTCCGACACTATTTTCGTTCTAAATTCAGTATGATTGTGCTTTTGTTAATAAGTGCTGTTATCGCACATAACTCAGTATGATTGTGCTTTCGTTAATAAGTGCTGTTATCGCACATAACTAAACGATTTTCGGACGGTAACAAATACAAAATCTATCTGATTACCTTGATGCATGGTTTTCAGAATTACGTGTGAGAAATACAACAGTTGGTTTGGATCGATGATTTCGGAATCCATGTTAGTCTAGACCGAGGAGGTCAGAATATGTTCTACGACTGTACATCAAATTAATTTCAAAGATAGTGGACAGTAATTTTGAGAAGAACTTCTGATTCCCTCATTGTAGAAGTCAGAGCAGATACGAAACCACACCACTTGTGTTGGATCTAATTGGGAAACTGACATACCTTCTTCAAACAAATGGCTCTGAGCACTATGCGACTTACCTTCTGAGGTCATCAGTCCCATAGAACTTAGAACTACTTAAACCTAACTAACCTAAGGACATCACACACATCCATGCTCGAGGCAGGTATGCAACCTGCGGCCGTAGTAGCAGCGCGATTCTGGACTGAAGCGCCTAGAACCTCTCGGCCACCCCGGCCCGCTGTTCAAACAAAGAAGTGAGATAAAGTCGTAGCTTTTCCCCCACGCTATCCGAAGACAGTTTTCATGCAGCTCCCACGCTCGTCTGATCTCTTCAAGCCTCTTCACCTCTGAATATCTGCCGCAACCAACATCCATTATAATCTGCTTAGTTTATCAATCCTTAGTCTCTCTTTACAGTTTTATTCCCCACCCCCTCTCCATGCTCACACATTTCCTTCCGATACCAAACCGTCAATTACTTCTTACCTCAGAAAGTGTCCTGCAAACCGATCCCTTCTTTTACCAAGTCGTGCAAAAATTTATCTTTTCTCCAATTCGATTTAGTGTCTCCTCATTAGTTGGTATGGTACAGAATTAATGTTTATCAGAAGTAGGGAAGTATCGAATCTTGCTGGTTTCCCTGATCCGTGGTTTTCAGGATGATATGTGAGAAAAGTTCTTTTTTACTAAATTGTTTGTTGTCCACGTTTCGCTTCCATATAATGCTACATTTCATAGAGATACTTCAGAAAAGACTTCGTAAAAGATAAATTTATATTCGATGTAAACAAATGTCTCTTTTTCCGACAAGCTTTTCTTGCTATTGCCAAACTGTATTTGATATCCCCTCTACTTCGGTCAGCGTCAGGTATTTTGCTGCCCAAATAGCAAACCTTATCTACTATTTTTAGTGTCTCAATCCCTAATCTAATTCTACCAGCTTTGTCCTTATTTTTGTTGATAATCATATTTTAACTTTTTTTCAAGACATTATCCATTCCGTCTCCCCACGAAACATGGACCTTGGCGAGTTGGGGTGGGGTGGTATGCCTGTCTCAGCGATACATATAGCAGTGCAGTAGGAGCAACGGAGGAGGAGTATTTGTGGAGAGGGAAGATAACTCCTGGTTCTTGAAGAGGGGCAGCTCCCTTTTCGGTAGTTGCAGGAGCAATTTACTCTATGACTGATTCATCTTGTAACATCAACCATCATGGCCTTGCAGCTCTGGTAATGTGAACAGCTGGAAACAAAAGGAAACAGCAACCGTTGTTTTTGTCCCAATGCGGCGGCGAGGTTCTTTTCTGGGGATTCACCAGCACCTACGTGTTAACTCGTTGCAGCAGATCGGCAGTAGGAAAGCCGAACAGAAACCTACCGTACTGCAACTCGCACCAGGCTGTATACAACGTAACTGTTCTAAGAAGATGGAAAGGGTCTTAATTTTGAATGAAAGGTAAAAATACTGAAAAAATTCGGTATATTCAGGAATCGAAAATTACAGGTTCACTGTCAAGCCCGTGCTAATCCTAACAGAGTCATGCAAAAACCTTTTCATTTACGTTAGAAAATTTATGGTAACGTATTTCCAGAAACCTGAACAGCTACTAGTCAGGGATTGTTCAGAAAATGATCGCCATGCTATTACGTTTATCGGTGCCTAATGCACTCAAGATTTTGGTCACCGACCTGATCAATATTCTACGAGGAATTACTGTCTTTTCTCATACAAAAAATTACTTTAAAAATCCGTACTTTCTAAAAAAACACACCAGAATAAATATGCCTTCATTTTAAAGCACTTTTGTGACATGTAGCACAATTAAAACGGGGAAACTATAACTTCCTTCAGAGCTCATATTACACACGGCCCTACGATTGAAAGGCTGAGCTCCGGCTACTTTTGGCTGCTGTAAGCATTCTCTACCTCCAACAGACAAGACGGCGAAGAATACTCCGTTCTGACTGGCCAGGTTTCTTTAAGGCCAACAGAAAAATATTGTTCTCCCGCGTTAACCCGCACTTTTCATGACTAACCAATCAGCAAATAACACATTCTCGAATTGTACTTTTTCCCGAAATACATATTTAACATTCTGGTATTTGATTTATACTTTATCTTATTAACTATTTCCATTTGCACTCGAATTAGCTTTCATTTTACCATAAACTTACCTGACATCCACACATAAAAAAAGTTTTGAATCACCTCGATTCCGAGAGTTCCGGAACCTGTACAGAAAATTTGAATAGAGATCAACATAAACATCACTACCGCTCTTTCCATTGCTCATGAAAACCACACATTGCATGTTATACAACCATACAGCGAGACCTTCAGAGGTGGTGGTCCAGACCGCTGTACACACCGGTGCATTGATGCATGCTTGTATTCGTCGTGGCATGCTATCCACAAGTTCATCAAGGCACTGTTGGTCCAGATTGTCCCTCTTCTCTACGGCGATTCGCTGTAGATCTCTCAGAGTGGTTGGTGGGTCACGTCATCCATAAACAGCTCTTATCAATCTATTCCAGGCATGTTCGATAGGGTTTATGTCTGGAGAACATGCTGGTCACTCTAGTCGAGCGATGTCGTTATCCTGAAGGAAGTCATTCACAAGATGTGTACGATGGGGGCGCGAATTGTCGTCCATGAAGACGAATGCCTCGCCAACATCCTGCCAATATGGTTGCACTGTCGGTCGGAGGATGGCATTCACGTATCGTACACCGGTTATGGCGCCTTCCATGACCACCAGCGGCGTACGTCGTCTCCACATAATGCCAACACAAAACAGCAGGCAACCTCCACCTTTCTCCACTCGCTGGACAGAGTGTCTAAGACGTTCAGCGTAACCGCGTTGCCTCCAAACACATCTCCGACGATTGGTTAGTTGAAGGCATGTGCGACACCCATGGGTGAAGAGAACGTGATGGCAATCCTGAGCGGACCATTCAGCATGTTGTTAGGCCGTTCTGTACCAAGCTGCGTGGTGTCGTGGCTGCAAAGATGGACCTCGTCATGGATGTTGGGAATGAAGTTTGAAACGTCCCCTTAGAAAAATTTATGAATGACCTCTTACATTATTCGATTTTCAAACAGCTGAGCAGAACTGAAGGTACTTAGACATTTATTTCTTTACTTATTATGATCAACACTAAACTGACACACAATGTTTTTAGCGCAACGCAATCTGACTTTCAAAAATCCCTACAAAAGAATGGCCTTGACTAACAACAACCTACACATTTCATGAATCACTTACCTCACAAAAATCTTCGTTACTCCAACTACTGCAATACAGCGAGCGTCACTACTGCCAGCTAAATAAAAGATTCTTACTACTGAAGGCACTAACTACTGATAGGCATAGTCAGCAAATGAAAGATTTTAATAGAGAAATAATGTATTTACCTTAATAGTGTTCAAAATTCATGGACACACGTCCTGATCATCCGCCCTCAAAACTCCGCCATCTCACTCCCCACATCCACCACTGCTGGCGGCTCACCTACAGCTGCGCTAGGCTGCGCCCTGTTCACATCCAACTGCCCAACACTACAAAGGCAAAAATTCCAACAATGCCAACCAGCCACAGACTGCACACAGCACAGCCAGTGATTTTCATACAGAGCGCTACGTGGCGTTGCCAACATAAAAACCTAAACAGCCTACTTACATAGTTCCCCATGCTCCCCACCAAAAATTTTACAAAAGCGTTTTGGGTAGGGGCCAATAATGATTTGATAAAATTTTTCATAATTACAATAACAAAGATATCAAATGCACACACTTATTGATACACTCTTGGTCAAAAGCAAAGATTTTTTCACAGTCCATAAAGACAGTCCTGATCATTCATCACAGTAAAATTGCAGTGTTTTTCTCAAAGACTGAGCAGTAAAAGAAAATGCACATGGAAGTAGTGGACTTCCATGCTGTCTTGAAGAAGTAGTGTAGTCCTTCCAAAAGAAAGACTGTGCTAACTCTTGACATGCAGACAGGTAATGGTCCACAATAGAGCAAACCCACAGCAGAGTCAGTCGACGTTGAAGAATATTGGTAGGTAGGTCATCACAGACTAGACCCACTGTAGTCCTGGTAGAGTGTATGGTATTGTTGGGCCACCAGAGATGCAGACCCACTGAAGTCCTTGTAGAAATAATGGTACTGGTGGGCCATCAAAGACGCAGACCCACTGCAGTCCTAGTAGAGATGGCCAGCAGCCATCTGTTGCGACTGTGCAGGTGTCCAATCATCATCGAAGCGTCTTGCGGACAATATAGCAAGCCCATAAACCACCACTTGTGCACTCACAAAGTTTTTGGAATTGACCTTAGAACCAGAAATGCTATTAACCAGTCTGTTGCTGAATTATCAACACACGTGCAAACACTGACAGTCCCAACTTCTCACCTATTATGCACATACTATGACCAACAGAAACATGTGCAGTGAAACGAAACTTAATTTGAAGAACTGGTGTCTATACAATTATAAGTTTACAACAAAAGAATACAATTACAAAGGTACAAAATACATCATTAAAGAACATAGCAATACAGATAACATTTGAAGTAGTACAGGCTTTACAGAAGAATAGAAATAAACAGATACATCAGTGTTACAGGAATTATGACATAAGTAAATAAATAAAATAATGGGAATAGTTCGTCTCTGATGGACACACGTCCA
Organism: Schistocerca gregaria; assembly: GCF_023897955.1. Classification (NCBI taxonomy): domain Eukaryota; kingdom Metazoa; phylum Arthropoda; class Insecta; order Orthoptera; family Acrididae; genus Schistocerca; species Schistocerca gregaria. The sequence goes on from NC_064922.1 coordinate 783,733,052, forward strand.
GATCTTCCGCTCTCAAAACTCCGCCATCTCACTCCCCACATCCACCACTGCTGGCGGCTCACCTCCAACTGCGCAACGCTACGCGCTGTTCACATCCAGCTGCCCAACACTACAATGGCGAATATTCCAACAATGCCAACCAGCCACAGACTGCACACAGCACAGCCAGTGATTTTCATACAGAGCGCTACGTGTCGTTACCAACATAAAAACCTAAACAGCCTACTTACAAGTTGCGCATCATACGCCTTATTGCACACAGTTCGAGTCGCAACGTGACGTCCTGTGGATGCACGAAAAGCATTATTCAACATGGTGGCGTTGCTGTTACGTTTCCTCCGAGCCCTAATCCGTAGATAGCTGTCTCCACTGCTGTAGTACCCCTTGGGCGGCCTGAGCGAAGCAAGTCATCGACAGTTCCTGTCTCTCTGTATCTCCTCCATGTCAAAACAAAATCGCTTTGGTTCACTCCGAGAAGCCTGGACACTTCCCTTGACGAGAGCCCTTCCTTGCACAAAGCAACAATGCGGATGCGATCGAACCGCAGTATTGACCGTCTGGGTATGGTTGAACTACAGACAACATGAGCCGTGTACCTCCTTCCTCGTGGAATGACCGGAACTGATCGGCTGTCGGACCCCCTCCGTCTAATAGTCGCTGCACATGCATGGTTGTTTACATCTTTCGGCGAGTTTAGTGACATCTCTGAAGAGTCAAAGGGACTGTGTCTGTGATACAATATTCACAGTTAACGCCTGTCTTCAGGAGTTCTGGGAACAGGGGTGATGCAAAACTTTTTTTGCTAGTTCGTACAGTGTTTGTCAGTATATCAGTGATCTATATATTTACTTTAGGCCACATTCATGCATCATTCACGCTACTAAAAAGATATATAAAGATGTAAAAAAATAAATAAACAAAAAAGGCTTCAAGAAATAGACAGAGCAATTCACAAAATCCGACCGGAGTGGCCGTGCGGTTCTAGGCGCTACAGTCTGGAACCGAGCGACCGCTACGGTCGCAGGTTCGAATCCTGCCTCAGGCATGGATGTGTGTGATGTCCTTAGGTTAGTTAGGTTTAATTAGTTCTAAGTTCTAGGCGACTGATGACCTCAGACGTTTAGTCGCATAGTGCTCAGAGCCATTTGGACCATTTGAATTCACAAAAACATTCTCTTTGCCTGTTTTTTGAATGTCTCTGTCCGCTACTGTACTGTACTATGGTGGATGATAATTAGAACTGAGTACTTGACTGAACCCGCTTCAGACCATCTGTCACTGTGCACGCATGAGTCATTCTCCCAGTATCCAGGCAGGATAGATATAAATGCGCCACGCCTCACCAGGGACATGAAACTCTACTGTAAATGAAAATTGAAACTGAAGAAATTGGAAAAATGTAGTAATATAAGAGGATGAGATCTGAATAAACTGAAGGAACCAGAGCTTGAGGGAGCATTAGGCCACTCCGGACAGTAACAGGGGAAAGGAATGTAACAGAAGACGAATGGGTAGTTTACAGAGATTAAATAAGGAAATATGCACAGGATCAATCGAGTGAAATGACAAGTCCTGCTAGAAATCTCCAGGTAAGCCAAGAGATGTTGAATCTAATGGAAGAAAGGAGAAAGTACGAAAATGCAGCTAACAAAGCAGGCGAACTGGAATACAGATGTGTAAGAAATGAGGTTGGCAGAAAGTACGACTAGAATATAAATGCAAGCCTATAGAAGCACGCATAACCAATGGAAAGCTATAACCCAACTATAAGAAATTAGAAGGGACCTGTGGAAAAATAAGAAGCAATTGTATGAATATCAAGAACTAGATGGAAGCCAGTACTCAGCAAGGGAGCCACGACTGAAAGATAAAAGAAATATCTAGATGGTCTGTATAAGGAAAAGGAACCTGATGACATTATTGCAGGAAGAGAGGAGGAAATATGTGAAGACAAAATGAGAAACATAGCACTCCAAGAAGAATTTGATGGGGCACTGGAAGACTCTTTTTTTGTGTTTCGACATATCTGTCATCAAGGAGTGTAACTGAATGAAATTTAAAATGTTTATTTGACACCACCAACGGTCGTCAAGCCACAATCACTAAAACAATAAAATGTTACATAACTAGTTCCGACACAATGAGTCATCATTTTCAAGTGTAATCAACAACCTGGAAAACTACATTAATAATTGCAATAACACTTCTTTCAAATATTACAAATAATACACAAAAATCGGTAAACTGAAGCAAAGGCAACAGAAACGAGTCACAAGGCGTCATGGAAATTTTGGTTTGATCAATCACTTCATGCCTTAATGCAATGTAGATGAAAACTGCATCGAGATGAAAGATATTATATACTCTTGCATTACGTCCTGCAGTGATGCAACGATCATTTTGCAAACGAAAGGTCACACGTCTGAACGTTAAAAAAAATACGTACATGTAACTAACATCATGGCGAAATTGCAATGAGGTAAGAAGTTTTCATTGCCTCACCGTAATCTTGTAACCAGGAGTACCCCCAAAACTTGAGGGTATAAGCGCAGCATACAAAAACAGAAGACGAAAGGGTTTTACATAGAATTTACGATAACAAGCGCTATAAGGCGCAGCTGTCAAATTTCTACCAACATATCATTTGCTAAAGCGTAAACATTAACTAGAAGGTGCTGACAGGTGTGAATACCACCGATCAATAATTTTTTATAAGTCATGGAGCCATTTCATTATTTACAGAAGAACTGAAAAACAATTTAGAATTCGACTTCGGAGGAGATCAGTTTCGGACCCAGAGAAATGTGGTAACATGCAAGGCAATACTGACCCTACGAGTTATCCTAAAAGACTAACTGAGAAGAGCATATGTGCGTTTATAATATTTCTAGATTTAGAGAAAGCTGCCTTCTAACTTTCAAAGGGTGCAGTGCAGTCAACACTGTCAAAAGTTTTGCCTAAGCATACAGAGGCTATAAACGTAGGTTTATCTTGTAAGTCGTAGGGTCAGAATGGCCTCGTATGTTCCTACATTTCCCCGGAATCCAAACTGACTATTCCCGCGATCGGCTTCTATGATTTTTTCCATTTTAAGTGATATTTTTGGAACAGTCAGTAAATAACTGAAATATAAAATTCTTGCACATATGCGAAGACTGTTTCAACAGACTGTTGTGTAACCAATATTTTTATATAGATATGATGGTAAACAAGATGCGAGTATCCAGTGAAAAGAAAAGATATGAAGTTTCTAAGAATTTTCATGGTACATAACAAGACAGACAGTAGAAGAAATATTGCCATGGGAAAGGAACTAAACGTTCACAGTGTACAAGAACGACAGAAGAAAATAAGAAGTGTACTGAATATCCACAAATATTATATGCCGTAAGGTTAACAGTAAAAATAAATATACACATAAAGGAAAACGAGACTCTGGAAGACCGAGGAAAAGATGGAAACTAAAAGAAAATAAACGGCTCAAAATAGCAAGAGAAGAAATAGAAGAAAAAGTGTGTGTATTTTCCATAAGCGAATTATAATATTATGTGCACCGTATGTCACAAGTACAGTTAAATCAGCTTCAGCTAGTTTTGGTTAGGTGTACTGAAGTATCACTGCCAGATCTTAGTGACCTGCAGTTACTCGTAATGACAGAAACGGCCTCACTTATTTTCATTTGGCAATATATTTGAATTTCAATGAGGACGAGTACATTGAAAGTTAATTCAATTTCTTTAATAGTCGGTTTGATATTTGGCTGTTGGAGAACGTATTAACATAGACAGAACTCGATGTTATGTAATACATCCAAGGATGAATGACTAAATGTAACGATAGTAGAGAAATAAGCTACCTGGAGAGGTGTACCATTAAAATTTTCAGTCGATGGTGAGTCATGGATGTGTTGTCTCCACATCCATCTTATTCAACAATAAAATGGAAAGAGTCATCGAAAGAACGAAGACTACGGCTTAACATCCTGGCGACGGAAAGATAAATAGAAGCGGAAAAAAATGCACTTATTGGTAAGGCTCATGAAAGAAATAAGATGTGTCCTTCTAAAAGACACCATCTACCGTCAGCTGTTTAGGGAAATTTCGAAAAACCTGAGTCTGAATGGTTGCATGAGGAGCGGAACTCTGGTCTCAATCGGAGGAAGCTAATGGTTGCTCCGACGACGTACTATCAGCAATCACGCAAGCAGGCACTGGACGTTATCAGTTTTCATTAAAATATGGACACTGGTGATGTAAAAAAGGGGATTTTTTCGCAAAGATCTTTACAGCCAGTGAACTCTGTACGTCAGTGAGAGAGTCCACTGTTGTGGCTACACGTGGCACAACTGCGACATTCTGCGAAACTCCTCTGCTTCTGCCCTTGACAAAATCTCTGAACTCGTCATCAACAAACTGTTTGACAGAAAATACTTAAACATTTTAAATTTCTTCCAATGACAGTGACAAGAGTTAGCCATACTTTCGATCTGTAAGTAATGGAAGGAAGGTCACTGGGATGCTCAACTCAATCCTATTGGAGCAGAAATGTCATGAAGCTAACCAAAAAAAATCATATATAAATCGAAAATGGAGAGCGTAGTTATGTAAGGAGTGGAGACCTGGACTATAAATATGGAACATCTAAACATCTGCAAACAGTAGAAATAAATTTCTCGAGAAGAGCAGCAAGAATTTCTAGAAAAGAGAAAGTAAGAAACGACTAAATAATAAAGGGAACAGAAGTAAGAGAAGGGTACATGACGTGAGAGATAGAAGGAAGCTACATCGGCACGAGCATGTAAGAAGACTGGAGGAAGCCAGAATTCCGCAAATGATCCTGGACTGGGAACCAGAAGGAAAGAAGAGAAGAAGACGCCTTCTGATAACCTGGCTACAAAATGTACTATTAACAATGAGAACACTTGGCTCAGAGGAAGAAGATATACAAGATCTAAACACCAGAAGGGACGTCTTGAGATAAATTAAGATCTTATGTAAAAGATGTAATAATTTCCGGGTATTTGTCATGTTGGAGAAAAACCTTGGTATAGAGGAAAATTTCAATAAATGCAATAATATTTTAATTTCTTAGCCGATAACTGCACAGCAACCTGCACGGTTAAGGACTTAAGTACGTACCAACGTATGGGCTGGTGGGTGAGCAACTGTACACCTGTATACGAAGTATCGGTGATTATTTATTCTCAATAACAATAAATCAGAGAATTTTTATTAAATTTAGTTACAAGAACAGAGAAAAAATTCATAAAGGTTTCAGAAATGTTAAATACTTCCAGAATGAGATTTTCACTCTGCAGCGGAGTGTGCACTGATATGAAACTTCCTGGCAGATTAAAACTGTGTGCCCGACCGAGACTCGAACTCGGGACCTTTGCCTTTCGCGGGCAAGTGCTTTACCAACTGAGCTACCGAAGCACGACTCACGCGCCGTACTCACAGCTTTACTTCTGCCAGTATCCGTCTCCTACCTTCCAAACTTTACAGAAGTTCTTCTGCGAAACATGCAGAACTAGCACTCGTTCGTCCTTTGTTAGAACATTGCTGCGCGGTGTGGGATCCTTACCGGGTGGGACTGACAGAGGACATCGAAAGGGTGCAAAAAAGGGCAGCTCGTTTTGTATTATCACGTAATAGGGGAGAGAGTGTGGCAGATATGATACGCGAGTTGGGATGGGAGTCATTAAAGCAAAGACGTTTTTCGTCGCGACAAGATCTATTTACGAAATTTCAGTCATCAACGATCTCTTCGGAATGCTAAAACATTTTGTTGAGCCCAACTTACATAGGTAGGAATGATCATCAAAATAAAATAAGAGAAATCAGAGCTCGAACAGGAAGGTTTAGGTGTTCGCTTTTCCCGCACGCTGTTCGGGAGTGGAATGGTGGAAAGATAGTATGATTGTGGTTCGATGAACCCTCTGTCAAGCACTTAAATGTGAATTGCAGAGTAATCATGTAGATACAGATGTAGATCTTTATTAGTTTAAAGTTTAGTATTGACTGTACACTACACAAGTAACACCCAGAATCGAATTTACAAAATATAAACGCTACACCCGATTTTGTCGGTCGCTATGTCTTTAGAAAGCTTTTAGTGTAAACCTAAATTGGTATTAATTACAGGCATGTAACTAAAACAGCAAATGAGTTTTGGTTGTTGTTGTAGTCTGCAGTCCAGAAACGGGTTTGATGCAGCTCTCCATGCAACTCCTGTGCAATTTTCTTCATCTCCCAGCACCTACTGCAATCTACATCCTTCTGAATCTGTTTAGTGTATTCATCTCTTGGTCTCCCCTACGATTTTTGCCCTCCACGCTGCCCTCCATTACTAAATTGCTGATCCCTTGATGCCTCAGAATTTGTCCTACCAAGTGATCCCTTCTTCTAGTCATCTTGTGCCATAAACTCCTCTTCTGCCCAATTCTATTCGATACCTCATCATTAGTTATGTGATCTACCCATCTAATCTTCAGCATTCTTCTGTAGCACCACATTTCGAAAGCTGCAATTCTCATCTTGTCTAAACTATTTGTCATCCATGTTACACTTCGATACATGGCTACACTGCATACAAATACTTTCAGAAAGGACTTCCTAATACTTAAATCTATACTCGACGTTAACAAATTTCTCTTCTTCAGAAACGCATTTCTTGCCATTGCAGTCTACATTTTATACCCTCTCTACTTCGACCATCATGAGTTATTCTGCTCCCCAAATAGCAAAACTTATTTACTACTTTAAGCGTCTCATTTTCTAATCTAATTCCCTCAGCATCACCCAATTCAACTACATTCAATTATCCTCGTTTTGCTTTTGTTGATGTTTATCTTATACTCCCCCTTTCAAGACACTGTCCATTCCGTTCAACTGCTCTTCCAAGTCCTTTGACAGAATTACAATGTCATCGGCGAACCTCAAAGTTTTTATTTCTTCTCCATGGATTTTTCACTCCCATCCCAACCACAGCTTCCCTTTCATACCCCTCGTGCCATCTGGTTTCTGTACAAATTGTAAATAGCCTTTCGCTCCCTATATTTTACGCCTTCCTCTTTCAGAATTTGAAAGCGAGTATTCCAGTCAACATTGTCAAAAACTTTCTCTAAGTCTACAAAAGCTAGAAACGTAGGTTTGCCTTTCCCTAATCTACTTTCTAAGATAAGTCATAGGGTCAGTAATGTCTCACGTGTTCCAACATTTCTACGGAATCCAGCTCCTACCAGTTTTTCCATTCGTCTGTAAAGAATCCAAGTTAGTATTTTGCAGCCGTGACTTATTAAACCGATAGCTCGTTAATTTTCACATCTGTCAACACCTGCTTTCTTTGGGATTGGAATTATTATATTCTTCTTGAAGTCTGTGGATACTTCATCTGTCTCATACATCTTGCTCACCAGACTGTAGAGTTTTGTCAGGGCTGGCTCTCCCAAGGCTACCAGTAGTTCTAATGGAATGTTGTCTACTCCCGGGGCTTGTTTCGACTTAGGTCTTTCAGTGCTCTGTCAAACTATTCATGCAGTATCATATATCCCACTTCATATTCATCTACATCCTCTTCCATTTCCATAATGTTGTCCTCAAGAACAACGCCCTTGTATAGACCCTCCATATGAGCTCTTGATATTCATTCATGTGGTTCTCTTTTCTCCAAAGGTCTCTCTAATTTTCCTGTAGGCAGTATCTATCTTACCCCTAGTGAGATAAGCCTCTACATCCTTACATTGGTCCTCTAGCCACCCCTGCCAAGCCATTTTGCACTTCCTGTCGATCTCATTTTTGTGGCGTTTGCATTCCTTTTTGCCAGCTTCATTTAATGCATTTTTGTATTTTCTCCTTTCATCAATTCAATTCAATATTTCTTCTGTTACCCAAGGATTTCTATTACCCCTCGTCTTTTTACCTACCTTATCCTCTACCGCCTTCACTATTTCATCTCTCAAAGCTACCCATTCTTCTTTTACTGTATTTCTTTCCCCCATTCTTGTCAATCGTTCCCTAATGTTCCCCCTGGAACTCTGTACAACCTCTGGTTCTGTCAGTTCATCCACCTCCCATCTCCTTAGATTCCACCTTTTTGCAGTTCCTTCAATAAATGAATTACCGGAGGTCAACGTTGCCGATTGCTATCGATCGCGACAGGCCATAAGCACTCCACATTTACACGAAAAAACACTAGCAGCATTCTTACAAATATATTTATTCATCTATGTCTTTGTTTATATCCTTTATATACTATTCATGAAGAAATTGGTTAAATATTTACTGTGTTTTAGACAGCACAGAGACATTAGGCTGCTGGCCTACCTTTCGTTGCTATTCCTTTGATATTTGTTTATTTAATTTATGGATTTAATAACGTGTGTTAGGGCGTATTTATGGTCCAGCCATTGGAATATTTATTTAATTTCAAGTTATTTAAATGTAAATCCAGTATTTCGATAGTGTTACAGTATGTTTGGGAGTGTACGTTTGCTTGGAGACCTGGATGGAGCGCTCTAGCCAATCACAGCGCTCGTTAATACGAGAGACGTATGCAGGTTGGGGAGGAACATAGTTTCTGGAGAGGACACGTGGTAGTTCAGAACGATGCGGCGCGAGGCACAGTCGCACAGGACACGGGAGTACGGGACAGGACACGGAAAGTGCTGGATGTGAAGGCGCGATGGACAGTCGAGGAAAGACTTGGATGGTGGAAGATAGAAATATTTCGGAGTGCCGACTTGTGCTCTTGTGTGATTTCCATGGCTTCTGCAGTGAAGACGTAGTGTGTGTTTAGAAGTGAATATCTCGCGAGCTATGTTGTTGTTCATAACTAATTACGTGCAGAAGGAATCTATTGTTTTCCTGTTATTCAACTAATATTTTATTTAACTATTGGACCATCGACACCAGTAAGTGTTTTGCAGAAATATACCCCATTCTCAAAAGTACTTCTACTGTCGTACCCATCATTTAAAGTCGTTAAGAAAGTGCCTGCAGATTTTATTAAATTGCAAATCTTTCATTTATAAACGTCTTTCTTACGTTCTAAATTCGCAGTTGCCGAGTGCAAGGAACCTTCGACCATTCTATTCATGTGTATATTCATATTGTATACTGTAGACTCAGGAGTATTGGGCTTGTAATGCGTCAACTACGAATCATAACCCCTAGACAACAAAAGCAGCCAAAACTTTTAATATTTCAACTCTGAGTTGAGGGTACGTAGTTGAGGGCCACCGCACAACCACCTCACCTCATTTCAATATTATATTTGAAAGCCTGCAAGATGAACATCAACAAAAGCAAAACAAAGGTAATGGAATATATTAAATTAAATCAGAAGATGCTGAGGATATTAGATTACGATACGATACACTTAAAGTAGTAGAAGGATGTTGGTATTCGGCCGGCAAAATGAGTGATGGTGGCCAAAGAATAGAGAATAAAAAATGTAGACTTGCAATGGTAAGAAAAGCGTTCCTGAAGAAAATAAATGTATTAACATCGAATACAGATTTAAGTGTTTGGAAATCTCTTCTGAAAGCATTTGTATGGAGTGTAGCATGAATGGAAATCAAACATGGGCGATAAACAGTTTAGACAAGAAGAGAATAGAAACTTTTGATATGTGGTGCTACAGAGGAATGATGAAGATTAGATGGGGTAAAACACAAAACTAATGAGGAGATATTCAAAAGACTTGGAGAGAAATTGAGTTTGTTGCACAACTTGACTAGAAGAAGAGATCAGTTGATAAGACATGTTCAGAGACAACAGGGATTCAACAGTTTAGTATTGGAAGGTAGTGTGCGGGTAAAAATCGTTGAGAGAGACCGAGAAATGAATACAGGAAGCAGATTCAGAAGGATCTAGGTAGCAGTAGATATTCGGAGACGAAGACGTTCGCACAGAATAGAGTAGCATAGTGAGCTGTATCAAACGAGTCTTTGGACTGAAGATTACAGAAAAAAAAAGGTATAAAAGAATAAATGTAGTTACATTCTACCTAACGAAATGCTTATTACACAGAGGATGCAGTTGTTTCACGTAATGCCGTGTGACACGGAAGATTCTAGATTACAGAAAATAGTAGACAGAGCGAAAATATTTCAACGATTACACGATAACGGCTTAGTGTTAAGAATACAACGGCTTGTGCACTTTAATGAACGGCAGTTAAACCAACTAATGCGCCCTTAACTACTGATCACCCCAAAAGTAAATAAAATACTGTATTATGTCATTGTAAACACATACTTATGACTAATTGTGACGATAAAGGAAGCAAGGGACTGTAAAAGAACAAATTCATCTTTACTGTTTTGGACTATTCTAAGAACATTAAGACTAAAGAAATTACATTGAATACTGGCAACGAAATTTAAAAGTATGTGAAAGCAAGAGTATTTAGTTATGATGAACATTGTCGAGTAACTGAGTCAGAATGAGAAAAGGGAAAATTTAAAATTAAAGCATGAACTGCATTATTAAACAACTGTGGCAAACCAAGAGAAGATGATTTGATTCACCTAGATGGCAACCTTCCGCATGCATTGCTTTGATATGGTATATTTTGACTGAAGTAACAGTATATTATGTCGACACGGAAAACCATGCACTCGTATAATACTATTGCAATAAAATTGTTGATTTTATATTGACGTCGAAGCCAAGGGTAAATTTATTGCACTAATATTGATTGTTAAGTATATAGCATAAAACACGCATTCCTTGGCAGTCTGCCAGTTGTTCTACTTCCTACAAGAGGAGATTTATATTTTTATGTGGAAGGGATGCATTTTATAATGTATGACAGTCATCTGTTTGCAACATAGCAAGACCAGTCAGAATAATGCCTTTCCCCGTAATATTGAATGAAGCGGCATATTACCTACAGTAGGATATATCACTACTGCTTAAACAACAAAGTGTTTCATCATTAACAGAACTGTAAATTCGTATTTTATATTTATTTCCAATGTTGTCACTGAGAAAGATCCATTATTTAATGTAAAATATTTTGTGTACTACAATCAGTAGGTTGAAAGTGGTCTGCAAAAATAAATACAGGTTTAAAATATTCATCACGAACTGAATTAGTAACTTATGTCTGGTCATCAAAGGTGGTCGAAAACCATCTTTCTAGTGTATGCTTCTTAGAATTCGGAAAAATACAATGAAGGAAATAATACATTACGCTTGACAATCGTTGTAGTCGGACAACGAAAGTTTTTATCACAGTCACACTGTTGTGTCTGTGGTTGAGGATGATGTTTGGTTTGTAAGGCGTTCAGCTGCGCGATCATCAGCTTTCTTTTTACACAGTCCAATCCAGCCACTGTCATGAATGATGATTAGGTCAACAGAATCACCCAGTCGCGGGCAGAGAAAATCCCCAAACCTGCTGGGAATCGAACACGGAACCCCGTGACCCAGAGATAGTAACGCTAGCCACTAGAAAAGGCGGTGAACGGTAACTATAGTTACTCGACATGAGAACAAAGTATTTTGTGAAGACATTCTTGTATAATGCATTCTCGGATTTTTTTTTTTTTTTTTGTCACATAAAATCTGAGTAAAACATTAACCTTACTAAGTTTCTCTCTCACATTCTAGTTTCCACTGCTTGTTTAATAATAGTATCCCAGTATGTAAAAGCATGGTATAAGAGTTTAGTTTCATCAAGCATTATTCTGTGCTTTGTTGTGAGAAAGAGCCCAACAGCTGCTGATATCTCGTTCTTTATTTTTAATATATCACTGGTGTTCCGCGGAGTGGTCGATAATGATTAACATCGAGAGACTAACGAAGTTCTTCCACACTCTCAAGGTCTCACATCAATTCCATGGAATCTGAGATCAAAACTGTGTAAGAAAATATGGCCCCTTGTTCAGGTGATCCAACCTATATTGCTAGATGTAGCACCACAGAAAGTGAGAAACACAATAGGTAGATCGTCACGCAATTGTTCAACATTTTCGAGACTGCATGGTCATTCTTTCGGATCACATATCTCAAGCTATTAATCTAAGAGTTCAGACAGTCCTTCTCAAAGACTTGTTGTTGTATATTACAACATTGTGAGGTAAGAAGGGTAGTTTTCACTCCTTCTGTGTCTCAACAGTAAACAGGACATTCGCTTGCACGCTACTCATGAGAAACAGCTCGCTTCCTAGATTTTCACAAGGCCTTTGATACGGTGCCACACCGTCGCCTTCCAACCAACATGCAGTCGTATGGAGTATATTAGCAAATATTTGCTTCGTTCACAGTGTATCTACAGTGGAACGAGAATATTCCACAGGGCGTCTGATGGTCTCAGTAGGGGAGATCAAGGAGCATATACGCAGGGGGCGCGTGTACGCTGTGTACTTTTCTTGGGAACCATTCATGCAGGAGTGCTACACCGAAAATAGACAATTAGTACTGCCGTCTACTGAGGACTCACACAAACACTGAAACGACCCCTTTGAAAAATTATACATGACTGTGGTTAAACTGACACACAATATTTTTAGCGCAACGCAATCTGACTTTCAAAAATCCCTACAAAAGAATGGCCCTGATTAACATTAACCAATACCTTTCGCAAATCACTTACCTCACCAAAAATCTTCGTTACTCGAACTACTGCAATACAGCGAGCGTCACTACTGCCAGCTAAATAAAACATTCAAACTACTGAAGGCACTAACTACTGACAGGCATAGTTAGCAAATAAAAGATTTTGATAGAGAACAAACAATGTATTTACCTTAATAGTGTTCAAAGGCATAATGTATATAGCAGTTCATGACATCCAGTCTTATAAATTTCAAAATTCCGCCGTCTCTCTCCCCACATCCACCACTGCTGGCAGCTCACCTCCAACTGCCCAACACTACGCGCTGTTCACATCCAGCTGCCCAACAGTACAATGGCAGACAACAATGCAAACCAGCCACAGACTGCTCACAGCACAGCCAGTGATTTTCATACAGAGCGCTACGTGGCGTTACCAATATAAAAAAACCTAAAAGCCTACTTACATAGCAATGGGCCACAACAGAGCAAACCCACAGCAGAGTCAGTCAAAGATTTGAAGAATATTGGTAGGTAGGTCATCACAGAGCAGACCACTGTAGTCCTGGTAGATATTATGGTATTGGTGGGCCATCAGAGCTGCAGACCCACTGCAATCCTTGTAGAAATAATGGTATTGGTGGGCCATTAAAGATGCAGACCCACTGTAGTCCTGGTAGAGATTACAGTAGTGGTGGGCCTTCAGAGATGCAGACCCACTGCAGTCCTTGTAGAAATAATGGTATTATTAATTCATCAAAGATGCAGACCCACTGTAGTCCTTGTAGAAACGGCCAGCAGCCAACTGTTGCGACTGTGCAGGTGCACAATCACCATCGAAGAGTCTTGTGGACAATATAGCAGGTCCATAAACCACCACTTGTGTACTCACAAAGTTTTTGGAGTTGTCCTTAGAACCAGCAATGCTGTTATCCAGTCCCTTGCTGAATTATTAACACACGTGGATCACTAACAGTCCTCTTTTTTTTACATATTGTGCATATACTATGACAAGTGAAATGCAACTTACAAGTTACTTAATTTGATGAACTGGTGTCAATTACAATTTTATAACACAAGAATACAATAACAAAGGTACAAAATATATCATTAAAGAACATAACAGTACAGATAACATTTGTAGTAACACAGGCTTTACAAAAGAATAGAAATAAACATATACATCAGTGTTACAAGAATTATGTCATAAGTACATACATAAAGATCAGAATGACTTTTGAAACATCACCTTCACATATGAGCAACAAAACAGAATAAATAATGTCTAAACATCTTAACAAAGTAAATAACATATTATCAGAAAAATTCTGCAATGTAACTCTCATCAGATAACCACGTAAAGACAGGAAGAACACAAATATACAAGAGTACACAAACACATAGAGGAATAACAGAAAGGGAAAGGACAGGGTTTGTCTTACTGCAGTATCTTGCAAACCAAACTTAATTACTTCTTGGAGATCTCCCTTCGTTCTTCATTATTTCAAAAAGTGCTATCTATACCTGCTTTCTATACTTTTTCGTAAAACTACTCAATGCATTTCTTCCAAGTCAGCGCACCTCATTCTCATATATAGTCTACCCCTCTTAAGCTAACTTAAATCTACTCAGCTAAGATGCTAAACTAAGGGACGAGGCAATGCAGCAGCACAAAACAATTAATACCAACAGCAATGAAAAAATGGAAATTGTCAAAGCAAGCAGCAAAAAATATAAATTAGAAAAGCAATTGGAATATTACAACTAATATAAGGCAATGTGCAGCAAACAAGAAAAATAAATCAGTAGTAAAACTGGCCTAACAGAGTAATACAAAGTGAAATTCAGTAGCACTATGCCTGGTAAACAGCAGCAGCAAATGCAATAACTTATACCTAAATATGACAAAGCTCAAGCAGAAAGAATATTACAGTAAAGATGGCCATGTCTAATACCTATGTCACATCGTAACACTAGAGTGATGCATCACCTTTACTTACTGTACCAAAAATTTACCAAGTCATTACAAAATTTATGTATGCAATTCATGTGAAGGGAAATGTCTTGTTGTGCTCCCTCGTTTTTTTTTTTTTTTTTGGAAGTATATCAGAAAATTATTTATTTACTGGATCTGTAGGCATAAAATATCTATATTAGAACAGCTATTAAATTTTATTTTAACCAATGCTAGAAACTAGATATTAAACAAATTGAGCAATCTCTCAACTAGAAAGACAAAGGATGTATAATGTTTCTCATCATTTCATTAGGCACTTTAGTAAATATCATAAATTAAGAGCTCCACAGTGTAATCATATGTTTTCAAGTTTGAGCGTGTCGTATTTGCGATGCTTTCTACAAAGAAATGTCAATAGTCAGGATAATGGCCTCCTTTTTTCTACACCTGTACCTCTGAAAGGCACACACTAATGGCTTCTTTCCAGGCATCTGTCGCGCAGCTGGGTGCCCACGACGCATTACGTGAAGGTGGTCACTTAACTTCCTTACCGAAATATTTAAGACAGCGGCTTCCGCTACAGTGACAGTCTCATATAAAAATATTTTCACAGGTTGAGAATTTGCGTTACAAATGTGTAGAAAATAAAATCCTATAAATATAACAGTGTCCAAAAACTTTTCGCCTGCATTGTGATACATTCACACATTTACACACATTTCATTACTCTTAAAGTACGATTCTCAGCTTATTGATCATAAACATACCTCAGCAGCATAATACATATCGTCATCGTAATAATAACATCATAACAGACCAAACACATCTCAGAATCGTCGCATCTTCTTTCAGTAATTTCAAGACCTTCAATAAAGTCATCTACCTCAAACGTACTTCAAAAATCATGATCCCTTACCAAATAGTGAAGTTATCCAACTGTGTAATTGCGTAAACATCTGTCACTGATGTAGTAAAAAAAAAGTTTGTCTCTCTCAGTTAAATGACCAGATAGCTGTATAATTTATGTGTTAGAGAAATATGGTACTGATGTGTAAAGTTGTATAAGCAAATGCCTTATTAGCAAGGGCTCCTTGTGTTTGCCAGACACATAGTACACAATGTAGGCATGTACCCCCATGAGGATTAATGTAATTATACCCTCATGTGTTACAGATTATAGCAATGGAATGAAATGTATCATGGAAAACCTTTGTATCATTGTTCTTCAAATATCTTTAAAAATAAATGTTTTAAGTACAAAATTAATCACTCAAATACGCGTAATGTAGCGCTAAACTGTGCGTCTTGTTGTAATATAATCTTGTGGAAGTGTCGTGGTTATCGTCCTCTGTAAGCAAAGTTCTGCTGAAGTCAATGTACTTACCTCATCATAAACGAAAGTGAAATGCTTTGTGTATAGATATCGTAGTTATTACGTACCTTACCGTGATCAAGAAAGTACTATAATGTAACGTATTGTTGTGCTACGGAAAAGGCTATCTCATTGTAGCTATACCACAAAAGTTACTACTAAGATATGTTTTACTTTCCAGAATAATACAGAAAAACAGTGCAGATATGGAACAGATACACCGCAAAAGCAACAATGTAAATTGTGTCACATATTAGTAGCGTCGCGATGTAATCGCGTAGCTGTCAAATAAACTAACCACTGTGTCATCTGGTGTCTCTCAGAAAGTACTTTAAATCTAGAACGTATTTTCAAGTAAACCAAAATGTTTTATTAAAATCTCATTAGCAGTACCGGTACATGTTCTAAGTATGTCAGCCTTATAGTCGTTACGTAATCGTGCAACTAACAAGCTAGAATGTACACATACAATAACACTGTGTCGTCTGTTTACTATAACAATGCACTCGTAAATACTGTCTAAATATGTTCCCTAGGTTCTAGACTGGATAGTGAACTTCAAAACATTGTTGCATGTTAACAGTTTCTAAGTCTGAAAAAAGCATACTAGTAACGTGAAGTGAAAAAGTAAGTTATAAAGCAGATTATCTTTCAATAAACGGTTTTACATGTGAAATTTGGTGCAATCTTTTACCCTTTATAGTGCGCAGACTTTCAACTTCAAAGCAATTATCATGTGGTATACGTCGCTAAAGAATGCTAAAATTGTTCTCAAGGTTAGCGTCTATGTCATTTTCCTCTGAGCCAGCCTGCGCAAGTGGCTGCATGCGGTGCGAGTCATCGTCTGTTTCTTTGTTGTCGCGCGTCGTTATTGGGATTAGGAGACCAAACTTCTACAAATTCACCTTGACGAGAAGGCCCAGACCTGTTTTAAGCTCGCCAGTTCTGATGGAATTCAGGTCTGTCGTTTTGTCGGTAGTTTACATAGTTTCTTGTTTGTCGGTCGTGTGGTGGAGAATTTCTCCCAGAATCGTAACTGCGTGGTGGACCGTTGCTTCTGAAGTTATTCTGTCTCCCTTGATAATAATTATTTTGGTTTCCATATTGTCTGTTTCTATGGTTGTCTCTGTCATATTAATTACTATGGAAAAGCGATCCTTCTCTGTAACTATTATTACTCTGACAGTGGTTATCATATGGGTGGTGTCTGTTTTGGTCACTATTTGCGTTGTTAGAATAGACTTGTCGTGTCCAGATATTGTTTCTGTCGTCACGGAATTGTGACGGGTGTGACCTGTAGTGATTGTTTACCTGTTTACGCATCCCGCTACTGTCTGTGTCGATTTCTAATTCTTGTAAGAGTCCCTGAAAAGCTTCAATGTCGTCTTTGCAACGCCCTGCCAAAATAATATGATGTAAATGTTCAGGTAATTTGATTAAGCAAATGCGGATGAGTTCTGAGGGGCTGTATGGGTTTCATAGGTACTGATTCTTGTGCTACATGTCTTCAAAATATTCAGATTTTTCGAAATGTTTCATCATTATGATGCTGTGTTTTACTCGGTCTTGTGTAGCTTGAGACCAATACGCTGAGAGGAAGGTATGATAAAATTCTCCTTCACTGTGACAATCGTGAATGACCGATCGCATTCTTACAGCTGGTTCATTCTCTTAGTAGCCACACATAAATTCTAATCTGTGCTCTAATGACCAGTTGGGAGGAAAACAATGAGAGAATTGATGGAGCCACGCTTGTGGATGAATGTCGTTGCCAGAATTCTTAAATGTTTTGAATTTACATGTAGTAATGGAACAGTTTATAGTCAAAATCATCATGTCGGCGAGTAGCAAATCGGTCATTGTTACGTCGTGTCGGCGGTTCCATCTCAAAATTCGGTGCACCTTGTCAATCTCTTTCATAATTTCCGAAATGCCCTGTGTCATTATTTTGTGGCATTTCCGTATTTCTAAGTCCCTCTTCCCGTATTGGAGCGCAAGTGTCCTCTGAAATACGTAATTCTTGTATTACTTGTGTCAGTTGATTATGTGCTTCCCGGATTTCTCTTTGGTGTTGCGTATTAATTTGATTCTGATTTTGTTTGAATTTCCTAATTTGTTCGCACTCTTCTGTGTCATTAAAGACTACCGGTTATGTGTCATTCAGATTATCATCTACCTTCGTAGATAAATTAGTTAGCTGATACGAAAGTTCAAATACTTTATCTGATAATGAGCTAATTTCCTGCATGTGTCTTTCTGAACCAATTTTCAGAGTATCTACTGTGTCCTTTAAGATTTCCTGAGTTGTTGCAAGTTGCGTAACCGAATCGGTAGATGCAACTGAGCCAATCTTAGTTTGCAAGGGCTCATGATTATCATGAACAATAGTTTTCAGTTCTTTTATGGGTAATTCGTGAATCTGTAATATATTTTCATGGCGCGAAAAAATAGGTTGGGAATGCTCACAAATTTGTGTTTTTACTTCATTACAGACTTTTTGACATTTCGATTCGATTTCATGTAACTCAGTAGTTAAATCTTCACGTATTTGTTCAAGCGTATGTTCCACTGAGTCTAACTTTTGAAGCTTTTGTTCCATTGTGTCTAATTTTTGAAGCTTTTGCTGTGTTTGTCTCTGGTGTTGTTCCATTATGTCTAAATTTTGAAGATTTAGTTCCATTGTGTCTAACTTTTGAATATTTTGTCCCATTTGTTTCTGATTTTGTTCAAGCGTTGTGTCTAACTTTTGTAGCCTTAATCCCATTTGTTGCATTAACTGTAATAACAGTGCACTGGTGTCTGAAACATGTTCCTCAGTGCTATTCGGCAATGCATTTGAACCGGCAATATTCGCATTTTGAAGAGCAGAAAATGTGCCTTGATTTATTTGAGAAAACGGTGAGGACGCAAAACCTGAATGTACAGTATTTGCAAGATTGTGTCCTGTCATTTCGGAATCCTGAGGCGAGCTGTTCCCGACTGATCGCTCGATAATGCTTCCCTGTTCACTAATTGTTTCACTGCCTACACCATTATTTGCAGCCCGCTCCATTTCCCTATGCACAATTACCAAATTACTACTTTTAACATTAGTTAATTCATTACATGGTGGTGCTAACACACTGCTTTCGTCTTCACTGTCATTTCTCAGTTTACTTTGGAGCTTAGTATTTCGTTTTTCACACGTCATTATTGTCACAATATTTCACACGATAACACAGAAGAGCACAATTTCAAGAGCAAAATAAGAAAACACATTACCATAGCACTGAAAATAATATCTAGTTAATTGCAAGCATAGCTGCGAAATAGCTGGTGCAAATCTACATGCATGCCACAACTGTTTTACTGTACAACAATGAAAAACTACAACTACAGAGGAAATTCTCTCTACAATTACGCACTAGCAATAAACAAAGGCTGCACTATTTGCACAAACTACAAGAAAAAATCAGAAGATTCCAGTGAGGTAACCTCGGCGAAGGGTCGACGTATGAAACGTCCCCTTTCAAAAATTATACATGACTGTGCTTAAACTAACACACAATATTTTTAGCGCAACGCGATCTGACTTTCAAAAATCCCTACAAAAGAATGGCCTTGACTATCATTAACCAATACCTTTCGCAAATCACTTACCTCACCAAAAATCTTCGTTACTCGAACTACTGCAATACAGCGAGCGCCACTACTGCCAGCTAAATAAAAGATTCAAACTGAAGGCCCTAACTACTGACAGGCATAGTTAGCAAATGAAAGATTTTGATGGAGAACAAACAATGTATTTACCTTAATAGTGTTCAAAGGCATAATGTATATAGCAGTTCATGACATCCAGTCTTATAAATATCAAAACTCCGCCATCTTTCTCCCCACATCCACCACTGCTGGCGGCTCACCTCCAACTGCCCAACGCTACGCGCTGTTCACATCCAGCTGCCCAACACTACAATGGCAGACAACAATGCAAACCAGCCACAGACTGCTCACAGCACAGCCAGTGATTTCATACAGAGCGCTACGTGGCGTTACCAATATAGAAAAACGTAAACAGTCTACTTACATCATCAAGATGCCAGCTGAGTAAAGGTCTTGGCGCGGACAACATATGTGTGGTCTTCTGAAAAATAAGTAATTTTGATAGTGAAATATCGAAGCTCCTACGGAGAATACGTTTTATAACTGAGAGTAGATAAATATATGTTCCTTTATAGAAGATTTTTCTACTTTACAAGATACAGTTGTATAACTTGACAGCCTGAGAGTTACTGTTGTAATTTTGGAACTAATTCCAATATGACGATGGTGCACTTGTACAGTTTTGTTACGGCCCCTTTACACACTATTTTATTTTGCCATCCTGTCTGATACCCCAGTCAAGGAAATTTTAAGAAACGAGCAACTGGAAACAGTGTATAAAAAGATGAAGCCACAGTTAACAAAGAGTAGAAATTACTAAAAACCTATCTGAAACTAATGTATCTAAAGGAGAGTGAATTAATTCTTCGAGAGCAAATACATAAGGGCAAAATAGGTCTAAAAGCAAGAACAAGGAAAAATGTGAATAGGCCCACTTCTTACGTCATCATTCTCGGGGACTGGGTGTCTGTGTTGTCCTCATCATTTCATCATCATCCGCATCATTCGTGACTGTGGCTAGATTGGACTGTGATCACATTGGGAATTTGTACGGGGGCTGATTGCCTATCACTTGAGCGCCCCATAAACCAAACATCATCATCATCATCATTAGTATTTTGAGAAAAGGGAGCTTTTCACATGGTAACGCCCATGTTTTTCCTGTCTTCTGGCACGCTCTTCAACTCCGGATAGTTTCTGCTTCACTTTATGTCATCTATCATCTTGTATCTCCTCCTTCCCCGGCCTTTGTGGCCGAGCGGTTCTACGGGCTTCAGTCGAGAACCGCGCTGCTGCTACGGTCGGAGATTCGCACCCTGCCTCGGGCATCGATGTGTGTGATGACCATAGGTTGGTTAGGTTTAAGTAGTTCTAAGTTCTAGGGGGCTGTTGACCCCAGATGTGCTTATAGCCATTTTTTATCTCTTCCTTCCTGTAAATCTCCTCTCAAGGACCAGTTCTTCCAAAGCATCTGTCAGCAACAAATCTCTCAACGAATGTCCCATCCAGTTCTTCTTCCTTTCACTGATAACCTGCAGCAGTCTGATGAAGATGAATATAGCCTTCGTAGATACTGCCTGGAACGATGCAACCATTCAAAAAGAAAACAACAATTAGACCAATGCCTTTGATAGGCTCATGGTGACTGTACCACAACAGACACATTATTTTTTGTGTGCATAAATTGCAACTCTAACAGTAATGAAGTATAAGCGTTTATTCAACACTCAGACTCCTGTGTAGGTCGCAGTGTGCTAATAATTGGAATTTCACTAAAAATTTGTTGACAGCCAGTAAAATCGTAATGTTTTACCATGTAAATTGGTGTAAGTAAACCTGTAATTTTTTCATTGCCGACAGCACATGTCTTGAAAATTTTGATAGTGTGTTTTTTTCACTGATTATCGTGTTCTATGATACGCATAAATGTGCCCCCACCTGTTCGTAAACCTGCCGCATATACACCGCACGTTTGCGCACTCGACTTGAACTTAAATAAAATTATTTTGCATTCTTAAATGTTTTGTTCAGTTAGAAGTATACATAATAAGTTATATTTTAATAATCGCGGTATAACACTAAACAATTTTAAGCACGATGAATCTAACCAAAGAACTTCAAAAACATTCAGAAAAGAGACCCACGTAAATGTGCCCTGTTCTCCTCTATGTATACAGGATATGTCAGGCAGGAAAGCACCACTACAAGGTTGTTTGCTGACGATGGTGTTGTGAACAGAGAAGTATGCGGACCCTCCCCCCCCCCCCTCCTAACCCTCCTACCCCTCCTACCCCTCCCCCATGTCGGAGGTTCGAGACCTCCCTGAGAACTTACCACAAATTTTCAATTTGGACAAAATATGCATTTGTGTGTAAGGTAATGTAAGGTCTCTAGCTCATTTTTTGGTAGTCGATGAGAGTGACGTGAGTTCTCTTATTACTGGGCGACTCATACTTCATACTTGTACAATGGATAATTTTCAGACACATGTCTGTAATAGTAAATATGCTACGCCACAGAGGTTCTACGTACAAGTAATGTGATCATTGCTTGACAAAAGTTTGTCGTTGCAAGAGAAGCATTCGCGCATATTAGGCGACAAATCTGGTGTGGGTCACGTTGGTGAGCGGTTTGGAAAGTACCCAGCATATCACAGAGACGCAGACGCAGAAGGTGTAAGTTTCAGGAAATATGGTTTTGTGGAGATTGATTTTAAAAGTGTGAAGATATTCAGGTAATGTTGCCGCTGCTTTGCACACTCGTGCGTCATTTATGATGAGTTTAAGAGAGACGGATTTTAGGTACGATTTTTCTTTATTGATCCGAGTCGGTTAGTTTGACTGTTCAGATGAAATTAAACAAAATTGTCTGTTCACTTGGCTTGGACTAAGAGTTAGAGATAGTCCTCCATTATTTCATTAACAAGTTACACGACACAGTTACATTTTTTTATAAGAAGTGAAATTTGTAAGGATTTTTGTAATCGTTAAAAGTCAATTCCGTAATACAGTTTTTTTTAAAATGCTAGTCTTTTCTGTATCGTTCAGTGGGATTAGTATCTTCCACCGTCCACTTATTAAAGTTTTATTTTGTAATCGAGTGTCACCATACTGCATTTAGCAGAACACAGTTACATAAATACGATGCACTTGGCATATTTGCTTTTTCTTGCATTACAGTTAGGCAACATTTTCTTTAGCTGGTTCGCTGCTGTGCTGAAGTCTACCATTCTCCACTTTCACCAGTACCTAATGTCCGTCGCCAAAGGTGTGTCAAGAAAGTTTGTTAGGGTCAGTTTAAAATCATCATTAGGACACAGTAAGATTATTTTCAGTCAAGCACTCAAAAAATGGTTCAAATGGCTCTGAGCACTATGGGACTTACCATTAGAGGTCATCAGTCTCCTAGAACTTAGAACTACTTAAACCTAACTAACCTAAGGACATCACACACATCAATGCCCGAGGCAGGATTCGAACCTGCGACCGTAGCGGCAGTGCGATTCCAGACTCAAGCGCCTAGAACCGCACCGCCACGCTGGCCGGCAGCCAAGAAGTGCACTACTGCTAATCGTCAGGGACAATTCATGTAAAGTTTTCACATCTCATTTCTTTCGTCAGACATTCTTACTCTCACAGTAACGTGTTACACGATCGCATGAGTTTCTTCAGTGTTAGGAATCATACTTACAGTGATGTGACGAAAGTCACGGGATATTTGCTAATACCGTGTCGGACTTAATTTTGCATGGGGTAGTGTGGCAACTCGTCGTACCATGGACTCAAAAAGTTTTGGAAGTCGCCAGCTGAAGTACTGACCATGCTGCCCCTATAGCTGTCCATAAACGTGGAAGTGTTGCCACTGCAGAACTGTGTTGACGCACTGACCTATCGACTGTGTTCCATAAATGATCGACGGGGTTCATATCGGCCATTCTGGGTGGCTAAGCCATTCGCTCGAACTGACAAAACCAGTGGCGAACAACTGTGGCAAACATAACACAGTTGTATGGAAATATGAAGTCCATGAATGGCTGAAAATGGTCTCAAAGTACCCGAAAATAGCCATTTCCAATCAATGACCGCTTCCGGTGGACCAGAGGAACCAGTCCATTCCATGTAAACAGGGCGCATACCATTATGGAAATACCACCACCTTGCATAGTGGCTTGTTGACAAATTGGGTCATGGCTTCATGGGGTCTGCACCACAGTCGAACCCTACTATCAGCTTTTACCGATTGAAATCAGGACTCATGTGGCCAGGACACAATTTTCCAGTCGGCTAGGCTCCCACCGACATGGTCACGAGACCAGGGGAGGAGCTGCAGGCGACGTCATGCTGTTAGCAGAGGCACTCGCGTCGGTGGTCTGCTTCCAGAGCCCATTAACGCCAAATTTCTCCACACTGAGCTAACTTATACGTCCATCATACGTCCCACACTGACTTCTGAGGTTATTTCAAGTAGTGTTGCTTGTCTGTAAGCACTGACAACTCTACGCAAACGCCACTGCTTTGGATGGTTAAGCGAAGGCCAGTGCGTCGACGAGCTGAGAGTTACTGCCTGAAATCTCCAGACTCTCAGCACACTCTTGACGCCTTGGATCTCGAAATATTGAATCCCCTAACGATTTCCCAAACCGAGTGTCCTATGCGCCTAGCTCCAACTACCATCCCGCGTTCAAAATCTGTGATTCCCGTCGTGCGGTCATAATCACTTCGGAAACTATTTCATATGAACTATTGCATGCAAATGACAACCCCGCCAGTGCACTTCTCTTTTATGGCTTGTGTACGTGATGCTACCGCCAGCTATATGAGTCCACACTGTGTCTCATGACGCCGGCCGTTGTAGCCGAGGGGTTCTAGGCGCTTCAGTCCGAAACCACGCGGCTGCAAGTTTGAATCCTGCATCGGGCACGGATGTGTGTGATGTCCTTAGGTTAGTTACGTTTAAGTAGTTCTAAGTCTACAGGACTGATGGCCTCAGATGTTAAGTCCCATAGTGCTTAGAGCCATTTTTGTCCCATGACTTTTGTCATCTCAGTCTAATATCTCAGTTGTTATTTAGAACATAATAAGAAATTCGGAGCCATTGCTTTTCAACATGCCTTCGTAGTGATTTTCCCTTCCCTCTGTACGCAATTGGAATGTAGATGATAATCGCCCATACTGTTACGAACTCTCATCCAACATGAAGTACACAGTGACTTGCGAAGTATATGCACCGTCTGATCCAAACTATCGGGTCACTTATTGGTGGAAATTAATGTGAAATGCATCAACCCTTCGCCTTTATGACAGCTTCAACTCTGCTCGGGAACTTTAAGTGACGTGTCTGAATGTCTGTGAAGGAATGGCAGTCCATTCTTCCTCTAGAGCCGACACCAGAGGATGAAACAGTGCAGTCTGGAACAAGGTTAACATTCTAACTAACCCCAAAGGAGACCTACTGGGTTCAGGTCAGGACTCTGAGCACGCAAACCCATTTCATCGGAATTTTTGTCCAGAAACCATTGCCTCATAGACGCAACCTTATGACTCAACAGCATTCTGATACAAAGAATCTTCGTCTCCAAAATCTTCCTCCGCCGTTCGCATTAAACATTAGTGTAAAATGTGTTCAGTTCTTATCCTATTTATCGGTCTCTTAAGCCTAATAAGGATTCCAAACCCTTAACAGGAGCCGGCCGGAGTGGCCGTGCGGTTCTGGGCACTACAGTCTGGAACCGAGCGAAAGCTACGGTCGCAGGTTCGAATCCTGCCTCGGGTATGGATGTGAGTGATCTACATCTACAGCCATACTCCGCAAGCCACCTGTTGGTGTGTGGCGGAGGGTACCCTGAGTACCTCTATCGGTTCTCCCTTCTATTCCAGTCTCGTATTGTACGTGGAAAGAAGGATTATCGGTATGCTTCTGTGTGGGCTCTAATCTCTCTGATTTTATCCTCATGGCCTCTTCGCGAGATATACGTAGGAGGGAGCAATATACTGCTTGACTCTTCGGTGAAGGTATGTCTCGAAACTTTAACAAAAGCCCTTACCGAGCTACTGAGCGTCTCTCCTGCAGAGTCTTCCACTGGAGTTTATCTATCATCTCCGTAACGCTTTCGCGATGTCCTTAGGTTAGTCAGGTTTAATTAGTTCTAAGTTCTAGGCGACTGATGACCTCAGAAGTTAAGTCGCAGAGTGCTTAGAGCCATTTGAGCCTTAACAGGAAAAACAGCCAGTACCGTGACACCACCTTCTCCATACTTCAGTGTCGGCACTACTCATGACCGCAGGTAAAGCTCTCTGGGCATTCGTCAAACCCAAACCCTTCCATCGGATTTCCACAGGGTATAGCGTGATTAGTCACTAGAAATGACTCGTTTCCAGTCACGCACTGTCCACTAACGTCGCTCTTTATACCAACTCACGCGTCACTAAGCGTTGTGTACAGAACTGTTGTGGCTTATTGGCAGCTGCTTGACCATTGCAACCATTCTTTTTAACTTCCTCCGTACAATTATCCATCTAACTGAATTGCTAGTAGCACTTTGCAGCTCACAGTCCCTGTCTATCAGTACAGGGAGCCTGCCTGGTCTTGGTAGAGTTGTGGTTGTTCGTTAACGTTTCGATTTCACATTCACGTCGCCTAGTTGGTGAGCTTTAGAAGGGTTGAAATATCCGTGATGCATT
This sequence comes from Schistocerca gregaria, assembly GCF_023897955.1. NCBI lineage: Eukaryota > Metazoa > Arthropoda > Insecta > Orthoptera > Acrididae > Schistocerca > Schistocerca gregaria. The sequence continues at coordinate 783,759,263 of NC_064922.1, forward strand.
TGGTCTCAGGCGACATCCAATGATTAGCCCATGTTCGAAGTCATTGACTCTCCTGATTGACCCATTCTGCTGTTACGGTTTCTGTACTGAAAACACAACACTCACGACCTCCTTTGATACTGGAGGGGCCACCCCTCGTGAGATCTACAAGTCAATTCCGCGTTGGATGGTGTTGCTCGGATACTTTTGATCAGATATACAGGGTGGTCCATTGATCGTGACCGGGCCAAATATCTCACGAAATAAGAGTCAAACGGAAAAACTACAAAGAACGAAACTTGTCGAACTTGAAGGGGGAAACCAGATGGCGCTGTGGTTGACCCGCTAGATGGCGCTGCCATAGACCAAACGGTTATCAACTGCGTTTGTTTAAATAGGAGAGCCCATTATTTATTACACATTCGTGTAGTTCGTAAAGAAAAATGAATGTTTTAGTTGGACCACTTGTTTCGCTTTGCCATAGATGGCTCTTTAATAGTCACAAACATATGGCTTACAATTTTAGACGTACAGTTGGTAACAGGTAGGTTTTTTAAATTGAAATAAAGAACGTAGGTACGTTTGAACATTTTATTTCGGTTGTTCCAATGTGAGACATGTACCTTTGTGAAATTATCGTTTCTCAGAACGCATGCTCTTACACCGTGATTACCTGTAAATACCACATTAATGCAATAAATGCTCAAAATAATATCTGTTAGCCTCAGTGCATTTAGCTATACGTGTAACGACATTTCTCTCAACAGTGAGTAGTTCGCCTTCCGTAACGTTCACACACGCATTGACAATGCGCTGTCGCATTGTATGGTGCTTCGACGACCAATCCACCTGTCATGAAATATGCTATTCGATACCGCTTCAACCGCACGCGAGCTATGTACCGGACATCTATCATATTGGAAGTACATCGCCATTCTGTCATTCAGTGAAACATCTTGTAGTAACATAGGTGGAACATTACGTAGGGAATCAGCATACATTGCACCATTTAGATTGCCATCGATAAAATGGGGGCCAATCGTCCTTCCTCCCATAATGCCGCACCATACCTTAACCCGCCAAGGTCGCTGAGTTTCCACTTGTCGCAGCCATCGTGGATTTTCCGTTGCCCAATAGTGCATATTATGCCGGTTTACATTAGCGCTGTTGGTGAATGACGCTTCGTCGCTAAAAAGAACGCGTGCAAAAAATCTGTTCAAAAGTGTGTGAAATCTTATGGGTCTTAACTACTAAGGTCAACTACTAAGGTCATCAGTCCCTAAGCTTACACACTGATTAACCTAAATTATCCTAAGGACAAACACACACTCCCATGCCCGAGGGAGGACTCGAACTTCCGCCGGGACCAGCCGCACAGTCCAGGACTGCTGCGCCCCAGACCGCTCGGCTAATTCCGCGAGGCAAAAAATCTGTCACCATCCCGTAATTTCTCTTGTGCCCAGTGGCAGAACTGTACACGACGTTCAAAGTCGTCGCCATGCATTTCCTGGTGCTGTGAGCGTGGGGTTGATCTGCTATTCTGTTATTCTGCGCAACGGATTAATCTGAGATGTACCCTTTACCCTGTGGCTCCTGCTAGATGCAATTTCCACCTCCACACTGTTACAGAAGTCAGATAGACGCTCCTAACGTTCTAAAGAGAAATACTTCAAAAACTTTCAGCAATAAATATCTTCTGGAGTCGTCCCCTATAAGGAAATGACACAAAAATTCACAAAATTTCTTACGTAACTAGTGGGATATTCGGGTAGTGGAGTAGTGCTAGTTAGTGTAAGAAAAACACGAAACTAACGAAAAGTATTATTTATTTTGCAAAAATTTTGAGAAATCACAATGGTACTTTTAGTTATGAATTGAACAAGTTAAATGCTGGTTCTTTTTGGAATGTGACGTTACCACTCGAGGATAGGATTCGCTAATGAAATTTCTATGCACAGTTTAAGATTTTTATTGACTTGAGAGAATGGCTGAGAGCCGCGCCGTCTCAACTTGAATAATAATCCGTTAGATTGTTGCTAGGTATGGTCGAGGCTGTCGCGTGTGAAATGAAGTGTACTGTTGTGGAGGAAATATAGGACTCGCAATAGCTGTAGCCCACAATACCGTAAGCTGCGATGACTGCTGTCTGCGCCGCTCGTTGCTGACAAATAAGGTAACTCTCGTTCTATCTAGATTGACCTACGCCAATCAAATTCTCCCTACGCCTTGATGAAGTCAAGGATTCCTATTCGCCACTACTCTAACTACTGGCGTGGTACATCGGTCAGATAACGAGTCCACCCCGATGCCACTCAAAAATTCGCTCACAGGCGTTTAAGTATAACTCTGTCTGCCCACATCACACAATAAGTGTGTCAGCCAATACAGTGAACAGCGCTTAATCGCAAGGACTCAATATAGAGTCGCACTTCGATTCGCTGTCGACAGAGGTGCTCTCCCAGTGCAGTACTGAGGAGAGGCTTGTTCCTCGCTCCAAGAGCGACAACGGAACGGCGCCTCTCCACGTCAGACGCGTAAGGGTATATCTTTTGGTCTCTTTCGTTACTCCTTCAGCTCAAGGCGTCAGAAATATCGTCTGACAATCAGCATTGCTCTTCTAAAACGGGAGAATGACGTTTCGTTTAAGTCGACCAATACGGAAATCTGTAGTATCGGCGTTTGGCGTTTGCTGTCTCCCTGTGAAAATCTCTGAAACTGCGTGCTATGTATAAAGAATGCATAGGTTGGCCGCTCCCACACAATGTAGCGGAATTTGCTTTAAGCCCCTTTTCACTCGGGCACACGCTGTCTGCTCCACGGGCGGCCGAGGTCTACTGGTCCTCTGAAGGGACCAGCCTCCCAGTGTGTGGTCTGCCTGTCTCTAACTAAAAGCTCCTGTGACCGTCGTGTCTGGAATGTATGTGTGTACGCCAGCCTCGAGTATTTCAACCCCGGTGCACACTTGTTATTTGCATATCGTTTACACGAATTCATACAACACTGACTTGATCTTATCGAGTTCGGGTTCGAATGAAGTGTCTTGAAGTGCGGAATATGATTGTGAGGGCAGAATATGTTAGCAATGAAGGACAGGAGACCACGACGTCTTACAGTGCATAGTAATATGGTATGGGTGCAATCGATTTTGATGGAGCAGTCTCAACACCGACGTTTTTAAGATTCCCGATTCTCGCTCAAATTGTCTGTTACAGATGTGCGGATTAGCCGTGACAGCAGCAAAAACACCTAATTGGGGATCATCATTTGTTGCCGGTATTGGTTGACGTTTCACACATGGCTGAACACTTCCTGTTTCCTTAAATAAGGTAGCTATCCGGCGAACGGTCCAGACACTTGGATGATGTCGTCCAGGATACCGAGCAGCGTACATAGCACACGCCCGTTGGGAATTTTGATCACAACAGCCATACACCATCACGATATCGACCTTTTCTGCAATTGCTGAACGGTCCATTTTAACACGGGTAATGTATCACGAAGCAAATAACGTCCGCACTGGCGGAATGTTACGGGATACCACGTACATACACGTTAGTGACTATTACAGCGCCATCTATCACAAAGCGAAAAAAGTGATCCAACTAAAACATTCATATTTCTTTACGTACTACACGAATATGTATCACAAATGGGGATTCCTATTTTAAAAAACGCAGTTGATATCCGTTTGATCTATGGCAGCACCATCTAGAGAGCCAACGATAGCAGCATCTTGTTGCCCTCTTCAGGCTAGACCAGTTTCGTTCTTTGTAGTTTTTTCGTTTGATGCTTATTTCGTGAGATATTTGGCCCGGTCACGATCAGTGGGTCATCCTGTATATGTGGACGTAGATGTCTGAAACGCTAGACGGCATAACGATATCTCAGACTACCTTTCAAAGCAGCTTGGTTAAGTTCGATACGCCACTTGTTGCACTGTCCGAGCATCGCCCGTAGGGTCATACGATGACTGGGCAATGGCGAAGACAGCGTTTGCGTCGTAGTTGAGACACCTTTTAATACGCAACACTGCCGCAGTACGGAGTACACCAGGCGGCAGCCTGTGTGTGTCTCCCTGGAGCTCTGACAGCCCGACCGTGCGCAGACGTCGTCAGCTGGCGCCTGCCGCTGGGCTAGTGGCGTTGCGTCAGATGCTCGATAGCCCCGCCTGGGTCGCCGCGCTGTGCCGGGCCGGGGGCCAAGCGCGGCTGCGCTGTCGCAACGGGGGGCCACGCGCGCCCGTCCGTGACGTCACGTCGCGTCACCTCACGTCTCGTTCGAGCGAACGCCGCTGGCCGCGATAGTTGGGGGCCGGCTCTGCGCGGGTTGCGCCGCTCCTCGTATAGGGAAGGTCACACGTGTGTAAACTGAGATTACTACGGACGCATTGGAAGAACAGGTGAAGGTAAACAAGAAATATTGTAGTTTAACGTCACGTCAGCTACAACGTAACTGCAGACGGACCACAAGTTCGGATCGGAGGAGATTTTATTTTATTTGCTGCCATTTACAAATGACCGTCATCCTAGCGTCAGGCCGTGTTTCCGTAATATCAAATTGTGCATCTACATAATACGAAGCATATTTGATTTTTTGTTATTTCAACGAAGTTTTAACAGTGTGGCAGTGTTAAATACTTGTAAACTTAAATGTTTAAAATTAATAATCTTGGTACTAAGAAGATAGGAAAATAGGTGCAGTTCTCGCTTCTTTTCTCAACATACTCCTCCACACCTTTCAGCCGTCTATTCCTTTGTTTTCCTCCCGGTTGTTCCCTTCACATCTCCATTTCATATATGTTCTTAGAAATCGTCCTGTTTTCCCTTTCTTTAAATTGCTCATACCATCTTAGACATGAGGTTTCTATACCACACTACAAGGGCTGCTTTTTTACTGTTTCTCTTACCCTTTCCTCGCTCGTTCCATGACCCGTGTCTCTCGTACTTCTAAGGCAGTTAATTTCACATGCCTGTAACCTGCTTCATCTCTGTACTTCAGCACCCATGATTCAGGTGCGTAGGTCAGCACTGGTATGTAGTAGCCTCGCTTATAACACTGCTTTCTTTGTTTGCGTGACGCCTTTGATCCAAACCAGGCTCCTAACACTTCGCAGGAATGCTTATACCTGTCAAGTTCACTGAACGCTTTCTGATTTCTTCCATTTTCCTCTAGCTCATTTCGTAAGTACTTAACACTTTGCTTCAACTGTTCACCTTAAATCCTTATTCCGCTAGTTGGTATGTCTTTCTTTCTAGTTGTGACCAGGATCCCACATTTCCTTACATTAGATTTCATTCCATACTGTCTCACTGTTTCTTCCCAAGCACCCAGCTGTCCCTGAATCCCTTCCTTCCTGTTTCCCCAGATCATCAAGTCATCCGGGAACACCACTACTTTCAGCTTGTCTTCTCCAGTTTCTGTCGCCACCGTAGTAATTAATTCAGCCAAGACCACAATGAAGAGGAGAGGCACAATGCAGTACCCTATTCCACACAAATTGTTTGCTAGAACCAATCCGTCCTTTCATTTCCCACTTTCACACAACTCGGACTTACACAGTACATTTTCTCCACTCTGTGTATTGTCTCATTTTTTCATTCCCTTCTTTTCTTGTGCTTTCCAGACAGTTCTTCTACAGACGTGTCAAATGCCTTTTCTGTATCGAGAAAGGCCATCAAAGGTCTTCCCCGAAATCATAGTGGTGGTCCTGGAGTTGCCTCACTGCACGTATTAGGTCAAAAGTTGATCTCCCAGTTCTGAAGTCATGCTGTTCCTCTGTCAGTTTGTTTTCGACTCTTGTTCAGATGCTGCTCTCCAGGATCCTTTTATACACAGTGTGGTATCAGTGTGACTCCCCTGCAGACTCTACAATCCTTGGTACTCCCTTTCTTCTTCCAATCTAGAGTCTTCTTCTCAATCCGTACCAGCCTCATCACACGATACAGCCACTGTTTCCCAACATCCCCTGCTGCCTTCACTATCTCGACACTTGCCTCGTCCACACCTGGTACCTTTCCTCCTTTCGTCCATTTCTTTCTGTGTCAGGTGTCCCCCCCCCCCCCCCCCCCAATGTTCATTTCAACCACTTTTAGCCTGTTATCGTCATCTTCATTAGGATTTAGCAAACGCTGGATGTACTCCTCCACACTATCTTCAGTGTCTTATTGGTATTAAGTTTGTTCCTATTTTTGTCTATCATTATTGTTACCTCTAAAAACTCTCCTCTTACTTTCGACCGTTCAGTAAAGTATTTTCTTACTTCGTAAGCTATCTTATCATCTTTGTTCATTCTTCCAACCACATTCTTCTCCACTCAGCCACTGTCTTATTTGCCTCTTTCTTCTTTCCTTATACCCCTCTCTTGCTAATTGGATGCTTTCCCGGAACCACAACCTGAGGGCCTTTATCTTCCTTCCCACTACCTCCTCGACTCTTCCTTCCATTCTCCTTCCATCATTTCCTGCCACTTGTACTTTCCCATATAGCAACTGCAGTTTCTACTAAAGCACTTTCAAGTTGTTCCCACTTCTCTTTTCTTGTTTAGGTTCATATTTTGGTAACCTTTCTCTTGTAATCTCCTGGTATTCTTCCTCAACTTTCTTTTTCTTAAGTGTCCATATTAATTATCCTTTCCTGGTTCTCTGTCTTTTCCATTTCTTCACTATTCTCATGATCATCGCCAGTAGCCGGTGGTCATTATCCAATGCGTCAGGGGGCAGTACCTCTATATCAGTTACAGCTATCTTCGTTCCTCAGGCTGTAACTTTTCCTTTAGGAGTGGTCGGTTTCCTGACCGATTAAAGTACTCGGTAGTGAAGCCACTATATAAAAAGGGAGACAGGGATAATATTGACAATTATAGACCTATTTCTATGCCATCGGTGTTTGCTAAAGTTATCGAGAAGGTTGTATATACAATGTTACTGGAGCATTTAAATTCACATAATTTGCTGTCAAATGTACAGTTTGGTTTTAGAAATGGCTCAACAACTGAAAATGCTACATTCTCTTTTCTCTGTGAGGTTTAGGATGGATTAAATAAAAGTTTGCGAACGTTAGCTGTTTTCTTTGATTTAATGAAGTCTTTTGACTGTGTTGACCACAAAATATTACTGCAGAAGTTGGACCATTATGGAGTAAGGGGAGTAGTTTACAATTGGTTCGTCTCTTAATTTAAGAACAGAAAGCATAAGGTAATTCTCCGCAATATTGAGAGTGGTAGTGATGTTCAGTCCCAATGGGGCACTGTTAAGTGGGGCATTCCCCAAGGGCCGGTGCTCGGGCCACTGCTGTTTCTTATTTATATAAATGAAATGTCTGTTTGCTGATGACACCAGCTCGGTAGTGAAGGATCTTGTGTGTAATATTGAAACATTATCAAATAATGTAGTTCATGAAATAAGTTCGTGGCTTGTGGAAAATAATTTGATGCTAAATCACAGTAAGACTCAGTTTTTACCGTTTCTAACTCACAATTCAACAAGAACAGATATTTTAATCAGACAGAATGGGCATATTATAAGCGAGACGAAACAGTTCAAGTTCCTAGGCGTTCGGATAGATAGTAAGCTGTTGTGGAAAGCCCATGTTCAGAATCTTTTTCAGAAACTAAATGCCGCTGTATTTACCATTAGAACAGTATCTGAAATAAGTGACATTTCAACACGAAAAGTAGTCTACTTCGCATACTTTCATGCGCTTATGTCATATGGTATTATTTTTTGGGGTAATTCTTCTGATTCAAAAAGGTTATTTTTAGCTCAAAAACGGGCTGTTCGAGCTATGTGTGGTGTAAGTTCGAAAACCTCTTGTCGACCCCTATTCAATAGTCTGGGAATTTTGACACTGCCCTCACAGTATATATTTTCTTTAATGTAGTTTGTTGTTAGCAATATTAGCTTATTCCCAAGAGTTAGCAGCTTTCATTCAGTTAATACTAGGCAGAAATCAAATCTGCATGTGGAATGCACTTCCTTGACTCTTGTGCAGAAAGGAGTGCAATATTCTGCTGCATCCATTTTCAATAAGCTACCACAAGAACTCAAAAATCTTAGCAGTAGCCCAAACACTTTTAAGTCCAAACTAAAGAGTTTCCTCATGGCTCACTCCTTCTATTCTGTCGAGGAGCTCCTGGAAGAGCTAAAAAATTAAGCAAATTCCAGTGTTACATTCTTGATTTTCTTTATTTAAACGAACGACTTGTCGCCTGAATATGTTTCTTATATTTCATTTTACCTGTTTGTACAATCTACAACTGAATATGTTTCTTATATTTCATATTATCTGTTTCTACAATCGTGTTATAATTTCATGTATTGACCCGTTCCATGAGCATGGAGACTTCTCCTTAATGTGGTCTCACGGAACAATAAATAAATAAATAAAGCACGTAATCCACCAAAGATTTCTGCGTCAGATGTGCTACTACTCACCATCCGAGGTAGACAACCTTAGCAATCTCACCATCTGAGGGAGAGAACCTAAGCAATATTTTGAGCCTGTAGCCCTTGGATGGCACGATCCTACATCAAGGTTAGGTTACACTAAACTGCCTCGTGCGATCTTCTGTTTCTGAATTTTTCGTACAACTCAATATTACTGTCCAATTACCACTTGTTTCGTGAGACTACGGTGTCTATAAATGGTTCTAAGCACTATGGGACTTAACATGTAAGGTCATCAGTCCCCTAGACTTAGAACTACTTAAAACTTACTAACCTAAGGACATCACACACATCCATTCCAGAGGCAGCATTCGAACCTGCGACCGTAGCAGCTCGGTTGCGGACTGAAGCGCCTAGACCGGTGACTATATATTTACACCTTATTCTATGTTTGTCCATTTTCGGCCGTGACGCCATCGTCTGATTTACTACTACCACATCTGTCGTCTGTCTTGCTAGTGTACCATGCGGAATCATTCGTTTCCTTTGCATTTTGCCGTCTGTACTCTCTAAACGACAGTACCCTATGGGCCTTTCGACAGTTGTCCCAACCCTTTTGCCATGTATTCATCCTCCAGATTTTGAGCTCTCTCAAGGTCTATATGTTCGCCTACGTTGCCTTGCGATACTTATTATTTATGTCTGTCGGGTACAGTGCGTGCAGTGGCGCAGCGGTGAAAATCCCCTACAGTTGCAGCAACTGACGCCTCCAAGCACGTCTTACATTACGGTGCAGAGTGCTAAGACCCAAGCAGCAGAATTTCTTGGTGATTCGAAAAGAGTGCAGTGGTACGTTGTTATCACAGTCATGTGAAGTCTCTAGTTCACTGTGTTGATGTGGAAAGTTAACACGCCCCCTTTCTATAGCTGTTTTGACTTTTTGATCAAAGTTTAATTTCTTGTACACTTGCGTGCCAAAGTATGCTGTAACAATATTTCTTTTTAAACTCTTTCCATCTAATTTAATTGTAAGAGAAGGATGACAAAGGGTACCAACCGTGTCTTTTTGAAATGATCCATCCTTGCATTTGCCTTGAGTGGTATACAGAACCGTAAATCTTTGCGGACGGAGGGTATTTTAATTGCTACCTCCCGAATACAGCTCATCTTGAACATTTATTGCCTCGGCGCCTCAGATCTTCCATGAAGTGGCGCGAAAACACGTTCGCCAGAATCGATGCCCTGTTAGCTATGTAAGACCACAAGGCGAATTACGGGACACCCTGATGGCGGGTTTAGTGGGAAACGTTAACTGGCAGACCCAGATTAGATCTGTCCACTGCTACACATGTAAAACTAGTCTAAATTTGGGTCGCTGGCGTTGCTTAGACCCGCGAGACAGGTTAAACTTCTCAATATTCAAAAGCTAATATTTAAAAGCCGTGTACTAATTCCGCAACTTTCAGAAAGCTCTCAAGATCTGGTCACTGGACAGGAATAAGTGAACTACTTACAGTTCTAACACCGTCTCCAACTGGCTCACAGGAAGTTCTGTCGATCATCTCCACATAACAAAACTACAATACACTTAAAAACAAATAAGCTGAAGAGTGACACACAAGAGAAACTTAAGTTACTGGCCACTATTAAACATCGCCACGTTCGTCTCGTTCTCTAAAACACCTCTCACCATCTACTGCCTCTGCGATCTCATGACGGTGCACGCTCACTTAAATATTCCACGTTTACACACAAGAATGCACTTTCAAACGCTTGTAGACTTTCCGCAGTAGAAGAATAACTTCGTTTATCACTTAGAATCAACATCTGCCGACTTCAGAAACGCACTTTAGAAGAATGGCTACACCAACCAGAGCTGTTAACGAAAACTTCGATTTCGCTAACTCCAGACATCTCTACATCTATATATAGTAAATACTCTGCAATTCACATTTAAGTGCTTGGTGGAGTGTTCACTGAACCACCTTCTAGCTATTTCTCTACCGTTCCACACTCGAACGACGCGCAGGAAAAACGAGCTCTTTAATCTTTCTTCGCGAGCTCTGATTTATGTTATTTTATAACGATGTTTATTTCTCCCTTTGTAGGTAGGCGGCAACAAAATATTTTCGCAATCAGAGGGGAAAGTTGGCGTTGAAATTTCACGAGAAGATCCTGTCCCAACGAAAACACCTTTCTTTTAATGATTGAAACCTCAATTCACCTACCATATCCACGACACTCTCTCTCCTACTTCGCGACGACACAAATCGAGCTGCCATGGTTTGAACTTTCTCGGTGTCCTCCGCTCAGTTGCATCTGATACGGGTCCCTCACTACGCAGCAACACTCCAGAAGGGGATTCAGTTAAAGAGGAATGTAAATCTCTAAAAGATGCAGTTATATAAGTGCGGCTGATCGACGAAAGAAGGAAGTACGAAAATCATAACGTGTAGGCTTTCAAGGCCGGCGTCTTCATTAGTTAAAACTCCGGCCTGAGGGGCCTTGGTCGATCTGTAAAGCTTCTTCTTTCTGATGTTTCTTTGCCAACTGCAGGAAACGTCTTTCGAGGTGAGTAAACGACTAACTAATGGAGTACGAATATGTTAAGGGAAATTCAAAAATAGCGAAATACAATTCACTTAGGAATGAAATAAATAAGTGCAGGGATTCTAAGACAAAATGATTGCTTGAAAAATGTGGAGAAATGAAAAAGAAATAATTGCCGCAAGTACAGACTCAATAAACAGAAAGTCAAAATAATCTTCGATGAGATTAAATGCAAGGACACAACAATATTCAAGAAAGGTAGTAGGAAGGATCCACTTAATTACAGGCCCATATCATTAACGCAGATACGCAGCAGGATTTTGGAACATATATTGTGTGCGAACATTATGAATCAACTCGAAGAAAAAGGTCTACTGAAACACAGTCAACTTGGGTTTAGAAAACATCGCTCTAGTGAAACACAACTAGCTCTTTATTCGCATGAAGTTTTGGGTGCTATTGACAAGGGATTTCAGATCGATTCCGGTTTCTGGATTTCAGGAATGCTTTTGACACTGTACCACACGAGCGGCTTGCAGTGAAATTGCGTACTTATGGAATATCGTCTCAGTTATTTGTCTGGATTCATGATTTCCTGTCAGAGAGGTGACAGTTCGTAGTAACTGACGGAAAGTCATCGAGTAAAACAGAAGTGATTTCTGGCGTTCCCCAAGGTAGTGTTAAGGGCCCTTTGCTGTTCCTTATCTATATAAACGATTTGGGAGACAGTTTGAGCAGCCGTCTTAGGTTGTATGCACATAACGATCTCGTTTATCGACTAGTGAAGTCGTCAGAAGATCGAAACAAATTGCAAAACAATTTAGAAAATTTATCTGAATAGTGCGAAAATTGGCCTCTGGGATGGGACTGCCAAGGGAGAGGTGAACGTGAGAATGAGGTTACACAAACAACGAAAGAATAACGTTATACGAGTCGGGGCATGGAAAGTCAGAAGTTTCAACGTGGTAGAGAAGCTAGAAAATATGAAAAGGCAAATGCTAAGGCTCAGTGTAGATATAGTGGTTGTCAGTGAAGTGAAATGGAAATAAGATAAGTCAGGCGAGTATAGGGTACTATCAGCAGCAGCAGAAAATGGTAGATTGGGATATAGGAAGGTAGGACAGAGAGTGAGTTACTGTGAAAGTTCAGTGACAGGGTTGCTCTCGTCCGAATCGATAGCTAACCAGATCCGACAACAATATTCATATATACCTACCGACGTCGCAATCAGACAAAGTATATCAGTGTATTGAGCGGGTAATTCAGTCCCTGAAAAGAGATGAAAATCTAATAGCTGTGTGAGGTTGGAATGCGGTTGTAGGAGAAGTAGTAGGAAGGGCTTGGTAGAGGAATGAGAAAGAGGAAAGAGCAGTTGAGTTCCACAATACATTTCAACTAGTAATAGCGAACACCCAGTTCGAGAATCAAAAAAGGAGGAGATTGCTTTTTAAAGGGGGGAAATACTAGATATTTCAGTACCATTAGATCATGGTCGGGCAGATATTCCGAAATCAGATATAGGACTGTAAGGCGCACTCAGGAGCACATATAGTCTTCGATCACGATTTAATAATGATGAAGTGTAAGCTGAAGTTTAAAAGACTAATCAGAAAAAATTACTGTGCAATGAAAAGGGCCATGGAAACATTGAAGAATGAACAAATACGATTGAAATTCTCTGATGCGATAGATACTGCGATAATGAATAGCTCAGTAAGCAGTTCAGTTGAAATGGTATATCAAAAACGGCACTCACATAAGCAGGAAGGAAAAATATAGGTACTAGGAGTTAACTGAGAAGAAACCATGGGTAAAAGAAGAAAAACTTCAATTGACCGAGGAAAGAAGGAAGTTCAAAAATATTCAGGGAAATAAGGAATACAGAAACACAAATAACTTCGGACTGAAATAGATATGAAGTTTAAGAAAAAAAAAATGGCCCCAAGCACCATAGGACTTAACATGTGAGGTCATCAGTCCCCTGGACTTAGAACTACTTAAACCTAACTAAACTAAGGAAATCACACACATCCATGCCCGAGACAGGATTCGAAACTGCGACCGTAGCTGCAGCACGGCTCCGGACTGAAGCGCCTAAAGCCGCTCGGCCACAGCGGCCGGCGAAGTTAAGGACGCTAAGGCGAAATGCTTACATGAAAAATGTGAAGAAGTCGAGAACCTTCGGTGAAATTAAAAGCAAGGGCAATGGGAATGCCACTGTTAAACACGCAGGAGAGAGGGGACAGGTGGAAACAGTTCCTTGAAGATCTCTACGGAGGTTAGATCTTGTCTGATGACGGGGGTGGAAGAAGAAACTGGAATCGATAAGAAAGAGATAGGGGTTCCAGTATTAGAACTAGAATTTAAAAAAAAAACTTTGGAAGATTTAAGATCAGGTAAGTTACTAGGAAATTTCTAAAATAATTTGTGGAAGTGGTATCAATTTTATTATTCACGTTTGTATGTGAAATATATGAGCCTGGCGATATGCCGTCAGACCTTCGGAAAAACACCATCCTCAAAATTTCCGAGGCTGCAAGAGCCGACAAGAGAAAGAATTATCGTACAGTCAGCTTAACAGCTCATAAATCCAAGTTCCTGACAAGAATAATACACAGAAGAACAGAAAAGAAAACTGAGGATTTATTCGATGACAATCAGCTGAAAGGTAAAGCCACCAGAGGGGCAGATATGACGTTGCGCTTTATAGTGGAAGCAAAACTGAAGAAACCTCAAGACAATTTCATTGGATTTGTCGACCTGGAGAAAGCAGCTGACGATGTAAAATGGTGCAAGATGTTAAAATTCTGATAAAAATCTGGATAAAGTCTAGGGAAAGAGGGGTGATACATAATTTATGTACGAGAACCAAGAGGAACAATAAGTCTAGAAGACAAAAAACTAAGTGCACGGATTAAAAGGGCGTACGTTAGGGATGTAGTCTTTCGGCCCTGTTCGATCTATACATCGAAGAAGGTCCAAGAGTGGGACTGAAATTTAAGGTGAAAGGATATCATTGATAACATTCGCTGATGACATTGCTATCCTAAATTAAAGAGGCGAAGAATTAGGGGATCTGTTGAAAAGAATGAGCGGTCTAAAGCGTACAAGATGTGAACTGAGAATAAATCGAAGAAAGACGAAAGTAACGAGAAGTAGCAGGAATGAGAAGAGCGAGAAACTTAACATCAGATTTCAGGATCACAAAACAGACGAAGTTAATGAAATTTTCTACCTAGAGAGCAAAATAACCAATGGTGGATGGGGCAAGGAGGACATAAAAGGGCAATCATGGCCAAGAGAATTCTATTAGTATCTGACATAACAATAAATTGAAAAAAAAATGTTTCTGAGGATGTACCTTTGGAGCACAGAATTGTATGCTAAAGAAACATCTATTGAGTGAAAACCGTAACAGAGGGGAATCGAATCATATGAGATGAGGCGCTACTGACACATTTTGAAAATTAAGTAGACTGATAAGGTTAGCAATGAGGAGGTCGTCGGCATAACCAGCGAGAAAAAGGAATCAGCAAATAACTTCCTTGGTAGGCTACTAGAGAGAGCTGTAGAGGGCGAAAACTGTAGAGGAAAACAGAGATTGGAATACACCCACCAAATAATTGAGTAAGTAGGTTGCAGTTGCTATTCTGAGATGAAAATGTTGTCATACGAGAGAAATTCTTGATTGGCTATATCAGACTAGTCAGAGGATTTATGACCCAAAGAAAAGAAAAAAAAAGAGGGAAGACAATTTTAAGCCATTCAGTATACTATTCTCAGGAAGAAAAAATTACTACACTAAGTACAAGTTGAATTTTTGAACATGAATTTTAAGTATGATTTTCTGTGTGACATATAATACGTTTCATGAGGTTAAAGTCAACCAGTACAAAGTTATTTCAAATCAGCGGGCTTCACTTCCACTCTTTTGAGAGAGATAGTATATTACAAACTAATGTGTAAGGTACTCATTATTTGCAGGTAAGAGTACATTTTATTTTATTTCCAGTTTTGCAATTTCACGTATGTGAAGTGAATGTATGAGCGCTGCAATATGTAACAAGTAAGGAGCGAGCGGTACATTCCCACGCGGTTGGCCATCTGGCGCTTTCTGAGCCATTGGGATACGTTGCCGATGCAGAAATCGCTCCTGACATCAGTAAAGGGGTACGTAGGGAAAGTACATTTATTCTGGAGCAAATCAAGTATTTGTTATTAATAATTATTTCCTAACAAAAGTTGCATTTTGCCACTTGGACATTAGGAGGAGCCCACAGGTCATAAATACTATCTTTCAGTAATTTTACAATGCTAGGGAATATTGATATTAATAAATGAATGAATAAATTTGGCATAGTCGAAGATGTACGATCTTATACGAACTATACCGATTGCATGCTTGAGTTACAGACTGTACGCCATAGTCGACAGTCGTCGATAGGACACATTTCGATCTAGTCAAGTAGTAGACCATGCTCTCGTATCATAGATAGTTCGCTTATAATCATTGTGAACAAATTCATTTTATCGTGCGTCTTAAATAAACGCGCCATAATGACATCATGTGTAAAAATTATTTGCACAAAAAGTCTTCTTCCCACTTCATTAGGTAAAACGTAGACAGTAGTATTGCACGTTCAGAATTCTATGGCGCTGCTACGGCTCTGTAAGGGAACATAAAATTACAAGAGCATCTCCATATAACAGGTAGAAGAATTCCGACATGAAAAGTCAGCCTCTTTCTGCCAACAGCCTTGTCAAGTCATTTCAATGACAAACTTAAATTAAAATTATCAATAACTGTTTAACTGATTTACTAGCACCAACAAATATTTCATTTTGATGAAGTTTTGGATCCCTATTAGGGCTACGCTTAGTAATTCAAATTGTAACTGGCTTAACTATCGCAAAACGCGTGCGAAAAAGAATGGCCAGTTATACTGTACACCCCATACACCACCATTCCTAGACTCACCGGCTAAAATGAGACATTTCAGGAGGTTTAAAAATTTAGTACTAGTTGGGGATTCTTGGGCCATGGACAATGCTACTTTCATGTAAGCAAAACTATTGGTTTATGGGTTCTTTAAACATAGTTGTATCCTTTTATTTTGTTTTTAAATATTCTGTTACGAAAATATACTTCTGTTCCTAGAGAATGTTCAGAATAATTCGTAGTTTTGTGAATAAAATTAAAATTTAAATCATAACTATAGCGTTTTATTTCAAGAAATCAGTAATCAACGGTTGGAAAATTTCCGGCACTTCTAAGGGTGCCAGTAAAACCACTTTACCACTAAAGACAATATAAAGCAAAAAACAAAACAAAAATCTTTGCAAAGCAATATCGTACCATGCCTCGCGATACAGAATGATGTATAGATTCACTGTGAGTTTGAAGACAGGTAGAACGTGGATACTGTCTAGTAGCGAACATACCCAGACCCATTGTCGTGAAATGACACCGTTTTCTCGTCATTACCGCACAACTGATACGAATTTCCACTACCTATCTACTGTCTTTCGTATGCTGTTAGAGACAACTGAAAATATCGGGCCGTAGGAATAAAGAGAAGCAAACACTTGTCCTTCAAGTTTCGAAGCTTAAGATTAAGCTTAAGTCCTGGCTTTGGTATTAGATAAACTGTCGGAGTAAAGAGAAGCTCTGGCATCATTTTGGGAGCAATAGTGTCTAAAATGTGAAGATTGGTCAGTAACAGATTCACGTTCGCAGAGTGTAAATGTGGTTCAACTGGCAGCAAGTGTAAGCCGTGGAAAATGCCACGGAATACGTCCATGTCCACTTCGAAAGTATTATAAAACTCTACCTCATTTCGACGAAGGACATGCTAAATGGACTGCAAATCATTTTCTGCCACACACGGGAAAAAAAAGATGGAGCACTCTCGTCAGAACTGAGGATGCAGAGTTTTCCTTCGGCATGCAATTGATTAAGGATTCCAGTTTGGCACAGTAGGAGAAATAGGGAGTCACCAAACTACAGTGAGCAAAATAGTGAGTACAGTTTCTAAGAAAGTAAAGGAAGAAGCTGACTTGTGGATCAAATTTCCGTGGTCACCATATGATGTAACTGTGTCAAAAAACCGATGCCCAGAAAAATGTAAATTTCCGAGTGCTATAGGTGCAACACAATTACCGAACTATCAGTTTAATAAGCCATGGTTGCAAAAAACTAACAGGAATTCCTTACAGCCGAATGGAAAAACTGGTAGAAGCCGACCTCGGGGAAGATCAGTTTCGATTCCGTAGAAATGTTGGAACACGTGAGGCAATACTGACCCTACGACTTATCTTAGAAAATAGTTTAAGGAAGGGCAAACCTACATTTCTAGCATTTGTAGACTTAGAGAAACCTTTTGAAAATGTTGACTGGAATACTCTCTTTCAAATTCTGAAGGTGGCAGGGGTAAAATACAGGGAGCGAACGGCTACTTACAATGTGTACAGAAACCAGATGGCAGTTATAAGAGTCGACGGGCATGAAAGGAAAGCAGTGGTTGGGAAGGGAGTGAGACACGGTTGTAGCCTATCAACAAAGCTATTCAATCTGTATATTGAGCAAGCAGTAAAGGAAACAAAAGAAAAATTCGGAGTTGTAATTAAAATCCATGGAGAAGAAATAAAAAACTTTGAGGTTCGTCGGTGACATTGTAATTCTGTCAGAGACAGCAAAGGACCTGGAAGAGCAGCTGAACGGAATGGAGAGTGTCTTGAAAGGAGGATGTAAGATGAATATCAACAAAAGCAAAACGCGAGTAATGGAATGTAGTCGAATTACATCGGGTGATTCTGCGGGCATTAGATTAGGAAATGAGACGTTTAAAGTAGTAAATGAATTTTGCTATTTGGGGAGCAAAATAATTGTTGATGGCCGAAGTAGAGAGGATATAAAATGTAGGCTGGCAATGGCAAGTAAAGCGTTTCTGAAGAAGTGAAATTTGTTAACATCGAGTATAGATTTAAGGGTCAGGAAGTCGTTTATGGGAGTATTTGTATGAAGAGTAGCCATGTATGGAAGTGAAACATGGACGATAAATAGTTTAGACAAGAAGACAATAGAAGCTGACAATATGAGGTGCTACAGAAGAATGCTGAAGCTTAGATGGGTAGATCACACAACTAATGAGGAGGTATTGAACAGAATTGGAGAGAAGAGAAATTTGTGGCACAACTTGACTAGAAGAAGGGATCGGTTGGTAGGGCATATTCTGAGACATCAAGGTATCACCAGTTTAGTATTGGAGGGCAGCGTGTAGGGTAAAAGTCGTAGAGGGAGACCAACAGATGAATACACTTAACAAATTCAGAAGGATGTAGGTTGCAGTAGGTACTGGGAGATGAAAAACCTTGCACAGGATTGAGTAGCATGGGGAGCAGCATCACATCAGTCTCTGGACTGAAGACCACAAGAACAACAACAACATAGGTACAACTGACTACGTACCTGGGAATTCCGAATTCTATGCGGTAGGGCAATCAACAGAATTACAGTAATATAAAGGTACAGGCTATGTGCAACGTAAAGGAACAATTCACTAGTGTTGAGGTTAGCTGGTCGGGGTCAGTTCATGACAGTCGTACACGGAGAAATTGAAGTGTCTGAGAAGGCCATTGAATTTAAGAAGAGTGTTCTGTATATGTGGAGGGCTCTGGACTGTAGCCCTGAGTGATGGCGGCATATCGCAATCCAACGTAGGAGAGTCACAAATCATTCGACAGGCTTTAAAAAAATGAGAGAGAAAGAGAGAGTGGGAGAGTTTTTTGGTCAGCTAAAGAGATGGTTTCTTATTTTGGAATCTGAAGAGTTTCCGTTAATCATAGCTTGCTGCTTTGCGCTGCATGTTGTTCCGGACGAAAATTTTGAAGATACTGCACAAAATTTCTATGACGACAGTGATAATGAAGAGGAACCTGAAACTGAGAGTGTAGTTCTTAGAGGAGTACACGAAGAAAGATAACAGATTGCAGCTCTAATACAAACTGCTGGATTTTGAATTATTTTATTTATGTCAATATGCAAAACTGCTTTTGTCTACAATAAACTATTGGTAATACAGTCTATAGACATTTTCATTTTCCTCTTGTTGAGCACTGTTTTCGTTGTTCATCATTACATTAAGGACGTTCATTATCAAAGCCCCTTTTACCATTTGCATCCTTCTCAAGTTCAATTTCTCCAGTGACACCATCCCGAGTAATTCCGTACTACTGAGCACATTTGTTTCATCTGTTTCTGACAAATGTTTTGCCTTCGTCAAGGATTTGGTCTGTCATATGAACTTGCTATAGACCATCAGATGCTTACTTTTACTATCTCTTTACTTCCAGAAATTGTGATTTCTGTAATAAGTCAGAATAAGTTCCTGAAGCAGTATCTAGAAACTCTATTGTTCTTTCTGCACATATCGAACTTTCATGTGGATCGGATGAGAACGTCTGTAATTGACAAGTCACATGTGCTCACTCAGAACACATAAAACGAAATAAAGTCATACGGCCAGCAAAATAGCGAATTCAGATGGCCGTGGTACTCAACAGAGATTGGCTGGTTGGTTGACTGGGGTAACGGAACCAAACAGCAAGGTCTTCGATCCCATCGTATTATGGAGGGATGGGAAGGAAAGTCGGCAGTGCCCTTTCAAAGGAACCGTCTATAAAATGACTTTTAATAGTATGGATTTTTATATATGTGTTTGGAGCGAGAGAGAGATTGATTTTTAATTGAGATTTTCACTTTAAGTCGTAACTAGTAGCTGAATTTTGGTTGCTGCCTCCTTGAATGATCAGCTTCTACACCAGTTGGTGACGTATAATAATTTGGAGGAAGTTATTGTTCTTTAAGGTTTAAAATACGACTCCGTTAGTTACTTGGCCGTACTGCGGATAGCTTTGAGCCCAAGTTTTCGTAGTTTTTGATACCTAAGGGACCACTGTTGTAAGTAAATAAGATCAAACATCAATCTGTTTTTCGTGAGAAAAGGAGATTGCTTAGCACACAAAGTTCCTTCAAACTACACGTCCCGCTGCATCAAAATTGGTCAGTGGAGCTCAGCACCATACTATTATACAAGAACGTAATCCAATTACTGCAATTAAGAAATTATGAGAGGTTGTTATGTATTGAATGAAAACTATAGAGAATGCATATCTTTTCCTGTATTTTAGTGAACTTTGTGCACTTACAGTTCTGTCGACTGATAGCCGGTTACGACAATGAACTTCACCCCCTTTTCCAAAAGCGAGACATTTCTATTCTTTACTTCCAGAAAACTTGTATACATACATGTTTGGCACCTATTACATATACTTTGCTCTGTTTTATCACCGAAACAGCAATTTTCATTAAATGTAACAATACGTTCCGAGCGACGCCCTAGGAACAAGTCCTCTTCCCACAAGATACAGATTAACAGCCCTCTTTTTTTTTAATAAATCAACTGTCTTTTTTTTGGGGTACATACTCAAAGATTCACAACTACTATCGTTGCGGGGATTGCGCGCTCAAGAGTTTGTTACTGTTCAGCTGCGCTTCACTTCACTTCAAGTACTTTTTGAGTCAAATTTACATTCATGGTATTTACATACATTACTGAGCTTCTCAGAATAAAATCAGGCACAAATTAGTTGAAAAAAGGGGCAGTGAGGCTCACATAACATTACACGTCCAAGAGTTTGCCTTACGAAATCACGGAAAACCTAGATCAGTATGGCCGGACGCGGATTTGAACCGTTGTCCTCCCGAACACGGGTCCACAGTGCTAACCACTGCTCCACCCCGCTCGATCAACGCAGACGCAGCAGGTACTAGAAGCTTTTCTTTTTATGTTAGAAATAAAAGATAGGAGAAAAAGGTAAAGGTTATTCCTACAGTCTGAAGCAAAAGCTTCATCTCTTCCTTAGACCTGGAAGTAAATGCTCTGACGTCCATATTCATCTTCCGAGCTTAAGCTTCAGATTTATTGAGACGATGGTACTACCACGACTATTTCTGCTTTCTTGGCAATTAAGAGATCTAAAATATTACACTACTGGCCATTAAAATTGCTGCACCACGATGATGACGTGCTACAGACGCGAAATTTAACGGACAAGAAGAAGATGCAGTGATATGCAAATGATGAGCTTTTCAGAGCATACACACAGAGTTGGCGCCGGTGGCGACACCTACAACGTGCTGACATGAGGACAGTTTCCAACCGATTTCTGATACAAAAAGAGCAGTTGACCGACGTTGCCTGGTGAAATATTGTTAAGCATCGTGTAAGGAGCAGAAATGCGTACCATCACGTTTCCGACTTTGATAAAGGTCGGATTGTAGCCTATCGCGATTGCGGTTTATCGTATCGCGACATTGCTGCTCGCGTTGGTCGAGATCCAATGACTGTTAGCAGAATATGGAATCGGTGGGTTCACGAGAGTAATACGAAACGCCGTGCTGGATCCCAACGGCCTCGTATCACTAGCATTCGAGATGACAGGCATCTTATCCGCATGGCTGTAACGGATCGTGCAGCCACGTCTCGATCCCTGAGTCAACAGATGGGGACGTTTGCAAGACAACAACCATCTGCACGAACAGTTCGACGACGTTTGCAGCAGCATGGACTATCTGCTCGGAGACCATGATTGCGGTTACCCTTGACGCTGCATCACAGACAGGAGCGCCTGCGATGGTGTACTCAACGAAGAATCTGGGTGCACAGAATGGCAAAATTTCATTTTTTTCGGATGAATCCAGGTTCTGTTTACACTATCATAATGATCGCATCCCTGTTTGGCGAAATGGCGGTGAACTCACGTTGGAAGCGTGTATTGGCCATCGCCATACTGGCATATCACCCGGCGTGATGGTATGGTGTGCCATTGGTTACACGTCTTGGTCACCTCTTGTTCACATTGACTGCACTTTGAACAGTAGACGTTACATTTCAGATGTGTTAGACCCGCGGTTCTACCCTTCATTCGATCCCTGCGAAACCCTACATTTCAGGAGGATAATGCACAACCGCATGTTGCAGGTCCTGTACGGGCCTTTCTGGATACAGAAAATGTTCGAATGCTGCCCTGGCCAGCACATACTCCAGATCTCTTACCAATTGAAAACATCTGGTCAATGGTGGCCGACCAACTGGCTCTTCACAATACGATAGTTATTACTCCTGATGAACTGTGGTATCGTGTTGAAGCTGCATGGGCAGCTGTACCTGTACTCGCTATCCAAGCTTTGTTTAACTCAATGCCCAGGTGTATCAAGGCCGTTATTACGGCCAGAAGTGGTTGTTCTGGATACTGATTTCTCAGGATCTATGCACCCAAATTGCGTGAAAATGTAATCACATGTCAGTTCTAGTATAATATATTTGTTGAATGAATACCCGTTTATCATCTGCATTTCTTCGTGGTGTAACAATTTTAATGGTCAGTAGAGTACATACATGTCACTGTCTCGGAATGTAACCGTCTTTTGAATTACATCAGGAGACCTGGCAGCTTGCCCTCTCGCGGCAGAAATTTCGTTAGACGGACACTGCCTGCGTAACACCGGTATTTTTCGTGCGGTACGATTACCCTGGAGTGAATAGCCGCACTGTAGCGCCACAGGTCACAGCGGGAGCAGATAAAAACGTAAATCGGCGCGGGCAGCGCGGCTGACGTCTTCGTGTCACGTTGTGGGGCGAGGCCCGCGGCTGCGGCCCGCCAGAGAGCAGAGCAAACAACTGTCACAAAAAGCCGCATGTCAACAGTTTATCGGCTCTTTCGAAAGGGATTCCTCATCTGTTGTAATTGCGCGATAACCTCTCCCGTCTTGACATATATTTACTCAGCGGCTGAAGACTGAGCAACCAGATGAAAACAATACGGTCAAGGCTTTTCTCTTCTCCTCCCCTTGCCTTCCCCGTAATCCTACTAATCTCTCTCCCTCCTTCTCTCTCTCTCTCTATCTCTTTCTCTCTCTCTCTATCTCTCTCTCTCCCCCACCTCCTCCTCCTCTCTCTCTCTCTCTCTCTCTCTCTCTCTCGCGAGCGCGCACACACACACACACACACACACACACACACACGCACTCATTCCACGCAAGTGGGAGGACATACCAGCGGAGGCGGTTATCCCTGAAACGACCGGTTTTCTGTTATGTCGTTTTTTTCTTCCTCGCCATTATAATCTGACTGTTAAAACCGCTCAAAATAACCGTTTCTGAAATAACCGATTTATTTCCTGTAACAAAGGTAGAAACCGAACAAAGAAAAGCAGCAAATGGTTGAGTCCTAGAAAAAAAAATCACCAGTATTATCGTGTCGATTCTAATCAAGGATCATATCACTATTCGAGCGCCGCGCGGGATAAGCCGAGCGGTCTCAAGCGCTGCAGTCATGGACTGTGCAGCTGGTCACGGTGGAGGTTCGAGTCCTCCCTCGGGCATGGGTGTGTGTGTTTGTCTTTAGGATAATTTAGGTTAAGTAGTGTGTAAGCTTAGGGACATGACTTTAGCAGTTAAGTCCCATAAGATTTCACACACATTTGAACTATTCGAACATTACGAGTTGTCAGTGCTAAAGGGTGAAAACTGCGTTGAATAAGTCTGTTTTCAAGGGCTACAACCACACTGAAGCACCACAGAAATTGGTGTAGGCATGCGCATTCAAATACAGAGATACGTAAACAGGCAGAATAAGGCGATGCCGTCGGTAACGCCTATTTAAGACAACAAGAGTCAGACGCAGTTGCTATATCGGTAACTGCTGCTACAATGGCAGGTTATCGAGATTTAAGTAGTGTTCGGCGTATGAGCGATGGGACACAGCTTCTCTGAGATATCGATGAAGTGGAGATTTTCCCGTACGACTATTTCACGAGTGTACCGTGAATATCAGAAATGCGGTAAAACATCAAATCTCCGACATCGCTGCGGCCTCAAAAAGATCCTGCAAACACGGAACCAACGACGCCTGAATAGAACCGTTCAACCTGACAGAAGTGCGACCCTTCCTCAAATAGCTGCAAATTTCAGTGCTGGGCCATCAACAAGCGTCAACGTGGGAACATAATCAACGAAACATCTCCGATATGGGCTTTCGGAGCTGAAGGCTGGCTCGTGGACCTTGATGACTGCATGACACAAGGCTTTACGTTTCACCTGGGTCCGTCAAGAACGAGTTTGGACTGTTGATGAAGTGAAACATGTTGCCTGGTCCCGTTTAAAATTGTATCAAGTGGATGGACGTGTACGGGTATGGAGACAACCTCATGAATCCATGGACGCTGCATGGCAGTAGGTAACTGTTCAAGCTGGTGGAGGCTCCGTAATGTGGGGCGTGTGGAGTTGGAGTGATGTGGGACCCCTGATAAGTCTAGATAGGACTCTGACAGGTAACACGTACGTAAGCATCCTATCTGAATACCTGTACCCATTCGTGTCCATTGTGCATTCCGACAGACTTGGGCGATTCCAGCAGGACAGTGCGTCCCTCCACATGTCCAGAATTACTACAGAGTGGCTCAAGGAACAGTTTTCTAAGTTTAAACACTTCCGCTGGCCAACAAACTCCCCATACATGAATATTATTGAGCATATCTGTGATGCATTACAACGTGCTGTTCAGAAGAGATCTCGGCACCCTCTGTAGTAGAGCAGATGAGGGCAGATCTTACACACTGCACGTACTCGCGTACCTTCAGCCAGGACATAAGGCAACAGGGTCACTATTTAAAACATGAGCTGGTAAAAATCGTACTTCAATATGGCAAATTTTCTTTACTGGCTACCAATTTGCGCTCATTCTCGAGCTATCTTCAGATCAATCTAAAATGTTGTTCGCTGTCTGAGACTCATTGCACATCGTCAACGCCTGTACGCGCCATGGATCCTCAACCGAGAAACCTAGCCTAGCTGGCCACGGCAGTGGAGTCGCAATGACTCCACATTCCTGTTGGTACCTTCCAGAACCTCGCTGACTCTCTTCCAGCACGTCTCGCAGAGGTTCGCGCTCCAAAACGTGGATATTCTGTCTTTAGAAAGGCGTTCAAATTAATCTGACTGGACAGAGTGTAACTTACCAGAGGGTGAAAGCCTTTTGGATGTTAGTTTTTAAAGAAGGGTGTAATACCAGAGAAATTTCAGCAACAGTAGTTACCGTCAAATTATCTGTAACTAAAATAAAGCCATCCCAAGATCATAAAAAAGTGCAGTGACAGAGGAAAAACTGAACAGCAGTTAATAGGTATAGCAGATTTAATCTAAAGAGCTAAATATGTCCATTGCTGCACAGAGATCGACGAAGACAACAGCTGTGTGAAATGACTTTACGAAATGTCACTGAACTGCATCGGAACTAATGATGAAATAAAACGGATAATAGGGACAGAAAAGAAAATTAACTGAAGAAGCAAATACGCATAGACCAGTGGTGGTATGGCAACATGAGGAGAAGGAACAAGTTCGACGATCAAGAAAATTTTCAGAATGGCAGCCACAACAGGGAAGAAGATGAGAAAGGTCAGCTGAGTACTAGACGAAATGTGTGCTCTAATTATTTACGGAAGAGGCATACAAGATCTGTGACAAAACCAGGATGCTTGGAAATGTTGGGGTCGGAAACGGTCGATAAGTTTCTAATAAAAATGAGTATAATGAAATAAAACCTTTATAGAAATTGTAATAGCCTCATTTTCCAATTTTCCAATACAGTCACCCTGATCTGCAGTAAAAATGGCTCTGAGCACTATGCGACTTAACATCTGTGGTCATCAGTCGCCTAGGACTTAGAACCAATTAAACCTAACTAACCTAAGGACATCACACACATCCATGCCCGAGGCAGGATTCGAACCTGCGACCGTAGCAGTCGCGCGGTTCCGGACTGAGCACCTAGAACCGCGAGACCACCGCGGCCGGCGATCTGCAGTACACTTAGTTCATAATGTGATTCTTCAATTTCTCCAGGAGTATTTTATGATGAAATAAATATCGGGTAAGCAGCCTGGTAAGAGTGTGCATAGGACACAATATTTCGGCAATGTACATCAGCGCACCTGACGATAGCAACGTGATCGATTGCCGAAATATTGTGTCCTGTGCACACTCATACCAGGCTGCTCACCCGAAATTTATTTGGTCATTGTTCATAATGTTTCGCTAGTCTTCTAGGAATGCTAACGTATCTATGCATGTGGCCGTAACACTCAACTCTGGTTCTTGCAAACTGTGCTCATGTTCAACGTAGATAGTATGTGTAGACCTGCACAAATATTACACTCTCTATTCACAGCTGTAGACGTAATTCTCACAGGATGTATAAAGAAAATTTTATTGTTAGGTTATATAGTCATTAATGTCTACTGAATTGGGAATATCCCAAGTGTGTACGAATGGGGATTTATATTTTCCTATTGTGTTACCAGTAGGATTTTGTCTGTACACTGAGGTGATAAAGAGTGATTGGATAGTGATATGCACATATACAGACGGCGGTAGTATCGCATACACAAGGTATAAAAGAGCAGTGCGTTTCGGGGGCTAATGACTACTGAGGTCGCTGTATAGAGTATCTGGGAGTAGGTGGCAGCATGATGCACCTAATATGAAAAACGTATGGTTTTGCCGGTGTCCGGATACTTTTGATCACATAGTGTATCTCTTTCACGTGTCAACAGTTCACTCTAGTTATCCCACCCCTCTTCTCCCTCGCACCTACAGAGTCTCTGCTTCCCTTGACAGTTACCGTTTCCGCCATTCCAGTCCCCTCCTATGTCACTGTCCCTTCCGTTACAGATCGTATTAATCGCGGATACAGCAGTGGTAGTCTATACTGTTGTCGTTCTTAATGATTTATTATAAATAAAAGTGACATGGCAGTAATTGTGTACGTAATAACATCTCAGATGTCCGTAACGGAACCAACAGTTCTCATACAAATTGAGAATTTTTAGCGATATTTGTGGGCATGTGTAGAACAAGCGTTGAAAACATAAACAAGCCTAGAGATACGAATTCAGCTAGATAGAAGGATGAACGCACGACCCTATGTGGATGATGTAGTTTTAATGGCAATGAATGAGCAAAGTCTGGTTCATATGGTCAAAGTGTTAATGGAGGATGCAAAGACAGCATGTATGAAGATAATTATGGATAAGCAAATACTGGGGTGCACAAAAGTATAAAAATTCTAAAAACACAACTTATTGACGTCTTTAATATGGCGTAGGAAATTCGTTGATATTCAAAATAGGTTCCAGTCGTGTCGGAATTTATAAATACAGGTCCTTTATGGTTTACAAAGAGCACTCGCTCGCGGAAGGCAAAGCTCCTGACTTCGAGTCTCGGTCCGACACACATTTTTAATCTTCAGAAAGTTTCATATCAGTGCACACTCCGCTGCAGAGTGAAAATCTCGTTCTGGAAATCTTATACCATTCTTCCTGAAAAATAATAGTAAGTGCAGGAAACAATGATGGAGATGGATAACACTCACACCCCATTCTCTCCAAAGTAGCCCACAAAGGTTCAATAATCTTATACCATTCTTCCTGAAAAATAGTGGTAAGTTCAGGAAACAATAATGGAGATGGATAACACTCACACTCTATTCTCTCCAAAGTAGCCCACAAAGATTCAATAATATTGATACCTGGTGACTGTGGTGATCAGGAGAGATGCGACAATTCACCCTCGTGCTCAAACAGCCAGTTCTGGACGAAGCGAGCTGTGTGAACAGGGCCTCTGTAATCTTGGAATACAGCATTACGACTGAGGAACGAATTTTGTGACAGGGGATCGATTTGATCAACCAGAATGGCCACATAATCCTTGGTAGTGATGCTACCTTGCTGAGTAACCACAGAGCCCATAAAAACCACGATATGGTTGTCGAAATCATCAACGAATCCCCGTCATGTTTCACTCTTGGCAACAAGCAACATGCATCGAAGGCTTGGGACGGCGTACTGCAGATGTATTCTTGACCAGAAGCTGGAACAGTGTGAAACAATAGTCAAACGAGAAAATTACTCTCTTCAGTTGTTCCATAACACAGGTTTTGTGGCATATGCAAGACGTCTTCCTGTTACGGGCATTTGCATCACTGATCTGCGGTTGGGTGGAGCTCCCTTCGTATGGTATTGATGGTGACAGCGTTTGAGGGTGCGACATTAATTTCTGCAGTGGCTTTTTTTAGCTGTCGTTCTCTTATTTTTCGTCACAATCCTCTTCAATGACCGTCTGTCACGATCACTCAAGGCACACCTTCGTCCGCGTTATGACTTAGCAGATGATGTTTCTCCGCTTTTTTTGTTTTTGATTAGCCGTCCCGTTTGACCGAGCGGTTCTAGGCGCATCAGTCTGGAACCGCGCTGCTACTACTGTCGCAGGTTCGAATCCTTCCTCGGGCATGGATGTGTGTGATGTCCTTAGTTTAGTTAGGTTTAAGTAGTTCTAAGTCTAGGGGACTGATGACCTCAGACGTTGAGTCCCATAGTGCTTAGAGCCATTTAACCATCTGTATGCGATATAAATCTTCGTATGGTGCCTGTTAAGATACCAAACACTTTGATTACCGAAGCGCCCACATTGAGAGTACAAACAATTTGCCCTCGTTGAAATTCATTTGGCTCCGAGGTAACACACACGCAACTACACAGAACAGTTTGGTAACCCATAAAGGACAATGGGACTGCAGTCGGACATGAAGTACTTGAATAATGAAAACAAAACCAGCGGCTGTATTTGAATGTACATCGTTTAGTCTTTTTAACACATGCTACATGTTGCGACACCAAATGATGTCGTCTTCAGGCCCCAAGTGTAACCTGCCATCCACAATCTCTCTCATGTGCAACGAACAGAATCGCATGCAGCGGGCCAAAATTAACTCGATTCCGTACCTTCCGTGGCAATAACAAGCCCAGTATGGTCGTCCCTCACAGGATACGTGTACAAAAACGTGTGAAGTGTGTTAACTAAGACGGCAACGGCCTTGCCGCAGTGGATACACCGGTTCACGTGAGGTCACCGAATTTAAGCGCTGTCGGACGTGGTCGGCACTTGGATGGGTGACCATCCAGGCCGCCATGCGGTGTTGCCATTTTTCGGGGTGCACTCAGCCTCGTGATGCCAATTGAGAAGCTACTCGTCCAAGTTGTAGCGGCTTCGGTCACAGAAAACCATCATAACGACCGGGGGAGTGGTGTGCTGACCGCACGCCCCTCCTATCCGCATCCTCCCATAAGGGCGACACGGCGGTCGGATGATCCCGGTTGGCCACTCGTGGCCTGAAGACGGAGTGCATGTTAACTTAGTGTGAAATACATTTCACTTGTGCATATAATGGCAGCAGGGTAAAAATCTCGTCCTAAACTCTTGGAGCCGGCCGGAGTGGCCGTACGGTTCTATGCACTACAGTCTGGAGCCGAGCGACCACTACGGTTGCAGATTCGAATCCTGCCTAATGGATGTGTGTGATGTCCTTAGGTTGGTTAGGTTTAATTAGATCTAAGTTCTAGACGGCTGGTGTCCTCAGAATTTAAGTCGCATAGTGGTCAGAGCCAAACTCTTGGAGTGAATTCAGTCGCATTTGGTACACATACTAGGTACGATATGAAAAGGTATACTGTAGAGGTAAGAATCTCCACCCTACTAATGAGGAGGGAGCGATAACGTGGAGAGGGAAGGAGAATTTGAGAAACAGAGAGGAGGAAGGAGAAAATAGTCAGGGGGGATGGACAGGGAGACGTGCGAGGACGAGATAGAAGATGAACTGGGAAAGGGGGGGAGGAGGAGGTAGACAGAAAGAGTGGGCTGGAGGAGATTGACAGAAGAGGGTGGGGGGGGGGGGGTAGGAAATTGATAGAGAAGGGATGGCTGACATGGATAGAGGTGGTGGAGGGGGGCAAGGAGCAGGTGGACAGAGAGAGGGGAGAGGAGGAGACTGATTAATAGAATATTGGAATAAATAGATAACTGGGCATTTTTTCATAAACAATTAAAAGAATTTAAATTTGTGGTAAGGTCTTATGGGACCAAACTACAGAGGTCATTGGTCCCTAAGCCTACACACTACTTAACCTCCGATGCGGCCACATAAACAATTGTTTCACAATGATTAGTTCCGAGATACTGAAACCTTCCCGTCTCCTCTATAGCTCTTTTGTTATTGATAACCTTCCCTTTTACAATAAACTATGAAACCTTCCCTTGGGATTTCTGTCTCTTGCTTAATAATAACAAATGAAATCTTCCCTTTGAAAGTTATTCTTTTTCTCAATCTTCGGATACAAATTTAATTGCTGCTTATTGAAAGTGATTTTCTGATTATTTCGAGGAAACGTAGAATGTGTCGTCGTCGTGGCCCTCAGTCGTTATCTGCAATAACCCAAAACTGTTCCTTACCTTTTTTATTGTTTCTGGATCGCCATCTGACCGCTACATCAAACTGCGACATGAATATACTTACTCTGTTTTACTATATTCTATTAGCTGCTGGTGAGCTGTCATAAAATGTGGCTGTATTTATTAGCAAAGCTGACGTTATTCTTTAATAGCAAAGCTGACATTCTTTAATTAATTTGACTGGAGTTACGTAATTCATAGATACACTTTTTCTTGACAACAATAAAATTTTGCAAAGTTTTTCGTTGATAGTTTTTGGGATGGATTATAGTCAGTAATGCAATATTGCTTGCAAAAATTAATTATATTCTGAAAACGTTTCTTCAAATGCTTACTGCTGGTAACGAAATGATCTTACAAACGTTCAAATTAGCCTTACTATTTACAATAATCTTACAACTAGCATTGCGTAAACATACACTCAGTAGTCTTGAGTTTCTCAAAAAAATAATTCAGTAATATCAGTTCCTCATATGATAATTGCTGATGTCTCTTTACATCTGTTTATAATCTCTTGTAAATCGTAGCTGGTGACTGGCAGGCACACCGCTCCTCTCATCCTCTCGCTTCAGACCTGCTACCGACTCGCTTCACATCTCTCTTACTACTGACTTCCTACGAACGCGGTCTCTCCCGTCAACAATGCTTTCTGGTGCAGACAATCCCTGCTACCATTACAAAATGTATCACTGCGCGGTCTTTCCCGCTCTTTTCTTAAAATGTATCCATACGCGGCCTGTCCCGCCCTTTTTAAAATTATATCAATGTGCGGTCTCTACCGCCAACAATACTTTGGTGCAGACATTCCCTGCTACCATAATTATTTCCAACATGACAAATATTCGTTATTCCTACTTAATCCTATTAATGAAATATAAGCATCTTTCATAAATTGTGATTTGACAATGGAGAGTAGAAATATACACGTCTTACGATACGTACGATCAAATTACAGTCGTGAGTCAGCTGTAGTTCACTGTATCAGAGAGAGGAAAGTTAGTGCAATAAATTGGAAGTCGTTGTTGTAGCTGTTTTGAGGTGTTGATTAAAGTTCAATTTGAGTTTTCTTCCAACATGATGTGGAGGGTTTCTAGAGTTGGAAGACGTCCACCATTCTCAGCCGACGCTGTGGCACGCCGGTACTGTCGGCGGTGAGTTGGCGAACCTGCGGCACGCGCCATGCCGAGCGGAGGCGTGCGCGGCTGCTGGCAGTGCGGCCGTCCATCAGCGACATAAGGCAGCGAGCGGTCCAAGGCCGAGACGTGGCGACCAGCCGTGACCTTATTTGCCGGACAATATGCTCGCCGCCGCCGTCGCCGCTGCCCGGAACCGGTCCCGACCGGCAGCGCTGGCGCCCGCGGAGGCCGGCCGGAAAAGTACGGCGCGTAGCGGCGGCTGCCCGCCTGCCCGGCTACCCTCTGACCCGCCGCCGGAATGCCGCAGCCGGCCCGTTATCGGGCGATCACGCGGCCGGCGCATCGCGGCCGAGAGCAAAGGTAGCCCGCGCTGGCGCCGGGAAGCCTGTAATTACGGCCTGCCGCGCGTGCGCCGACAGCCACGAACGCGGGCCGCGGGTCGCAGCCGGCCGGATTATCGGCAGAGGGGGCGGCGGGCGGCCTCAACTGGCGCCGGTCCTTGCGTCAACCTGCGCCGTGCGTGGCGCCGAGTGCCTGCTCCGACGCTGTACAGTTTCGCTCGGAACGATACACGGTGGTCCATTGACAGTGACCGGGCCAAATATCTCAGGAAATAAGCGTCAAACGAAAGAACTACCAAGAGCGAATCTCGTCTAGCTTCAAGGGGGAAACCAGATGGCGCTATGGTTGGCCCGCTAGGTGGCGCTGCCAT
Source organism: Schistocerca gregaria (assembly GCF_023897955.1). NCBI lineage: Eukaryota > Metazoa > Arthropoda > Insecta > Orthoptera > Acrididae > Schistocerca > Schistocerca gregaria. The sequence goes on from NC_064922.1 coordinate 783,791,429, forward strand.
TGCTCAAACCGATACCAACTGCAATTTTTTAAATAGGAACCCCCATTTCTTAATACGTAGTCGTGTAGTACGTAAAGAAACATACAGGGTGTTACAAAGAGGTACGGCCAAACTTGCACGAAACATTCCTCACACACAAATAAAGAAAAGGTGTTATGTGGAGATGTGTCTGGAAACGCTTAATTTCCATGTTAGAGCTCATTTTAGTTTCATCAGTATGTACTGTACTTCCTCGATTCACCGCCGGTTCGCCCAGTTGAAGGAAGGTAATGTTTAATTCGGTGTTCGTGTTGACATGCGACTCATTGCTCTACAGTACTAGCATCAAGCACATCACTACGTAGCATCGACAGGTTAATATTCATCACGAACGTGGTTTTGCAGTCAGTGCAATGTTTACAAATGCGGAGTTGTCAGATGAACATTTGATGTATGGATTAGCACGGGGCAATAGCCGTGGCGCGGTACGTTTGTATCGAGACAGATTTCCAGAACGAAGGTGTCCCGACAGGAAGACGTTCGAAGAAATTGATCGGCGTCTTAGGAAGCACGGAACATTCCAGCCTATGGCTCGCGACTCGGGAAGACCTAGAACGACGAGGACACCTGCAATGGACGAGGCAATTCTTCGTGCAGTTGACGATAACCCCAATATCAGCGTCAGAAAAGTTGCTGCTGTACAAGGTAACGTTGACCACATCACTGTATGGAGAGTGCTACGGAAGAACCAGTTGTTTCCGTACCATGTACAGCGTGTGCAGGCACTATCAGCAGCTGATTGGCCTACACGGGTACACCTCTCCGAATGGTTCATCCAACAATGTGTCAATCCTCTTTTCATTGCAAATGTTCTCTTTACGGATGAGGCTTCATTCCAAGGTGATCAAATTGTAAATTTTCACAATCAACATGTGTGGGCTGACGAGAATCCGCACGCAATTGTGCAATCACGTCATCAACACAGATTTTCTGTGAACGTTTTCTGCAGGCATTGTTGGTGATGTCTTCATTGGGCCCCATGTTCTTCCACCTACGCTCAATGGAGCACGTTATCATGATTTCATACGGGATACTCTACCTGTGCTTGTACAACATGTGCCTTTACAAGTACGACACAACATGTGGTTCATGCACGATGGAGCACCTGCACATTTCAGTCGAAGTGTTCGTACGCTTCTCAACAACGGATTCGGTGACCGATGGATTGGTAGAGGCGGACAAATTCCATGGCCTCCACGCTCTCCTGACCTCAGCCCTCTTGAGTTTCATTTATCGGGGCATTTGAAAGTTCCTGGCTACGCAACCCCAGTACGAAATGTAGAGACTATTCGTGCTCGTATTGTGGACCGCTTCGATACAATACACCATTCTCCAGGGCTGCATCAGCGCATCGGGGATTCCATGCGATGGAGGGTGGATACATATACCGTCGCTAACGGAAGACATTTTGAGCATTTCCTATAACGAAGTGTTTGAATTCACGCTGGTACGTTCTGTTGGTGAGTGTTTCCCTTCCATGATTAATGTGATTTGAAGAGAAGTAATAAAATGAGCTCTAACATGTAAAGTAAGAGTTTCCGGACACATGTACACATAACATATTTTCTATCTTTGTGTGTGAGGAATGTTTCCTGAAAGTTTGGCCGTACCTTTTTGTAACACCCTGTAAATGTTTTAGTTGGACCACTTTTTCGCTCTGTGATAGATGGCACTGTAATAGCCACAAATGTATAAGTGCGGTCGGTATTTGCTTCGTGATACATTACCCGTGTTAAAATGGACCGTTTACCAAATGCGGAAAGGTCGATATCGTGTTGATGTATCGCTATTGTGATGAAAATTTCCAACGGACGTGTGCTATCTATGCTGCTCGGTATCCTGGACGACATCACTCACGTTTCCGGACCGTTTGCCGGACTGTTACGTTATTTGAGGAAACAGAAGGCGTTCAGCCACATGTGAAACGTCAACACGATCTGCAACAAATGATGATGCCCAAGTAAGAGTTTTAGCTGCTGTCGCGGCTAATCCGCACATCAGTAGCAGATAAACTGCGCGAGAATCGGGAATCTCTAAAACGTCGGTGTTGAGAATGTTACATCAGCATCGATTGCACCCGTACCATATTTCTGTGCACCAGGAATTGCATGGCGACGACTCTGAACGTCGTGTACAGTCCTGCCACTGGGCACAAGAGAAATTACGGGACGATGGTAGATTTTTTGCACGCATTCTTTTTAACGACGAAGCGTCAGTCACCAACAGCGGCAGTGTAAACCGGCATAATATGCACTATTGGGCAACGGAAAATCCATGATGGCTGCTACAAGCAGAACATCAGTGACCTTGACAGGTTAATGTATGGTGCGGCATTATGAGTGGAAGGATACTTGGCCACCATTTTATCGATGACAATCTAAATGATGCAATGTATGCTGATTTCCTACGTATTGTTTCTACCGATGTTACTACAAGATGTTTCACTTCATGACAGAATGGCGATGTTTTCCCAACGTGAGAGATGTCTGGCATATAGCTAGAGTGCGGGGGAAGCGCTATTAAATAGCATATTTCATGGCAGGTGGATTGGTCGTCGAAGCACCATACCATGTCCCGCACGTTCACCGGATCTGACGCCCCCGGATTTCTTTCTGTGGGGAAAGTTGAAGCATATTTGCCATCGTGAACCACCGACAACGCCTGACTACATGCGTCAGCACATTGTCGATGCATGTGCGAACATTAGGGAAGGTGAACTACTCGCTGTTGACAGGAATGTCGTTGCACGTAGTGCCAAAAGCATTGAGGTTGACGGACATCATTTTGAGCATTTACTGCATTAATGTCGTATTTACAGGTAATCATGCTGTAACAGCATGCGTTCGCAGAAATGATAAGTTCACAAAGGCACGTGTTTCACATTGGAACAACAAAAATAAAATGTTCAAACGTACCTACGTTCTGTATTTTAATTTAAAAAACCTACCTGTTACTAACTGTTCGTCTAAAATTGTGAGCCATATGTTTATTACAGTGCCACCTATTACAAAGCGAAAAAAGCGGTCCAAGTAAAACATTCATATTTCTTTACATACTACACGAATATGTAATAAAAATGGGGGTTCCTATTTAAAAACGCAGTTGATATCCGTTTGACCTATGGCAGCGCCATGTAGCGGGCCAACCACAGCGCCATGTGGCTTCCCCCTTCAAGCCAGACAACTTTCGTTCTTTGTGTTTTTTTCGTTTGATGCTTATTTTGTGAGATATTTCACCCGATCAATGGACCACCCTGTATATACTCTGTCCGAACAGACCTTTGGAAGCCCAATGGCCCCGACCGACCGCCGAGTCATCCTCAGATAATCTGTGTAACTGTATGAAGGTTTGGAAGGGCATGTTTTGAGCATACTTTTCTCTCGGCCGAGGTCAATTAACTGGTCAATTGACCTCTCAAGGGCTGAGAGCACCCTGCTTTCCAGTAGCGTTGGACAGGCCTGGACTGTCACTCAAGCGAGTGTTAGCCAAGCCCGACAGCGCTTAACTTCGGTGACCTGAAGGGACCCGGTGTTACCACAGCGGCATGGGCGTTGGCTTAGTTTCAGAATAAATTACTGTAATTGCAGCAACGACACTGTGTCCGGCTCCTTCAAATGTTGAATTAGGCAACAACATTCACAACCTATATCGTTTTCAGTCTCCAAGTAAACAAGTGGACATTCATAAACGTCTGTTTTCAGCATATGGTTGTTACACCCTGATTAGAATCCATAAATAAGCTTCCGTATGTTTCTGTTATGGTCTTCAACCCGAAAACTGGATTGATACAATTCTCCACGCTATCCTGAGCAAAGACCTTTGCCTTATAATGTCCCCTAGAACCTACATGCATTTGAATCTGCTCACTATTGAGACGTCCCTGACGCATAGCGCTACACAATATGGATTTATTTTTGACACCATTTCATGGTTAAATTTATGTGGATTGTACTCGGCACGTTTGTTACAAGGAAAGCTTTAGGTTTTCTCACTGTTAAGCTGTTCTCCCGGTGTGCCCTCTGAGTCATCTTTGTCGGCTGCAGATGGTCAGTAAATCTCGTAAGGAAGGGCGAAGATCCCTTGGATGCTGCGCATTTCGCGAGGAAGTAACGCTGCGATCTGTTTTGTGATTGTGTTGGCACAGTCGGCGTCTCATTCAGACCTCAGCAGAAGTTGCCGTACCACCACTGACATCTCCAGATAGTAACTGAATACGGTCAAAGGAGGTAGCACCTCACCATTTTGGGGAGCCCCAAGCCCCATTGCTTTCACTCCGTCAAGCTGGGTCTCTCCGTCAATCTGCTTGGCACAGAGTAGCTCCGTTCCGCCACCAACTTCTTAACTGCTAACGTGGTTTTTGTATGCCAAGAGTGGAAAGTTTCCGCAGTGTTCTTTCATTTTTTCACGAAACGAGCGATATTCGTGTTCATCTCACCATTGATAACAAGACTGAGTGACCTCCTCCATATACAGCTCTTTTCTTTTCTTTTTGTTTTTTACGTAGACGCACAGTTTCTGATTTTAGGGGAATGTATTGTTGCAAATCCGGTAGGAGGACCCATACTCTAAGCAGCAAACTACTTGCTTCCTTCAAAGCCGAACTTACGTTGCTTAATTTGGTTACAATTTGTGGCGTCTTGTTGTGACATTAAGTTTCCGAGCTGCTTATATGAACAGTTTAGGGGTGAATGGACGTGCAACTATTGAGCAACTGACCGTCCTCATTAACCAATGGGCTCCCAACAATGCCTCCGCAAAGACCTTTCAGTGAACGTTGTTACGAATGGGTCTCTGCAACAGGCACCTTGTTCATGCATCGATATCGACTGCTGTCGATGCCTGACGATGACTGGAATTAGGTCGTCAATACCGCACCTGGACATAAACTGAGTGCCAATAGGTGGCCTTTTCAGATGAATCACATTTTATGCTCCATGACTGTTCCCTTATGCGACAAGAAATGTCCAAGGCGAACACCCCGCAACAGTCGTCGGAAGGGTCTATCTCCGAGAGCATTCCTGATTGATCTCGTCATGCCGGAGTTCACAGAAGATCAAGACAAGTATGCAGCTATCCTTCGCCAGGACAATGCAACGTGTCACACAGCTCGTAGTGTGTGTATGTGTGTGGTCCGAAGAGCACCAGACTGAGTTTACTGTACTCCCCTAACCACCAGATTCCCTGGATTTAAACTTAATCTATGATATGGGTCCACCTCGGTTGGGTTGTACACATTATGGATCCTCAACTGGGAAACCTAGCGCATTTGGCCAAGGCACTAGTATCGGCACTGCTCTAGATCCCTGTCAGTCCTTCCAGAATCTAGCTACCTCTTCCTGAATGTCTCTCAGCAGTCCGCGCCGCTAAAGGTTGTTATTCATGCTTCTTTATAGGAGTCTACCTTAATGTGACTGGACAGTATATAATTTCTCGTTAATCCAATAGTCAGTCGTTTCCTTTAGAAAATAAAATGAGGTGAGATCATTCTATTTTCAATCAATTTGCGGATTGTGCATTTTTTCTTTTTTAAATTCATACGTGGAACTGAGACATTATTCAATTCCTTGCTTTATCACTTGGTATTTTTTGGAGCTTAGTGGCACTTGGAGCTGCAGTACATTATTGACAGCAGTCAGTCATGGGTTTTATTCTGGCAAATTCGACAGAGGTTTTCAAAAATCAAATGTTCAAATGTGTGTGAAATCTTATGGAACTTAACTGCTAAGGTCATCAGTCCCTAAGCTTACACACTACTTAACCAAAACTATACTAAGGACAAATACACACTCATGCCGGAGGGAGGACTCGAACCTCCGCCGGGACCTGCCGACAGTGGTTTTCATTTAAGGCCCCATGTAGTGGTGGTTTACACAAGACACACTATAATAGCTCAAATTATGTGAACTTCAGCGCTAGTGTATGATTCACAAAAGTTTTTAGGAGGAAGAGCTCCACAACCGGTGCAATCGAATGGTGAATAATTCTGGCGACAATACGAGCTGAGAACGTGGAAACCCACTGACACAAGCGGCCTAGAGAGAGGTCAGACTGTTACGGTTCTGCGCCTGGGAAAGAGCATCTCGGAAATGACGTAGCTGGTCGGCTGTTCTCGTACTACTATCATGAGCATCAAGAGAAAGTGGTTAAAGGATGGTGAAACCACGGCTCGTCACAGAACGTGAAGTTGGTGGCTTTCCATCTCTGTAAAGCAGGGCAAGCGGCGACTGGTGGCGGATAAGTAGACAGAGTGCAACACTAGTATAGGCACAAGTGTTTCGGAGCTCACCGTTGAGCACACGTTGTTCAGCTAGGGACTCTGCAGTAGGCGTCACCTATGTATTTCCATCCACCGAACGACCTAATTTACGATTTTAGTGGGAACGGAGTCATCGACATTGGACCGGGGATCGATGGAAACCTATCGCCTGGTCGGATAATTAACTTTCGATTTCTACAAGGTCGATGGTCGTGTCCGGATACGTCGTCATTGAGGCGAACGGCTGCCTGAAACATGCACCGAGCCACGGACGCAAGCCACTTGGTGACATCCACCTTGACTTCCATGGAATCTGTGGGAGTAGACAAAGGCACCATGAAAGCTGTGGACATTTCTTTGGACCGCCTGCATCGCTTCATGCTTGGCTTCCCGATTCTCCTCATCCGAGCTCGATTGAATACATCTGGGATGCAGTCGGGTACCAGCTCCACGGCCACAAATCAGCACTCCATAATTTATGGGAAATGCGTGACCTGTGGGTAGGCATCTGTAGCAATAAATCTCTGGAAACCTTCCAAAGACATGTCGAATGCATGCCACGCAGGATAGCTTTAGTGGAGTGTCCCAGCGGTGGGCCGACGAGCAATTAAGCCGGTCGTCGTATTACGTATTTTTGCTGATTAATGTATCGAAGTTCGGAAGCACTGTTCAAATAACTGCGTAACGGCTTACTGGAAGTATTTTTTCATCACAATTAAATTTGCCGAGAGTCTTGTTGGACCACGAACAGCTGCTATGAAAATTTTTTTCCTAGTACCAGTTTCTATTTTTAATAACCATCAGGCACAAGAATCATTTAAAGAATCTGTATGGATAAGTGTAATAAGTTCTCGCTCCCTCTGCATAAAAGCAAAAACTCGAAATGGACAACAGAACTTGAAGGCTAACTGTTGTCCTCTATTGTTTTGCTATTCAAACGAAAGTCTGAACTATTTACAACTGTTTGGACTGCCTTTTTTCGGGCAGACCTTCTAGTAACGCTTACGCATTCATTATTTATCTAGAGACGACAGTTAACCTTTGCAAGTGCAACTGTAAAAGGGGCCCCTGAGTATCATAATGAAATATTTACATGTGATATCAGATACTTATTTCTAAAAAAAAAAAAAAGAAAAGAAAAGAAAGATTGATGTTATAAGAGCACAGATTACGAGCTCTTAGTGTAATAATTATCGCCTTGTAAGACGTTTGCGTGATTTTACATGTGTGTGTAGTTCCTGCAATCTGAGACAACTCTAAACTTTACATAAAACAAAAACACTAATGTCTAAAAAAAACTTTTATTTGCACACTGGATGAGAGCTGAATCTGCTGCGAGTGGTAGCTGTTCTAGTTCATTTACTATCGGTCCACTGTATGATTACTTACCTAGAACTGCTGTAAATGGCGCAATGTATAGCCCTAGTGGTATGCATTTTCAGTGCTCATGTTGCTTCCCTGAAGAAGAGAACACCGTCTTTTTATCTATATTTGGCAGTCATCAAATATTTTTTTCTAAGTGTTTGCGTATTTCGCGGGTATTAGTGTCGCGTGATCTGACTTTTTAGTGTAATGATGCCCAGAATCTGCTCAATATTTTTCATAGTATTGGGAAATGTACAAAGTATTTTGAGTGGTGGTAGAATTGAGCAGGGCATGGAATCGTAATATGACCTGTTTCAGGCCGTGATCTTACAAAAGCACGTCACTGCACCAACAACAGAGGACTATTCAAAAAAACAGGCTTATAGACACCAGTTTACTGATAACTTCCTCTATCAGAAAAAAACATTCCTTTTGCAGAATAAACAGACGTACACTGACATTCATTAATTAACATCGAAATTCATACTCCTTCAGACCGGAATGGGTCAATTACGGGATGTATAAAACAGTGATGTCAATGAATCCAAGCTAACTTGTCACTGAATGAGAGGGGGTTTACAATTTATCATGATAATGGATGGCCATACAGTACATGAATATTCCGGTGGTCATCGACACACGACACAAACCTGACCACAAAGAAGTTCCATTTTCAATCAGGATGCCAAGTAAAGCAAAAGATTTACTGTGTACGTAACCATGACATCAGAGAAACAAGTTCGACCTACATGAATGCAGCCCATTTTATTCGCAATGCATAACGTGTTGCGATCTCAGGGCAACGTCAAGCGAAAACAGTCGCCTACCGCGTGGCCAAGCAATACCGAGACGCACGAATAATGTAAACTTTGCGAAATGACCTCAACTGTAGCCGAAATTTTTCGTGATGGATGCATACTCTCCAGTCGTATTTGACAAATGCTTTATTTAGATAAAGTCCTACGCACGACCCGGGTTTAAGGATGTAGGCCTAAATCCCATCTTCAGAAATTACAAAAGAACGTAGAAAACTAAGAGGGATCTTTCCATAAAATCATCACCATTAAAAGGGCCGATGCAAGTAGCCTGATATTCACATTTGTAGGGATCTTTTAATGTTAATTAATTTTTTTTATTGCTCTTGAACATGAGATTACATCCTTAAAGCCGAGTTGTGTGTTCGATTTTATCCAAATAAAGGGTTTGTCAAGTAGAATTGGAGTGGGCTTATTCATCGTGAAAACACAAGAGTAAGGCGGCCACACCAAGCAGTTTAATAAAGCGAAGTATGGAGGCAAGCGTCTCATTGGATGCTGCAAGCCATAGAGCCTCCCATGAGATACGTCACAAATGCGGCTAGGTCAAAGAGCTGCGCAAGACAGTGCACCATCGATACCACTTTGTCTACATGCATGCCTCTTTGAATAAGACAGGACAAAGTCACGTTAATGTGTCAGTGATAGATGACAAGGCGAAAAGCAGACTAGTTCCAAGCTTAAGACACAAACTTTAAACATTGTCCAATTTGTGTTATGCAAAGTGGGATGAAAAATGATGTATGTAATTGAAAACCTTCTTGTGGTAATGGTGATCTACATAGGTCACAGAATAAAGGTTCATTTTAATGACTTTATCTAAAGAAGCACTCAAAAATGCTAGAGTATCTATAAATCCAAGTTATGTGTATATTTTTTGTATGTTACATTTTATCTTAATAATTAAAATTTGAACCTCCATTTTCACAAAGCTTACAACCAGTAAGTAGTTGTTTAAATTTGATATTGCACAGCTTACATTTAATTTGGTTGCATTTTTGCACATACCCTCCAGTCTCAACTTAAAGGGCATATACTTGTAGTTTTCACATTTATTAGCAATGATACATATGTCCTTTTCATTTTTACATAGATTGACAATCCGTTATATAAATACTTTGCTATCATATCTAAGGTTATGTATGTATATAGGCACGAATCTAGGTAATGTTAAGTGGAGATTACATATGTTAGAAGCTGTTCCCCTATACTTATCAGTGATATGACAATGATCAAATAGTTTACGTTCACTGGATCCAAATTCATTACCACATGTGTAACAACATATTTCTTTGTCAAATTTTTCTACAGATTCCTCATCATATGTAGCAGGTATGTATTTACTTAGAAAGTTATAATTCTTTGCATATATATGGATGAGTGTGTTTTGATCTCAGTTTATTTTTAATATATGAACATTATCTCCTGTAAATGAATAGCTGTTTGTGACGTATTTAATGATAATGACTTTGTTGTTTTTCTTTTGTACTTATGGTCTTATCTGTGTTGTTTTCATATCCACAGCTATTGTATACAGATGAAACAGTTCTGTGCCAATAGATTTATACTTTTGAATATTAATTTTTTCAGTTGGCATAATTGTTTCAAATCCACTATTATTTCAACTTTTGTGACATTTTGCTAGCTGCTAAGACTCATTAAGTGGCTTTCCTCACAGCGATCGCGTGGAGCACTTTATTCTGCCGTCGTGATGATGTTCTTCGGCTTTTTGGTTATGAAGAAGACCATGCACGCTTCCCTTCTCAGCTCTTCGGTAGTATCAGAGAGGAGCCCATAAAAGGTTTGCTCGGCGCTGCTGCTGATCTGTTCTTGGAACTGGTAAAAATTTCAGACCTTTCGACGGCATAAGTGTCTACTTCCTTTCTAGACCGACTAATAATAGTGCTTCAGTCAATAGTGTCGACGTTCTGCAGGCGTGCCCTCGGAACTCGGTGGAACTTGCTGTACTGTTCCGCGGTAGTTTCCTACCGCCAGAGTTCACTGGTAGTGACTGTATCTCCAACCACCCACTGCCACATGTGGAGTGAGAAACTGCATGTAGTGCAGGTGGAAAGTAAGCAGGGATCGTGCAATTTTGTCCAGTTCTAGCATGATGACGACCTTTTCCCTAACTACGCTTGAACTAGCACATTGTGGAATGCGTTTTATCCTTGTTGTGTTGGTGGAATGCCACAAGTAAATGAACTGCAGTACCACCTTCTTGATTCGATGACCGCTGCAAGGAAATAAGTATGCTGAGCAGATATGCCTTTTTGATTCGTGGCCTTCGTATTTTTTGAAGCTACATTGGATCTCCTGTTGGGCCCATGGCACAGGAGACTGCGGTCCGGTGGCTGAGGAGGAAATAACTGAACGTGGACACGACATTCCGCCTGAAGATAATGGATAGGAAACCCGTCGAAACGTTGCTACAACACAACGGATGACTCAGTTAATAACCTGAAAGGATTTCAAATTCTCTGAGACAGTCTGAACAGCTTTTTTTTTAATATAACTTTGCGTTTTCCTCTTCACAAAAGAAGTGCGAGCAATGCTTTAACTGTAGTCCGATTAAAATGCTTGACAAATTAGGTCTGTCACTTATTGGGGCCTGGTTACAGATTATAGGAGACAGGCATATTCCAAACGAAAATAGAATGATAGAACTGAAAATAATTATACGTAAAGCAATTAATGATTAAAAATAATGTTCGGAGACTTTTGATCAGAATTAGAAATTTTAAAAAAAACGCTGTATTTGACGAGATTCCAACATGCGTCATATTTATGACTTTGGTGACCCAGTCGCAACCATGAACTGCAACCTTCAAAAATTCAGTTTCACGTAATTTCTTGCGAGTTCATCTAATGTAAGCCGATATCTGCGATTACAATAACTGCATATGTGACGCACAGTCACGTCTTGTGTTGCGAGCTAACATCCCAAAGATGTTCGGGCCCACATGCGGTTACTCTTCGTCGAAATGTCTTGGCTCAAACTCGGCTAGGGGTTGAACCGCACGTGTCGCATTACACGTTCTTAATTAGATGCTTGTGACCCTTTGGCTAAACTGTCTGCCTGATGACAAGTTTGCGAAATACAAAGTTAACATAACATATAATAACAGCAATAATAATATCGGAAACTAAATTAACTATCCATAAATGGATGTAGGCCACACAGTTGCGATTTGGTTAGAACAATGTTTAATCAGAAAGCAAAGAAATAGCAAAAGTGGGCGTATTTAGAGTTTATGTTACACTCGAGCGCATTTCCATTTGCCACAGTTTGATCATTCACAATCTCGTCTCGAAATACAAGTTGTCTATGCGAAAAGTTAGAGTTCACACCAGGCGCGCGGCTGCTCACCTCTCAGAGACAAGGTCCTGCGATAGCACACAACGTGAAATTTTCTAAGTCGTTTCACTTCCCAGCTGCCTAAAGACCGGTCGTCCACTTTGGTGTCTGCATCCGAACTGTACCCTTTGGGTCGAGGCCAGACCTGTACGCTTTGATGTCTCCAGTAGCATTTCGCGCGCGCCGAATATCTCGCTCAAATGACTAGGGCAGTTCCCTATCCTGAAGCCGTCCATCTGATTGGCTATAGCTTATGCTGTATTATTTTACATTTTAACATATTTAAATAATCAAAGCGTGAGCACTTTAACTTTCTAAATAAAGTAACAATAATATCCATTGTTCAATTCTCTTACATAAAACCAATATAATTTACTTCTTAGCTTTGAATGTCATGGCCAGTAGCCTTGCACCAATGTGCTTTCTGATAGATAAGTAAAGAACAAAAGTAACTATTATGCACTAAACTTTACAACAAATATTCTATTACCTAATGATTCAATAAGCTGTCATGCTGTCATCGTTCAATGTGTTTTGTATGGAGGAAATGACGATCTCATGCTTAACTGAAATTACTGATACTTTAAATTTACTGTATCTTTTAAACAAATAAAGTTACAGAGTTGATATTTACAACATTAGTCATTTTAATGATGCGCTTCTATATGAAATGTCGATAGTTAAAATCGTCCAAAGCGTTCAGACTTTAGCGTTTAAGTCTTTGTTAGAAAACTTGTTAATTTCACTTTGACAGTATATCCTAAACTATTAAAGATATGATCAGTATTCAAGTTTTATTGGGATCACCATGAATGGTGGAGGTAGATTAAAATCACTGTGGCTTAATTCCCTGAATTACTACAGTATTAAATAATTTTCTTAAATGTTTCCCTTTATGCCCGATCTTATTTCCGCCATATTTAACACTGCTATGCTTTCTTGGGTTGCCCTGTGACGTAGGTTCTCGTCTGTCTCACTTGTACACTACTGCGCTTAGGCCTCAGTAGACAATAGACGCCTGCGAATTTCCCATCTCGTGGTGAATATACGTCCTTTGTGGCACACAGTCCTCGACGACAGGGTTCGTTTCACAATTCTTGTAGGCTGACTCTTTCGGTCATATATTTAAGTCAGAGCACAATGGTCGTTAACTCACAGTGTCTAGTAATTTTTTGGTTAGTGCTGTGTATGAAACATGTTTATTTCATTAGCATGATTGAGTGTGTGGCCAACGGCCTTGCCGCAGCGGTAACACCGGTTCCCGTCAGATCACCGAAGTTAAGCGCTGTCGGGCTGGGCTAGCTCTTGGATGGGTAACCATCCGGTCTGCCGAGCGCTTTGGCAAGTGGGGTGCACTCAGCCCTTGTGAGGCAAACTGAGGAGGTACTTCATAGAGAAGTAACGGCTCCGGTCTCAGAAACCGACATACGACCGGGATCGTGGTGTGCTGACCACATGCGCCTCCATATCCGCATCCAGTGAGGCCTATGGGCTAAGGATGACACGTCAGTCGGTCTGTACTTTTGGGCCTTCATGGCCTGTTCGGGAGGAAAAACTGATTGTGTGTGTGTGTGTGTGTGTGTGTGTGTGTGTGTGTGTGTGTGTGTGTGTGCGTGTGCTTATGTGTGCTGTTTTTGGTGATGAGATGAAATACGAAATAAGAGGGCCAGACCCAGGATTCGAGACCCAAACTTATCACGAAAGGAAGCCGAGCAAGGAACTGGAAGTGAACTTACCAGTTGTTGAGCCAGTTTGGCAACGCTGAACGGTTCGAGCGAGACGTGCAACTTCCTGATTGGAGGAAACCAGCTCCAGTTTGTGACAGTCAGTGCTTAGCCAGGCTGTGTAACGGACCTTCAAAAAGAAACTGTATCCCACTTAAGATGTCCTCCACATATGGGGACGAAACGTTGAATTATCGTGACATTTACGGCTGCGAAAGTTTGCATTTTAGGACGGAAGGAGGAACATTCCAACCTGACGGCGGACACGCAGCACGGGGCGGTGCTGCTGAGGGGAAGAGCACGCTGGCGAAGCGGCGTGCGCGGGGCCGCTGATGAGGCCATTAGACGCAACACCCCGCGGCGCTGGAGTGATGGCCCGCGCCGCCACACAAAGACCTGGCACGCCCCCTCCCACCTCAGCACCGAGCAGTGATTTACTGCTGGTCGCCCGCAACTCTTCCCACCACACTCCCCAGCGTCAGTCACACAGTGGCTCTGTGTGTGTGTGTGTGTGTGTGTGTGTGTGTGTGTGGGCGGGATGACGGACATAAGAGGAATCATCTGGAGTCGTTCTTTAACACTCTTTATCATATACAGATGACTACAGTAAGTAATTACTGCAGTCACAGTAATAATTCAAGTGCACCGGTGTAAATCTTATCCATAACAGGACTCTGCAGTCTATGCTCATGTCTGTGCTCTAGTAGGGACAGACTGAAAATACAAGTGCTGAAAGCCTAAAGTAGACACAATTTGCTACCTCTCAATAACACAGCTCCCTATATATATATATATATATATATATATATATATATATATATATATATAAGGTGTCAGGCAAATCCAACACCTTCCATGAAAACCCTGACATGATAAGTAAATCCAGTAGTATGTCACATAGCTCCGAATAAATCGTGCCATTAAATTAACCAAAGTAATACGAGTAACGAGTAAGCAAATGGAATACCACAGACTAACACAAGAATGCCTAAATGCATGTCGTACCTTCCCACCGTGAGACCGACGCAGTTTCGAGGGGAGAAACGAGAACAGAAGCCGAGAGCAGAATCGTGTTAAGCTAGAAGGCCCTACGATAAGGGACGCACTGGACACCCACTTCGCCAGCCTACTGCTAAGACTATCACCCGCACGTTTTAGCGTGAGACTTTTTCGCGTCTCTGTTACGTCAAGGACCACCCCCCCCCCCTCCCCCAGCCCATGTTAAAAGCTACAGACCTCCAGAAAAACAGTATAGATCTTATAGATCTTACGATAACACAAAAAAAGGGCCACTACCACCTGCAAGTTTTAGTGTGAGACTTTTTCGCGTGTCTGTTACATTAGGACCACCCACCAGCCCATGTTAAAAGATAGAGCCCTCCAGTGGAACAGTATATATCTTACGATAAGGCTAAAAGAACCACACCAGCTGCAGGTTTTAGCGTGAGACATTTTCACGTCTCTGATACGTTGCAAACTTTAAAAACATTGCCCACCACGAAAAGTATAACGTTTCTCATTGGATAGACAGAATTTTTGTAGGTGGAGCTTAAGGTTAACATTGAGACCCTGATTGGTCAGATGAAAACATAGCCAGATAGTTTTCTTAAATCAACTTCGGTAAATTGTAGTAAGGAGAAGTTAGAGAAGAGTTGCTTCCGAGATGGCGAGGTGAGCGGAGCTGTGCTGCCCGCCGCTGCCCTGACGCTGCCTAAACACCGACAAGGTAATGAACGCACGCGATGCCGGATAACAGCGCATAAAGCTTCACTCAGAACTGCAGAAGTCTCATCTGTTACACCCCCTTTTTTTGCGTAATACTAATGTCGATCGTTAATTAAAACTCATGGTGTTCACATTTGCCACTTGAAGTAAAAATCTGAAACGCGATGATTTTTCTTTTATATAGTTATTGAGAAGCCACATCAGCCACTGTAATGTACGACAAGTTAGATAAGTAAGTAAAGATAATTGAGGGTCACTGTAGACCATTTTGATAGTTTTCTCTTTTGTGAAACTTAAATTAAACCTAGATTATTGATGTGATATGGCATAGGTCATCCTTCGATCGATTGTAGAACTTGGAAACCCATTTATGGAATATTCGTGCACATTTTTGTTGAACGCAGTTGGTTTTTACCATCCTGTATTAAAACATTTCCTTTTATCAATAGTGCAATTTATAAACGATGTTTTGTGAGTAGAATAAAATTTCCAATGGTAAACTTATGTGCTTTTTCGACGTTATTTTACCAGCTAACTAAAAATAGGAAAACCTTGAACCCTTTCCACTATATTTAATTAGTATCAAGATTCTTTTACAGGGAGTGCAGTGGAGCTGACGCTGAGATCATTTAGTATTTGGTTATATCATCGCTAGTCTCACTGAACTCTTCTGAATTCTACATGTCATGTGTGGTCTGGCGTCTCCTTACCAGCAACAGGTCCCAGGTTAAAACTAGTCAATTCCCTAAAAAAGACGCTCAGAGCGTCGTTGCGCGAAAGTGGAAGGGAGACACGATATAAGACAAACAGACACCACCATGAACGTTGCTGAATCTGTAGACAGATTTCCCCAGTTGGCCTTCTAGATTCTTAGATACAAGCTATCTCTGACGTGTAGCGTTTAATCGTTAAACTATCAGTAAATCGGTTGTGAATCCCATAATTCTGTGTGCCTATTCATTTTATGTTTTATGATTTTGCGCGTGTAAAGGTGTAATATCTTATATATTACTTGTTATAGAGGAGGAGGTGAGATTATGCGACGCCGCAGTAATTTGAGACACCCTCTTGTGTCTCACAATTTCAAGGAGAGTCAGTTGGTCACACTGCTGGATTGGTCAGGGTCCACCACCCCGTTGTTTGTGCTCAGAGCGACAGTTGTGCGAGGAATAACTATTAAACGTGTAGGTAAGTGAAGAATTTCTCGTTCATTGTATCAAGATAAGGGTATGTCACGATTAGTTACTACATTATTGTTACTTTAATATAAGTTATAGATAATATTGTAATATGCGGGGTGCCCCGTTTGTCTTGACCACCCTAAATAACTGTTTATCCAGATGCAAGTTACAAAATGTTTCAAGCAAGTGTTCTTTAGCCGTCAGGGGGACATCAATCAGCACGATTGCCTTCGTTGTAGCTTTGTTGTTTACAAAGATACGAACAGCAGTATGGCTGTTTTAAATGACACCTTGTATTTTTTGTTCGGTAATTAGTTTCCTCTGCTAAGGACCTATTCAAAAATCTATCACAGTGTACCGTTCACTGAAATATAACATTATTAATTGCATAACACAACACTGACGTTGACGTCCGCAGAGCTTAGTGCAGGTGCTCGGGGTAGTGGAACCATTGTCAGTTGAACAGTTGCACGAGTACAATGTACGCCAACGAAGAGAAGGTAGAAATGCAACTCCTCTATGGGGAATGTAAGATACCAGAACAGTAATTGCAATACTGTTTCCTTATGTATGGGTACATTTAGTACTGCAGTTTAGTCCTTTTAAATGCTGTTGTCTAGAGTAGGCATACAGTAAAGGCTGTCCTTCCTACAAACTGCATCGACATAACGTTTCTTTTATTGTTGTTGTTGAAGGTAGGCGAAATGCTACGCAGGCAGCGGAACTGTACAGACAAGAAACCACCTTCCCGACGGATGTTTTCTCATCTCGTTGTGACGTCTCAGGAAACGGGAAGTTTCAACCCACGACAACGCAATTGTCGTAGCACTCGCACAGACGAAGCTGCAGCAGTTACTGTTCTCGCTTCCGTTGCTATGAATCCACATGTGAGCACACGGCAGCTTGAATACGAGACTGGCATTCCTAAGACCAGTGTACATCGAATTATTACACGTCACCGGTTCCATCCTTACCATGCACAACTACGTCAAGAAATGCATGGCAATGATTTCCAGTATCGTGTACAGTTCTGTCAGTGGACACAGTGGCAAATCCTCGATACCCGAACTTCTTCTCCAGTGTTCTATTTACCGATGAATGTTCCTTTTCAAACAAAGGACAGGTAAATACAAGGAACATGCATTATTGGTCCAGCGACAACCCACGATGGCTTAGACAGGTGGAGCATCAGCGTCAGTGGAGAGTTAACGTCTGGTGTGGGATTCTTGGTACGACAATTATTTGCCCTTATTTCATCAATGGTAGTCTAAGCGGCACAGTTTATGCCAACTTCCGCAGACGAATTCCTCTTCCTCTTCTGAATGAAGTGCCGCAAAGAACCAGAATGCTTATGTGGTACCAACAAGATGGATGTCCAGCACATAATGCCTTGCGTGCACGTCTTTTTTTTTTACCCGAAGTTATCCTGCCAGATGGATTGGTCGAGGAGGTACAGTTACTTGTCCTGCTAAATTCTCTGGACTTTCTTTGGAGATTCATTAAAGACGTTGTCTGTCGCGATATTCCAACAACTCCAGAGGACATGCAGGAACGTATCATGCTTGCTTGTAATTCTCTTCAGCAGACAACACTGGAAGCAGTTAATAATTCTTTCGTTCAACGAGTGCACCAGTGTATCGGTGTCCAGGGTCGTCACTTTGAGCACCTTTGATTGTTCTTCTCCTGCACAATGATACAAGAGAGTCAATGTCCATTTTGTGTTATGTTTTTACTTGGTTTTCATTTGTTTTCTGGCAACTCCAGCAAGTGGACGAGTTTGTGATCCCGGGCTCAAGGGCAATGTTGTGTTATGTAATTAATAAGGTTGTGTTTCAGTGAGTGGTACACTACGATACATTTCTTAATAGGTTAGGAGAGGAAATGAATTACCGAATAAAAAATGCAGGGTGCCATTTGAAAAGGTCATACGAATGTTTACATCTTTGTAAGAAAACAAAGCTATAACGAAGGCAGTCATGCTGATTATTGTCCGCTTGACAGGTAAAGGACATTTGCTTGAAACAGTTGTAATTTGCATCTGAACGAACAGTTATTTAGGGTGGTCAAGATAAATGGGACACCCTATATATTGTCTTATTAGTTCCATTTTATCGTATTTATAATAACATATTTTTTGCGAATACAGTTTTTATTTTATTTTATTGTTGTTTCAACTCTCCTGACGTGTTCTAATATATTTGTGGAGAACACACTCTGCAAGAACAACGGAAGAACATCACTGACTTTGTGAAACAGGCCTGTCTTGCGTATTTTGGGATTGAGCTAGAGGACAAAGATAAACATTGGGTTCCTCATAAAGCTTGAGAAAACTGTGTCGAGTCTTTAAGACTGAGGAGTAATGGTAAATGAAGGGATTCAAAATCTGGAGTGTCAATGGTTCGGCGAGAGCCAAAAAATTACCATAATGATTGTTATTTTTGCATTGTCATTGTAAAAGGTTTCAATTGCTACAAGAAGCGAGATTGGGAATATCCCCATTTAGAATCAGCAAGGCGACCTGTGCCACAAACAAATGACATTCCTTTACCCGTGTTCCCCACTCTGCCAAAACTACTTCCTTCAGATGACGATATTGCAGGAATTGAACACTAGTAATAGTGAATATGAATACGAAGGAATTTCCGCAAGACATTCGCTCTTCAGTGAGGAAGAGCTTAACGATTTGGTAAGGGACCACAGTCTTTCTAAACACTCTTCTGAACTTTTAGCCTCCAAACTAAATGAGAAGAATTGTGTACAACCAGGAACTAAAATCACAGCTTACCAGAGAAGAGAAGAAGATCTACTTCCACACTTCAGTCAAGATGATGCACTTATTTAGTGCATTGGCATCCCTGATTTACTACTAAAAGTGGGACTACGAAAATATTTATTTTATTTATTTATTGATTTATTTAACCCGGCAAGACTAGGGCCATCAGGCCCTCTCTTACATCTAACCAGGCATTCTACTTATTTTACATTTATATGTTTTAGTAGGCATGTTAAACTACATCTTGTACAAAAAGAAAATAAACAATTACAAAGACACACCTGGAAAAATACATACATATAGAGTTTGTATACGTAGATCATAAGTATTGTTATAATTAGACATTATTGAAGAGACAGATTTTAGATAGGAGTGCTAGCAGCATGGAGTATGAGGAGCCTGATGGTGAAGGGAGGAGAAGAACAGAGAGACATGATGAAACATAATTAAGGAAATATAAAAGAAAAGAAGACTGGAGGCTTTTTATCGACTATTCAACCAGAAGCATAAAATGTGTGATGCTGCATAATGGTAACTGCTGTGCATCCATTCCAATTGGCCACTCGATGAAACTTCATAAGCAATACAAAAATATCCAGGTGACTCTCCAGAAACTTTGTTATAATCAACATCAATGGCCTATCTGTGTTGATTTAAGGATGGTTAACATTTTGCTTGGACCGCAATGTGGATACGCAGAATTACCTTGCATTATTTGCATGTGGGATAGCAGAGCAAAGCATAATCACTGGGAAGCTTATATATGATTTGGAATTCATTAAAGTTCTGAACTGCATTGAAGCATCTGCCTGTAACTGTTCTCTCTCTGTTGTCAAGAATTTCTTGGGTAACCACAAAGCACATAATTATGAGGAACTGGTGCTAAACATGCTCAGAAACTTCAAAACCTTGGGGGTTTATATGAGCATTAAGATTCACTACCTCCACACCCATCTTGACAGATTTCCCGACAACCTTGGTGACTACAGCGAGCAACAAGGTGAAAGAATCGATCTAGATTTTCAGGTGATGGAAGAACGATATCAAGGTAGATGGGGCAAGCATATGCTGGAATCTTGAGCATGGCTGTCCTGACGAAAGAAAAACACACGGCTGGAATTTTTCCACAAGCTAATTGTAATGTCTGTTTTTCCTTTCATTTTCTATTACGAGCTGAATCAACAACGAAACAGCATTTTTGTAATCCTTCCCATATGTTTTTCTCGTTTTCATTTAACTTTGTACAGCATGTATCTTAATTAATATTTTTAATTCTTGTTTGTTTGTTTGTTTATCTACATATTGTACATTACCACAATAAATAGATCCAATGTAGCGAAACGAGTAATATGTTCTAGTTAAGGGCCATAAAGTTACCGTAAATTGGCAACAAAATCACTGTTGACCATTGTAATAGATGTGCACCTGAGGATTAAGCAGACAGCCAATTTTTTTTTCAACGTTATTAAAATACGTATTTTTTCTTTTTTTCTAAGCATGTCGTAGAATACATTGAGGTGACAAAAGCCATGGGATAGTGATATGTACATACGCAAATGGCCGTGGTATCTCGTACACAAGTTCGAAAAGGGCAGTGTAGTGGTAGAGCTGTCATTTGTACTCAGATGATTCTACGTCTACATCAAATTCATACTCCGCAAGCCAGTCAACGGTGTGTGGTGGATGGCACCTTACGTGCCACTGTCATTACCTGCCTTTCCTGTTCCAATCGCGTATGGTTAGCGGGAAGAACGACTACCAGAAAGCCTCCGTGCGCGCTCGAATCTCTCTAATTTTGGATTCGTGATCTCCTCGGGAGGTATAAGTAGTGGGAAGCAATAAATTCGATACCTCATCCAGTTTTCTAAACATCTCCGTAACGCTATCACGCTTACCAAATAACCCTGCGACGAAACGCGCCGCTCTGCTTTGTATCTTCTCTATCTTCTCTGTCAACCCGACCTGGTACGGATCCCACACTGATGAGAAATACTCAAGTATAGGTCGAACGAGTGTTTTGTAAGCCACCTCCTTTGTTGATGGACTACATTTTCTAAGGACTCTCCCAATGAATCTCAACCTGGCACCCGCCTTAACAACAATTTTATATGGTCATTCCACTTCAAATCGTTCCTCACGCATACTCCCAGATATTTTAAAGATGTAACTGCTACCAGTGTTTGTTCCGCTATCACATAATCATGCAATAAAGGATCCTCCTTTCTATGTATTCGCAATACATTACATTTGTCTACGTTGAGGGTCAGCTGCTACTCCCTGCACCAAGTGCCTATCCGCTGCAGAACTTCCTGCATTTCGCTACAATTTTCTAATGCTGCAACTTCTCTGTATACTACAGCATCATCCGCGAAAAGCTGCATGGAACTTCCAACACTATCTACTAGGTCATGTATACATATTGTGAAAAGCAATGGTCCCATAACACTTGACTGTGGCACGCCAGAGGTTACTTTAACGTCTGTAGACGTCTCTCCATTGAGAACAACATGCTGTGTTCTGTTTGCTAAAAACTCTTCAATCCAGCCACAGAGCTGGTCTGATATTCCGTAGGGTTTTACTTTGTTAATCAGGCGACAGTGCGGAACTGTATCAAACGCCTTCCGGAAAATGGCATCTACCTGGGAGCCTGTATGTAATATTATCTGGGTCCCATGAACACATAAAGCGTGTTGGGTCTCACACGATCACTGTTTCCCGAATCCATGTTGATTCCTACAGAACAGATTCTGTGTTTCCAGAAATGACATGATACGCGAGCAAAATCATGTTCTAAAATTCTACAACATATCGACGTCAGAGATATAGGTCTACAGTTCTGCGCATCTGCTCGATGACACTTCTTGAAGACTGGGACTACCTGTGCTCTTTCCCAATCATTTGGAACCTTCCGTTCCTCTTGAGACTTGCGGCACACGGCTGTTAGAAAGGGGGGGGGGGGGGCAAGTTCTTTCGCGTACTCTGTGTAGAATCGAATTGGTATCCCGTCAGGTCCAGTGGACTTTCCTCTGTTGAGTGATTTCAGTTGCTTTTCTATTCCTTGGACACTTATTTCTATGTCAGCCATTTATAGTTCGTGCGAGGATTTAGAGAAGGAACTGCAGTGCGGTCTTCCTCTGTGAAACAGCCTTGGAAAAAGGTGTTTAGTATTTCAGCTATACGCGTGTCATCCTCTGTTTCAATGCCAGCATCATCCCAGAGTGTCTGGATATGCTGTTTCGATCCACGATTTAACGTAAGGCCACAACTTCCTAGGATTTTCTGTCAAGTCGGTACATAGAATTTTACTTTCGAATTCACTGAACGCTTCACGCATAGCACTCCTTACGCTAACTTTGACATCGTTTAGCTTCTGTTTGTCTGAGAGGCTTTGGCTGCGTTTAAACTTGCAGTGAAGCTGTCTTTGCTTTCACAGTAGTTTCCTAAGTTTGTTGTTGAACCACGGTGGCTTTTTCCCGTCCCTCACAGTTTTACTCGGCACGTACCTGTCTAATACGCATTTTACGATTGCCTTGAACTTTTTCCATAAACACTCAACACTGTCAGTGTCGGAACAGAAGTTTTCGTTTTGATCTGTTAGGTAGTCTGATATCTGCCTCCTACTACTCTTGTTAAACAGATAAACCTTCCTCCCTTTTTTATATTACTATTTACTTATTCAGAGATGCTACAACGGCCTTATGATCACTGATTCGCTCTTCTGCGCTTACAGAGTCGAAAAGTTCGGGTCTGTTTGTTATCAGTAGGTCCAAGATGAGTCGGTTCTCTGTTTAATTGCTCGAGGTAATTTTTAAATAGTGCACTCAGTATAATGTCACTCGATGCCCTGTCCCTACCACCCGTTCTAAACATCTGAGTGTCCCAGTCTATATAAGGTAAATTGAAATCTCCACCTAAGACTATAACAAGCTGAGGAAATTTATGTGAAATGTATTCCAGATTTTCTCTCAGTTGTTCTGCCACTAATGCTGCTGAGTCGAGAGGTCGGTAAAAGGAGCCAATTATTAACCTAGCCCGGTTGTTAAGTGTAACCTCCACCCATAATAATTCACAGGAACTATCCACTTCTACTTCACTACGGGATAAACTACTAATAATAGCGACAAACACGCCACCACCGGTTTTTTCCCCCTCTCTTCCTGCTGCATTCCTAAGGGGACACAGTACGCGCCTGACGCGGGAGCTCCCAACTACCAGTAAGCCCACCCTCTGCGACCGCCCGGATCTTGCAGACTGAGGGGAAACCTCTGGAACAGGACAAGCAGCCATGTCCGGCAGAAGATCAGTATCAGCTGGAGACAGAGCCTGAAACCGGTTGGTCAGACAAACTTCCGTTCAGCCCTCCGGAATGTCTTTCGCCCCCTGCCACACCTCGAGACGATCTCCTACTCTACCACGGGTGAGGAGTCAGCCTCAATGTGGGCAGTATCCCGGGCAGCCACATCCGTAGTCCGATCGGGGGATGCGTGGGACGAGCTGGCCGTCCTCGACAAACCCCCATCCGGACCCCCACAGTGATGCCCATTGGCAATAGCCTCAAGCTGTGTGACCGAAGCCAACGCTGCCTGAAGCTGGAAGCGATGGGATGCCAACTCAGCCCGCATCCGAACACAGCAGTCACAGTACCATGATTCATGTGAAAACGTCTCCTGTATGTTGATAGCCACACGACGGTAAATAACAGTCTCTGGACGCAGAATGGTAGTTGAAGCTAGACGCATGGGACACTTCGCTTCGTAAATCATTAGTGTATATATTATTCTGAGATCCAGGTTGTCAGAAGGGTGCCGAAAATACCAAAATTCGGGAGTTACGTCTCACAATAGACAACGTAGCGGCCAAAGGTCTTCCCTTAACGGCCGACAACAGCAGCATTGCTGTAGAAAGTGCTAGGAGACAAGCAATAAAGCGTGGAATAACCGCTGGAATCAGTGTGGAATGTACGACGAATGTCTCGGTTAGGGCTGCGCGACGAAATCTGTCGTTAGTGGGCTATGGCAGCAGACGACCAAAGCGAGTGCTATTGCTAACAGCACATCACCTGCGGTGCTTCTCGGGTGCTCGAGACATATTGGTTGGACCGTAGACAACTGGAAAACGTCATTTCAGCCGGTAAGACCTGACGATAAGGTTCCATTGTGGTCCAGATCCCACGATGCCGTGGACCAAAGTTGTGAACAGTGCATTGTGCAAGCTGGCGGTGACTGCATGATGGTGTGAGCTGTACTTGCATGGAATGGAATGAGTTCTCTTGTCCAACTCCTACCTGGAGACCATTTGCAGCCACTCAGGGCTTCATGTTACCAAACAACAAGAGAAACATTGAACCACAATTGGCCGTTATTGCTTTGAAGAACATTCTACAAAATTCAGGCGAATGATCTGTCCACCCAGATCGCGAGGCATAAATAACATCGAACATTTATGGAACGTAATCGAGAGGTCATTTCGTGAACATAATCCTGCAACGCCTACACTTCCGCCGGTATAGACAGCTTGTAAGTAGGCTGTTTAGGTTTTTTTTTATTGCTAACGCCACATAGCGCTCTGTATGAAAAATCACTGGCTGTGCTGTGTGCAGTCAGTGGCTGGTTGGCATTGTTGTAATACTGGCCATTGTAGTGCTGGGCAGATGGATGTTAACAGCGCGTAGCGTTGTGCAGTTGGAGGTGAGCCGCCAGTAGTGGTGGATGTGGGGAGAGAGATGCCGGAGTTTTGAAATGTGTAAGAATGGATGTCATGAACTGCTATATATATCATGACTACGTATTAAGGTAAATACATTGTTTGTTCTCTATCAAAATCTTTCATTTGCTAACTATGCCTACCAGTAGTTAGTGCCTTCAGTAGTTTGAATCTTTTATTTAGCTGGCAGTAGTGGCGCTCGCTGTATTGCAGTAGTTTGAGTAACGAAGATGTTTGTGAGGTAAGTGATTTGTGAAATGTATAGGTTAATTTGGTCAGAGCCATTCTTTTGTAGGGATTATTGAAAGTCAGATTGCGTTGCGCTAAAAATATTGTGTGTCAGTTTAAGGACAGTCATGTATAATTTTTCTAAGGGGACGTTTCAAGCTGTAGAGGCAGAATGGCTCAATGTATCTGCATGGGGCTTCCAGCCAGTTGTTGAGTCCACGGTACGTTCAGTTGCTGCACCATGCTCATCAAAAGAGGTCCTAAGGTCTTAGACGATATTAGTAGGTATCCTGTGACATTTGTCACCTCAGTGTACATTAGTAACCTCGTAGATATCACGCTAATGCCGTGTAGCATCGCCTCTACCCGCGATGATTCTCATAATTCGCGAGGAAGAGAAAAGTTTCTTCAGGTGTGCCGTAGTCAACTGAAGTTACCCACGTCCGATCCCCTAGAGCCATCATGTTACGAGGACTCTGTTACGTTTCACATGATACTGAAACAGTCACAGATATTTTCTGTTCTGCTGAGATCGGGCGAATTAGATGGCCGAGTTGCGAGAGTGTGGCCGAGTAGTCATCAAACCAGGAACGTATGCCTGAAGACTTGTAAACTTAGCTGTTGTAATTTTGGAAAGCTGAAATGTGCAAAGCATTCCGAAGAAGTAGAAGAAAGGCTAAGGGTGTCGAAGTAGACATCCTAGTTGAGGTGTAATATGACTTGAAGTAGTGAGCCGAAGTCACAGTGCGAAAGAGAAACTCTAATCATAAGAAAAACAACTGCGGGCAAGACCACACCCTCCACACACTGAGAGATAAAAGTCTCATTGGACCGTTGCTGTATCCGCAGTCTTGTATCATTCCATAAGAGGCTGTATCAGGAGCTCGGGGTTGGATAATGCTATTATAGTAGCTACTAAGATACTGGCTTCGTAAGGGAAGTTCGAATAATCTGGATTATTTCGAGGTGTGTGGCTGGCGGATACTTTCACCATGAACAGTTCGCACGTCTAAGTTAGCACCTCCACAGTCTCTCGCTACTAATTGATTAATATATTGATTCTCGTTTTAACCGAATGTTATTTGCTTCGTCTTTACTGAAGAAAAGTGAACGTCTTCCATCGTCGCTATGAAAAACGCAGTAGGATACAATGGCAAGTAAAAAAATGTCGTTTGACTAGGGCCTCCCCTCAGGTAGACCGTTCTCCAGGTGCAAGTCTTTCGATTTGACGCCACTTCGGCCACTTGCGTGTCGATGGGGATGAAATATGATGATTGGGACAACATAACACCGAGTCCCTGAGCGGAGAAAATCTCCGACCCAGCCGGGAATCGAACCCGGGCCCTTAGGATTGACCTTCTGTCGCGCCGAGCGCTGACCACGCAGTTCCGGTGGCGGACACAATCACAAGTGAGGTCACCGTTAGTCTAGAAGACTGCTGGTTCTTGTGTTTCCGTATTTAGTTATAATTTACAGTATGAATATTTAAAAAATAAAAGAAACTGCCTCCCTTTCCAAAGGGTACAAGGCGAAAAATCTTTTACACCAAAACACATAGCCCACTCACGCCATCCAGAATCACAGACGGGAAAAGACAGATAGTTGAAGAGTGAAAACACTGACGTCAGCTAAAGAAACATTATGAGGTAGATAAATATTCATTTTTCCCTTCGTACATATCTCTTTCTGGTGCAGGCATATTTATAGTGCATCTTTGCCCCGCACAGTGTTCGAACACTTACCGGATGACATATGCTGTAAGGGTAAACCAAAATAAGACCCACCACAACTGCTCCCTACTGTATAAAGGCGTTGTCCATGGACGCTGGACGAAAGGATTCAGTAGTGGTGCTCTTTACAAACATACAAAACATAAATAGCCAAGTTTCATATGAAAATACCAGTTAAACTACCTTTTGGCCTGGCTGGGGATCAAATCCTTTTAATTGTGGCCAAGTTTATGTCTTAATTATCCCCTGCACGTGTCAGCTTTATTTGTGTTAAAGTTAACTTACATGAAATTTACAAAATTTCGGAAGTTCAGTTTACGAGAGATGATGACTCAACAAAAGGCATGTTTAAATTAGAGTGGTTTGCTCCATTATTGAGGATCAACCGCCACCCGCAGTTTGTGCGGTCACATCTCCACACGTTAAACGGTGCGCGTGTCCTGCAGTACCATTGGTGCAACTACGGAGAGCGGTTCACCCTCGGGTCTATAGCTTTTTAGTCGGAGATCAACAGGTCTTTGTATTGTCCAGAGGGTAGCTCTGTAGGACAAGTGCACATTGCTTTCTGCTTGGTTAAAAAGTTCGATGCCGCCAAGGAGAAGCCATAAAGTTCTGGCCATCGTTATGTGTCCAGAAGATCATCCTGTATTATGGGGACCACGTTGAGAGCTCACCATATTCCAGCCAAGTCCAAAAATTATTTGCTTTAATTCCTCCTTTACAGTTAAGCTCGGCGTCCAACGCCACCACAAAGATCACTTAGTTGAATGATTGTGCTTCAGTGTACTTAATTTATACTTTTCTCTGCAGGATACAAGTGTAGTGTAACCAATTTGCTACGTAGGTTGTGTCAAAAGAAATGATCGCGGAAGGACATTCAGATGAGCTGTGAACATGTGTAATTGTGTCCTGAACACTTGTATCTCTCGTTCATATCTGTTACTTCCATTCTTCAATGTACGATCCCACTCTTAATTTTCATGTTTCGGTAGTACTTCGACTTCATTTTCATAACATTTTACGTACTATAGCTTCTTTATATTCACACATAACATTAACACTATCGAATTCATAGACATATTCATAGATAAATAATTACTCATGTTGTGGTGTGGCCGGTTCTTTTGGTACTAGCTACCCAAATTCTGTTTCTTCTCGTTACCAGAACGTGTCCTTCCCTGTAATAAATTAATAAATAAATCGTAGTTGCTTCAAGACCAACAAACGTGTCAATCATACTTATAACATATATCTTTTCAATTAGTACCCAAATGTTTCCAGTTAATTACTTTGCGACTGATTCTCAGAATTAAACGATTTTTTGTGAGACCGCAAATATTAAAAGCAAGTCTATCGCTTCGACTTACCTTTCCTGACTCTTCCATGTTCCTACTATGAGTGCACATGAAACTAATAGATATATTATTAAATGAGAAACGGTGTCATTACACCCTCTCGTAGCTTTCGCAGCGTTAGCATATCCGGACAATTATTCATTCCTTCACGTGTATATAAATTTCCTATCAACAGTGCTAAGTTTATTTTGTATACGACCATAATGTAGATTTTTGAGTATGTGCTGTAAACAGCAACCTAGTATGTACACATTTTCCTGTAGTTAGTTCATTTTCTTTCTTTCCATATAAATATTCCTTACATTAGTTTCCTTTTCTTACATTAATTTTATTCTTAAAGTGTAGACCTCGGTGTTTATTTTATAAATCAACTTATGTTCATAATCTTTCGAGTATACTCTATTTGGTGCACATGTATTAATGTTAGCTGAGCGTCTGGCGTCTTAAGCAGCGTGTTTGTCTTCCCGCATGTGCAATGGTCACTGTCCTGAGATGCGAAGTTCTACTGTGCTTGCGCGTCTCCTCTCGTCACAGTGCTACATCATTTATTTTTCTGCACCACATTTACTAGTCGGTGGTGGGAAGGTGTATGTATTTTAGTAGTTAATTCGCATCTTAGCTATCAAATTCACGTTATTACTGATTTCAATAACATAATTTTGTCATTGAAATGGTTCAAATGGCTCTAAGTACTATGGAACATCTGAGGTCATGAGTCCCCTAAGGACATCACACACATCCATGCCCGAGGCAGGATTCGAACCTGAGACCGTGGCAGCCGCGTGGTTCCAGACTGAAGTGCCTAGAACCACTCGACCAGAACGGCCGGCTGTTAGAACCTTACATAAATAATATCTTACCTCATTTCTGTATTTACACACATATAAAAAACAAGAGAGAAAATTAACCTAAAAATAAGTGTACATCTTTCATAATTTATAGAGAAATACTTTCACCTAATGACAAACCAATTCAACACACAAATTCTTTTTTATCCTTGTGCGGTTTAAAGACACATGTGTAATTACAAACTGGCTAGAGCACAAGAGTTGCCATTTGAGGCTAAGTTTTCCATGTTTGGTAGACTTTGGGTGCATTCATAGTAATACCTGTTGTCCTAGAGAAATTGTGAAGTGTGCCCCAAATCTTTTATCGTAAGACTTCTTTCTCTGCGCGGAGTTTTCTCATAGATTAATCAAGGCTTGGTGTAATTTTTTCTTCAAATGACACATCTTCCATAGGTACTTTAGGCAGTGGTTCTTCTCACTCGTCAATTTCTCGTTTGTCAGACATGAGTTCGGTTGGTGTAAAACCTGTCGAAGTATGCGCCAAGTTAATAATGATTTGCTGAAATGGCGATCCACTTTGTACATTTCTGTGGTATTTAGCAGCGTACAAATCTATTAAATTCTTTAAACACCCAGTCTATGAGGCTTTCTTTGGGGAAGAATCGTGATTGTGAAGTAAGACGCATTATCATTTAACAGTATCTACGGCTTCCCTACTCTCGGTAGATAGTCCTATGTATAATAGAACACTCGGTCAGTGATCTTACTGCATACAGCTTAAAATTTTTGGAAAAGCATCACGTAAGGCAATCACGTACTTAACACTCCACTTTTCTTTTGATAAGGACCGGCAGCATACAATGATACCAACTCTAAACGTTTTGTGGGAACTCTTGGATGCAATGGAATTAATTTTCATTTGTTGGAATGTTTGGTCATCTGACAAGTAATATTGTTGTGGTCTTCAGTAGAGAGACTGTTTTGATGCAGCTCTCCATGCTACTCTATCCTGCTCAAGCTTCTTCATTTCCAGGTAAGTACTTCTGCCTACATCCTTCTGAATATGCATAGTGTATTAATCTCTTGGTCTCCCTCTACGATTTTTACCCTCCATGCTGCCCTCCAGTACTAAATTGGTGATCCCTTGATGCCTCAGAACATGTCCTCCCAACCGATCTTTTCCACTACACAAGTTCTGCCACAGATTCTTCTTTTCCCCAATTCTGTTCAGTAAGTCCTCATTAGTTACATGATCTACCTATGTAATCTTCAACATTCTTCTGTAGCACCATATTTCAAAACCTTCTATTCTCTTCTTGTCCAAACTATTTATTGTCCACGTTACACATCCATACGTGGCTACACTTCATGCAAATACTTTGAGACAAGACTTCCTGACACTTAAATCTATACTCGATGTCAACAAATTTCTCTTCTTCAGAAACGCTTTTCTTGCCATTGCCAGTCTACATTTTATATCCTCCTTACTTCGACCATCTTCAGTTATTTTGCCCCCAAAATAGCAAAACTCATCTTCTACTTTAGGTGTCTCATTTCCTATTCTAATTTCCTCAGCATCACCTCGTTCAACTAGACTACACTCCATTTTCCTTTTGTTGATGTTCAAGCCTCCTTTCCAGACACTATCCATTCCGTTCAACTGCTCTTCCAGGTCCTTTGGTCTCTGACAGAATTACAATGTCATCGACAAACTTCAAACTTTTTATTTCTTCTCTATGGATTTTAATTGCTACGCCAAAATTTTCTTTTGCTTCCTTTACTGTTTGCTTAATATATAGACTGAATAACAACAGGGATAAGCTAGAACCCGGTCTCACTCTCTTCCCAACCACTGCTTCCCTTTCATGGCGCTCAACTATTATAACTGCCATCTGGTTTCTGTACAAATTGTAAATAGCCTTTTGCTCCCTTTATTTGACACCTGTCACCTTCAGAATTTCAAAGAGGGTATTCCAATTAACATTTTCAAAAGCTTTGTCTAAGTTTACAAATGCTAGAAACGTAAGTTTGCCTTTCCTAAATTTATTTTCTAAGATAAGTCGTAGGGTCATTATTGCCACATGTGTTCCAGTATTTCTACAGAATCCAAAGTGATCTTTCCCAAGGTCGAATTCTACCAGTTTTTCCATTCGCCTTTAAAGAATTCGTGTCAGTATTTTGCAGCCATGACTTATTATACTAATAGTTAGGTAATTTCTACACCTATCAACATCTTCTTTCTTTGGGATTCGAATTATTATACTCTTCTTGAAGTTTGATGGTACTTCCCTTGTCTCATATATCTTACTCACCAGACGGCAGAGTTTTGTCAGGGATGGCTCTCCCAAGGCTATCAGTAGTTCTAATCGTATACTGTCTACTCCTGGAGCATTGTTTCGACATAGAGCTTTCAGTGCCGTGTCAAATTGTTCACGCAGTATCGTAACTCCCATTTCATCTTCAGCTACGTCCTCTTAGACTTCCATAATATTGCCCTCTTTAATACAAATCTGGAATTCCCTATGCCGCAGAAGTTTCTTGTCAACTAGAAAAGTAGACAGGTAGAAAGTGCCGTCTGCTACTCCCGTTGCATTGTTCGACAGCAAACAGGTATACTCCATGTGTGCCGGCGCATCTGGTATCGTTATTGGCAGTGGCTGTTGCTGTTTATACTCCCCTTCCTCTCCACCTAAATGACGAGTGGTAAACGGGGCGTAGGTATTGTAGCTGTTTATTCTGCCAGACTGCATCTGACTGCTAGCGATTAGTGCCTCATTTGTGATGTCATTACCACTAGTGAAATTATTCCCCACTTTTTCTTCCGGTGCTTTTAAAAGTGATTCAGTCCTGGCAATTAATAAATTTTCCTGCCTTTTGACTACCTCT
Source organism: Schistocerca gregaria (assembly GCF_023897955.1). Classification (NCBI taxonomy): domain Eukaryota; kingdom Metazoa; phylum Arthropoda; class Insecta; order Orthoptera; family Acrididae; genus Schistocerca; species Schistocerca gregaria. The sequence continues at coordinate 783,823,355 of NC_064922.1, forward strand.
TCAACCCCTTCCTAGTTGGTCTTATGCTGTTTCACTACCTACTGCGCTAGTATCGTACACTTACATAGTAATCCAGACTCACCTCTCTCCATTATGTTTCTACATCCTTATCAAATCTTTTTTGAGTTTTCTTTACAACCTTACTGCTCAATATTAATTATTCCCTTCTACAGACAGTTCCTGTACGTCCTCAGACAAATCCTTAAATATGGTTTGTAACTCGGTAATGGTATCTTGGATTTCCTTTACACTTAATTTCTGACCGAGTCCCGTGCCTCTTAATCTCCGTGGCGGTCATGTTTTTCAGCTTACTCGCAATCTCCTCCTGTGCCTTGTCAACATCTGACACCTTTTTACGTAGCTTACCGCCGGCTGGCACGTCAGTCTGTAACCGCCTGACTGGTCGCAGGGTCAAATGCTGCCTCAGGCATGGATATGTGTAATAACTAGTTCTAAGTTCTAGAGGACTGATGACCTATGATTTTAAGTCCCATACTGCTCACAGCCATTTGAGTCACCTACCTTACCTCAGTAGTGGGGAGTTGAGGGTTACGATCACAATTTTGATATCAAATTGATATTCAAGTTAATTAAATTGAACAATTAATCAAACTGCCCCCAACTAACCACCCCAAACCCCTCCACCTATCCAAGCCATCAAAAACGCCCACCAACACCTGTTGATGACGTCATGTGCTTTTCTCAGCCTGCACGTATGCCCCACCACCTCTCCATCCACCCCCAACACCAGCCAACCCTATAGGCGGGAATTTCGAATTTTGGTTGGAATTTCTTTGTCCCAGGGCTGTCCTGACTGAAATTTATCAGCATAAACCTGCCCATCCAGCAAATGATCCAGATGACGTGCAGTACTCAGCTTTAAACAATCTGGCTGCTGCCTTAAGGTGACTTTCTATGCCAATACAATAGTGTGTATAGTCAACTAAACAATCCTCATTATTGATTATTCTATTTTGATTATTTTAAGGTAGCTTCAATTTAGATGAGAGAAGTCGTAACATAGTAGATGTACTGGACAGTTATTTAGGAAGAGGTTCAAGATATAACGTATTAGTAAAGTGTTTCTGTACAAATCAGGATGTCTTGATTATAATTTTTATTCTATTGATTTTTTGTTTATTTAATTATTTAACATACATAATTTTGTTAGTTTCTATCTTAGTATATTTTATAGAATTGTTTTTTAAAATTATAATATTTGGTAGTGTAAATGTTTTTTTGAAATATTATTGTAAATTTTTTGAAGCAGATTTTATTTATTGTACCTTTTGTATCAGGATTTATCAAAATTTTACTATTTATTTTACTTGTCTTGATTTGGGTTGATTTATAAGCAATTTCATAATAATTATTAAATTGTTTATAGAAATGAGATGTTAATCGTTTCCTAAGATATCTAGTTTCTTAAGAAAAAAATGGAGTCTATAAAGCTAGTTGTTTTTATTTAATTTTTTAATTATAAATATTAACTTATTTATTCTTTAAGGGATAAGCTTTCAAATTATTAACCTACAATTTGTTATTTAAAATGTAATAGAAATCTTTAAACCAGCTATCTTTAAGTTTCCATTTTAGTTAATTATTTTATATTTTGATTTTATAATTGTTTTAGGTTATTTATCAAGATTACTGGTTCAATTTTTTAATCTTTATAATAATGATAGAATTAGTATATATATTTATATAAAATTTTTACCTTGTAAATTTATTATAAGGATCCAGCCAAAATTTATTTCCACCTGTTTATCAAAAACATGTCCTCTTGAAAATATTGTGAGGTCAGGCCTGCTCACCAAACGGATTTTTAAAGAGCGCAATTGTTTTTGAGAGCTCATATCGACAAAGCAGATTGTAACCTCGATGTTGGATTAAGAAAAATTTTAGGTGCAGGAGCCCAGTGATTAGGTCTGTTGGACTTTTAAATTCTTACATGATTTGAGTTCAGACAGCGTGAGCGAGGTCAGTTTCTATCCTAAGACTATTAGTATGACATATTAGTAGGAAAGGACCATATGGTTAAAATATTTTTTACTATATTGTTTAATAGTAATTAATTTGCTAATTTGACAGATTAATGTGTTAAATTTAGAATTCATTTATGTAGATTTTTCTACAAATACTTTTGACACTTTACAATTTATATATGTTTATTTTAAACTTTCTTTTATTAGTTACTTGTGTTTTAATTAGTGTTGTTTTTTTAACTTGGTTGGAGCGAACTGTTTAAGGTTATATTCAGATTCGTAAGGGTCCAAATAAAGTAGGGTTTGTAGGGATCCCACAGCCTCTTAGTGATGCTATTAAGTTGGTTTGTAAGGAGCAGCCTATTCCAATTATATCTAATCATTTACTTTATTATTTTTATCCTGTTTTTAATTTAATGATTTCTTTAGCTATTTGAGTAATTTTCCCCTACTTAACTTATATGTGTTCTTTCTCTTGTGGTTTCTTGTTTTTTGATGCTGTACTGGATTAGGTATTTATATTGTTATAATTGCTTGTTGACCTTCTAATTCAGATTATTCTCCATTAGGCTCCCTCCATTCTGTTGCTCAAACAATTTCATATGAAGTTAGTTTAGCTTTGACTTTATTGTCTCTAGTGATTTTAATTGGTAGTTTAACATGTATGATTTTATGAATTATCAACTTTATTGCTGATCTATTATTATTTCTTTTCCCTTAGCTTTAGCTTCTTTTGCTTCTTGTTTGGCCGAGACTAATTGTACCCCTTTCGATTTTGCTGAAGGTGTGTCTGAGTTAGTTTCAGGCTTTAATACTGAATATGGCGCAGGTGGTTTTACTTTAATTTTTTTTAGATGAGCATACTAGAATTGTTTTTATAAGTGTGTTGTTAGCTCTAATTCTTTTAGGTGGTGATTTTTACTCTTTCATATCTTTTATTAAGTTTGCTATTACATCTTTTGGTTTTGAGGTACTTTATCATGGTTTCATTATGATAAGCTGATATACTTAGTTTGAAAAAGTTTTCTACTTTTATCTTTAATTTTTTTATTTTCTTTGTTGGTTTAAAGATTTTATTTATCTCATTTATTTAGTGAAATTTTTAAAGAAAAGTTAATAGAAGAGTTAAACTTCCAGTTTTATGTTTTCAAAACATATGCTTTCCCTAAGCTAATTAACTTATTTATTCCTTAATTAGCTTATCTCATGCATTTGCAACATGGACATTAATTAAGAAGTATGTAAAGTAGATAATCGTTAAGATTTGTCCTGTTATGACATAAGGGTCTTCAACTGGTCGTTTACCAATTCATTTTAATAAACATACAACAACTACTATAATTCAGAATAGTATCTGATTGATAGGATAAAATTGGTTACCTCAGAATGCTTTTTGTTATAGAATGGTAAAATTATTAAGATTCTAATTGATAAGAATAGTGCAATAACTGCTCCTACCTACGATGTTATTAATACAAATGTGGTAGAATCTTTGAAAGTATAGTATGAGTGAAATGGAATTTTAATAAACATACAACAACTACTATAATTCAGAATAGTATCTGATTGATAGGTTAAAATTGGTTACCTCAGAATGCTTTTTGTTATAGAATGGTATAATTATTAAAATTCTAATTGATAAGAATAGTGCAATAACTGCTCCTACCTACGATGTTATTAATACAAATGTGGTAGAATCTTTGAAAGTATAGTATGAGTGAAATGGAATTTTTTTCAATATCTCCATTTGGTCCTAATGGGTTATTAGACCCTGTTTGATAAACAAAGAATAAGTGAATTGCTGCCATAGCTGCAATAATAAATGGTATTACAAAATGAAATAGATTTAATATGGAGTTATTAACAGCAAATCCTCCTTACACTCACTGAAATAAATCTGTTCCTAAGTATGGAATTGTAATTATGGAATTAATTAGTAATTACTATTGCACCTCAGAATGATATTTGGCCTCAAGGTAAAACATATCCTACAAATGCAGTTGCTATAGCTAAGAACAGAATTACTATACCAATTATTCAGGTGTGCATCTATATGTATAAATAATATCCATAGTAAATTCCTCATCCTACATGAAAATAAATGCAAATAAAAAAATATAGATGCTCCATTTTCATGTAAAGTTCGATTAATTCAACCTTTATTTACATCCTGACCGATGTGTACTACACTACTAAATGCTGTTTCAATATTTGATGTATAATGTATAGCTAAGAATAGTCCAGTTACGATTTGAATTACCAAAGATAATCCTAGTAAGGACCCAAAATTTCATCAAAATTAAATATTTGTTGGTGCAGGTAAATGAACTAGAGAGTTGTTAATAATTTTAATTAAAGGATGTCTTAATCATAAGGGTTTATTCATTAGTAAATTATCTTATTTTATAAATAGGCCCCTGGTTAATATTAGTAGTTATAACTACTGCTAACAGTGCTAACAATAAATAAATAAATATTATTATTGTAGTAATGAATGTTGGTCTATTATATACTTTTTCGAAGGATACTGCTATTTCTTCGTAATTGATTGAATTATCAATATTTAAAGTTTCGGTATTTCTGAAGAAGTCTATAAATATTGTTATGTCTAGGATAATTAACATTGATATAATAAAGAATCATATTTTTAAGTTGATAATTATGGTAATTCAGTTAGGTTGAAATATTTCGTTTGATGCAATTCTTGTAATATAAATAAATGGTACTAATATACCACCAACAAATGTTAATAACAAAATATATGATAGTTAATAGCTTTTCATTATTGTTCCTGTTATTAATCCAACTTGGAAAGATTGAAGGATAATGAAAAGTATAATTTATACTGGGTGTATTAATTTAATTAAATTAATATTTATGACATTTAACAGTGATATAATTATCATTTTAATAATTTTAGGGGTTACTTTATTTAAAATAACGGTTTTGGGGACCGATGATGAAAGCTTCCCACCTCTGAAGTTTTAAAACTGGCGGCTGGACTTATTTCTCGTTTACAAGACAAGTGTTTCTTTTAAACTATTAAAATTAATGTTTATATGCTGTGTTTTAACGTCTTTGTTGATATATTTTGCTGCTGTCTATGTTTTTTCTTCTAAACATAACCATTTGTTAATGGTTTTCTGAGATTACAGTATATTGTTCTTTCTTTATTTATGTTAATTATTGTTATTCTTATTGTATTTGATTACGATTATTTCTTTCCTTTTATTTTTTTAGTTTTATCTGTTTGTGGAGGTGCTTTGGGTCTTTCTATTTTGGTTTCAATAATTCGGTCCCATGGTATGATTTTTTTATTTCTCTTGGTTCATCTTTATGTTAAAGTATTTATTTATTACTATTTTTTTATCTGTCTTTGTTTATTACATAACTGTTGGTCGATGGTTCATTCTTTAATGTTTCTGTCGAGTTTTGTTTTTATAATTTGTGTATATTCATATGCTGATTTAAATATAATTATATATTATTTTGGTAGTTATTATTTTTCTTTTAGTTTAATTTTGTTGAGTTTTTGATTTTGCTCTTTAATAATTACTGCTACAGGTTCGGTTTATTTAAGTTCTTATCATTCTAATTTTTTTGTTTTTATGGTTTTAATTTTAATACTTATGCTCTAGTGTTCATTTGCTATATTAAGTCTTCTTTCGTTTTATGTTTTTTTAGGCTAGATTAGTTCCTACTTTGCTTTTGATTTTAGGTTGAGGTTATCAACATGAGCATTTGCAGGCTAGTGTTTATTTAATTTTTTATACTTTGGTTGCTAGATTGCCTTTGTTGTTGGTTTTATTTAAGGTTTATGATTTTTTAACGCTTTATTTTCCCCTTTATTGGTTTAATTTGGTTGTTATTATTTTATATTTTATGTCTTTATATATTTGGCCTTTTTAGTTAAGATGCCAATATTTTTAGTTCATTTACAACTTCCTAGGGCTCATATAGAGGCTCCTATTTTAGGTAGAGTTATTCTAGCTGGTGTTTTATTAAAGTTAGGTGGTTATGGTATTTTTGTGTTATAATGGTCATATCATATTTGGGTTTAAGGTTTAATTATTTTTGATTGTCTTTGGATTTATCTGGTGGATATATTGTGTGATTTATTTGTTTTTGTCAGGTTGATTTGAAGTCTTTAGTTGCATATTCTATAAGAATCGTTATTGGTGCATTGATGACTATAAATTGATGGTGTTGTATAGGTTCAGTTTCATTAATGGTTGGTCATAGTTTATGTTCTTCTGGACTGTTTTGTTTATCTAACATTATTTATGAACATTTAGGTGGACGAAAATGATTAAATAACAAGGATATAATTAATTTAATATATATATGTTTAATTATATATTTCACTATATATATATATATATATATATATATATATATATATATATATATATATATATATATATATATATATATATATACACTCCTGGAAATTGAAATAAGAACACTGTGAATTCATTGTCCCAGGAAGGGGAAGCTTTATTGACACATTCCTGGGGTGAGATACATCACATGAGCACACTGACAGAAACACAGGCACATAGACACAGGCAACAGAGCATGCACAATGTCGGCACTAGTACATGTATATCCACCTTTCGCAGCAATACAGGCTGCTATTCTCCCATGGAGACGATCGTAGAGATGCTGGATGTAGTCCTATGGAACGGCTTGCCATGCCATTTCCACCTGGCGCCTCAGTTGGACCAGCGTTCGTGCTGGACATGCAGACCGCGTGACACGACGCTTCATCCAGTCCCAAACCTGCTCAATGGGGGACAGATCCGGAGACCTTGCTGGCCAGGGTAGTTGACTTACACCTTCTAGAGCACGTTGGGTGGCACGGGATACATGCGGACGTGCATTGTCCTGTTGGAACAGCAAGTTCCCTTGCCGGTCTAGGAATGGTAGAACGATGGGTTCGATGACGGTTTGGATGTACCGTGCACTATTCAGTGTCCCCTCGACGATCACCAGAGGTGTACAGCCAGTGTAGGAGATCGCTCCCCACACCATGATGCCGGGTGTTGGCCCTGTGTGCCTCGGTCGTATGCAGTCCTGATTGTGGCGCTCACCTGCACGGCGCCAAACACGCATACGACTATCATTGGCACCAAGGCAGAAGCGACTCTCATCGCTGAAGACGACACGTCTCCATTCGTCCCTCCATTCACGCCTGTCGAGACACCACTGGAGGCAGGCTGCACGATGTTGGGGCGTGAGCGGAAGACGGTCTAACGGTGTGCGGGACCGTAGCCCAGCTTCATGGAGACGGTTGCGAATGGTCCTCGCCGATACCCCAGGAGCAAAAGTGTCCCTAATTTGCTGGGAAGTGGCAGTGCGGTCCCCTACGGCACTGCGTAGGATCCTACGGTCTTGGCGTGCATCCGTGCGTCGCTGCGTTTCGATCCCAGGTCGACGGGCACGTGCACCTTCCGCCGACCACTGGCGACAACATCGATGTTCTATGGAGACCTCACGCCCCACGTGTTGAGCAATTCGGCGGTACGTCCACCCGGCCTCCCGCATGCCCACTATACGCCCTCGCTCAAAGTCCGTCAACTGCACATACGGTTCACGTGCACGCTGTCGCGGCATGCTACCAGTGTTAAAGACTGCGATGGAGCTCCGTATGCCACGGCAAACTGGCTGACACTGACGGCGCCGGTGCACAAATGCTGCGCAGCTAGCGCCATTCGACGGCCAACACCGCGGTTCCTGGTGTGTCCGCTGTGCCGTGCGTGTGATCATTGCTTGTACAGCCCTCTCGCAGTGTCCGGAGCAAGTATGGTGGGTCTGACACACCGGTGTCAATGTGTTCTTTTTTCCATTTCCAGGAGTGTATATGTCAGATACTCACAGCCAGTGAAAACATGGGTCAACATGTGCCAAGAGGTCTTACTGACGCTCAACTCACCATTTAGGGCACTGCAGACCATAACATCTCGAGAAGCAAAATAGACAAGAGGGAAGTCCAGCCGGAGACAAGAGCCAAAAAGACCGGTACAAAGTGGATGCATGAAAGAAAGAAAGCCATGAGTGGGAAATGGTATCATGGTAAAGCCGCAGGAGGAACTGTAGAACATCCATGTGTTCCACAAAGGGTCTACTATATAGAGGGTGAGTCACCTAACATTACCGCTGGATATATTTCGTAAACCGCATCAAATACTAACAAATCGATTCCACAGATCGAATGTGAGGAGAGGGGCTGGTGTAACTGGTTAATACAAACAAAAAACATGCACAGAAGTATGTTTTTTAACACAAACCTACGTTTTTCTAAAATGAAACCCCATTAGTTTTGTTTGCCCATCTGAACGTATAAACAGATTCGTAATCAGTGCCACCGAGCGAGGTAGCGCAGTGGTTAGCACACTTGACTAACATTCGGGAGGACGATGGTTCAATCCCGTCTCCGGCCATCCTGATTTAGGTTTTCAGTGATTTCCCTAAATCGCTTCAGGCAAATGCCGGGATGGATTCTTTGAAAGGGCACGGCCGATTTCCTTCCCCATCTTTCCTTAACCCGAACTTGCGCTCCGTCTCTAATGACCTCGTTGTCGACGGGATGTTAAACACTAAAATCTCCTCCTCTCTCTCGTAATCAGTGCCGTTTGTTCTATTCTAAAATGTTAACTGCATCCGAAGATGTTGGTACCTAAAGTTGACACTTGAGTACCACTCCTCCGCTGTTCGACTGTGTATATCGGGGAGCACCGAATTACGTAGGGATCCAAAGGGAACGATGATGGACCTTCGGTACACATGCTAACACCTTTTTATTGGTCTTTTTCACTGACGCACATGTACATTACCATGAGGTTCAAAAATTGTTCAAATGGCTCTGAGCACTTTGGGACTTAACTGCTGTGGTCATCAGTCCCCTAGAACTTGAGAGGTGAGGTATACGTATACAAGTGCTTTCCGTTTTCAATTACGGAGTGGAATAGAGTGTGTCCCGACATGTCAGGCCAATATATGTTCAATGTGGTGGCCATCATTTGCTGCACACATTTGCAATCGCTGGCTTAATGAATGTCGTACACGCCGCAGTACATCTGGTGTAATGTCCCCGCAGGTTGCCACAATACGTTGTTTCATATCCTCTGAGGTTGTAGGCACGTCACGGTACACATTCTCCTTTAATGTACCCCACAGAAAGAAGTCCAGAGGTGTAAGATTAGGAGAACGGGCTGACCAATTTATGCGTCCTCCACATCCTATGAAACGCCTGTCGAACATCCTGTCAAGGGTCAGCCTAGTGTTAATTGCAGAATGTGCAGGTGCACCATCATGCTGACACCACATACGTCGACGCGTTTCCAGTGGGACATTTTCGAGCAACGTTGGCAGATCATTCTGTAGAAACGCGATGTATGTTGCAGCTGTTTATACCCCTACAATGACATGAGGACCAATGAGATGGTCGCCAATGATTCCGCACCATACATTTACAGTCCACGCTCGCTGTCGCTCTACCTGTCTGAGCCACCGAGGACTGTCCACGGACCAGTAATGCATGTCCCGTAGATTCACTGTCCCTTGGTTTGTGAAACCCTCTTCATCGGTAAACAAGTAGAACTGCAACGCATTCTCTGTTAATGCCCATTGACAGAATTGCACTCGATGATTAAAGTCATCACCATGTAATTGCTGTTGCAGTGACACATGAAATGGGTGAAAGCGGTGACGATGCAGTGTGCGCATGACACTACTTTGACTCAGTCCACCGGCTCTCGCAATGTCCCGTGTACTCATGTGTGGGTTCATGGCAACAGCAGTTAACACACCAACTGCACCCGCTTCTCCTGTGACGAGCCTGTTACGGACCCGTTTGCGTGCTACGACCATACCTGTTGCATACAGTTGGCGGTAGATGTTTCGCAATGTGCTGCACGTTGGATTATCTCTGTCCGGGTACCGTTATGCATAGGCTTCAGTTGCATTTCGTCGACACTCGCCATAGATGAGTATCATCTCCGCCTTTTCAGAGTTCGAATACATCATGGCCACAGTTCCTACAACACTACAGTATCACAGACGTCTGGCAACACGGTGTACTACAGTTGGTCTGCGTGCGGAGACGAATGCAGAATAACAATAGCAGCAAGCGCTACATGCGGATACTGCGACAGCTAGACCAAACCACAACAATGCACTACAGCCACACTCGTAAACATGTCCCTGCAGATGCTCCTCGCCGACCGTGGCTCGTGTTTGTTAGAACACGCAACTTAACGTCGGAGGTTTCAAGAGTCAACTTTAGGTTACAATATCTCCTGATGTAATTAACATTTTACAATGCAACAAACGGCACTGATTACGTATTTGTTTATATGTTCAGATGTGCTAACAAAACTAGCCCCTCTCCTCACGTTCGGTCCGTGGAATCGGTTCGACAGTATGTAGTATGGTTTACGAAATATATCCAGCTGTAACGTTAGGTGACTCACCCTTTATATGGATGGATAGATGTATATACAGGGAAAGAGAGAGTGGGTGAGGGAGGGAGGAGAGAAGGGAGAGACAGAGAGAGAGGGAGGGAGAGGGTTGGAGGGAGGGAGGGGAGAAGGGGATAGACAGAGACAGAGAGAGAGAGAGAGAGAGTGAGTGAACGTGGGGGGGGGGGGGGGGAGGCTAGGGATTAGCGGCCGGATAAGAAAAGTAAAACAATGTAACTGAACTGTCATGTGGGTGGCTGACGACATGTTAAGAGACATGAGGAAATGTAACTGTTGCATTCGCCAAATACCCTTGGCGTCAAACTGAGTGTGGCAGGAAGAGAACCCCCTACCACCGAAAGTAGTTGCCGTCAATGAGGTGGCTTGCTTGCAACCAGCAACTACATAGTCCAAATACTATTAGGCAAACTATGCAAAACTGAAGGCAAACAGATTAGCAACAATTTACAATAATTTGTTAATGTTAACAATACATTATGGAACGTCAGAGTCAAGATGATGCATGGCAATTTAGCTAAATGTCCACATGCTGTAATATATCTTTGAATGGTCTAGTCATGAATACAGTGAACGTTGACTAATACAACTTGTACAATGGCCTGTTAGTACTTTCTTGGTGGCGACTGTAAGTGAGTCCTGGTACTGTAGAAGTTAACTGTTGACATACTCTGTCTCAGTGGAGCCTAGTGTCCGCTTATGTCAGAGAGTTACTGAAGTTAACGAGGCCACTCACAGGCACCAGCTTAGCATTCTTACATTGCAGCCGTCATTTGCCTGTTAATCCTGTGTTTGTGCTTAGTAAACTGTCTGAAATATCTGATAAAACGTTTCATACAGAATGACTTAACACATGGAAATAAAGTTCACTTGGACTCCGTATCCTTGTTGTTAAAAAAAAAGTATAAAAATGAGGTCGCTAGTTCATGATAAGATGGAGAGTAGAACTATTCAACTCTAAGCTAGACGAATGCAAAAACCAAAAAGACGTGGAGAGTAAGGTAGAAAAAATTGCAGAAGACACACACAGAGTCTGTTCCTGGAAACGTAAAACAAGTACCGAAAGTGAAAAACTTTGGGAACTGTAAGCCAGTGTCACTATCTGCTATTTCGTGAATTTCATGCAACTTTCTTCAGTCGAAATCTTGACACATTTCCGCTCATACTTGTAAGAAACGAACGCTAAGTTTTTGAATATATATTTACAGGGTGTTTCAAAAATGACCGGTATATTTGAAACGGCAATACAAACTAAACGAGCAGCGATAGAAATATACCGTTTGTTGCAATATGCTTGGGACAACAGTACATTTTCAGGCAGACAAACTTTCGAAATTACAGTAGTTACAATTGTCAACGACAGATGGCGCTGCGGTCTGAGAAACTCTATAGTACGATATTTTCCACATATCCACCATGCGTAGCAATAATATGGCGTAGTCTCTGAATGAAATTACCCGAAACCTTTGACAACGTGTCTGGCGGAATGGCTTCACATGCAGATGAGATGTACTGCTTCAGCTGTTCAATTGTTTCTGGATTCTGGTCTTTCAAGTGTCCCCACAGAAAGAAGTCACAGGGGTTCACGTCTGGCGAATAGGGAGGCCAATCCACGCCGACTCCTGTATGTTTCGGATAGCCCAAAAGCAATCACACGATCATCGAAATATTCATTCAGGAAATTAAAGACGTCGGCCGTGCGATGTGGCCGGGCACCATCTTGCATAAACCACGAGGTGTTCGCAGTGTCGTCTAAGGCAGTTTGTACCGCCACAAATTCACAAAGAATGTCCAGATAGCGTGATGCAGTAATCGTTTCGGATCTGAAAAATGGGCCAATGATTCCTTTGGAAGAAATGGCGGCCCAGACCAGTAGTTTTTGAGGATGCAGGGACGATGGGACTGCAACATGGGGCTTTTCGGTTCCCCATATGCGCCAGTTCTGTTTATTGACGAAGCCGTCCAGGTAAAAATAAGCTTCGTCAGTAAACCAAATGCTGCCCACATGCATATCGCCGTCATCAATCCTGTGCCCTATATCGTTTTCGAATGTCTCTCGTGCACCAATGGTAGCGGCGTTGAGGGGTTGCCGCGTTTGGATAGAGGTGTAAACTCTGGCACATGAGACGATACGTGGACGTTGGCGTCATTTGGACCGCAGCTGCAACACGGCGAACGGAAACCCGAGGCCGCTGTTGGATCACCTGCTGCACTAGCTGCACGTTGCCCTCTGTGGTTGCCTTACGTGGTCGCCCTACCTTTCTAGCACGTTCATCCGTCACGTTCCCAGTCCGTTGAAATTTTTCAAACAGATCCTTTATTGTATCGCTTTTCGGTCCTTTGGTTACATTAAACCTCCGTTGAAAACTTCGTCTTGTTGCAACAACTCTATGCTCTAGGCGGTGGAATTCCAACACCAGAAAAATCCTCTGTTCTAAGGAATAAACCATGTTGTCCACAGCACACTTGCACGTTGTGAACAGCACACGCTTACAGCAGAAAGGCGACATACAGAATGGCGCACGCACAGACTGCGTTGTCTTCTATATCTTTCACATCACTTGCCGCGCCATCTGTTGTTGAAAATTGTAACTACTGTAATTTCGAAAGTTTGTCCGCCTGAAAATGTACTGTTGTCCCAAGAATATTGCAATAAACGGGGTATTTCTATCGCTGCTCGTTTAGTTTTTATTGCCGTTTCAAATGTACCGGTCATTTTTGAAACACCTTGTACAACTTCCCCTCTTTTGATCGAGACCTAATTCAGCAAGCTAGGATACTGCATTTATTTAAGAGATACTTAATTGCTCAGTAGGAACTGTGAAATAAACATCCTTTCATTTTTTTCTTGGGCTTTCTTTCGTTGTCTCTTATACCCTTTAAATCATAGGCCAGTATTCATATTTGGCCCTGAAAATGACCGTCTCGTTTCCTCACTTCCCCGTTACGGTGAGGTAGGGGCTTGGTTTATATACGCTTTTGACAACAATTTGCGTTACGTAAGAAGGAAACATAACATGTTGTGTGCGCCCTGTATGGCGCCTCGCAGTAACTGTGTAGCACCCCCCCCCCCAAACCCCCCCCCCCCCATCACCCCCGGAGGTTGGCCATGGGGTGGGGTGTAATGTCCTCACTCTGTATGGCTGTGTACCGCATCTTCTGGCGGACGTAGCTTTTAGATTGTTGACGGTTCTTTGTAACGGTAAATGCAATTTCTCCAAACTTTTTGGACACTGTTTTCTTTTTCGGTCGACTCTCAAGCCTTTCGAAGCGTCGAGTTCTGTTCGTAAATAACCGAGGAAATAAGAAGGGATTGTTAATCAGTGTGTGCTCGCATTACGCCGTCCGAGAAACACCAGGCACGACCCAGGTGGCTCTGCCTTCCGTCGAGGGCTTCGGATGGATGTTATTAATACGGTTCCGGGGTCGCGCGCACGACCTGCGCTGTAGCTTGGATTACTGCGTCGTTAGCCGGCTGCGTTGCTGCGCGTGAGGCGCAGCGTAGCCTAGTTCTCTTCCGGCAGAAAAAAGAACACTTCACGAGCAAAGGTAATCATCTTCGTGGGCGCCGAACTTCCATTAACCTCTCGCTACATCTTTCATTCAGAAGCGGTGTATTGTACGTGCCGCTTTACTGCAGTCTTTCAGGAGGCCACCAGTCTCATACGAATATCTCAGACTAGATTCCATGAACCAAGGTGCAGCCAAGTGTATCGAGGCATAAACATGAAATTGGTGGTGAATATCGTTTATGAATCCATCTTTTACTTACTGCCACATTGGCTTGATACTGAGGAAAGGAAGGAAGGAAGCCAGAGTTTAACGTCCCGTTGACATAGAGGTCACTGCAGACAGAATACAATCTAAAATTACGAAATGCTGGAGAAAGAAATCGGCTGTACCTTTCCAAAGCAATCACACCAGCATTTACAGAGCGATTTTGGGGAAATCATAGGAAATTTATATCTGAAATGATACTTAAATCAAGAACCTAAGATGCTGACATGGGCTGATATACATCAACTGGGACAGTTGAAAATGCGTGCTCCGACCGGAACTCGAACCCGAGATCTCTCGCTTACATGGTAGACGCTCTAACCATCTTCTTTTTCTTTTCTTTTTGTTCCTTGTTGATAGTTGTGTTTGGTCGTTGTGGACATCACATGATATCCGTTCAAGTTCGTTTATTGATCCTTCCACTCAGTTTCTTATTTTTATTACAGATGTCAACCATCTCTCTGACCAAACACGCTGAGCTACTGTGCCGGCACACTCTATCCATCTGAGCCACGAAGGGCACAGAGGATAGTGCGACTGCAAGGATTTATCCCTTGGGCGCCCCCTGTGAGACCCACATTCGCAACTTAATGTCCACACATTACATTCAAAAAATGGTTCAAAATGAGACTGATAAAAAGCGCGGTCTAGGAAGTATGAACAAGTAGTGTGTAAGGAGTCAGGCAAATCGAACACCTTCCAAGAAACCCCTGACATGATAAGCAAATCCAGTAGTATGTTACATAGCTCCGAATAAATCGTGACATTAAATTAACCAAAGTAATACGAGTAACGAGTGAGCAAATGGAATACCACAGTCTAACACAAGAACGCCTAAATGCATATCATACCTTCCCACCGTGAGACAGACACAGTTCCGAGGGGCGAAACGAGAACAGAAGCCGAGAGCAGAACCGTGTGGAGCTAGAAGGCCCTACGATAAGGGACGGACTGGACACCCACGTCGCCAGCTAACCACTAGGACAAATCCAGCTGCAAGTTTTAGCATTGGACTTTTTCGCGTCTCTGTTACGTTAGGATCACTCCCCAGCCCATGTTAAAAGATAGAGCCCTCCAGAAGAAAAGTATAGATCTTACGATAACGCTAAAAGGACCACACCAGCTGTAATTTTTAACGTGAGACTTTTTCGCGTCTCTGTTACGTTGCAAACTTTAAAAACATTGCCCCACCACGAAAAGTATAATGTTTCTCATTGGATAGACAAAATTTTTGTAGGCAGAGCTTAAGGTTAACATTGAGACCCTGATTGGTCAGATGAAAACACAGTCAGATAGCTTTTTTAAACTAACTTCGATAAATTGTAGTAAGGTGAAGTTAGGAGAAAGTTGCTTGCGAGACGGCGAGGTGAGTGGAGCTGCGCCGGCCGCCATTCCATGACGAACACCGACAAGGTAATGAACGCATGCAATGCCGCATTTTTGAACGCATAAGGCTTCACTCAGAACTTCAGAAGTCTCATCTGTTACATCCCCTTTTTACGTAATAGTAGTGTTGATAGTCAATGAAATGTCATGGTGTTCACATTTGCCACTTGAAGTAAAAATCTGAAACGCGATGATTTTTCTGTTATATAGTTATTGAGAAGCCACATCAGCCACTGTAATTTATGACAAGTTACATAAGTAATTAAAGATAATTGAGGGTCACTGTAGATCATTTTGATAGTTTTTCTCTTTTGTGAAACTTAATTTAAACCTAGATTATAGATGTGATATGGAATAGCTCATCCTTCGATCCATTGTAGAACTTGGAAACCCACTCAGGGAATATTCATTCACATTTTTTGTTGAACGCAGTTGGTTTTTACCATCCTGTATTAAAACATTTCCTTTTATCAATAGTGTAATTTATAAACAATGTTTTGTGAGTAGAATAAAATTTCCAATGGTAAACTTAAGTGCTTTTTCGACGTTATTTTACCAGCTAACTAAAAATAGGAAAGCCTTGAACCCCTTCCACTAAATTTAGTTAGTATTAAGAGTCTTTTACAGGGAGTGCAGTGGAGCTGACGCTGAGATCATTTAGTATTTGGTTATATCATCGCTAGTCTCACTGCACTCTTCTGAATTCTACATGTCATGTGTGGTCTGGCGTCTCCTTACCAGCAACAGGTCCCAGATTCAAACTAGTCAATTCCCTAAAAAACACGCTCAGAGCGTCGTTGCGCGAAAGTGGTAGGGAGACATGATATAGAACAAACAGACACCACGCAGAATGTTAGAAAATAGTGCCCCTGCCAGGATGGTAAAATACCATGATTGATGGTCGACCACATGCCTAACTAGGTCAGAAAAATATCCTAGTGAAAAATTTTAGGAGTAAAATACATAGTCGAAAACAGTAGCTGCAGCGATAGATAGTAAGAAAGTATTCAATACAGACATTCTAGCGGTGACAGTAGCATAATTAATTTATGAATTTTAATATTGTTAGAATTAAGTTGTCTCGCCAATGCAAGCGCACAGGTGGCGGTACATCGTTGACAAGTTGGTTCTGACCCAACAAGTAAGTGAATTGTCTTTCAAGTCGTGTGAACAAAAAGTTTATGAAACGCGTCAGATCGTATGAGCGCATGTTGACGCGAAGTAGGGCGCGTGAATTGCTTTTAAAACAGAAAATAATGGATTCGGAAAGATTAGCAATGGCAGATCGAGACCTTGACCGAATTGAGGTAGAGACCCAGCATTAAAATGGACAGAGAATAGAGGACAGTAAAACAGACGAGGCAGTATCGCGAGAAATAGGACATATAACGCACTATAACGAGGATAACGTACGCCAAGGCACAGAAAATCTAGGTCAGCATACGCAGCGGAGCAGGAAAGGAGAGAGACAGGCGATGAGGATTCTAACTTGCATCTTGAATACGTAGAACCCATAGTACAAGTAATCAGACTCCCTCACCACAGACTACAAGGAATGCTAGCAGAAACGTGTCACCGCACAGTTCAATGCAATCGGTTGCGAACCTACACTTGGGCGAAAACACAGAGAGTAGGACGTCGGAAGAAAACGCAATAGGATCCACCAATCTGGCAGAATTATTACAATTAATGACGGAAACCATGACAAGACAAAATAAAGAAATTGCGAACCAAATTAAAATTCAGAATGCAGAAATTACGAAACAAAATGCAGAAACCACGAGACAAATGTGTGCGATTAAAGAACAAAACAAAAAAATTGAGTTACACCTAAGTCATATTGAAGACGAGGCAAAAGAATCTCGAGAAGTGATAGGAAACTTAATAACAGGTTACAATCAATTGAGAACAGACATTGACAAGGTACAAGTGGACGTACAAACATTGCGTAATGACACTCAGGACGAGATCAAAACATTAAGTAACAGCACCCAGGGGGAAGTCAAGAAACTAGAGAAACAGATAAACGAAATTACTAGACAAGCAGCAGGTACAGCGATTGAAATTGTTGAAAACAGTGTGTTACACAAATGTATCACAAAAGCAGCGCTGAAAAGATATGATAACCGCATGGTCAAAATAGAAGTGCAAACGAAGCGACAATTTCAGAAATTGCGAACAGAGTTGTTGCAAACCACTGAAGAACGTAGTGAACAGGATCGAACATGCACAGAGTCTGCAACTACATCCGTATCTGTAACAGCACCGGAAAAACAAGCAATTAATGAAGATATTACGCATTTGCGATTCCAATCACAGGCGGAAAGTAACGTACGTGAAATCAGACCGCCTGCACAGCAACAAACACGGTTCGAAATTCTTGATGAACAAACGTCATCACAAACACATGCGGAACCACAAATGCTTTCAAGGCAGCTTGCATCCTGCAATGAAGCGGCAAGGTTAGCCAGACAAGATACCGAATCAATACCTGACAATGGAAAACCAGATCGCGAAGAGTACAGTGCAATGCATTCAGCTACACGCTCACAACCGATGGAAGAAAATTATTGCGTACCACTCCAACGATACTACGCAAGGGTAGGCGAAAGTTACAGTGGACAATATCCAATGGATCTACCACAACCGGAAAGAACGACGGGAAAAATGATCAGAAACAAAAGTGCCGAAGAATCGCGAATTTCACATGGAACTATGACGCAGTACGACAACGATCATTTCCTCACAGTCAGAAAATTTCAACAACTTCGAGAAGAAAACTCATTACATCCACGAACCTTTATTGATCAATTCCGAGTAGGATTACCAGAACACTGGACGCTAGCACTCAAATTAGACTTTATATGTGCACACATGTCAGGAACAGTCGCAGAAACCATGCAGAATGTTGCAGCGTCATGCCGATCGTACGAAGATTTCAGAGAGAAGTTTTTCTCACGATATTGGTCCAGCGAAGCACAGAACAGAGTGAAGTACGAATTATTACAGAACCCATATTTTAAAATTCAGGAGAGAAGAGTCCCGTGAAATTTTTCGAATTAATGGCAAAGAAAAATCAATGCTTAGATGTACCATACAGTGGCGGAGAGTTGATTAAATTATGCGCGATGAAGCTACCATTGAAATACCAGCAATCATTAGTAGGTCGCGGAGGCAATGACATCGAAGCATTTAAAGGTATTCTAAGGGAACTAGCGTTCATATTTTTGGAAGATGACGCAAGAAAAAGACGAAGCGCCCGTGAAAACGAAAGCAAAAAGCAGTGGAATCCACAAGACACAGTACGAAGAAACAATAATTACGAACCATATGAAAACTTCGCACCAAGAAACGACAATATATTTCAACAAAGAACCGGTTATGGATTTCGAAGATAATATGGCAATAACTATAATTCACCCAGGAACGGCAACAACTATGACAGAGGGAATAACGACAACCGGAACGGGTACTGGAGAACCAATTGACCGACAAATCGTCAACAAAGAAATCACTATCAACAAGCTGAACAAGAAAAGAGAATACAGATAGAAGAGGTGGAGGTAAGGCCACCAAACCCCGATAAACGTTCGAATTGACAGCTAAGCGGCTATGCCAAAGAGAATGACGCACAGACCCAGGACAATTGCAGCACTTTGAACAGAGAAGTAAAAATCTTATCACGAGAAGAGAAGAAGGAAGAAACAAATCCGCAGGGACCAGATGAAAACGAAGACAAGAAAATAACAATATCATGTTGGGACGAAATTAAGTGGGAGAATACTGATGAGGAAGATGAATTACCAGAGGCATGCACAACGAATGTAGGAGGAAAGGACGAAGTAATGAGTATTGCAGAGCTATTTGAGATGGAAACCAGGGAAAGCGAATTCAATGAGGATAATGCGCAGTCGACAGACGTTGAAAATAAGTTACAAGTGGGCACACAACCCAACGTATATAATGAAGGAAGTTATGAAGCGATAGTTAGAGCATTTAGATGCGATTATGTGGAAGTAGCGACGTAGAAGGAGAAGACAGACGAGGATGAGGAAAAAGTAAAGGATGTAGAAGAAAGCGTAAATGAAGGAAGAAATAGAGAAGAGGAAATAAAATAGAGAGAAGTAGCAGTCGAAGCTTATCCTACAGAAAGTTCGAATTCACAAGGGAAATTTCTAAAAAGACTCATGTATGATTCAGTGGAGGATTCGCTGATGCAAGAAGAAGAACAGAACCAACCCTTTCAAATTCAAGCAATTGTGAAGGACATGGTAAAGCATATCCCAGTGAATATTGTAATAGTCAACTGACTGTGATCTCAGAAAATTTATTCATGCAGTGTAATGCCATAAGGAATTGTCAGTTCTGAAAGCACGTAAGATTGAAGTAAGAGGTCCTATTAGAAACAATGCTGCGGAAGTTACGAGACAAACAAGGTTAACTCTTTCGTGCCAAGGTCAAAAGATCGAAGCCAACTTCGTGATTATACCTAAACTAACTGTAGATTTGATTATAGGTGCAGATTTTTTAAATGAGAAACGAGCGATAATAGATATGGGGAAAGGTAGCGTAACATTCTGGAATGTCACACTTCTCTTTGAGCAAACGCTAAAATTAGAAGAAATACCAGTTATAAACAAACAATTAAGAATGATGCGAGATAAAGAGGATGAAGAATTAGAATGGTATGCACAAAAGGGGGAATCGCCTCAACTCATGTTAGAAGTCCACAAAGAAATCGACGAAAAATTGCAAGAAGTTCACGGTATTTCGGTATACAGTAAAAGAGAATTAGAGGGTATTTTACGAGATAAAGCAGAGGTATTTTTACCTAAGACTGGCACTATTAAACACTTTCAGTACAAGTTTGAAGTAAAACAGCACAAACAATTTAGAGTGCCACCCTATACAATCCCATTAAGCTACAGGAATAAAGTATTCCAGGAGATATCTAAAATGTTAGGTTCCGAGACAGATCAACACAATCATAATCTCTGAGACAGATCGCCCAGAAAAATTAGAGGAATTGATACAAAACTTCCACGGTGCTAGGATACTTTCATCAGTTGATTTACGGAGTAGTTTCTGGCAAATAGAATTGGCCCCAGAATGTAGAAAATTTACAGCATTTTTCGTATTCGGTAGATGTTACCAGTTTAAGCGATTGCCATTTGGTTTAAACATATCATCAGCAGAGTTTATTAGGGGATTTAATACTATACTCAGTCCTGAAATTTTACAAAAAATTACTTGTTATGTTGATGATGTGATTATAGCAGAACCCTCTTGGGAACATCACAACGACACATTAAATCAGTTTTTTCAGATCATGAAAGAGCATGTGGTCACAGTAAATATAACAAAATCCAAATTTGGAAGGCGAGAGGTCAAATTTCTAGGACAAAGGGGTAATGCCCGACCCAGAAAAACTAACAACAATCAAAGAATTCTGTACTCTATATAATAAGAAAACTCTTAGAGGATTTCTAGGTCTCACCGGATTCTATAAAAAAATTATTTGGATCGACTCTCTCTCAACACCACGCCTATGTGCATTATTTGGAAAAAACAGGCCATGGGTATGGGATCAACAAGCCAATGAAGAATTTTTAAAAGTGAAAAACGCACTAACAACAGCACCGATTTTAGCACATCCTGATCTAACACAAAATTTTTGTATGGCCACTGATAGCGCGAAAACAGGTTTAGGAGTTGTTTTATTCCAAGAATACGAACAGGCAGGGCTAAGATCATATAGAACAATTGCATTTGCCAGTCGGGTACTCACAAAAAGCGAGAAAAACTATTCAATCACGCAGCTGGAAGCATTGGCCATTGTATGGGGCTTCTAGCGTTTTCGATACTTCCTATTCGGAAGAAAAACAAATGCATACACTTACCACAAAGCATTAGAATTTCTGTTATCCGCCAAACTAATTCATGGGAGGTTAGCCAGATGGATGTTAATACACATGCCAGGACCAGCGAATGTATTAGCAGATGCCTTACTATGATGTCCACATGGTGCATCCAATAACATAGGTTTGGAAGCAGCAGAAGACCAGTTTACAATTTACTACATGAAACAAGTACCTTTCGAAAACTACATTACGACAGCATTGAAAAACATAGGCAAAGAACAGGACAAGGATCCCGAAATACTAGGAATCAGACTTTCCAGACTTTCGACAGCACTATCTCGTAAAAAACAATGTTTTATTTTTTAGACTAAATGTTGCAATGAATGAATGGTGAATTTATATTCCAGATGAACTAATTAATAAGTACATATGGTATACACATTTAAGTAATGGCCACATTGGACCAAAGAAATGCTTCTTAAAAATAAAACAAACAAGCCATTTTACTAATATGGAAAGACGAATTAGAACAGTATTAGTCAAATGCAAAAAATGTATGAGGACTAAACACGTCACTTTCCAAACCAAACCGCCTATGTTTCCAATAATCCCTAAAAGACTAAAACAAATAGCTGCAACAGATTTGATGGGGCCCCCAACACACAAAAAATGGATATATTTTCATATTTGTCGATTTGGATCTTACTTCTAAATATGTTACCTTGACACCATTAAAACGGGCAACACGTCTTACTATAAGTAAAGCATTTAGACAAGATTTTCTCAGACAAGTAGGTCGAGTGGAACGAATAATTTCGGATAATGGCCCACAATAAAAATCAGTGCAATGGCAGAACACGTTAAAACAACACAAAATAAAACCCATCTACATATCTAAGTACAAACCTAGCGTAAATCCAGCAGAACGATCTATGAAGGACTTGGGCACCTTATGCCGATTATATGCAGGCAAAAGACACAACACTTGGAATATATACCTTAAAGATTTTCAAGAAGTAATAAATGAAATGCCACGTAGCACTACACTACTACCTCCAGTTACTGTACTTAAAAATATTGAACCCCCAAACATAACAAGAGTAAATATTAGATTTCCTATTGTACCACACAGATAGCACAAACAAGTCATAGCAACAGCACTTTCCAACATCAGAAAGGCACCCATTAGAAGAAAAGAAAGAGGAGATAGAACAGCAATTAAAAGAACATTCTCAGTAGGCCAGAAAGTATTTGTAAAAACACACCATCTCTCAAGCAAACAGAAACACAAAATACATAAGTTTTACACTGCATGCAAAGGACCTGTCGTAATTAGCCGAATTGCTCATGATAATGCTGTGGAACTAATGAATCCAAAAACAGGCAAAACTTTAGGACTTCACCATGTGAGCCATATCAAAAAGTTTGAAGATTAATTTTATTACTGGTAAATAATCAGCACAGTATTTCAAGATTATGTTGCAGATAAGATCGTCAGGAGAAAGAAGAATGAAGAGAGAGGAAGGTGGGAAAAAGAAAGTAGTTTCAATAATAACACCAATAGTACCGTAGATTATGGTGAAGGGATAAAGTGTAAATAGTCTAACAGCATGAAATACTGAAATGCTATACACCGCAACACTACACAAAAATAAAAAACGAATTTGAGGATTGTTGAGTAGACGTTAAAACTCAAAATATCTTAGAATTGTAACATGGAAAGGGCGCCGAAATCTTTAAGCTTTTTATGAAGGCATAAAACAATGTAGGTACTAGACATATGTTAGATGATTATAAGTAAAACTTTTTGTATGAACCATTGTAAAAACTCTAGCATGGACGAGATGAAACGATCCACAAAGTTGCAATGAAAGAAGTATCAAGAAATAAAAGGACGTAATTAGCAAGACACGATTCCTACAAGGCAGAAGCGTCGAGAGAAGGGGCTGTATATCTGCTGGGACAGAACACGAAACCCTGCAGAGACACGACAGGACACCAAACGCCAGAAGAGACCGGTGCAGGGACTGACAAGCAAACACCGGACTTTCACCCATCTCTCGCAAACCCATGAGCGCCCCGACTCCACGGAGCGAGCAAAAAAAAAAAAAAAAAAAAAAAAAACGGCCCGACGAGAAGACAATCTTGGGCAAGCCACCACTGGCAAAAAATATGTGTAACAGTCACACTACTGCTATTAAACAGCACGCTGATGCACGAAACTGAAGAAAACTTCCACAAAGTAAAAATGACACGCCCAAACAATTTATCAATCTGTTACTAGGAGGAGAACTTCAAAGCGACTAGTTATCAATAAATATTTCCATATCCTGCCCAGAGAACAACCAAGAAGCAAGTAAGAAGCAGAGAAAAAGCAGGAAGAACAGAAGTTGAAGATTCGCAAGATTGAGACCAAGAAAGAAGATGGGTGAAGAATAGACGACATACCTTCCTAAATTCCTATCCTATTGTAAACTAGTCGCCTGTGAAGTGTTACAACGAAAAACGAGCGCTTTCAGCGACACATAACGATGACTTTCACGCATACAAAGCCAGTAAACCACGAGATTCTGCTCTCACAGCTCCATTCCATTATGGGACCTCCACAACAGCAACACACACCTGCAAAGCCAACTAGGAACGACGAAAGAAGCTGTACATCAAATACTTTCCCATATCCATCTCGCTCAAGTCCATCACCCTCATGCAAAAACATTCGCCAACCTCATCCTTAAACATTCATAGGATTGTGTGAATGTGTGAAATCAAATTATGTGATGTAGGAATTGTGCAAAAGAAACATGTGAAAAACTAAATAAGTTAAGCACACCAGACAGCTAATAAACTACAAAATAACAGTCATTCACTATGGACTTAAGTAAAAAATAGTCTATTGATAAAAATAAATCATTAGTTTTGAAATGGACAGTATATAAAGAAACAATATGCCACTTATTTTCTCCTCATAAAAATAAAAGAATAACTATATTTTACTTATTTTGTCTGTAAAAAGAATAAAAAAATTATCTTGTTGGATGTTTTCCCTTTTTTTAAAGATTTGTACCATTTGTTAGGATAATATCTCAATACCTATGTATGTTTATTTCTTTGTCAAAGCAATTCTTGGAAATAATTCTTATTTGTTAGTGTAACAATGTTGAAATGAGTGTCTAGAAAAACAGTTTACTTGTACATGATATTTAGAAAATGTGTTAGGAATAGATTTTACTTAATTACTACATTTATAAAAACAATATTTCTAAGAAAATCGATGTGAAAAACTCCTCACTTTCGATAACAAACTTCTTAAAAAACATACTTCACACTTAAATAAAGAAAGAAAATAATTAAAAATTAATAATAGCATAAAAATATTCTTCTCTTGTCATTTGTAACTATAATGTGGAAGAATGTAAAAACATAAATTAGTAATACAAACAAGCATAGAACAGATTAACGTGGCAGAACAGTACACAACAAAATTTAGATAAATTAGACAATTATTGACTGACTTAGACAACGATTCAATCATTGCCTAAATTCAGTGCAAAAATTAAGTTCCAAGGGTGGTGATATGTAAGGGGTCAGGCAAATCCAACACCTTCCATGAATACCTTGACATGATAAGAAAATCCAGTAATATGTCACATAGCTCCGAATACATCGTGACATTAAATTAACGAAAGTAATACGAGTAACGAGTGAGCAAATGGAATACCACAGACTAACACAAGAATGTCTAAATGCATGTCATACCTTCCGATCGTGAGACAGACGCAGTTCCGAGGGAATAAACGAGAACAGAAGCCGAGAGCAGAACCATGTTAAGCTAGAAGGCCCTGTGATAAGGGACGGACTGGACACCCACGTCGCCACCTAACCACTAGGACAACCCCAGCTGCAAGTTTTAGCGTGGGACTTTTTCGCGTCTCTGTTACGTTAGGACCACCCCCCAGCCCATGTTGAAAGCTAGAGCCCTCTAGAAGAATCGTATAGATCTTACGATAACACCAAAAGGGCTACACCACCCGCAAGTTTTAACGTGAGACTTTTTGACGTTTCTGTTACGTTAGGACCACCCCCAGCCCATGTTAAAAGATAGAGCCCTCCAGAAGAACAGTATAGATCTTACGATAACGCTAAAAGGACCACACCAGCTGCAAGTTTTAGCGTGAGACCCCTATGCGTCTCTGTTACATTGCAAACTTTAAAAACATTACCTCACCACGAAAAGTATAACGTTTCTTATTGGATAGACAACATTTTTGTAGGCGGAGCTTAAGGTTAACATTGAGACCCTGATTGGTCAGATGAAAACACAGCCAGACAGTTTTTTTAAACCAACTTCGGTAAATTGTAGTAAGGAGGAGTTAGGAGAGAGCTGCTTGCGCGACGGCGAGGTGAGCGGAGCTGCGCCGACCGTCGCGCCCTGATGAACACCGACAAGATAATGAACGCTCGCGATGCCGCACTTTTGAACGCATAAGGCTTCACTCAGAACTTAAGAAGTCTCACCTGTTACATCCCCTTATTACGTAATACTAGTGTCGATCGTCAATTAAATATCATGGTGTTCACATTTGCCACTTGAAGTAAAAATCTGAAACGCGATTATTTTTCTGTCATATAGTTATTGAGAAGCTGCATCAGCCACTGTAATGTACGACAAGTTAGATAAGTAATTAAAGATAATTGATGGTCACTGTAGATTATGTTGACAGTTTTTCTCTTTTGTGAAACTTAATTTAAACCTAGATTATATATGTGATATTGCATAGGTCATCCTTCGATCCATTGTAGAACTTGGAAACCCACTCAGGGAATATTCATTCACATTTTTTGTTAAACGCAGTTGGTTTTTACCATCCTGTATTAAAACATTTCCTTTTATCAATAGTGTAATTTATAAACAATGTTTTGTGAGTAGAATAAAATTTCCAATGGTAAACTTAAGTGCTTTTTCGACGTTATTTTACCAGCTAACTAAAAATAGGTAAGCCTTGAACCTCTTCCACTAAATTTAGTTAGTATCAAGATTCTTTTACAGGGAGTGCAGTGGATCTGACGCTGAAATCATTACGTATTTGGTTATATCATCGCTAGTCTCACTGAGCTCTTCTGCGTTCTACATGGGGTGTGTGGTCTGGCGTCTCCTTACCAGCAACTGGTCCCAGGTTCAAACTAGTCCATTCCCTAAAAAAGACTCTCAGAGCGTCGTTGTGCGAAAGTGGTAGGGAGACACGATATAGAACAAACAGACACCACGCAGAATGTTAGAAGCGTCGCCATGTTTCTTCGACGAACAGAATGGGCGTATAGTACAACATATCGTACAACAAATGTGACTGTCTATATACGGGAACCGGAGGTAACTTGAAACTATACCTTTACCAAGGACTTAACGCTGTTCAGAAGGGAGAAATTAAATTGTTGGTGGCGGCGTACTTGTTTCTGTGACAAATAATATATATTATAGTGAAACTGAAGTAAATAGTTGCTGGTATCATGGGTAGAAGTTAAACACGACAGCCGATATAAATCAATTGTTGATTCCTTTTAAATACCCCTGACTGACAACATTTTTTTTTCCTTTATGGGTCGTCAGTCTTCTGAGTGGTTTGAAACATCCTGCCATGGATTCCCATGCTGTCCCAATCTCTGCATCTCAGAGTAGCAATTGCAACCTACGTCCTGAATTACTTGCTAGATGTGTTCTAACCTCTGCCTTCCACTGCAGTTTTTACCCACTGCATTTGTCTCTATTACCATGGTGTTATTCCCTAACGATTTAGCAGACGTCCTAGCAACCTGTCCCTTCTTCTCGTCACTGTTTTCCATATATTCCTTTCCTCGCCGATTCTCCGGAGAAACTCTTCATTCCTTGTCTCATCAGTCCATCTAATTTTCAACATTCTTCTGTAGCACCAAATCTCAAATTTTTCGATTCTCTTCTTTCCAGTTTTTCCACAGTCCACGTTTCACTACATACAATTCTCTGCTCCAAATGCAGACATTAAGGCCTATGTTAAGATACCATTAGATCTCTCTTGGCCAGGAGTGCCCTTTTCGCTTGTGGCAGAGCACTTTTTCTGTCTTCCTCGCTTCGTCCACCGTATGTTATTTTGCTGTCTAGGCAGCACAATCTGCTAGCTTCATCCGCTTCGTGATCACCAATCCTGATGTGAAGTTCCTAGCTGTTCTTACATCTGCCGTTTTTCTAGCTTTCGTCTTCCTTTGGTTTACTCCCAGTCCAAACTCTGTACGGATTAGATTTTCATTCCATTCATCAGATCTTGTCCTTCTTCTTTACTTTCACTAAGGATAGCAGTGTCAACAGCGAATCTTATATTGATATGCTTTCACCTTGAAATTGAATTCAGCTCTTCAACTTTTATTTTATTTTCGTCGTTGCGTCTCCGAAATACGGACTGAACAGTAGGGGCGAAAGAATACTTCATGTCTAACATCCTTTTTACACTGAGAACTTCGTTCTTGGTCTCCCACTCTTATCGTTCCTTCTTGGCTCTTGTATATACTGTATATCGTAATATTTTTACCTACAACAAATGAAACATTAGTTCACTTTATTACATGACTGAATAAAAAGGTTTACCAAACTTGAGACTGTACTTTGTCACACAGTATTGTAGAATATTTGAAACTGTAATTGATTGTGCTAGCATTATTTGATATACAGATTAACATATTGTATATTACGCGTCTTTCACTATACCTTACTCCTATTTTTCTCAGAATTTTGAAGGCCTTGCACCATTTTACAATGTCGAAAGCTTTTTCTCAAATCTTGATTTTTCTTTAGTCTTACTTCCATTATCGACTGCAACGTCAGAATTGCCTCTGCCTTCCTTAAAGCCAAACTGAGTGTAATCTAACACATTCTCAATTTTCTTATCCATTCCGCTGTATAATATTATTGTCAGTAAACTGGACTCATGAGCTGTTAAGCTGATTTTGCTATAATTCTCGCACTTTGCTCTCGCAGTCTTCGGAATTGTGTGGATGGTATTTTTTTGAAAATCATATGGTATGTCACCACACTCATACATACTACACGCCAACGTGATTAGTAGTTTTGCTGCCACTTCCCCCAATGATTTTAGAGGTTCTGATGGAACATGGTCTATCCATTCTGCTTTATTTGATCTTACGTCCTCCAATGCTCTTTTAAATTCTGATTCTAATATTAGAGCTCCTATCTCTTCTAAATCGACTCCTGTTTCTTCTTATGTCACATCAGACAAATCTTCCCTCTCGAAGGGGCCTTCAGTGTACTCTTTCCACCTATCCGCTCTCTCCTCTGCATCTGACATTGGAATTTCCGTTGCACTTTTAATGTTACTTCCCTTGCTTTTAAGTTCACGGAAAGCTGTTTTCACTTTCCTGTATGAAGAGACATTCCTTCCTACAATCATTTCTTTTTAAATTTCTTCACTTTTTTTCTGCCACTTCGTCTCAGCTTTCCTGCACTTCATATTTATTTCATTCCTCAATGACTTGAGCTTCTGATATTCCCGAATTTCCCTGAACACTTTTGTACTTCCTTCTTTCATCGATCAACTTACACATTTTTTCTGTTACCCAAGGTTTATTTGCAGTTACTTTCTTTGTACTTATGCTTTTCTTTCCAACTTCTGTGATTGCCCTTTCTAGACATGTCCATTCTCCCTTTTATACAAATTGTTTTCGAGGTCAGAAGAAATTAGGGCATACACGCTTTTTCACATCGCTAAAATATCGTTACTTGTGAAAGTCTTACAACAGTGTGGGATAGGCTACATTTCTTCTAAATATTTTCTCCTCTGAAGAAAAAATAGTTATTATCGGCTTAATAACTGTTATCTCACGCTTCACTGGACTGGAATATTAAACTCGTTTTAGGCTCATGACTGAGTGCTAAGATCCACCTCTGTCACTGGACGACTTCTCACTTTCAAATTCAGTTAAAATACCAAAATTCCTCGCCACTCACGAAAAATCTTTTAAGATAACAGCACAGAGAAGCTGTAAATATCAGGTTTATACTAGATGTCACTTTATATAAATACAGTAATAGTCTGATTTTATTACTACGGGCATTTCTCCCGGTGTAGGTGGGATTGAAGTTCCGTTAAAAGATATCGCTTCCACGAAAAAAAAAGACCGATTAACGATCTAAGCCAAGAATCATATCGATGGCACTTTACCCATCACTTCTGCCTGCCAAGCGACACATCACAGATGTCAAATTAATATGCTGATTAATTAAATTGATCATGAGGGTCAATTTGTATGGCAGGTATTATCTTTTTCTTCTTCAGCTGTCGGATTACACTCACCAGATAGCTAAAATGGGAATCCATGGAGGGAAGACGATGCCCTTTTCGAGGAACACTATTGAGAACCGACAATTGAAGCTGACTGCAGAAGGATTCGACAGTCTGCAACATACATTTCACTTAAGAACCTTACTGTTAAAAACACGATCACAATGACTATATTACTGTCACCCCAAAGTGGTCTTCGTTCCAAAGACACACACAAGAGTCGCTGACAATATTACGCTTTTTGGTAGAAATGCAGTCTGTGATTTGGAATCAAGGCCATCCGTTCAAGAACACATTTGTGTTGGATCCTATGGAGATGTCTTTTAATGATTACAGCCAACGGTGAGAACATTCACGCCACTCTGATACGTCGAAACGAGTCACCTTTTTCGATCCTACCTTCTAAGGAACCCATACTGCAAAACTCCAGTGTGGTTGTTTTGACAGTCCCTTAGCGTTTTGTAACTGCTGCCCAGTCTCTGCCCCTCTCTCCCTGCAGCTTTGTCTATGCGATCATTCTAATGTAAGTCAGAACTGGAAGGAAGTCAGAGACCGCTACATCTAAGACCTTCTGCATTCCATGGAGAAACTGGGTCAGCTGAGTTAATGCGACAGGACCGTGTTTTGACCACTTGGAGGAAATGGGAACATGTTGTCGTAGCTCAATCAACTGTGTACAATGTGTTAGGCCAGCGACATAGGAAGCTTTCTCCTGCAACAGGAGATACTAGAAAGGATAAGACAAGGAGTTGCAAATGTATTTTGGAAAATTAGGGAATACTCCACATCATACAGGGCTGGAAGAAGGGTGAGGATTTTACTACTGCGCTGTGGTACGTCTCTGAACTACATACATGTACTGCAGTCCAAAAGAGGTATCCATCTCTCAGGGTCCATTTCTAATTGTTACCCAAACAATGCGTCTCTTGAAAGGATGATATAAGCTGAACTTCAACAAAAGCAAAACGATGATAATGGAATGTAGTCGAATTAAGTCGGGTGATGCTGAGGGAATTAGATTAGGAAATGAGACACTTAAAGTATTAAAGGAGTTTTGCTATTTGGGGAGCAAAATAACTGATGATGGTCGAAGTAGAGAGGATATAAAATGTAGACTGGCAATGGCAAGGAAAGCGTTTCTGAAGAAGAGAAATTTGTTAACATCGAGTATAGATTTTCAAGTGTCAGGAAGTCATTTCTGAAAGTATTTGTATGGAGTGTAGCCATGTATGGAAGTGAAACATGGACGATAAATAGTTTGGACAAGAAGAGACTAGAAGCTTTCGAAATGTGGTGCTACAGAAGAATGCTGAAGATTAGATGGGTAGATAACATAACTAATGAGGAAGTATTAAATAGGATTGGGGAGAAGAGAAGTTTGTGGCACAACTTGACCAGACATGTTCTGAGGCATCAAGGGATCACCAATTTAGTATTGGAGGGCAGCGTGGAGGGTAAACATCGTATAGGGAGACCAAGAGATGAATACACTAAGCAGATTCAGAAGGATGTAGGTTGCAGTAGGTATTGGGAGGTGAAGAAGCTTGCACAAGATAGAGTAGCATGGAGAGCTGCATCAAACCAGTCTCAGGACTGAAAACCACAACAACAAGAACCCAAACAATCTCTCCCTGCATGTTACTTTGTTACAACCAACAGAAAAATTATGCACTATAAAAAATCCACTAACATCACCCAGTAGACAACTTGATATGATATTATTGCGTCCCTGTCTATTGATGTATCAGGAAACAAATACCATTTGTGTGCTGACTTTAACCGTATGTTGTGATCCCATTAAATATAGATGTACTGGTCCATGGGAGCAGGTGACTAGTGATAGAAGTCGCTTCCACAGACCGATGTAAACTTCCGTCACATCTACTGTAGGAGCACCCCATCCCACAGACTATCAATCGCAAAAGATGGTCCCTGTGCGTTTTTTTTTTTCATAAGAAGTTTGATGTATTGCTTTTATTCTGCTGTAACACACCAAAGCAGTATTTGAGTACAGCTTTGTACATTGCCATACATTTTGTTTTTCCACCATAGCTTCCAGGTCTGTGTCACGTGCTAAAGTGACGTGAACACATTTAGATCCATTGGCTGTCACTGAAAACCGGGCATTACACAGTATAAACTTTGCTGCCGCTTGCACAATACACAGGATGGTTTGAATAAATGACATAGGCTGTGTTTTTTTTAATTGAGAAAACAATGCAGAAGATGTCATAGCATACGGAAACTGGAAGATTTTATGTCGATGTGGGGAGGTTTCACACAGCTGCCTGAAGCTGGTTGATGTCCTCTTCACTTAAAATCGTCTTCCAATACGATGTCGTAGCAGATGTCTATGCGTTACATTTCGAGAGATTCCTCATACTGTAATAATGTATGCGATCACTGCTTTGGAGTAAGCCATCCCTGGAAGGTGTTGCTCCCATCAAGACTCTCTCTCTATCTCAAACAAGTGGTGTCAGTCAATCGTTAAGTGGTAATCAGCAGCATACTAGTAGATGGAAAATACACTGTCGACATGGGATGATGTACTGTTATAATTAGTGCAGCTGATAGTGTAATCAATTTTAGCAGTTTTCCGTAATTTCAACGTCAAGCAGAGACACAGCATGCTTCCCAACCTCTGTATCATCACTAAACCACCCCTCCACTACTTTACGACTAACATATACTAGATTGCACATGTAGATATATGACTGTGCTGTGCACTCATTCATAGTTAATTCTTGGACGTATACACAAAAGTATACCAGACACTGTCCTATACTGATCTACATATTTCTCGCACTTCGATTGTTGTGTGTAATTTACAATTACCATTACCAATCTTTCCCTATATGGATGAGAGTCGCAGAGCTTCTTGCATTCTTAGGATAAAGTTGGAGATTGAAATATCTCCCCGCATTGTTCTTGACCAACCATCCCAACAAGAGCGTCCTTGATTTAATTTGCAGCTGATCAGAAGTAGGAGGATACTATATCCGCAACAGTTTTACTCATGGTGCCCATCCAAGGGTACAAGATTTCTCCAAATACGTGCATGTCGAGGAGGTAAGCAGCCCTTATCAGTGTGTAGTATATATATACAGGGTGTCCCAGCTATCTTCAAAAATGGCTCCGAGCACTGTGGGACTTAACATCTATGGTCATCAGTCCCCTAGAACTTAGAACTACTTAAACCTTACTAACGTAAGGACATCACACAACACCCAGCCATCACGAGGCAGAGAAAATCCCCGACCCCGCCGGGAATCGAACCCGGGAACCCGGGCGTCGGAAGCGAGAACGCTACCGCACGACCACGAGATGCGGGCCCCAGCTATCTTGTCCACTCAAAATATCTCTGGAACAATAACAGCTATTGGAAAACGACTTTCACCGCTATCAATGTAGGGCTGTGGCCCATGAATGTACATATTTGGAAACATTCTAAAACAAAAGCATATGTGCTTTTTAACACAAACTTATGTTTTTTTAAATGAACCTCCTATATTTTTTCTTCAGCAATCCATAGCATGACAAAGCACATACACAATGGCGTTGATTGCATCGCAATATTCCCATTACATCCCGAGATATTGAGACGCGAAGTTGACGCTTGAAACACCCGACATGCGCTGCTAGCGCACGTCCTGAGGCTCAGGCGTGAACCCCATGCTGCCCATAATCGCGATGTGATTGACATGTGTAATCACACCTCCATACTTATCAAGAGGACCGAAACAACGGTAAAACTTTTAGTCCACTTGCTCGTTTCACTAAAACCATCAACATGAATTTTCCTATTACGAGTGAATGATTAACTGTCACTTGCGCTAGATCTACAGTAAAGTTTTAACGTTGAATGGCATTACCTTTTTAGTAACGGATTAACGATAAGCGAAGTTAACTTTGTGACTAACGTTGCGGTACACAGATATGTTACAGAACCGCTTCACCCCTAGCCTATGGGATAAATACCTGCTGGAATGTACGACGTTAATGCAGGATGTCAACAGACGGTATTATTCGTTTAAGACCCCTTGATAAGTATAGAGGTGTGATTATGCATGTCAACCACACCGCGATTACGGGCAGCATGGGGTTCACGCCTGAGCCTCAGGACGTGCGCTAGCAGAGCATGTCAGGTGTTTCAAGCGTCAAATTCGCGTCTTAATATCTCGGGATGTAATGGGAATATTGCAATGCAATCAACGCCATTGTGCATGTGCTTTGTCATGCTATGGATTGCTGATGAAAAAATATAGGAGGTCCATTTAAAAAAACATAAGTTTGTGTTAAAAAGCACATATGCTTTTGTTTTAGAATGTTTCCAAATATGTACATTCATGGGCCCTAGCCCTACATTGATAGCGGTGAAAGTCGTTTTCCAATAGCTGTTATTGTTCCAGAGATACTTTGAGTGGACAAGATAGCTGGGATACCCTTACTCAGAAAACTGCAAATATTATAATGAGATACAAATCCGAAAATGTGGAAAAAATTTCCATTATAATTCCCCTTAAGTATCAATCAAATTGATATCAAAAGTGTGCTTGTATCGATGAAGGGAGTTCCCATAAAGGTGAAGGTGTAGGAGTGGTAGGGGTTTCTCTGAAGATTTGGTTTTCCCCAGGTCCCCAGGGGGTCATAATCCAATTAGCAGAACGATAGCTTAAGGACCTGTGAAACAAAGGATGGATGAATCCCAAGGAGTGGTAATCCATTTAGCAGAACAATAGGTTAAGACACTCTCAATCGAAAAAGAACAGTAGGTCTGCCTCTGAATGTATACTTGTCCCTAATGTAGGCAACCTGCACCAACAAATCGCGCTGAATCTCTCTTTGCTCTCCTACTAACACTGTCTCTGAACTGTTCACAGTAAGTCACTGTCTACCCTACATTCTTTTACATAACGTATTATACTCCTCTTATACAATTTTTAGCTGCTGTTTATACTTCCCTACACCCATTTGACCAGAAATCCATGTACTCCTTCCATTTCACTTGACTGACCGCCACTGTATGTAGATTGAGCCTTAGAATTTCTCTTGTAAGATTCTCTAGCTTCCGTACCACGCTCAAACGTCTAACATCCACGCTCTCACTAGTAGAAAGTTACCCATTCGTTGGTTCTTCAGTCTTTTTCTCGTGGTGGTCACCTCCACCTTCGCAGTCACCTCCCTACGATCCGAATGTGGGACTAGTCCGTAATCTTTTACCAATGGAGAGGTCTTCATAACACTTTTTCAGTTACAGGTCGAATGTTGTATGGATGACCACACAGTATAGTTGCTGAATAGTTTGAGTCTCATTTCGAATAGGTACCTGACCCATATGCTTATAGTTGGTGATGATTGCTGATAATTTCACTTTACTCTCATATTCTAGCGATAATTCATGTTTATAGTGAGTGGCAGGCAAAATCCTCATCATCCGAAATTTTACTTAATGCTTAATCCAAATATAATTTTGAACAATTAGTTCGAAGTGTAAATGGTAGCGACAACGCTAGCCGTTTTAGCAATAAATAATTCCGACGAAACAGAGTGTGCCGTGATACAAAGATTAGTAATTATAACGTCGTTGTAGCGAGAATGGATACCGTAACGTCAAAATCACTCAGAAATAAACGCAAAATATATCTATTTTAAAAAACCAATAAAATTTTGTGGACGCCTTGCTGGGAGACAGCATCAATTGCTTCAAAACTAACTATGTTAGCGTAGACAGATGTGCCTTAGATTCAGAGGAATAGTATTGATGGCAACTGAAAGTTTAGTGCGAATTACAGTAGACTGATAAAAAACCGAACCAATCGGGTACAGTACACAAACCAGATCAGGGTACTGTTGCAGAAACAACGAAAAAAGCGTATCAGATTTAAAAGAACTCATATTCTCCAATATTGGCGATAGTTTACAGAATCCAGAAATTAAGCGCTTTCTTATGATTGTAACGATATTCTGTCTCGAAATCTGGCAGAAAATCTAAAAAGATTCTGGTCGTATATACCTGTAGAAACGCTTAATAAGTACCTTCACTACGCACTAGAAATGGTGATTTTACCGAAGTAAACGCCAGTGAAGCGAATAACAAATCTTACGAAGTCTTATATCATTAACAGTTACTGAAAATAAAAAACATATGAATTGCACTTTTTCAGCTTTTGATTTGATTTTTACTTGTATACTTCAAGAGAACCAATACATTCCCAAGGATGGTACCTATCATGAGATCATTCAAAGCATAAACATTCGGAGGATACGTGTAAAGTGCGAGATGAAACATAGGGCACTTCAGGAATCGAAGAACGCAGTTCTTTGCTAATCGCTAAAAGTATGCGTCGGAGGGTTGAAAGAACGGCGTGCCCTTTGGCAGAATTAAGTTTTAATTAACATATCGATATTCCGATTTCATGCAAAACGGCCTATCGTATGAGAAAGGAACGCTCTGCCCACACTACGAGTTAGCATTGTACAGAAAGGTCTTCATTTTTCCACACTACGAGTTAGTAATGTACAGAAAGGACTTCATTTTTCCGTAAGTTTGCAAAAATTTGTTCCAAAACTAACGACAGCTTTATTTTTTTAGAATTTCGTGTCTTCTGACTATAACGTCGACATTCTGA
Source organism: Schistocerca gregaria (assembly GCF_023897955.1). Taxonomy (NCBI): domain Eukaryota; kingdom Metazoa; phylum Arthropoda; class Insecta; order Orthoptera; family Acrididae; genus Schistocerca; species Schistocerca gregaria. The sequence goes on from NC_064922.1 coordinate 783,859,797, forward strand.
TACCATTACGTTAATTGGTTGTTATACTCGAGTGCCAAATTTGTCACTGACGTGGAGACAAAAACTGCAGGCATCAGTTTCCCACGAAGTATTAATCCATACTGGGTGGTATAGGAGTATCTCAGGCGATTCAATCGACCAATAGCTATTACCGTAACTTTCACACGATTAAAGATAACGTTCTCTTTATTAGAGATGTGATACATGCAGTTTCAGACGTATATGCCGCGCGAGATGACTGGTTAAGTGGTGTCAAAATTTTGACCGTCGTCTTCTCAAAAACTATTCAGTGTTGGCACCGAAGCCGAAATAGCTGTCCCTTTATTTTCGCCTTTCTTTACAGTGCGAAGTTACGACTGTGTAAGAGAGCGAGCTGTGGAGGGTGACCCTCGTGAGTGAGGAGGTTTTCTTTGAGTCATCAGTCTTCTGACTGGCTTGATGCGGCCCGCCACGAATTCCTCTCCTGTGCCAGCTTCTTCATCTCAGAGCAGCACTTACAACCTGCGTCCTCAATTATTTGCTAGATGTATTCCAATCTCTGTCTTCCTCTACAGTTTTTGCACTCTACTGCTCCCTCTGGTACCATGGAAGTCACTCCCTGATGTCTTAACAGTTGTCCTATCATCCCTTCCCTTTTCCTTGTCAGTGTATTTCACGTATTCCTTTCCTCTCTGATTCTGCGCAGAACCTCCTCATTCCTTACCTTATCAGTCCACCTAATTTTCAACATTCGTCTGAAGCATCACATCTCAAATGCTTCGATAGGCTTCTGCTCCGGTTTTTCCAGAGTTCATGAGGAGGTACTGTGGCTGAAGCCACGGCTGTAACTGCCGTCACATCTCCGTCGAGGCGTCCTTTTATGGTTTTTTCCTTGTTTCACCAAATCACTTCACTCCCACTACCAACAAGAGTCAAATTCTGCTACGTGGTGGGAAATGTTACTTCCGCTTTGAATTTTGCTATCTGTTTTACACTTCTTTCATATCTTTGTCAATTACTCTTAAGAAATCGAATGCCTACGTCTTATTGAAACACAAAATTTACTTTCAGAAGTGACTAATTTCGTAAGAAAAGTCTGGGATAGTAAATTCTTACATTTCAAAATGAAGCACTGATACGTCAATAACGAGTATATGGTAGTTACCAATTGTTGTTAAACAAGCATCCGTTTGCTTGGCTGTAGCATCCAGCAGAGAACTTACACGTTCAGCAAAACAATGTATCAGCTTACCGTCCCGAATTGGTTCGAAGAAAAATTCGCGAAAATTTTCTGGTATGGTCTCCTCCCTCAGCTGCACTACTCCGTTCCTTTTCAGGCCCGTGGACCCCTTCCCAAAAACACGACCTCAGTCCTGTTCCGCACATCTGGACGCCAGCTCCTACCAACCACCGTAAGTTGCAGGCCTCGTTAACGGTCATGGGGCAGGATATCTCCAAAACCCCACACGTTCTGGCACTTGTCACGGTGAAATATGACACCATGGGACTTAACTGCTGAGGTCATCAGTCTCCTAGAACTTATAACTACTTAAACCTAACTAACCTAAAGACATCACACACATCCATGCCCGCGGCTGGATCCGAACCTACGACCGTAGCGGTCACGCGGTTCCAGACTGTAGCGCCTAGAACTGCTCGGCCACAGCGGCCGGCTTCTATTTATGTGTTTTCAATTTAGTTGCTCATTACTATTATTTGAATGTTGCAATATTTTTTTCTCTCACTGTTTCTCACATTTTTTTCTGCAAGATGGTACATCCCACGAGTACATCAACTCTGACCCAGTTTTACTGGCGCATAATTCCGTTTCCCTCCCCCCATGAACCATGGACCTTGCCGTTGGTGGGGAGGCTTGCGTGCCTCAGCGATACAGATAGCCGTACCTTAGGTGCAACCACAACAGAGGGGTATCTGTTGAGAGGCCAGACAAACGTGTGGTTCTTGAAGAGGGGCAGCAGACTTTTTAGTAGCTGCAGGGGCAACAGTCTGGATGATTGACTGATCTGGCCTTGTAACGATAACCAAAACGGCCTTACTGTGCTGGTACTGCGAACGGATGAAAGCAAGGGGAAACTACGGCCGTAATTTTTCCCGAGGGCATGCAGCTTTACTGTATGATTAAATGATGATGGCGTCCTCTTGGGTAAAATATTCCGGAGGTAAAATAGTCCCCCATTCGGATCTCCGGGCGAGGACTACTCAAGAGCATGTCGTTATCAGGAGAAAGAAAACTGGCGTTCTACGAATCGGAGCGTGGAATGTCAGATCCCTTAATCGGGCAGGTATGTTACAAAATTTAAAAAGGTAAATGGATAGGTTAAAGTTAGATATAGTGGGAATTAGTGAAGTTCGGTGGCAGGAGGAACAAGACTTCTGGTCAGGTGACTACAGGGTTATAAACACAAAATCAAATAGGGGTAATGAAGGAGTAGGTTTAATAATGAATAGGAAAATAGGAATGCAGGTAAGCTACTACAAACAGCATAATGAACGCATTATTGTGGCCAATATAGATACGAAGCCCACACCTCCTACAGTAGTACAAGTTCATATGCCAACTAGCTCTGCAAATGACGAAGAAATTGAAGAAATGTATGATCAAATAAAAGAAATTATTCAGATAGTGAAGGGTGAAGAAAATTAAATAGTCATGGGTGACTGGAATTCGGTAGTAGGAAAAGGGAGAGAAGGAAACGTAGTAGGTGAATATGGACTGGGGCAAAGAAATGAAAGAGGAAGCCGCCTGGTAGAATTTTGCACAGAGCACAACTTAATCATAGCTAACACTTGGTTCAAGAATCATAAAAGAAGGCTGTATACATGGAAGAAGCCTGGAGATATTGACAGGTTTCAGATAGATTATATAATGGTAAGACAGAGATTTAGGAACGAGGTTTTAAATTGTAAGACATTTCCAGGGGTAGATGTGGACTCTGACCACAATCTATTGGTTATGACCTGTAGATTAAAACTAAAGAAACTGCAAAAAGGTGGGAATTTAAGGAGATGGGACATGGATAAACTAAAAGAACCAGAGGTTGTACAGAGTTTCAGGGAGAACATAAGGGAATGGGGGAAAGAAATACGGTGGAAGAAGAATGGGTAGCTTTGAGGGATGAAGTAGTGAAGGCAGCAGAGGATCAAGTAAGTAAAAAGAATAGGGCTAGTAGAAATCCTTGGGTAACAGAAGAAATATTGAATTTAATTGATGAAAGGAGAAAATACATAAAAATACAGTAAATGAATCAGGCAAAAAGGAATATAGACGTCTCAAAAATGAGATCGACAGGAAGTGCAAAATGGCTAATTAGGGATGGCTAGAGGTCAAATGTAAGGATGTAGAGGCTTGTCTCACTAGGAGTAAGGTAGACACTGACTACAGGAAAATTAAAGAGACCTTTGGAGATAAGAGAACCATTTGTATGAACATCAAGAGCTCAGATGGAAAACCAGTTCTAAGCAAAGAAGGGAAAGCAGAATGGTGGAAGGAGTATATAGAGGGTCTATACAAGGGCGATGTACTTGAGGACAATATTATGGAAATGGAAGAGAATGTAGATGAAGATGAAATGGGAGATACGATACGGCGTGAAGAGTTTGACAGAGCACTGAAAGACCTGAGTCGAAACAAGGCCCCCGGAGTAGACAACACACAATTGGAACTACTGACGGCCTTGGGAGAGCCAGTCCTGACAAAACTCTACCATCTGGTGAGCAAGATGTATGAGACAGGCGAACTACCCTCAGACTTCAAGAAGAATATAATAATTCCAATCCCAAAGAAAGCAGGTGTTGAAAGATGTGAATATTACCGAACTATCAGTTTATTAAGTCACAGCTGCAAAATACTAACGCAAATTCTTTACAGACGAATGGAAAAACTAGTAGAAGCCGACCTCGGGGAAGATCAGTTTGGATTCCGTAGAAATGTTGGAATACGTGAGGCAATACTGTCCCTACGACTTACCTTAGCAGCTAGATTAAGGAATGGCAAACCTACGTTTCTAGCATTTGTAGACTTAGAGAAAGCTTTTGACAATGTTGATCGGAATACTCTCTTTCAAATTCTGAAGGTAGCAGGGGTAAAATACAGGTAGCGAAAGGCTATTTACAATTTGTACAGAAACCAGATGCCAGTTGTAAGAGTCGAGGGTCATGAAAGGGAAGCAGTGGTTGGGAAGCGAGTGAGACAGGGTTGTAGTCTCTCCCCCATGTTATTCAATCTGTATATTGAGCAAGCAGTAAAGGAAACAAAAGAAAAATTCGGAGTAGGTATTAAAATACATGGAGAAGAAATAAAAATGTTGAGGTTCGCCGATGACATCGTAATTCTGTCAGACACAGCAAAGGACTTGGAAGAGCAGTTGAACGGAATGGATAGTGTCTTGAAAGGAGGATATAAGATGAACATCAACATAAGCAAAACGAGGATAATGGAATGTAGTCGAATTAAGTCGGGTGATGCTGAGGGAATTAGATTAGGAAATGAGACACTTAAAGTAGTAAACGAGTTTTGCTATTTGGGGAGCAAAATAACTGATTATGGTCGAAGTAGAGACGATATAAAATGTAGACTGGCAATGGCAAGGAAAGCGTTTCTGAAGAAGCGAAATTTGTTAACATCGTGTATAGATTTAAGTGTCAGGAAGTCATTTCTGAAATTATTTGTATGGAGTGTAGCCATGTATGGAAGTGAAACATGGACGATAAATAGTTTGGACAAGAAGAGAATAGAAGCTTTCGAAATGTGGTGCTACAGAAGAATGCTGAAGATTGGATGGGTAGATCACATAACTAATGAGGAAGTATTGAATAGGATTGGGGAGAAGAGAAGTTTGTGGCACATCTTGACCAGAAGAAGGGATCGGTTGGTAGGACATGTTCTGAGGCATCAAGGGATCACCAATTTAGTATTGGAGGGCAGTGTGGAGGGTAAAAATCGTAGAGGGAGACCAAGAGATGCCTACACTAAGCAGATTCAGAAGGATGTAGGTTACAGTAGGTACTGGGAGATGAAGAAGCTTCCACAAGATAGAGTAGAATGTAGAGCTGCATCAAACCAGTCTCAGGACTGAAGAGCACAACAACAACAGCTTCCGTCTCAAAGAAGACGTCGGGTTTTGTGACAGCAGCAAAACCTCATGCTTTATACATTCTACAATTCTTCTCATTGTAATTAGCATAATTTCTCCATCGCCGTTCTCCAATCAGTTCGGTTTAAATCATATTTTCAGGCCAATGATCACAGCAGATTTTCTCTAGTGAACTTGCTGCGTACTTTTGTGGAGCGAAGCCTGCAATTTTTTCCGTTAATTATACTCATGAATCTGTGAGAACTTTCTTAATCGTATTTAGCACACAGTAACTGACTAGGTAATAGCCATATAACAGCGCGAGAGAAACAAAAGGAGCTGTCAGATGGGTGAGAAGAGAGAGATCCTGTTCTCAAATGGGAAGATTAATGCGGTGCGCAGCTGTGATAAGATCAGCACCACGCGTTTTTTTACTTTTATTTGCGGGCGAAACTAGGGCGGGTCGCTACGAATTATCGAGTAATTTCGGAGACGAGTCTTGCGAGCAGGAACCCAGTTGTTATAGCAACTTTCAAATGTAATCGGAGAGAAACATACCAGATAACTCCACGATAAACTCGTACCTGTTAGAATCGTTGCCCCACCCATAAAGGTGTTAGCACCCTCTTCTACTATCTGCTATAGCAGAATGATGCAATGGTTCCCCTCGGAAAAGATACAAAGAGTCTGAGTTTCACTATATCAATGAGAAAAACATATTTTGTAGGTGATTGGCAGTTTATTTTCGTTACTGAGCTAATAGAGTTTGCGACATTGCGTGAAGAGTAATTCTCACGGTTTGTTGTTGTGGTCGTCAGTCCAAAGACTGGTCTGATGCAACTCTCCATGCTACTCTATCCTCTGCAAGACTCTTCGTCTCCGAGTAACTACTGTGAACTACATCCCTCTGAAGCTGCTTAATGTATTCATATCTTGATCTTCCTCTACGATTTTTACCCTCCACGCTTCTGTCCAACACTAAATTCGTGATTGATGCCTCAGAGCGTGTCCTACCAACTGATCCCTTCTTCTAGTCAAGTTGGACCACAAACTCCTCTTCTCCCCAATTCTATTCAATACCTTCTCAGTTATGTGCTCTACCCTGTAAGGTGGCCGTTTAGGATTTTTATATTGGTAACCCCACGTTGCGCTCTGAAAATCACTGGCTCTGCTGTGTGCAGTCTGTGGCTAGTTTACATTGTTGTCGGCCATTGTAGTGTTGGGCAGCTGGATGTTAACAGCGCGTAGCGTTGCGCAGTTGGAGGTGAGCCGCCATCAGTGGTGGATGTGGGGAGAGAGATGGCGGAGTTTTGAAATTTGTGAGAATGGATGTCATGAACTGCTATATATATTATGACTATTAAGGTAAATACATTGTTTGTGCTCTATCAAAATCTTTCATTTGCTAACTATGCCTATCAGTAGTTAGTGCCTTCCGCAGTTTGAATCTTTTATTTAGCTGGCAGTAGTGGCGCTCGCTGTATTGCAGTAGTTCGAGTAACTAAGATTTTTGTGGGGTAAGCGATTTGTGAAACGTATAGGTTAATGTTAGTCAGAGCCATTTTTTTGTAGGGATTTTTGAAAGTCAGATTGCATTGCGCTAAGAATATTGTGTGTCAGTTTAAGCACAGTCTTGTATAATTTTTCTAAGGGGACGTTTCAACCCATCTAATCTTCAGCATTCTTCTGTAGCACCACATTTCAAAAGCTTCTGTTCTCTTCTTGTCTAAACTGTTCATCGTCCCTGTTTCACTTCCATACATGGCTACACTCCATATAAATACTTCCTTACACTTAAATCTGTATTCGATGTTAATAAATTTCTCTTCTTCAGAAACGATGGCCTTGCCATCGCCAGTCTACTTTTTATATCTTCTCGACATTGACCATCATCAGTTATTTTGCTGCCCAAATAGTAAAACGCATCTGCTATTTTAATTGTCTCATTTCCTGATCTAATTCACTCAGCATAACCTGATTTAATTCGACTAAATTCCGTCATCCTCATGTTGCCTTTGTTGATGTTCATGATTATACCATGTTATTTTTGAAATGCAAAATCTCGAGTACATTTGACAAAACGTTTTGCATTTTGCAAATGTCTGATGGTTATACCATGTTATTAGTGAAATGTAAAATCTTGTGTACCTCTGAAAATGCATTTTTGCAGTTTGCAAAGGTTTGTTTATGCCTAATGGTAGAATACTTTTAGTGTACGTATATAACTTGGACAATATGGATATTCAATACGTTTATGATATTATGTCCAATAATGTGATTAATTAGCCATGTTTTCCTTGTTCATAGAACTGGATAATGGGATAATATAGTTTGGAAGCAAGTGCTTCTCAAATTAGATAAACCGGACATGTGGATCTGTCGTTGCCGCCGGTGTTGTACTGAGGGCGGCACCACCAGCCAATGTTCGAAAGCAAACAACAGTGGTGGCTGGCACATGTGCCGCATATTGTACGCAGGCGTAGATGGGATGAAAACTTGCAGCCTTGCCATCAGTTCTCAGCGGAACTCAGGAGCAGCACCGTTCTCCCAAATGGCGGGGACATGGATCTCCGAAATATCGAATCATGTTGATTTTCGGATCCAGCGGGATAAAGAATTATTACTCTGGGAAACCTAGGAAATCACATAAGTCACATATCCTTGCAATTAGATAAATCACATGTTCATGTGTGAGAAAGTTTTTCGAAATGTTGGCGTATTTGAGGCGGGACCTTGCTACCAGCCCGATATTTACCTAGCTGGATGTGGAGAACCACCTGAAAACGACACCAGGTTGGCCGGCTCGCCAGCCCCCGTCATCAATCTGTGAGGCAGACTCTATCCAGTACAGCCTCGTATCTCCGTATCCCGGAAGCGGCCCGTCGATGCGCTAGGTATTACGGGCGGTTTATTACTAATACTCTTTTATGCCGTCCTCAAAATGTGTTGTTTTCATATTACGCTTCCACTTCCAACACATTAAAGAACAAGATCATCGATTTTTCGAAGACGTTTGTGAAGTGTAGCAATGATAGTGTGGTATGGGTAAAACCTAACAGTATACTGATGCATGCAGTCACAACAAATGCCTCTTCCACTACCCATTGCTGCTCTGTCAAACATTATCACGCCAGTGAGTCCAGGCTTTCTCCTGTCATTACCTTATACTGGCACACTTCTAGAGGTTGTAGAGAGGACTTAGTAGATCAAGTTTGACAGCAGGAATCCACGTCCGGAAACGTCATCCAATGACACTACAGGGCGTCAAAGACATAGGCGCTCGCGAATATAAATGTATATATAGAACATGGTGATTCCACGGTGATGTTATAAATTTTCGACGATGATGGACAAAGATAAATATATCAATCTGAGGTTAGGGGCCATGTACTGGAATTAAACGAGTCGTAAGTTACAGGCGAAAACTGTTCTGACACCTCCGACTGTGGAACACATGTACTGATACTGTTGTTGCTAAGACTGTGGGATAGGCAACGTTTAAGGGGGTTTTGTGGACCAAAACAAGAAACATCTCTGGTAAATGTGGGCTCTAAAATGCATACCTTAAGGGCTATGAGCCATTGTGCAACAGAAGGAATCTATTTCACACTAGCAGAGATGAACAAGTGCTCATAACTCCTCAGGTACGCATTTTGGAGCCGATGTTTATTGGACAATATTCCTTGTCTCAGTCCACACTGCCAGCTGTGAAAGTTGTATACTCTACATACTTAGCAAAAACAGTAGTGGTGCACGTGTTACACTGTCAGAGATATCAGAATGACTTTTGCTTGTAACTCTCGACTCGTTCGTTTCCGAACCATAGACCCTTGCAACAAATTGATACATTTATCCATCTCCATCATCCTTGAAAGTCTGTCAGACCATCACAGAATCGCAGTGTAAATACATACATTTACAGGCACTGGCGGCTATATTTTTGACTCTCTGCAGTGCTGTTGGATGACGTTGTTACTTGACATGGGTTCTTTATTAAAAGTTGATCTACTAAGCCCCCTGTACATCCTTTAGAAGAGTGTAAAGTGAATCATGAAACACCCTGTATATAAACAGCTGCTAAGGTTAAGAAGTAGGGCAGTAACCTTCTACGTGGCGGCGATTCAATGGAAATGGGAACATGTTATCATAGCTCCACCAGCAATGTACGATGTGTATGATCAGCGCCAAATGAAGCTTGTTCGTGCAAAATGAGGTAGTATAAAAGACAGTACGGGATCCTGGAGAAGGACGAGGAGTTTGCCACAGCATTGTGGTAGTTCCCCAAACTACATACAAGTACTGCAGTCTGAAGCAGATCCACATCCCTCAGGATCCATTCACATCTATTACCCCAACTAGCCATCATCGCTATTCTGTACCACGCAACGGAGAAAAATTAAGAATTATAAACGCTCCACTAACGTCATCCAATGGAGAACTCGATAAGGTTTTTACTGCATCCCCACCCCCATATATCGAAAACAAGTACAGTGTGTGTGTGCCGGTATCGAGCACATGTGATGACCCTATTTAAATATACAGGTATTGATCCATTGCACAGACCAGTGGAAAGTTGCATAAAAGACAGTTACAGCATAAAGAAACTGGAGAAGTTTGGTGACGTTGTGGAGAGTTTCCAAAGTGCTGTCCGGAAGTGATTGACGATCTCTACATTTAAACTCATGTGTCTCAGTGATGGAATACCTCATGGCTGTGTGTTGCGTTTCGATTGACCCCTCATATTGCAGTCATGTACGCAATCACTGTTTCAGTGCTAGCCATCTCGAGAAGGTGTTTCCGCTCCAGCAAAACTCTTTCTACACCTCAGACAAATGATGTCAGTCACTCATTATTTGGTAACCAACAGCGTACCAATGGACGGATGGGTTCGAAAAGACACTCTCGATGTACTTTAATAATAAGCATCACAGTTGATAGTGTGAACAAATGTAGCAATTTTACTGTGATTTCAACACCGACTAATGATGCGACAGCATGTTTCCCAATTTAAGTCTGATCGCTAAACCGACCCTTCTCTACTTTACGAATATCATTGCGATTGTAGGCCGGCCGATGTGGCCGAGCGGCTCTAGGCACTTCAGTCTGGAACCGCGAGACCACTACGGTCCCAGGTTCGAATCCTGCCTCGGGCATGAATGTGTGTGATGTCCTTAGGTTAGTTACGTTTAAGTAGATCTAAGTTCAAGGGGACTGATGACCTCAGATGTTAAGTCCCATAGTGCTCAGAGCCATTTGAACCATTTTTTGCGAATGTAGATAGATGACTGTACAGTATGTGCATTCAATATTAATTCTCGAACATATACATAATCGAAGCATACCAGACAGAGCTCTACATATTTCTAGCACCTCAAACATAGTGCATAATTTACAATCTACTCTATGTGATCAAAAGTATCCGGACACTCCCAAAAACATACGTTTTTCCTATTAGGTGCATTGTGCCTACTACCAGGTACCTCATATCAGTGACCTCAGTACGCATTAGACAGTGAGGGAGAGCAGAATGGGAAGCTCCGTCGAACTCATGACTTTCGAACCTGGTGAGATGATTGGTGGTTGGATGCCACTTGTGTCATATCTCTGTACATGAGAGTTCCACAGTCCTAAACATCCCTAGGTCCACTGTTTCCGATGTTATAGTGAAGTGGAAACGTGAAGGGACACGTACAACTCAAAAGCGTACAGGCCGACCACATCTGTTGACTGACAGAGACTGCCGACATTTGAAGAGGCTCATAAAGTGTAATAGGCAGACATATATCCAGACCATCACACGGGAATTCCAAACTGCATCAGGATACGCTGCAAGTACTATGACAGTTAGGCGGAAGGTGAGAAAACTTGGATTTCATCGTCGAGTAGCTGCTCATAAGCCCCATTTCAGGCCAGTAAATGAAAAACGACGCCTAGCTTGGTGTAAGGATCGTAAACATTTAAGATTGAACAATGGAAATACATTGTGTGGAGGACGAATCACGGTGCACAGTGTGGCGATCCGATGGCATGGTGTGGGTATGACGAATGATCGGTGAACGTCATCTACCAGCGTGTGTAGTGCCAACAGTAAAATTCAGAGGTGGTGGTGTTATGGTGTGGTCGTGTTTTTAATGGAGAGGGCTTGCAACCCTTGTTGTTTTGCATCGCCTACATTGATGTTTTGAGCACCTTCTTGCTTCCTCCTGTTGATGAGCAATACGGGGATGGCGATTGTATCCTTCAACGTGATCGAGCACCTGTTCATACTGCACGGCCTTTGGCAGAGTGATTACTCGACAGTAACATTCTTGTAATTGACTGGCCTGCACAGCGTCCAGACATGAATCCTATAGAACACTTTGAGGATGTTTTGGAACTCCGACTTCGTGCCAGGCCTCACCGACTGACATCGATATATCTTCTCATTTCAGAACTCTGTAAAGAATGGGCTCTCATTGCCCATGGAACCTTCCAGCACATGACTGAATGGAAGCTGCCATTGAGGCTTATGGTGGGCCAACACCATACTGAATTCAAGCATTACCGATGAAGGACGCTACGGACTTGTAAGTCATTTTTAGCCAGATGTTCGGATACTTTTGACCACATAGTGTATCTCTATGTGGATGGGAGTCACAGGATAAAATTAGAGACTGAAAGATAACGTCGCACTGTCTTTGACCAACCCGCCCTGCAGCACCATTACTGATCTAATCTGCAGCTGACCAGAAGTAGACCGCTACATTCTGCCTCTCGTGAATGAATGGTGCTCGTCGAGTCCACGTGTTGTGATGTAATAGCATATGGTTAAGAAGAACAAGAAACGGGTGGTTTTTATGCATGATCGAGCTCCAGATGCATCTCCAGTGTGCTATGTAGCAGCAATGAAAACATGATTTAGACTGTGTGACGTCTAGTTTTCTGTGAGAAATAATGGATTAGAATGTGTTAATGTTAGTTTAGAACCTGACACAGTGCTCGAAGTCGTGGCGGAAGAAACAAAATGTATTTCAGTATACAAAGTGCGTTACAGCAGAGAAAAACAATGTTTTAAACAACGACACACGATCAAACGGAGCGTCTCACAGTATAGTTTGTGGGATACGGTCACCCTCCTACAGTACAGGCGATGCAACTTTACACTGGTCTCTGCAATGGATCAATACCTCTATATTTCATAGGATCATTACATGTGTTGGATGGCGGCATGCAGACGGTATTTGTTCTCGATATATGGGGGGGATAGAGATGTGGTATAAATCTTACCGAGTTCTCTATCGGATGAAGTTAGTGGAGCTTTTCTCTTTTGGCTGGTACAGAATAACGTCAATAGCATGTTAGGGTGATTAGACGATGAATGAGTCCTGAGGATCGCAGATCTGTTTCAGACTGCAGCACCAGTATGTAGTTTTCAGTCGCACCACAATGCAGTAGCAAAATTCTCATCCTTCCCCCAGTACTGTCTTTTATACTACCTTGTGTTGCACAGTAACCTTCGTCTGCTGCTCACCTTACACATCGTACAATGTTGGCGGAGCTAGGACAACCTGTTTCCTTTTCTAGCAAATGGTCAAAACACGATTCTGTCGCACTAACTCACGTCACTCTGTTTCTACACCAGTTGCAGAAGGTGGTAGATATAGCGCTCTCCAACTTCTCCTCAGTTCCAACTTAAATTGCAACGATCACACGTGCAAATCTGCAGAAATGGCAGCAGTTGCAAGAGGCATAGAACCTATTTAAAATTTTGCTGTAGCTGATAGTTTCGAAAAAGGTGACTCGTTTTGAGATATGGTAGTGCCAGAAATGTGATTCACTAGTGGCTGTAATCATTAATAGACACAGGTACGTGGTTGAATGGAAAGACTTCAACCCAAATCACAAAAAAATGGTTCATATGGCTATGAGCACAATGGGACTTAACTTCTGAGGTCATTAGTCCCCTAGAACTTAGAACTACTTAAAACTAACTAACCTAAAGACATCACACACATCCATGCCCGAGGCAGGATTCGAACCTGCGACCATAGCAGCCTCGCGGTTCCGGACTGTAGCGCCTAGAACCTCTCGACCACTCCGGCCGGCTCTAAATCACAGACATCATTTGTACCGAAAAACATAACACTATAGATCTGGAAAGCTAGTTTACATTTCTCACAATCTCAATCAGCACACCATCAACTGTTTGTGATCCTTCTCAATCAACCATTGCTTATAACCCAGTGGATATATCACCAAACCTCTGTTGTGGCATCGAGACAGAATGCCTTACAAATACCGGAGAAATATCTAGCGGCGGCACGAAGGAGTTGCAAATACTGCCTTCATACCACGTTCCTTAGCTGAATCACTTTCTAAGTTCGGTAATTTTATTATGAGGTTGTACCATCAGTGACATGTAACCGCACTGTTGGTCTGATAATATACACTCCGGCCATCACCATCTATATTCAGTGTCGCGATATTTGTCTGGAAAACCACTTTATTTGGAGGCAATGCCATACCTCGTTTTACACAGACAGTATAGCTTTTAATATGGATATTTATGAACACATGCAGAACGAAGACCGTTTGTAACAGTAACGTACAGTAGTTGTGGCGAACGTGTTTTTTAACATTTGGTGATTTTTAGGAGGATTATGTTTCTCTTTCTAAAACCTAGTGGTATTACTCACAAGAAAAACTTATGATATATGTCCACCCATTCCTGATTTTTGATCAGTATTGTTTCTTATGACCAGCAAACAGTTATTGGCGAAGTATTATACTTAGTAGTAGGGGGTTCGTGATAGGTTTGCCTTGAGCATCTGGCTTATAAAGCAAGTGTTTGAGTTCCGACATGTGCGAATGAAATGACTATGTCCTGTCGTAAGGAAGGTATGGATTTGACATGGAATAATGTGACAGCAAAGAGAAAGGTACGTCAAATCATAAGAATTGAGCTGAAATTTCTACTTCCAGAGTCACAGCCATCAGCAGGGTGTATTAAATATACTTCACTCATTTTTGAATGTCATCCAATAGAGACCACGGTCGTAAGATATAATGTTAAATACAGTGATAAAGTATATACATATCTGGTTACCTAGGACGATTCTGTTTGGGGGTGTGTGCTAGTGGCAGGAGATGTCTGAATGGAATTGCTTGCTGGGATGCAGGAATGTACCTGATCTAATCATGTCGTCCTCTATATGGCTGAATAGCGAACTAATCTACATCTACGTGATGACTCTGCTATCCACAATAAAGTGCCTTGCAGAGGGTTCAATGAACCACCTTCAAGCTGTCTCTACCGTTCCACTCTCGAACGGCACGCGGGAAAAACGAGCACTTAAATTTTTCTGTGCGAGCCCTGATTTCTCTTATTTTATCGTGATGATCATATCTCCCTATGTAGATGGGAACCAACAGAATGTTTTCGCCATTGGAGGAGAAAACTGGTAATTGAAATTTCATGAGAAGATCCCGTCGCAACGAAAACGCCTTTCTTTTAATGATTGCCACTCAAATTCACGTATCATGTCTGTGACACTATCTCCTCTATTTCGCGATAATACAAAACGAGCTGCCCTTCTTTGTACTTCTTCGATGTCATCCATCAGTCCCATCTGATGCGGATCCCACACCGCACAGCAATACTCCAGAATAGGGCGGACAAGCGTGGTGTAAGCAGTCATTTTAGAAGACCTGTTGTACCTTCTAAGTGTTCTGCCAATGAATCGCAGTCTTTGGTTTGCTCTACCCACAATATTATCTATGTGATCGTCCCATTTAGGTTATTTGTGATTGTAATCCCTAGGTATTCAGTTGAATTTACAGCCTTCAGATTTGTGTGACTTATCGCGTAATCGAAATTTAGGTAATTTCTTTTAGTACCCATGTGAATAACTTCACACTTTTGCTTATTCAGGGTCAATTTCCACTTTTCGCACCATACAGATATCTTATCTAAATCATTTTGCAAGTCCATTTGATCATCTGATGACTTTACAAAACGGGAAATGACAGCATCATCTGCAAACAATCTAAGACAGCTACTCTGATTGTCTCCTATGTCGTTAATATAGATCAGAAACAGTAGAGGGCCTATAACACTGCCTTGGGGAATGCCGGATATTACTTGTGTTTTACTCGATGACTTTCCGTCTATTACTACGAACTGTGACATTTATGACAGGAAATCACGAATCCAGTCGCACAACTATGGCGATATTCCGTAGGCACGAAGTTTGGTTAGAAGACGCTTGTGAGGAACGGTGTCGAAAGCCTTCTGGAAATCTAAAAATATGGAATCCGTTTGACATCTCTCAGTATGTGCTGGGCAGCCATCGTGACTGCATGTGTTCTCGGTGGAAATTTGGGAAGATTCAATATGGACATGTGATTGCGTTGGACCATTTTTTCCTCACATGTAAATTGTCCAGTTGACTGCTTCTCCATATTTCCCATCTTTAATTGATTGAGAGAACATCAATTGTGGCGTGTGTTGTGTGCATCTAGCAGGTGAAGGACAGATGGAAGACACGTTTGCCGATTCTCTAGACGTGAAAAACACCTTAGTTGACTTCGTAAATTATAAGGGTATTTGGAATCTGTTACATCACCGATATCGGTATTTGCGAGTGCAAATATCAGTTTCCTCTCTCCATTTTATTTATTTATTTGTTTTTAAGTGAAGGTCTTCGCAGATAAGTTTCTAGTTACTCAATCGTTTACAGCTAGCTCCACCTCCTTAAAGTTTTGGGTTTTTAGAGAAATAATTTCTGGTCTATATCTTCGGAATTACTGTGCACAAGCATTGCCGCTATGCAAGGGATATTGCTATGTGCTTGATATCGAGAAGTATCTTGAAAATGGTTGGATATTCTGGCAAACCATGTGAAATTACGTACGCTCTTGTAATCCCAGACCCTAGAGATAGGCGTAGAAAAGAAGCAGGTCAGAGCCAGAAACAGCAACGCCTTTGTGCTGAATGGAACCGACCACAACGTTGTACAACAGTTCGGAAAGTGACTTAAATCTACTGAGGGCGCTGTGGTCACACATCGGGGGCAGGTGACTTGTGACCATTGGCTGCAGTTGATGACTGCCTGACCTTGGAGGAAAGAATCTAGTGCTGTGAGGAGTATATACGGTGCATGTGCTTATTCTGTCTGTCTTTGCGGTAAATTCGAGTGTCTGGCGGTCGATAGCTGTATGCATGATGCAAAAGGAACGTTTTTATATGGCGCAGGATACGAATTGTATGTTTACTACATCGACACAGTATGTGGCGGTATATTGCCGGGTTGGAGATTGATTTCACGCTGTAATATTCAAACTTCCTCCCGCAGTGACAGAGCAGTGTAATTGAACAAGTGTCTTTCAGTATTTGACGATCTGTAGACCACTTTGGCAGGGTTTAGCTGTCAGTGCAATATGGCGATCTGTACAAAATAGTTTTTTTGCTCAAAGTCTCGTTTGCAGAAAAAATGGCGGACAGTACTCCTGCACCGGCAGTAGCAGCAGTTTGATGAGTAAATTCAGTAACAGCTAATCGGAATGCTCCATTCATTCACAAGACATCCTTTGTGCTGGGACGTAGGTGCTTCTACATAACGGTGAGAACATTTACCGTTTCTGAGACGTGTGTTGAAAGCAGGACATTACGATTTCCACGAAGGTTACCATAGGATGTCTCGTTAGCACGATCAGGAAGAACACATTAGGTGTTATGCTCAGCTATTTTCGTAAACAGTTCCTGTTATGTAAAGAATTTCCGTAAAGACAAGCTGAGACATCACGAAAACTCCTACAACAACAAATGCTACCATTGATTATTACTATGACACTTTACTATTTCCGTGATTGGCTGATATGTGATGCATTGTCTCTGCCATATGGGCATCTGGGAGAATGCACCCTGTTCTATTCTGGAAAGCATTGCAACAGATTTCTATTGCCCATTCAGAGTCTTTTAGCTGCGTCTGTGAGGGTGAGCCACTATGCAAACATCTCTCTCGGCACTGGACCTGCAGCCATGCGTCAGCCCCGGTGGTAATGTGAAGACGTGCACGTCCAGAGGGAGACTTGGATCTTATTTAAATATACATATGATGTCAGTATAACACTAGAAGGATTATAATTGTATACTAGAAAATAGAGGCGACTTTCACCTGCTGGTTGTGGGTGGCAGTGCTGTGAGAGTAATGGCTCGCGCCCCAGAGTTCATCTCTCCAGCACTGGTTTTCGTCTGGCTGGCCCTGCAAAGCGCATGTGCAGTGTTGGTGGCGTCAGCTTGTGTGCACATTGGAACCTCTGTAGGGAACAGCTCGCTGATATGCTGTGTCTGTCGATAGTTCGAAAGCATTTTTTATGTACAATGAGTGTTTGTGCAGTGCATTATTTTCGGCTGTTTAGGCGTTGTGAGTGAGTTGCGGAGCTTTAAATATGCATTATTTTTTGACAACTTCACAAGAAGTGGACACGTCTGTTACATTATTTGGTGAACAGGTATGTAGGCTGTGCAATGCATTATATCTACAGCTTACAATTAGTGAGTGTGTTTGCAGAGCCATTTGCAAGCATTATTTTGACAATTTTTGATTTGTTTGCTTACCTGTACATCAGTATACTGTATTATTTCGGTAATTTACGAGTAGTTTGCAAGTCTGTTTGCTCTGTACTGCATTTTTCGATAGTTTACAACTAGTGAACGTGTTTGCAGAGCGTTTTACATGCATCATTTTGAAAATTTGCGAGTTGTTTTCGTGTCTGGACATCAGTGTACTGCGTTACTTCGGTGATTTACGAGTACTTCTAGTTTACAGGTCTGTGGACTATGTGGTGTGACCCCAAGCACATCAGAGAGAGTGTTTCTTTCAGTGTAATAAATGAGCTAGTGAAATCCATTGGTAAATAAATTGTTCCAAAATAAATAAAGTACAATTCTTCCTATCCAGCAGCCCAGCACAGGCTGAGTCCTTTTCCCACCAATTCCAAGGAAGAGGTGGCGGTCGAATGTCTTAGGTTAGTGCAGGTACTCCAAGTGACCTTTTTTCTGCCAATTCCTTATGTTAGTGTAGGTGCCCTTTTTTCCCCACGAAAATTTAAACTTCCTACCATTTTCTTGGGAAGGCAGAGGTGTTAGGGGGAGGCTTTTAAGTTAATTAAAGTAGCTCAATTGACCTATTTCCTCACCAAAATTTGAACTTTCCACCATGTCGTCATTGGGATGTTGCCACCTCTATCTCCGTCATCTAGGATCCACCATCTTGAACAAATCTGGCAACAACGCAATGTAGGGTGTTGCCGCCCTTGTCCAACTGTTTGGGTACCTAATCAATGCCTGTTCCTCTCAAGTGACTTTTAATTAAATTTTGTTGTCTAACTTTACTTATGATGCGCTGTTAGAAAGGCGACAGTTCGTAATAACTGACAGAAAGTCATCGAGTAAAACAGAAATAGTATCTGAATGACTTGGGCTCTCTAAGGAAGTGTTACAGGCCCTCTGTTTCTACTGATCTACATAAACTATTTAGGAAATAATCTTAGCAGTTCTCTTAGATTGCTTGCAGGTGATGCTGTCATTACCGTCATGTAAAGTCTTTAGATGATCAAAGTGAACAACAAAATGATTTAAATAAGATATCTGTATGGTACCAAAGTGGAAGTTGACTCCGGTTCATGAAATGTGTGAAGTCATTCATATGAGCACTAAAAAGATTACGCAAGTTTCACGATGAATCACACAAATTTAAAGGATCAATTAATTACTTAGGGTTTACAATTGCGAATAACTTAAAATGCAGCTATCACGTAGACAATGCTGCTGAGAGAGCAAACCAAGGACTGCGGTTTATTGGAAGAACACTTAAGAAATGCAATAGGTTTACTAAGGAGCTTGCTTACACTACACTTGTCCGCCTTCTTCTGGAGTACTGATGTGCAGTGTGGGATCCGCATCAGATAGGATTGACGGAGGACATCGAAAAAGTTAATAGTAGCGCACTATCGTGAAAAAGGGGAAAGAGACTGCCACGGATATGATACACGAATTGGAATGGCAAACATTGAAACAAAGGAATTTTTCGCTGCTGAAGCACCTTCTCATGAAATTTCAATAAAGAACTTTTGTTGGCACCCACCTTCATATACAGAAATGATAATCATAATAAAATAAGAGAAATCAGTACTCGCACGGAAAGATTCAACGTGAAGGCATCGATGCAGATGCAGACGTAAACTACACGTTGTAAGAATATAGATCTCAACATAAATAATACTCTGTGTGTAACGATAAATGTTTTCTAAATGAGTTTCAGATCAGCCTGTATTGTACAGCTCTGTACATAATGGAATTCTTGAACCCCAGGAGCCATTTAGTTAGCGAACTAAAATCCATAAATCGAGGCTTTTTTCCTCGCGGCGTACTTCAACGGAACCGGTATAAAGAATAGATGGGAGATTATTGCGAGTCATAAGAAAGCGTCTGTGTAGAAGTGGATCACAGTAATCAAATACCGCTTAAGGAAGTTAGAGGAGCCTTTCACCTTTAATGGGTCTTGAGTTTTCACTGCACTGCTCCTATTCCTTTTAACAATGGTATTGCTACCACAATTTGAGGGCGCATATCTGCGCCACCAAAATACCCCATCCATTGTTCCAGATATTTAGCATGAGGTGTCATTTCATATCAAACATGTCCCTGATCAAATATCCTTTATTTGCCGAGATCTGTTTACCCACAAGCTGTCACCGCCCGATGAGACGATTCCGTATTTCAGTTTGGCACAAGGGTTCACAGAATTCATTTCATACCCAAATGTCGTGATCGTATCTGACATGTAAAAAATTAATTTCAACTGCGTAATTTTTAACTATCTTTAAATCATTCACGTTGATATCTGTACGTTAAGGATAAGGCACGCTATAATTTCTGAATTGTCATGTATTGGCATTGTTCTTTTACTAAACTCACCTCGCAGTGTGACTTCATTGAGGACAGAAACATAACCGAAGGGAATGGTATTTTCGGTATCAGTCACAGGCTTCGACGAGAATGTGAAGTTTGTGTCATAAACACAGAAGTTCTGACACTGAAAGAATCCAACAATGGCTCACTGCCGGTGGACTACTGTTTCATCTCAATTTACCTAAAGAACGAAGAACATTTCCGGTTTGTGCTAACGCAGATGGAACTGAGAAAAATAAGCTCGTGACACGTTAATAAAAGTATCCTAGGTGTTTTAAGCATTTAAAAAATCTGATAGTAGACTACAATGCTGATAAAAAGTTGTACATGAACTCCAATTTCTTTGAAGCTGAAATAAGGCTCTGGAATCGGGAGCTTAGAACTCAGAAAAGGAAAATACTGGTCCTTGTTCACAACTGTCCAGCACTTCTTGCATTCTTTGGTCTGGAGAACATTAGGCTTGTTTTTCTTCCTTCAAAGCCGGCCTTAGTGGCCGTGCGGTTCTAGGCGCTTCAGTCTGGAACCGCGCGACCGCTACGGTCGCAGGTTCGAATCCTGCCTCGGGCATGGATGTGTGTGATGTCCTTAGGTTAGTTAGGTTTAAGTAGTTCTAACTTCTAGGGGCCTTGATGACCTCAGAGGCCGCGCGGGATTAGCCGAGCGGTCTTGGGCGGTGCAGCCATGGACTGTGCAGCTGGTCCCGGAGGAGGTTCGAGTGCTCCCTCGAGCATGGGTGTGTGTGTTTGTCCTTAGGATAATTTAGGTTAAGTAGTGTGTAAGCTTAGGGACTGATGACCTTAGCAGTTAAGTCCCATAAGATTACACACACATTTGAAAATTTTTTTGACCTCGGATGTTGAGTCCCATAGTGCTCAGAGCAATTTGAACCATTTTTGATAACTGCTACTCTTTGAAGGTGTTGTGGGTGGGCTGAAAGAAAACCGATGTTCAATGTAATTGATGTAAATATTAGCTATTATATTGGCAATGGGGTGTCCCATGGCTAGCACATCAGTTTGTCCATAGATGGTATCCTTGAAGGCAAAGTAATTATGGTTCAGAACAATTCTGAGCAAGTGAAGGAATTCATAAATTTTTTTAACTCTAAACGAGAGAACAACCGTTAGTTGGATTCAATAACAGGGATCACCTCTTTAACTGAGATATTCGTATACACGCTTACGATGTCGAAACTTGCTACATTAGTATCACTGGTTACTGGTACTTGTTTGAAGTGTGTTATTAACTCCTCTCTGTTCTTGATAGCATCATCATCATATAAACATTAATGCTTACTGAGGAAACTTTGCAATTCCTTAGCCAATAAGTAATCTGGGCCATTAATAGCATTGATAATTGGCCTTAAAAGACCCTGTGGGTTATGAAACTTCACGACACCCTTGAAAGTGGTCGTTCTCGGAATCATCGGTATTAAAGTTTTTTTTAAGAAATGGGGTGAATGACGCATCTGTTTCTTAAAGTGCCTTCGTAGCTGTGGGGTTAAATGGGTGTGTTTTGAAACTAGGACTGGAGAGGAAGTACTGTGCTTTCTGTACGTAGTCGGCCTTATTTAAACTGCAGTTTTATGTAGTTCAGTACTGCCCTTTTCAACATGTTCCTTTATCACGCATAATGTACTTTTAACTTTTTTCATGTAACTCTCTATATAATGTTTCCTTTTTTCATTTTTCATTTTCAGTGTAAATCACTAATTCAAACTGTGAACGGCCGGGCGTTGTTCACCCGTCAACAGATGGCAATATTTTCGCTACTCTGGTTTACCAGTTTGTTTCCTCCTTCGCGTAATCTACTCCATGAACTGCGCTTACTGGTAGCACACCGCGTCTTGTAACTCGTCCACCGCGGCTCTCGGAGTCACAACAGCCAAGTGTAAGTGTCCTGGTATTCTTGGCGTATTTCTTTACGCAGATATTCGTCTGCAGCACTGTCTAGTGTCACTTTGGCATTGACTTAGGTTTTACAGCACCTAGCCCGTTCTGCTTTTAATTTTTTTATTGAACCAGTTTTTTGTTTTCTTTTGGGTGTTCTTCATGTGTATTGCTACGTGTAATAATTATCTCCCGTCTCTTGCTATTTCCAGTACGACACCGGAAAATGGGCGTAGAAGAGCCCGAAACCAGTCGTGTCCTAAGTAAAAGAACATTACAACTGTAGCGGTATTTTCAACCTCTGGTATAACGCTCAGTTGCGGATGTTCCTCCGGCAGGATTGTTTGCTTTCTAGCACTATCCAGTTCTTATATTCTCAACAGAAAATGGACCTACTCGAAAAGAAATTTCTTTTTAGTCAGTGACACCAGGTGGTAAAATGGTTTACGCTTGGATAATACGTTCGTACTCACCGCTCATCAGCTTTTAACTGTTCAGAAGATTCCATTTTCAAAGTTATGCCAGCCAAAAGACAGAAAATGTAAGTTACAAACCTACAATTTTTAAATCAAATCTCCATCACTTCCTTGCGTCTTAGTCTTTCCTAATCTACACTGAAGAGCCTAAGAAACTGGTATAGGCATGCGTATTAAAATACAGAGGCATGTTTAGCGGCAGAATACGACACTGCGGTCGGCAAGGCCTACATAAGACAACAAGTGTCTGGCGCAGTTGTTAGATCGCTTACTGCTGCTATAATCGCAGGTTATCAAGATTTTAGTGAGTTACGTGATGTTACGATCGGTGCACGAGCGATGGGACACAGCATCTCCGAGGTAGCCATGAAGTGGGGACTTGCCCGTACGCCCATTTTACGAATGTACAGTGAATATTAGGGATCCGGTAAAACATCAAATCTCCGACATCGCTGCGGCCGGAAAAAGATCCTGCAAGAATGGGACCAACGACCACTGAAGAGCATCGTTCAGCGTGACAGAACTGCGAGCCTTCCGCTAATTGCTGTAGATTTCAGTGTTAGCCTGTAAGGTGTCAGGCAAATCCAACACCTTCCATGAAAACCCTAACATAATAAGCAAATCTACTAGTGTGTCGCATAGCTCCGAATAAATCGTGACATTAAATTAACCAAAGTAATACAAGTAACGAGTGAGCAAATGGAATACCACAGACTAACACAAGAATACCTAAATGCATGTCGTACCTTCCCACCGTGAGACCGACGCAGTTCTGAAGGGAGAAACGAGAACAGAAGCCGAGAGCAGAGCCGTGTTAAGCTAGAAGGCCCTACGATAAGGGACGGACTGGACACCCACGTCGCCAGCTAACCACTAGGGCTCACCACCCGCACGTTTTAGCGTGAGACTTTTTCGCGTCTCAGGTACGTCAAGGACCACCCCCCAGCCCATGTTAAAAGATAGAGCCCTCCAGAAGAACAGTATAGATCTTACGATAACGCTAAAAGGACCACACCAGCTGCAGGTTTTAGCGTCTCTGTTACGTTGCAAACTTTAAAAACATTGCCCCACCACGAAAAGTATAACGTTTCTCATTGGATAGACAGAATTTTTGTAGGAGGAGCTTAAGGTTAACATTGAGACCCTGATTGGTCAGATGAAAACACAGCCAGATAGCTTTTTTAAATCTACTTCGGTAAATTGTAGTAAGGAGAAGTTAGGAGAGTTAGTTCCGAGACGGCGAGCTGGATGGCTGGTGCGCCGGCCGCTGTCGCCCTGACGCTGCCTGAACACCGACAAGGTAATGAACGCACGCGATGCCGCATTTTTGAGCGCATAAGGCTTCACTCAGAACTGCAGAAGTCTCATCTGTTACACCCCTTTTTGCGTAATACTAGTGTCGATCGTTAATTAAAACTCATGGTGTTCACATTTGCCACTTGAAGAAAAGATCTGAAACGGGACGATTTTTCTTTTATATAGTTATTGAGAAGCCACATCAGCCACTGTAATTTACGAGAAGTTAAATAAGTAATTAAAGATAATTGAGGATCACTGCATACCATTTTGATAGTTTTCTGTTTTGTGAAACTTAAATTAAACCTAGATTATAGATGTGATATGGCATAGGTCATCCTTCGATCGATTGTAGAACTTGGAAACCCATTCAAGGAATATTCGTTCACATTTTTGATGAACTCAGTTGGTTTTTACCATCCTGTATTAAAACATTTCCTTTCATCAATAGTGCAATTTATAAATGATGTTTTGTGAGTAGAATAAAATTTCCAGTGGTAAACGTAACTGCTTTTTCGACGTTATTTTACCAGCTAACTAAAAATAGGAAAGCCTTGAACCCTTTCCACTATATTTAGTTAGAATTAAGATTCTTTTACAGGGAGTGCAGTGGAGCTGACGCTGAGATCATTTAGTATTTGGTTATATCATCGCTAGTCTCACTGAACTCTTCTGAATTCTACATGTCATGTGTGGTCTGGCGTCTCCTTACCAGCAACAGGTCCCAGGTTCAAACTAGTTCCCTAAAAAACACGCTCAGAGCGTCGTTGCGCGAAAGTGGTAGGGAGACACGATATAGAACAAACAGACACCACCATGAATGTTTAGAAGCCCATCCGCAAGTGTTAGCGTGCGAACCATTCAACGTAGCATCATCGATATAGGCTTTCGGATCTGAAGGACAACTCGTGTACCTTTGATGACTGCACAAGATAAAGCTTTACGCCTCGCTTGAGCCCGTCAGCACTGTCACTGGACTGCTGGGGACTGGAAACATGTTGCGGATGGACGTGTACGGGTACGTAGACAACCTCATAAAGCTATTGCAGCGCATACACTGTCTCCATGTACGCCTACACCATAATTATTCTAACACGCAAACATGTGGGGTTACACTCGTGTGGTTTGAGACGTTCCCGGGGAGGTGGGGTGGCGGGGTATACACTGGGGGTCTTATCGCACAATAACACTGGGTTCGGTGTGCGGCGGTGGGGTGGGTGGACTGCAGTGGCGAGTTGTGGGGCTGTGAACCACTGAGGGCTACGGCGGGACGAAGCCTCTCCGTCGTCTCTAAGTCCCCGGTTTAATACACAGTACACACACGCACTGGACAGTTAGCAAACAGCACTCAGCAAAGACCATTTGCTAAGAAGGAGGGGTATCTATGTTGCCGTTTCCCGTAGGCTTTGCAGCGGTGTGTATGGCCATGCATGTGTCTTGGTTTTCCCTCGCTGTCAGCGCTTCTCTTGACTTCAGACTTGCACCTTCCAGAGTTTCTTTTTTGCTGGCTCAACACCTAAATACTTATAGCTGTGTTGTACCTAGCAATCCCTTCCGAAACTTTGCTTTCTCACTAGTATGGCGGTATCTCTCGGCTTCCATGATGTCTTTATGCATTGTTTGTAGAACTGGGTGCCCTGTAGTTCCCTGTGCTGCGACAGCTTCTGTGTGGTTGCCGCAACTTGCTTAACATTTTCCCATAGCTACACTACTGCCCATTAAACTTGCTACACCACGAAGAAGACGTGCTACAGACGAGAAATTTAGCCGACAAAAAGAAGCTGCTGTGATATGCAAATGATTAGCATTTGAGAGCATTCACACAAGGCTGGCGCCGGTCACGACACCTACAACGTGCTGACACGAGGAAAGTTTCCAACCGATTTCTCATACACAAACAGCAGTTGACAGGCGTTGCCTGGTGAAATGTTGTTGTGATGCCTCGTGTAAGGAGAAGAAATGCGTACCATCACATTTAGGACTTTTATAAAGGTCGGATAGTAGCCTATCGTGTTGCAGTTTATTGTATCGCGACATTGCTGTTCGCGTTGGTCGAGATCCAATGTCTGTTAGCAGAATATGGAATCGGTGGGTTCAGGTTGGAAGCACGGAACGTCGTGCTGAATCCCAACGGCCTCGTATCACTAGCAGTCGAGATGACAGGCATCTTATCCGCATGGCTGTAATGGATCGTGCAGCCACGTCTCGATCCCTGAGTCAACAGATGGGGACGTTTGCAAGACGACAACCATCTGCACGAACAGTTCGACGACGTTTGCAGCAGCGTGGACTATCAGCTCGGAGACCATGGCTGCGGTTACCCTTGACGCTGCTTTCCAGACAAGAGCGCCTGCTATGGTATACTCAACGACGAACCTGGGTGCACGAATGGCAAAACGTGATTTTTTCGGATGAATCCAGGTTCTGTTTACCTCATCATGATGGTCGCATCGGTGTTTGGCGACATGGCGGTGAATGCACATTGGAAGCGTGAATTCGTCATCGCCATACTGGCGTATCACCCGGCGTAATAGCATGGGATGCCATTGGTTACATGTCTCGGTCACCTCTTGTTCGCATTGACGGCACTTTGAATAGTGGACGTTACATTTCAAATGTGTTACGACCCGTGGCTCTACCCTTCATTAGATCCCTGCGAACCCCTACATTTCAGCAGAATAAAGCACGACCGCATTTTGCAGGTCCTGTACGGGCCTTTCTGGATACAGAAAATGTTCGACTGCTGTCCTGGCCAGCACATTCTCCGGATCTCTCATCAATTGAAAACGTCTGGTCAGTGGTGGCCGAGCAACTTCCTCGTCACAATACGCCAGTCACTACTCTTGATGAACTGTGGTATCGTGTTGAAGCTGCATGGGCAGCAGTACCTGTACACGCCATCCAAGCTCTGTTTGACTCAATGCCCAGGCGCACCAAGGCCGTTACTACGGCCAGAGGTCGTTGTTCTGGGTACTGATTTCTCAGGATGTATGAACCCAAATTGAGTGAAAATGTAATCACATGTCAATTGTAGTATAATATATTTGTCCAATGAATACCCGTTTATCATCTACATTTCTTCTTGGTGTATCATTTTTAATGGCCGGTAGTGTAGAAGTTTACTGGTCATTGACAGAAGCCAGAGCTGCCAAGGTAGAACTTGGCCTTTTTTAAGTGTTCAGTGGGGAGATTGGGTGTAACAACACGCATAACAATTCTGACCTCGACCGACAGTTCAGAAATATTGAGGGCATTGAACAGATGCTGTTCATGGTCAAATACAACGGTGCAACTTGCAGACTTGACAAGCATCTGCGTCTTTTCTCAAGCATGCAGTTCTCTTGGTGTTTCCATATTCTTGACCAACACTTGTAGGTTCGTAGTTCCTCGTCTAATAAATCTATAATTCCATAAATACAGATCTGCTTCTTATCCCACTGAGTAAGGTAATATTGTGAGTTCAGTGCTTCTTATACTACAGAGTAAAGATAGTTGCAGTTTATACAAATTTTAATCTAAGAATACAAACAAAGCTGAATCCTAACATAGCTAATTTTGATATCCCCATGTATGTTCTGACTGTAAATAATACTTTACGGTGTGCATGCATTCAAAAAATAGTAAGGAGAAGTAAATTAAAATATTATAAATTAATAAGGACGTTGCCTAGAGTATTACGTTAAATTAAAAAGAAAATCACTTTTCGCCTTCATTAGTATCTTTATACAGGTACAGATAACTGATAATTAAAACGCTAGATTCGGCTACGATTCTGAAATGTTGGAACTTGTATTCATGTAGAATATGTCTGTATGATCAACTCTGTATTTAGACATGTAGTGTCCTTTATTGGATATCATGTAAGAAACTGTGTAAAAAGAAAAAATATATTATATTATTTTAGTTTTTATTTTATAAAATACATCTCTACCTACCTCACTGCTGTTCTCAAAGCGCCGGCAGGTGTGGCCGAGCGGTCCTAGGCGCTTCAGTCTGGAACCGCGCGACCGCTGCGGTCGCAGGTTCGAATCCTGCGTCGGCCATGGATGTGTGTGATGCCCTTAGGTTAGTTAGGTTTAAGTAGTTCTAAGCTCTAGGGGACCGATGACCTCAGAAGTTAAGTCCCATAGTCCTCAGAGCCATTTGAACCATTTTTTTAATCCCAGAACAACTCAAGAACTGCTTGAAAGAGGGTTTTATAGGTGGCCACTTTCGTACATGAATAATTATACTTTTGATTCGTCCAGTAAATCAGAGTGTAAAATATTTCTTACAAACCATTAAATTTATGATATTCGAAATGTACACTGTCGAATCAAAAGCATCCGAACAGCTATTAGGAAACAGTGACCTTAAACTGACTGTGGGGTGTGTCCGCCCTTCTCCTTCACTACGGCTTGAACCCTGCTGACGACACTTTGAGTGAAGTGTCTGAGTGTCTGTGGAGAAGTGCTAGAGAAACACCAGAGAAGGCAGTGATATTGGACTCTGGCTACTGGAGCCAAGTCATCCTTTTAACTCTTCCCAGAGATGGTTCCCTTGGTTGAGGTCGGGTATCCTGGGAGGCTAGTCCATTTCAAGAACGTTATTGTCCACAAATCATTACCTCACAGATACCACTTTATGACATGTTGCATTGTCATGCTGACACACACATTGTCTCTGAACTGTTCCTCTACTGTAAGCTGTACACAGTGCTGTAAGATGTGTTGCTATACTTCCATATCCAGCGTTCTCGCATCCTAAACGCGAAAAAAACCCTCACCGCAATACCACTTCCTCGGTACCTCACTGGTGGGACTACATATGACGGCAGGTAACGTTCCCCAGCCATCACCAAACCCACTTCCTTCCGTCGCATTGTCACAGGATTCAGAGTTTTTCATCACTTCAAATAATTTCCAGTCATTCACTGCCCAGTACGCCACATCGAGCGTCTCTTAGCACGGTAGAGATGCGTGTGGCTTATGATAAGCTGCCCATTTTCTTTTAATTCCATACGCTAAGTAACTGTGCTACCTGCAGTGTCGGTAGCAGCACTTTGGAACTCAGGAGTGATTCCTTCTGCAAATTTCATGTGATGAAGGGATCGACGGACCCTGTACGTCAGTTCGCGGTCTGTCTGGTCTTCTTTTACCTTTTGTTGTTTCTTCGCATTTCCGCTTCACAGTCACATCAGCGTAGAGTTGTGGAGCGTTGAAAGAGTTGAAATGTATCTCATGGAGTTGTTGACAAACAATGTCTAGTCCATGTTCGACGTCAATGAGCTCTCCTAACCGATCCATTCTGCTGTCGCTGCTTCGATTAGATTAGATTAGTGTTTGTTCCATAGATCATGAATACGACACTTTGTAATGATGTGGAACGCGTCAGGTTAATACAAGGTGTCTATAAAAGGTATTACATTACACAAAATCTTGCATGACTTTTTTGTGGGGGTTGGGGAAATTACCTACTTACTATATCCAAAAATTCATCTAATGAATAGAAGGAGATGCCATTAAGAAATTCTTTTAATTTCCTTTTAAATGCTATATGGCTATCTTTCAGACTTTTGATGCTATTAGGTAAGTGACCAAAGACTTTTGTGGCAGCATAATTTACCCCCTTCTGAGCCAAAGTTACATTTAACCTGAAGTAGTGAAGATCATTATTTCTCCTAGTGTTGTTGCCATGAGCACTGCTATTACTTTTGAATTCGTTAGGATTGTTAATAACAAATTTCGTAAGTGAGTATATATATTGTGAAGCTACAGTGACGATCTCTACCTCTTTAAATAAGTGTCTGCAGGATGAGCTGCAGCAATTATTCTGATTACACGCTTTTGTGCAATGAACACTTTTTTACTCAATGATGAGTTACCCCAGAATATGATGCCATAAGGAAGCAGAGAATGAAAATAGGCGTGGTAAGATAATTTACTGAGATGTATATGGCCAAAATTTGCAATGACTGTAATGGCATAGGTAGCTGAACTTATACGTTTCAGCAAATCTTCAGTGTGTTATTTCCAGTTAAACCCCTCATCAATGCATACACCTAGAAATTTTGAATATTCTACCTTAACTACCAATTTCTGATCGAAGTCTTATATTTATTAATGGTGTCATTCCACTTACTGTGTGGAACTGTATGTACTGTGTTTTGTCAAAGTTTAATGAGAGCCCATTTGCAGAGAACCACTTAATGATTTTTCTGGAAAACATCGTTTACAATTTCACCAGTTAATTCTCGTCTGTTGGGTGTGATAGCTATACTTGTATCATCGGCAAAAAGCACCAGCTTTGCAACTTCCTGAATATAGAATGGCAAGTCATTAATATATATTAAGAACAGCAGAGGACTCAAAACCGAACCCTGCGGCACCACAATCTTGATTGTTCCCCAGTTTGAGAAATCACCAGTTTTTTGCATATTACGTGAACTGCTTATTTCAACTTTCAGCACTCTTCCAGTTAGGTATGATTTATACCATTTGAGCGCTGTCTCATTCATACCACAGTACTTGAGCTTATCTAGAAGTATTCCATGATTTATACAATCAAAAGCCTTTGAGAGATCACAAAAACTCCCAACGGGTGACTTGCGGTTACTCAGAGCATTTAATATTTCATTAGTGAAAGTACATATAGCATTTTCCGTTGAGAAACCTTCTCTACTGACAACACAAAACATCCGTCTCCTTTTGCGCTGTCGCCACATCTGGTAGCCAACTCCGCATTACAAGAGGATATACGGGATGTCACTTATTTCAGTAGTTGTTGGCTGATCGTGCAGTCCAACTATATCGGACAGGCAGCAGCAACGCAGTTTGCTTCCTCTTGTCATAGGCGCCAAATCGGTACGACGCTTAAGACACCTTCTTTCTCATGTCCCTGGACAAATACCTTCAAATGCTGGCGACTGTAAGAATGCGTCCACCGTTTCGGGTAGCATTTTCTTCACTGTTCCATCGTAGTTAATGACTAGCAACATCTTGAACAAACATCTTGGAATAAGAGCATCGACTTCCCTGGCCACTAGTTAAAGATGCTCCCACATCGTATTAAACGTAAGCGACGCTGTTTTCAATTTTCTCAAGGTTGCAGAGAACACGACACAGAGAAAAGCGAGGGTCGTAACTAACGTTACTAAGGTACTTAAGTTGCATCATTGTGTACTGAACACCGGATCCGGTATCGTGATGCCGAATAAGTCTTTGAAAGCAACGCATTGGTTCCATCCCATGATAGCTGCAATAACAGGTCATTATTTACACTCGAGAGATGACTGCTCGCTGGCCCTCGAGTGATGGACGACTCGCAACGAGCAATCGATACTCGAGAGGTGCTTGGCGCGCGCGGTTCCTTTCACAGAGCCTCGTGTGCGTGTGTGTGTGCAGGAGATGCTGTGCAAAACAGCTGTCACGAAGTGGTGCTGAGTAACGCTGCTGGGTGTACACGGCGCGCCAGGTTCAGCGGGCCGAGCAAACGCTGGCGGCTTTGTGGCCGCCTGCTGACTCAGGCTCGCATTAAAGAGCTGCCGGCCGAGCCTTTCATTGCTGGTCCGACGCCCTTCCCGGGCGTGATCCGGCAGGCTTTCACCCGCTCCTCGCTCTTCGACAGTCTGCTCGGGATCCCGACCGGCGCGTCGCGAGCGACGGCGCACGTACCTCCACCGTTCCCGCCAGAAATTACGGGCCCCACTCGCATTTTGGACTGTCGCCTCTTTCGACAGCGAGTGAAAGGGCGAAAGGGCACGTGACGCCAGACTTGGGTCAAAATCGGGACGGGACTGATGCAGATCTCTCCGAAAGTATCTTTACTGTCGTCACGTAATTAGGCAGGTGGAAGTTCTCAAGAGACCGATTATCATCGCAATCTGTTGTCGAAGTCAAGGCATCGATCGCTGATATCGTGTAATTCACGAGGAAAGTTATTAAGAAAAGTCAGTAAGTCTCACGAGACCACGATGTAACTCTATGTTATGTCGAAAGACGCCGTAGTTGCCAAAGAGACATACTTTTGAAATAAACAATGAGCGCCTGACAACCAACGTATACCAGTGTTCATCATCAAGCACTTCTTTTGTTGGATTTCTTCTCTATTCTTTCTTTCACGGTCCTTTCAAATGGTTCAAATGGCTCTGAGTACTATGGGACTTAACTTCTGAGGCCATCAAACCCCAAGAACTTAGTATTACTTAAACCTAACTAAACTAAGGACATCACAAAAATCCATGCCCGAGACAGGATTCGAATCTGCGACCGTAGCGGTCGCGCGACTCGAGACTGTAGCGCCTAGAACCGCTCGGCCACTCCGGCCGGCTTTCACGGTTCTTTACGGACTATAGAAAAACAACTATGCTACACGATAAATGATGGACCTTTATAGACTTCACGTAACATCCAAACGTGCCTTTTATAATAACTGTATCAAAATTCCTTTGTAAGTAGTTCAAATGGTTCAAAATGGCTCTGAGCACTATGGGACTTAACATCTGAGGTCATCAGTCCCCTAGTACTTAGAACTACTTACAACCTACTTAACCTAAGGACATCACGCACATCCATGCCCGAGGGAGGATTCGAACCTGCGACCGTAGCGGTAGCGCGGTTCCAGACTGTAGGACCTAGAACCGCTCGGCCATCCCGGCCGGCCTTCGTAAGTAGTGGTAAATTGTGTATTTTCACGCGCTAAGTGCTGCGAAGAAAATGATTTCGCTCTATAGCATTAGCTGGAATAAACTTCAGTGATTTGTGCAATTGTAGCGGCATTATCGTCACTAAAACCAAAACAAAAAAGAAATCGTTCACCCAAAATGTGTATATCAACGGAATAAACTAATACTTTTCCGAATTACAGGAAGTTAAGATTGCTGTCCATAACATACACTCCTGGAAATGGAAAAAAGAACACATTGACACCGGTGTGTCAGACCTACCATACTTGCTCCGGACACTGCGAGAGGGCTGTACAAGCAATGATCACACGCACGGCACAGCGGACACACCAGGAACCGCGGTGTTGGCCGTCGAATGGCGCTAGCTGCGCTGCATTTGTGCACCGGCGCCGTCAGTGTCAGCCAGTTTGCCGTGGCATACGGAGCTCCATCGCAGTCTTTAACACTGGTAGCATGCCGCGACAGCGTGGACGTGAACCGCATGTGCAGTTGACGGACTTTGAGCGAGGGCGTATAGTGGGCATGCGGGAGGCCGGGTGGACGTACCGCCGAATTGCTCAACACGTGGGGCATGAGGTCTCCACAGTACATCGATGTTGTCGCCAGTGGTCGGCGGAAGGTGCACGTGCCCGTCGACCTGGGACCGGACCGCAGCGACGCACGGATGCACGCCAAGACCGTAGGATCCTACGCAGTGCCGTAGGGGACCGCACCGCCACTTCCCAGCAAATTAGGGACACTGTTGCTCCTCGGGTATTGGCGAGAACCATTCGCAACCGTCTCCATGAAGCTGGGCTACGGTCCCGCACACCGTTAGGCCGTCTTCCGCTCACGCCCCAACATCGTGCAGCCCGCCTCCAGTGGTGTCGCGACAGGCGTGAATGGAGGGACGAATGGAGACGTGTCGGCTTCAGCGATGAGAGTCGCTTCTGCCTTGGTGCCAATGATGGTCGTATGCGTGTTTGGCGCCGTGCAGGTGAGCGCCACAATCAGGACTGCATACGACCGAGGCACACAGGGCCAACACCCGGCATCATGGTGTGGGGGAGCGATCTCCTACACTGGCCGTACACCTCTGGTGATCGTCGAGGGGACACTGAATAGTGCACGGTACATCCAAACCGTCATCGAACCCATCGTTCTACCATTCCTAGACCGGCAAGGGAACTTGCTGTTCCAACAGGACAATGCACGTCCGCATATATCCCGTGCCACCCAACATGCTCTAGAAGGTGTAAGTCAACTACCCTGGCCAGCAAGATCTCCGGATCTGTCCCCCATTGAGCATGTTTGGGACTGGATGAAGCGTCGTCTCACGCGGTCTGCACGTCCAGCACGAACGCTGGTCCAACTGAGGCGCCAGGTGGAAATGGCATGGCAAGCCGTTCCACAGGACTACATCCAGCATCTCTACGATCGTCTCCATGGGAGAATAGCAGCCTGCATTGCTGCGAAAGGTGGATATACACTGTACTAGTGCCGACATTGTGCATGCTCTGTTGCCTGTGTCTATGTGCCTGTGGTTCTGTCAGTGTGATCATGTGATGTATCTGACCCCAGGAATGTGTCAATAAAGTTTCCCCTTCCTGGGACAATGAATTCACGGTGTTCTTATTTCAGTTTCCAGGAGTGTATTAAGTACCTTTAGTGAACCGCGTTTGTCATTTACTCTTACTCTAGCACATATTATAACTAACATATTGTGTTACATTTAATTTTCTACTTCAACAGGAGAGTTTATTGTTTGCATTAGTCCTTAATTAACTCAGTTTTCGAGTTTATTAGTATCTATAACCTCAAAAACGTTTCTACGAGGGTAATACCAAAGTAAGGTCTCCAATCTTTTTATAAGTACATGGACCCATTTATTTCTACAATGGTTTACGTCAGTGTACAGCGTGAACATTTAGCTATTTTTCGACATAATCACCATTTCTGTCGATTTTTTTTATGCCCATATCATACCACCTCGCCGCCATGCTGTTCAGAAAGTCACCTCGTCGTCGGAGCTGAATCACTGGGACCACAATTAACGTTGACAGGTACTGTGAGACTCTGAAAAAACTCAAACAGGCAATTCAGAACTGGGGAAGAGGATTACTGAGCAAGGGCGTACACATTCTCCATGACAAAGCTCGCCCACACATCGCTCGGCAAACCGTTGCTCTCCTGCAACAGTTTCAGTGGAACATAATCACCAATCACCCTATAGTCCTGACTTGGCGCCCAGTGACTATCACCTGCTCCCTAGGTTAAAACAACATTTGGCCGGAAAGCGATTCAACTCCGACGACGAGGCGAAAGAAGAGGTTAATAACTTTCAGAACAGCGTGGCGGCGAGCTGTTACGAAATGGGAGTACATAAACCGCCATAACATCTACAAAAATGCATCGACAGATATCTTAATTACGTCCAAAAATAGCTAAATGTTCCAACTGTAAACAGATGTAAACCATTGTAGAAATAAACAGGTCTATGTACTTATAAGAAAAAAGGAGACCTTACGTTTGGGATTACGCTCGTAGATACATGTCAGCTTAGTTTCCCATGGATTATTTGCACTTAACTGTAATGATGTGCAATGAATCATTTTATATTTTATATCCGCAAATTAATTTGTAAATATGGCTATATGCTGAACATTTAGTAGGATTTCTTTAAATTTTTTTATTCATGTGCGACATGTCCACCCTTCGCCTTTAAGACGGCTTGAACTTTTCTGTGGTCATCTTCAATGAGCTGTCTGAACGTCTGTGGAAGAATCGCAGTCCATTCTCCCTCAAGCGACCAAACCAGAAAAGGCAGTGATGTTGGTTGCCGGAATCTGGAGGGAATTCGGCGTTCTAGCTCATCCCAAAGATGTTCCATTGTGTTCAAGTCGGGGCTCTGCGCGGTCTACTCAGTTTCAAGGCTTTCATTGTTCACAATCCGTTGCCTCATACACGCTGTACTGTGATCGAGTGGATTGACATGCCGGTACAAATGCTCATTATGTTCGTTGAGAACCAACGTATATCAGTGTTCATCATCAAGCACCACTTTTGTTCGGTTTCTTTTCTATTCTTTCTTTCACGGCCCTTTTAGGGACTATAGACTAACAACTATGCTATATGATAAATGACGGACCTTTATAGACTACACGTAACATAGAAACGTGCTTTTTGTAATAACTGTATCAAAATTCCTTCGTAGGTAGTGATAAATTGTGTATTTTCGCGAGTTGAGTGCTGCGAAGAAAAGGATTTCGTTCTATAGCATTAGTTGGAATCAACTTTCGTGATTGGTGCAATCGTAGCAGCATTATCGTCACTAAAAATAAAAACAAAAAAAGAATGCATTTACCCAAAATGTGAATATCTACAGAATAAACTCATATTTTTCGGAATTATAGGAAGTTAAGATTCCTGCTCATAGCATATTACGTATCGGTAGTGAACCGCATTTTGTCGCTTACTCTTACTCTAGCACATATTAACTAACATATTGTGTAACATTCAATTTTCCACTTCAACAGGAGATTTTACTGTCTGTATTAGTCGTTAATTAACTCTGTTTTCGAGTTTCTTAGTACCTATAACCTCAAACGAGTTTCTAGATACATATCAGGTTAGTTTCCAATGTATTGTTTGCCCTTAACTGTAATGATGTGGAACGAATCATTTTATATCCGCAAATTAATTTGTAAATGTGGATACATGCTGAACATTTAGTAGGTTTTCTTTAAATTTTGTTATTCATGTGAGGTGTGTCAACCCGTCGCCTTTAAGACGGCTTGAACTTTCCTGGGGACATCTTCAGTGAGGTGTCTGAACGTCTGTGGAGGAATCGCAGCCCATTCTTCCTCTAGAGACCAGACCAGAAAGAGCAGTCGTGTTGGTCGGCGGAATCTGGAAGGAATTCGGTGCTCTAGCCCATCCCGAAGATGTTCCACTGTGCTCAAGTCGGGACTCTGCCCAGTCTACTCAAATTTCAAGGCTTTTATTGTTCACAATCCGTTGCCTCACAAGCACTGCAGTGTGATAGAGTACATTGACATACTGGTACAAATACTCAGCGTCTCCGAACAGTTCCTCGCAAAGCTGTGAAATGTGTTCCTATTCTGTCATAGTTAGTTTTTCTGAAGTGCAATCAAGATAGCATGGTTTAAAGGGGAGGAGCACCACTTCCTCCGTGCTTCACTGTTGACACTAAGCACGACGGCAGGAAACGATCTCCAGGCATTAGTATCAATCTAGCTGTTCCACTGGGTTACCATAGCGTAGCACCCCAAATCTTACCCACTGTCCAGTGACGTCCATCATTACGTCATCTCAAACGTCACTCCGCGTTGACTACAGAAAGTTGTGGTTTACGAACAATTGCTCGACCACAGCACCCCATTATTTTTGATTCTCTACGCACAATCGTCGTGCTAGTTGCACTTCTGGTTGCAGTTTAAAAGTTAAAACTGATTCCTTCGCTGATTTCGTGCGATTTTTTTACAACCACCCTTCGCAAAACTTGATGGTCCCCGCCTCCTCACAAGGGCTCTTAGCTGTGGTTTAGCCGTGGCTGCTTCTTCGCATTCCAGTTCGCCATCACATCACCACATCAGAAGGGCTAAAATGTCCCTGACGGACCTGTTACCCAAGCAACAACTAGTCGTTCGAAATCACTGAGCTCTCCTGGCCTACCCTTTCTTCTGTTCCTCTAAGGAAAACACAATCCTGCCAGCCACGTTTTATACTGGCGGCTCGGCCTCCCGTGACACCTAGCGGACAATTCTGCAGTACATACGTGTCCCGGACTCTTTCGATCAGATAGTGCAGCAGAATTTTACGATCGGAAAACTAGGACGAAGCATTTGTAAGACTTCGAGAACAGTATAGCAAGTGACATGGAACTGAAACGAATAGCCAGTGACAGAAGAAAGGGACTGCATCGACAAGGCAGTAACGTTTAGAATATGTGTGTGTATGCAAGTTACATAAAGCGACTGAGTCATACTTCAATGAGGGACTTAAAGCATACGTTTGAGAGGAGCACGCGGAAGAGCTATGTATGGCTCAACTTTAAAAGAATAGTCGACAGTTCTCTAGAGAATGTATCTACAGTCCGATTAAAATTGCTGGATAGCTGACACTTCACGGGCCTGAGCTGGTTTCCTCCAAACAGAGCACTCAGCGACATGCCCGAACCGTTCATCGTTGCCAAACTACTAGTTTATCTTCAATTCCTTGTCCGGCTTTATTTATTAACCTGTTTAAGTCCCAAATTCCGGGTCTGGCGCTCATATTTCGTATCACACACAAATACACACACACACACACACACACACACACACACACACACATGCACACACACGCACACACACACAGATACACACACATCGATGCTAACGAAATACACACTTTGTAAGTAGGGTGTTTAGGTTTTTTTTTATTGGTAACGCAACCGCCACCTTGCGTTGTGTATGAAAATCACTGGCTGTGCTGTGTGCAGTCTGTGGCTGGGTGGCATTGTTGGAATTTGCTATTGTAGTATTGGGCAATTGGCTGTTAACAGCGCATAGTGTTGCGCAGTTGGAGGTGAGCCGCCAGCAGTGGTGGATGTGGGGAGAGAGAGATGGCGGAGTTTTGAGAGCGGATGAATCAGGACGTGTGTCCATCAGAAAGAGTAAATTTGTAATATCGGATATCATGGACTGATATATATATATATATATATATATATATTATGACTTTTGATGATATTAACGTAAATACATTGTTTGTTCTCTATCAAAATCTTTCATTTGCTAACTATGCCTATCAGTAGTTAGTGCCTTCAGTAGTTTGAATCTTTTATTTAGCTGGCAGTAGTGGCGCTCGCTGTATTGCAGTAGTTTGAGTAACGAAGATTTTTGTGTGGTAAGTGGTTTGTGAAACTTATAGGTTAATGTTAGTCAGGGCCATTCTTTTGTAGGGATTTTTGAAAGTCAGATTGCGTTGCGCTAAAAATATTGTGTGTCAGTTTAAGCACACTCATTTATAATTTTTCTAAGTGGACGTTTCATATGTCGACCCTTAGCCGAGGATACCTCACTGGAATCTTCTGATTTTTTCTTGTAGTTTGTGTAATTAGTGTAGATTTTGTTTATTGCTAGCACGTAATTATAGAGAGAATTTCCTTTGCAGTTGTAGTTTTTCATTGTTGGACAGTAAAGCAGTTGTGGCATTCATGTAGATTTGCACCAAGTATTTCGCAGCTGCACTAGCAATTAACGTGATATTATTTTCAGTGCTATGTTAATGTGTTTTTTTCTTTTGCTCTTCAAATTATGCTTTTCTTTGTTATCGTTTGAAATATTGCGACAATAATGGCATGTGAAAAACGTAACACTAGGCTCCAAAGTAAACTGAGAAATAATAGTGACGACGAGCGTAGCTTATCAGCACCACTGTGTAAAGAATTAACAGTGATAATTTGGTAATTGTGCATAGGGAAATGGAGCGGGCGGCAAATAACGGCGTAGACAGTGAAACAATCAGTGAACAGGGAAGCATTATCTATCGATCGGTCGGCAACAGCTCGCCTCAGGAATCTGAAATGACAGGACACAATCTTGCAAATACTGTAGATTCAGGTTTTGCGTCGTCGCAGTTTTCCCAAATAAGTCAAGACACATTTTCTGCTTTTCAAAATGCGAATATTGCCGGTTCAAATGCACTGCCGAATAGCACTGAGGAACATGTTTCAGACATTAGTGCATTGTTATTACAGTTAATGCAACAAATGGGACAAAGGCTACAAAAGTTACACACAACGCTTGAGCAAAATCAGAAACAAATGGGACAAAATCTTCAAAAGTTAGACACAATGGAACAAAATCAGAGACAAACACAGCAAAAGTTAGACACAATGGAAGAAATTCAGAGACAAACACAGCAACAGCTTCAAAAGTTAGACTCAATGGAACAAACGCTTGAACAAACACGTGAAGGTTTAACTGCTGAGTTACTTAAAATCGAATCGAAATGTCAAAAATTCTGTAATGTCGTAAAAACACAAATTTGTGAGCATTTTCAACCTATTTTTTCGCGTCATGAAAGTGCATTACAGAATCACGAAGCAGCCATGAAAGAACTGCAAGCTAAAATTGACTCAGTTGCATCTACCGATTCGCTTACACAACTTGCAAAAACTCAGGAAAACTTAAAGGACACAGTAGATACGATTTCACCCAAATGGACACTCTGAAACTTGTTCAGAAAAACACACTGAGGAAATCTGTTCACTATCGGAGAAAGTAGCCAAACTTTCGGATCAGTTCACGAACTTATCTACAAAGGTAGATGATGATCTGAATGACAAAAGACCTGTAGCCTTCACTAACACAGAAGAGTATGAACAAATTAGAAAATTCAAACAAAATCAAAATCAAATCAACACACAGTACAAAAGAGAAATGCGGGAAGTACAAGATCAGTTGACACAGGTAATACAAGAATTACGTATTTCAGAGGACACTCGCGGTCCAATATGGAAAGAGGGACATAGAAATACGGAACAGTCAAAAAATAATAACACGAGGCACTTGGGAAATTATGTAAGACGTTGGCAAGGTACACCGAATTTTGAGATGGAACCGCCGAAACGAAGTAACAATGACCGATATGCGACTTGCCGACATAATGAGTTTGACTATCAGCTGTTTATTATTACTCGCAAATTCAAAACATTTAAGAATTCTGGCAACGACATTCATCCACAAACGTGGCTTCATCAATTCTCTCATTGTTTTTCCCCCAACTGGTCATTAGAGCACAGATTAAAATTTATGTGTGGCTATTTAGAGAATGAACCAGCTGTAAGAATGCGCTCTGCCTTTCACGATTGTCACAGTGAAAGAGAATTTTATCATGCCTTCCTCTCAGCATATTGGTCTCAAGCTACACAAGACCGAGTAAAACATAGCATCATAATGATGAACAATCGAAATTTTCTAGTCTTGTCAAATATTTCGAAGACATGTTGCACAAGAATCAGTACATGTCAAACCCTTACAGCCCCTCAGAACTCATCCGCATTTGCTTAATCAAATTGCCTGAACATTTAAGACATATTATGTTGGTAGGACGTTGCAAAGACGACATTGAAGCTTTTCAGGGACACTTACAAGAACTGGAAATTGACACTGACAATCGCGGGACGCAAAAACAGGAACACAACAATTACAGGTCACATCTGTCACAATTCTGCGATGAAAGAAATAATAACTGGGCACGACAAGGCTATTCTTACAACGCAAATCGTGAGCAGACACCACCCATATGACAGTCACTGGCAGAGTAACAGTTAGAGAGAAAGATCGCATTTCCGTAGTAATGAATATGACAGTGACAATCATAAAAACAGACAATATGGCAACCAGAGCTATTATTATCACGGGAGACAGAATAACTTCAGACGCAACGGCCCACCATGCAGTGATAATTCAGGGAGAAATTCTCCACCACTTAACCGACAAGAAAGAAACTACAGGAACTACCGACATGGCGACAGACGATATAATCATAACGACAGACCTGAATTGCATCAGAACTGGAGGGATTCAAACAGGGCAAAGCCCTCTCGGCAAGATGAATTTGTAGAAGTTAGGTCTCCTAATCCCAATAACGACGCACGCCGGCTGGCTCAGAAAAAAAATAACATAGACGCTAATTTGAGCATTCTTTACCGATATACCATACACCATATGATAATTCCGTTGAAGCTGGAGCTCTGCATAGTAGGAAGAGTAAAGGATTGCACCACATTTCACATGTAAAACCGTTTATTGAAAGATAAACTGCTTTTTAACTTACTCTTTGGCATTAAATTTTTCACTCCACGCTACTAGTACAATTTTTCACACTGAGAAACTGTTAACATGCAACAATGTTTTGAAGTTAACTATCCAGTCTTGAACCTAGGGAACGTATTTAGACAATATTTACGAGTGCATTGTTATAGTGAACAGACGACACAGTGTTCTTGTGTGTGCACATTCTTGCTTGTTAGTTGCACGATTACGTAACGACTATAAGGCTCACATACTTAGAACATATACTGCTACTGCTAATGAGATTTTAATGCAGCATTTTGGTTTACTTGAAAATACATTCTGGATTTAAAGTACTTTCTGAGAGATACCAGATGATACAGTGGTTAGTTTATTTGACAGCTACACGTTTATATCACGACGCTACTCATGAGTGACACAATTTATATTATGGCTTTTGTACTTTATCTGTTTTATATCTGCACAGTTTTTCTGTATTATTCTGGAATGTAAAACGTGTTTTAGAACTAACTTTTGTGGTATAGCTACAATGAGACAGCCTTTTCCGTAGCACAACAATACATTAAAGCACAGTATTTTCTTGATCACGGCAATGAGCGTAATAACTTCGATATCTATACGCACAGCATTTCACTTTGTTTATTACGAGGTAAGTACATTGACTTCAACAGAACTTTGCTTACGGACGACGATAATTACAACACTTGGCACATTTTTTACCCTTAAATAATGACAGAGATTATCTTACAGCAAGACGCACATTTAGCGCTACAGGACACGCATCTGAGTGATTAATTTTGTACTTAAAACATTAATTTTTAAAATTTTTGAATTACAGTGGTACAAAGGTTTTCTGTGACACATTTCTTTTCATTGCTGGACTCTGTAACACCTGAGGGTATAATTACATTAATCCTCAGCGGGGTACACGCTCACTTTGTGCATCATGTGTTTGGCAAGCACAAGGAGCCATAGCTAATATGTTATTTGCTTATACAACTTTACACATTAGTACCATATTTCTCTAACACAGAATTACACAGCTATCTGATTATTTAACGGAGAAACAAACATTTTTTTACTATGTCAGTGACACATGTTTACGCAATTACACAGTTGGATAACTTCACACTTATGAATTGTATTTTGTTTGTACTTTGTGAACTGTTCATATTTTTTCGGAACCATTGTGATACTATGAGAACTTTGAATGAGATATTTGGTATGGGATCATGATTTTTAAAGTACGTTTCAGGTAGATGACACTACTGAAATGAGTAGAGAATTTTTTTAGGTTTTGATATTATTGCAGAAACCTACGACGTTTTTGAGATTTGGCTGAGGTGTTATGATATTATTACGATGACGATGTGTATTATGCTGTTGAGGAATGTTTATTATGATATGTATTTATTATGATGAAATATTGAAGAAGTGTTGACAAATATGTATATGTGTAATAAGGTAAGGAGTAATGAGTAGTGGTTAGGGACTCTGATTTGTGAAAATAGATGTTGGTAACCAAAAATCGTACTATAAGACTTATGAAATGTGTGTAAATGCGTGAATGTATCACAATACCGGCTAAAATTTTTTGGACACTGTTATATTTATAGGATTTTGTTTGTCGACCTGTGAAATGAGACTGTCACTGTAGTGCAAACTGGTGTCGTAAGTGACCTTGACGCATTGTGCTGCAGGCGCCAAGCTATGCGACAGTCGCCTCAAAAAAAAAAAAAAAAAAAAACTTTCGGAGGACAACAAGAAAGGAGAGGCCATTAACCTCGCTATTGACACTCCTTTCTAGAAAGTATCGCAAATACAACATGCTCATTACTTGGAAAGATACTCACATCTGCACACCTGATTATGACAAGTGTCTTTCTACGAGAGTTGAGAGAATTTCTACTAACTGATGAAATGCCACATGACTGTTGAATGATATTTTTATGCTTTACTTTGTACATAGTTGCTTATT
This sequence comes from Schistocerca gregaria, assembly GCF_023897955.1. Classification (NCBI taxonomy): domain Eukaryota; kingdom Metazoa; phylum Arthropoda; class Insecta; order Orthoptera; family Acrididae; genus Schistocerca; species Schistocerca gregaria. The sequence goes on from NC_064922.1 coordinate 783,902,927, forward strand.
TCATTTGATATCCGGTTTCCAGCTGTCTTGCAGCATTGGTTTCATAAAATAAAATTAAGTGCATTTGCTAATGTGAACACTTTATGTCAACAGATCTGTTAAATAATAATTTTATGATCCACATTCTTCGAAAAAGGAGCACTTTCAAATGAAAGAACAATAAGAAGGGACTAATAACAGTAACTGCATACATAATTTTCTTTTCAAGTACTTGGTAATTTTTTGTAGAATAAGTTTTTGCGGTGCACCATTTTCATTACATAGACATTAAGATGTGAATAGACATTTCCCTTATCTGCATTGTTGTCTTTAGTGTACTATTTTTATTTGCTTGTGTGTTTGTCATGATTAGATATAAGTTATTGCATTTGCTGCTGCTGTTTGCCAGGCATAGTGTTACTGAATTTCACTTTGTATTACTCTGTTAAGCCAGTTTTACTTATGATTTATTTTTCTTGTTGCTGCACATTGTCTCATATTAGTTATTATGTTGCATTGCCTCATCCCTTTGTTTATATATCTGAGCTCAGTAGATTGAAGTTAGCTTAAGAGGGGGTAGGCTATATAAGAGAACGAGCTGTGATGAATTGGAAGAAATGCATTGAGAAGCTATAAGAAAATGGTTTGGCCAAAACAGTATTTTGAAAAAGGATATGAACAAAAAACGTAAGGTTTAGGGACAACAGGCTTACGTAGGATTTTTTTTTGAAAATAAATGTTGAGATAAGATAATGGAAATTAAATAATGAGGTAAGAAATATGTGTACATATAAATACAGAAAGCGTGCTTGGATAGGAGTTTTTTGGTGGAAACAAATGTTGAAATAAGAGGAAAGATCTATGGAATGAAGCTTTGGGTTGGACTGCAGTACTAAATGTTACACTGTAAACGGACACTGTATTTCCTTTTGTATTATTCCGCTATGTTTTTATGTACCCTTGTGTATTTGTCTTTTCCCTGTCTTTATGTGTTTAGCTAATAAGATTTATGTTGTAGAATTTTTCAAATACTATGTTATTTTCTTTGTAAAGATGTTTAGACATTATTTATTATGTTTTGTTTTAATGCTCATGTTTGAAATTAATGTTTCGAAAACTATTCTCATTATTTTATATATTTACTTATGTCATAATTCCTGTAACACTGATGCATCTGTTTATTTCTATTCTTTTGTAAAGCCTGTACTACTACAAATGTTATCTGTATTGTTATGTTCTTTAATGATGTACTTTGTACCTTTGTTATTGTATTCTCATGTTATAAAATTGTAATTGACACCAGTTCCTCAAATTAAGTAAGTTGTAAGCATTCATTTCACTGCACGTATTTCTGATGGTCATAGTATGTGTACAATATGTAAGAAGTTGGGGCTGTTAGTGCTTGCACGTGTGTTAATAATTCAACAAGGGACTGGTTAGCAGCATTGCTGGTTCTAAGGACATTTAAAAAAATATTGTGAGTGCAGATATGGTGGTTCATGGACTTGCTGTATTGTCCGCAAGACTCTTCGATGGTGATTGTGCACCCGTACGGTCGCAACAGATGGCTGCTGGCCATCTCTACAAGGACTACAGTGGGTCTGCATCTTTGATGGCCAACCAATAGCATTATTTCTACAAGGACTACAGTTGGTCTACATCTTTGGTGGCCCACCAATACCATTATGTCTACAAGGACTACAGTGGGTCTGCATCTTTGATGGCCCACCAATACCATTATTTCTACCAAGACTACAGCGGTGACCTACCTACCAGTATTCTTCAAAACTTTGACTGAATTTGCTGTGGGTTTGCTCTGTTGTGGCCCATTATCTGTCTGCATGTTAGGAGTCAGCAATGCCTTTCCGTTGGAAGAACAACACTACTTCTTCAAGACTGCATGGAAATCCACTACTTCTGTGTGTATTTCCTTTTGCTGCTCAAACTTTGAAAAAAAAAAAAAACCAACAACACTGCAATTAATACTGTGATGGATGATCAGGGCTGTCTTTATGGACTGTGAGAAAAGTTTGCTTTTGACCAACAGTGTATCAATTAGTGTGTTCATTGGATACCTTTGTTATTGTAATTATGAAAAATTTCGTCAAATCTGTATTGGCCACTGCCCAAAACAATTTGTAAATTTTTTTGTGGGGAGCATGGGGGCCTTGTAAGTAGGCTGTTTAGGTTTTTTTCATTGGCAACGCCACCGCCACCTAGCGCTCTGTATGAAAATCACTAGCTGTGCTGTGTGCAGTCTGTGGCCGGGTGGCATTGTTGGAATTTGCTATTGAAGTGCTGGGGAGTTAACAGCGAGTAGCGTTGTGCAGTTGGAGGTGAGCCGACAGGAGTGATGGATGTGGGGAGAGAGATGGTGAAATTTTGAGAGCGGACGATCTGGACGTGTGTCCATCAGAAAGAGTAATTTTGTAATATTGGATATCATGGACTTATATATATAATGACTTTTGAACACTATTAAGGTAAAAACATTGTTTGTTCTTTATCAGAATTTTCATTTGCTATCAATATCTATCAGTGGTTAGTCCCTTCAGTAGTTAGAATCTTTTATTTAGCTGGCAGTAGTGGCGCTCGCTGTATTGCAGTAGTTTGAGTAACGAAGATTTTTTGTGAGGTAAGTGATTTATGAAACGTATAGGTTACTGTTAGTGAGGGCCATTCTTTTCTAGGGATTTTTGAAAGTCAGATTGCGTTGCGCTAAAAATATTGTGTGTCAGTTTAAGCACGGTCATTTATAATTTTTCTAAGGGAACGTTTCAACTTTTCATACACAGCACTAACCAAACATTACGGGTCCTTCTGCACAAGACGTGATTCAGCACCACATACACAGTTATTACAATCACAAGATAAAATTCGCGTCAAATTGCGGGAGGCCCTATTTTTGAGCGCTTGATCATTGGAGTCATACATACAATAAATTTCCGCATTGTAATGGCGTAGCGTAGTGGTTTTTGTATAAATCTGACATGTAGAACGTCATAACCTCGAATCTCGTCGAATGCAGAGAAATGTTTTGTTATTTTAAAGAATTTTATTATCATTTTTGTTTGGTTAACAGCTTTCAATGCCATTTTTTTTAATTCTATTACTTCGCTGCGTTATTTATATCATCGTACTGACTCTTTATTTGCTCTGATTTTTCTTTCTGTTATTAAAAAAAATGGCTCTGAGCACTATGGGACTCAACTGCTGAGGTCATCAGTCCCCTAGAACTTAGAACTACTTAAACCTAACTAACCTAAGGACATCACACACATCCATACCCGAGGCAGGATTCGAACCTGCGACCGTAGCAGTCTCACGGTTCCCGACTGCGCGCCTAGAACCGCGAGACCACCGCGGCCGGCTTTCTGTTATTAGTTTTTTTTTTTCAATCTGCTTGTGTCGCCTACAATCTGCAGCCAAGTGCTAACCAAGACTGTTTATCTGTTGGTAACACGGCATTCCATGTATCCAATGTGAGGATAGTTTCAGGGAAGCAGTGGTAGCGAGAAATTACACTTTGTTACTACCGCTGAAAATGAAATTTTACTGTGGAAAATGGCTATGCAGACAAATACATAATGGAATTGTTATGTCGACAACTTACTCCTAGAGATAACCCGTAAACGCTGTGAACAAATCGAACGTCAATTTACTGAAGCCACAGATTGTCGATCGCCGTTTTCTCGGGTACATTACACACCACGAGGTCGTCGCTAGGTAAGGATATGAGTCTAAATTCAGCACTACAAAAAACCATCGTCTGTCGCAGTTCAGTCATTGGTCATTTAAAATTAGCTGTGGAGAGAGCATCTCGCATTTCCGACATACAGGGTGATTATAATTGAAATTAAACTTACAAAATAACACCACTGGTGTTATAGATGATGCTTTATGTGTCAGAATACATAAATGAAAATATCTGTCATGAGCACGACCCACTGAAGTTGGTATAAACATTACGGGGACGGGTACGGGTAAAGCGAGGTACCAAGGTTAGTGTTCAGAAGAGATAGGAAATGAAATTGAGAACAGGGAAGCAAAAGCAGAGATGCTGAACTCGGTTTTCAAATGTTATTCTACAGAGAAAAACTCAATATTGCAATTTAACTCTTGCACTACTGCAAGGATTGTTAAAATCGTATGAAGTTTCAGGGCTCGACGTAATCCCTGTCAGATTCTACATGGATCTGGCGGCTGAGTTACCCTGTCTTTTAACCACGAAATAATGCTAATTCTTCGAATAAAAACCGTGTTAGGTTGATGGAGATCAGCGAGACCACCGTCCATGATCTCTGACAACCATTTGTCGAAGAATATTAGAAGATATTCTTTTGAAAGTAATAACGTATCTCGAACAGATTAACCTTTTCCATGCGAACTAATATGGACTCCGAACACACCTATCATATGAAACAAAACTCGCTCTTTTCTCACATAACATCCTGAAAACCACGGGCAGGTTAGTCCTAAAGAGGCGGCCTGCCCACAACTAGTCCTGTCCACGACTAATTCTGGAGACTTAGACTTACAGAGTTATGGAGCCACCACCATCCTACAGTGTCTTGTTGATGCCTGCACCCTAACCCTTTCATCAGCACTTTGCATCTCAAATCGGAACTCATCGGGCCAGGCTATGATTTTCCAGTCGTTCTGCATCCAGGTGATGTGGTCACGAGTCCAGTAGAGGCGGTGCAGGCGATTTCCTGCTGTTAGTAAACGGACTCGCGTCGGCCGTCTGCTACCATAGCCTATTCCAAATATCGCCATGCTGCCCTGAACTATACTTTTGTCTTATGTCCCGTATTGATTTCTGCTGTTATTTCATGCATTGTTGCCTGTATGGCATGTGACTAGGGCCTCCAGTCGAGTAGACCGTTCGCCGGGTGCAAATCTTTCTATTTGACGTCACTTCGGCGACTTGTGCGTCGATGGGGGATGAAATAATGATGATTAGGACAACACAGCACCCAGTTCCTGAGTGGAGAAAATCTCCGACCCAACTGAGATTTGAACCCGGACCCGTAGGACCGACACTCTGTCGTGCTGACCACTCAGCTACCGGGGGCAGGCGTTCCTTGTATGTTGTTGTTGTTGTTGTGGTCTTCAGACCTGAGACTGGTTTGAAGCAGCTCTCCATGCTACTCTATCCTGTGCAAGCTTCTTCATCTCCCAGTACTTACTGCAACCTACATACTTCTGGATCTGTTTAGTGTATTCATCTCTTGGTCTCCCTCTACGATTTTTACCCTCCACACTGCCCTCCAGTAGTAAATTGGTTGTCCCTTGATGCCTCAGAACATGTCCCACCAACCGATCCCATCTTGTAGTCAAGTTGTGCCACTAACTCCTCTTCTTCCCAATTCTATTCAATACCTCCTCATTAGTTATGTGATCTACCCATCTAATCCTCAGCATCCTTCTGTAGCACCACATTTCGAAAGCTTCTATTTTCTTTTTGTCCAAACTATTTACCGTCCATGTTTCACTTCCATACATGGCTACACTCCATACAAATAGTTTCAGAAACGACTTCCTGACACTTAAATCTGTACTCGATATTAACAAATTTCTCTTCTTCAGAAAAGCTTTCCTTGCCATTGCCAGTCTACATTTTATATCCTCTATACTTCGACCATCATCAGTTATTTTGCTCCCCAAGTAGCAAAACTCCTTTACTACATTAAGTGTCTCATTTCCTAATCTAATTCCCTCATCTTCACCTGGCTTAATTCGACTACATTCCATTATCCTCGTTTTGCTTTTGGTGATGTTCATCTTAAACCCTCCTTTCAAGACACTGTCCATTCCGTTCAACTGCTCTTCCAAGTCCTTTGCTGTCTCTGACAGAAATGCAATGTCATCGGCGAACCTCAAAATTTTTATTCTTTCTCCATGGATTTTAATACCTACTCCGAACTTTTCTTTTGTTTCCTTCACTGCTTGCTCAGTATACAGATTGAATAACATCAGGGAGAGGCAACAACTCTGTCTCACTCGCTTCCCAACCACTGCTTCCCTTTCGTGTCCATCTACTCTTATAACTGCCATCTGGTTTCTGTACAAATTGTAAATAGCCTTTCGCTCCCTGTACTTTACCCCTGCCACCTTCAGAATTTGAAAGAGAGTATTCCAGACAACATTGGCAAAAGCTTTCTCTAAGTCTACAAATGCTACAAACGTAGGTCTGTCTTTAATCTTTCTTCCGAGATAAGTCGTAAGGTCAGTATTGCCTCACGTGTTCCAACAGTTCTACAAAATCCAGACTGATCTTCCCCGAGGTCAGCTTCTACCAGTTTTTCCATTCGTGTGTATAGAATTCGCGTTAGTATTTTGCAGCTATGACTTGTTAAACTGATAGTTCGATAATTTTCGCATCTGCCAACACCTGCTTTCTTTGGGATTGGAATTATTATATTCTTCTTGAAGTCTGAGGGTATTTCGCCTGTCTCATACATTTTTCTCACCAGATGATAGAGTTTTGTCAGGACTGGCTCTCCCAAGGCTGTCAGTAGTCCTAATGGAATGTTGTCTACTCCCGGGGATTTGTTTCGACTCAGGTCTTTCAGTGCTCTGTCACACTCTTCAAGCAGTATCATATCTCCCCTTTCATCTTCATCTACATCCTCTTCCATTTCCATAATATTGTCCTCAAGTACTTCGCCCTTGTATAGACCCTCTATATACCCCATCCACATTTCTGCTTTCCCTTCTTTGCTTAGATCCGGTTTTCCACCTGAGCTCTTGATATTCATACAAGTGGTTCCCTTTTCTCCAAAGGTCTGTTTAATTTTCCTGTAGGCAGTATCTATCTTACCTCTGGTGAGATAAGCCTCTATTTCCTTACATTTGTCCTCTAGCCATCCCTGCTTAGCAATTTTGCACGCCCTGTCGATCTCATCTTTGAGACTTTTGTATTCCTTTTTGCCTGCGTAATTTACTGCATTGTATGTTAGCACTGACAATTCTAAGCAAACACGCTGCTCTCGGTCGTTAAGCCAAGGTCGTCCGTCGCGAAAGGTAATGCCTGAAATGTCGTATTCTCGGCCCACTCTCAACAGAGTGGATCTCGGAATGTTGAATTCCCGAAATGGGCTGTCTCATGCCAGTAGCTCCAGCTACCATTCCGCGATTAAAGTCTGTTAATTCCGGTCGTACGGCCATAATCGCTTCCGAAATCTTTACACGTGAATCACCTAAGCACAAACGACAGATCCACTGACAGCTTCCAGTGACGGTTCTGCAGTCGTGTAATAACACTATAAAGGATCTTCCCGTCTATGTATTCGCAATACGTTGAATTTGTGTCAACTGACACTCCCTGAACGTTTCTCTCATTCATTTATTTATAAGTGTACTTGCCTCATTGAATCTGTATCACTTCCATACTACCAGGTAAGAGTGCGGTTGTTCGCTGTATGGAGTTAAACTGCACCCCATCTTTTCTTATTCTCCCTTTATTCCTCTAATTACTTGCAACAAACGCAAATGAATGTGGAGTTGGTGTGTCACATACGGCAGAAATCATAGAATATGTTACTGTGAAGTTGTAAAACAATTTACGTGTTGTGACTCTTCAAGCTTTCCGGCAGATGTGTTGTAAATATAGTCTTCACGGGTTTGCCGCCGGATCACGTTGTGAAAATTCCACAATGTTTCCTCGGTATTCGTTGTCAGTGTGGGGCAGCGTATATAGGCCAGACATGCCGCACAGTACAAGAACGCTGCGATGAACATCAGCGTCATGCACGCCTTCGTCATCTGGAAAAGTCGGCAATTGCGGAACACTGCCTGAGTAAAGGACATGGTATGGTTTATGAAAAGACGGAAGTTTTATCCCTGGCATCACCTTTCTGGGATTGCGTCGTTAAGGAAGCAATACATATCTGTACAGCCGATAATCTCATCAACAAGAATACGGGATTTTAACTGAGCACTGCCTGGAACCCTGTATTGGCTGCTATTAAACCACAACGCGGAAATCAAGATTCTTCGATAACAGGCCCGCCATTACGCTGACCTAGAACGGCCGTTGGTGAGCATCTATGCCCGAGGCAGGATTCGAACCTACGATCGCAGCGTGTTCTAAAAGCGGGGCGTCGGTGTGCAGATAACTTCAGTCGTACCTAGCCACGGGCAAGGTTGAACCACCTGAAGATGTCGGACAGTTGCTCCGAAGAAATATTGTGGAATATTTACAATTTACGTGTTGTCTGCTACATTAGGCTTTTCTATGATAATACAGGTCAGAGCTGTGCAGTCACGTGTCTCTGTTTTTGTTACCACAGATCACTGTAATTACAGTCTCTCTGGGGTAAAATACAGGGAGCGAAAGGCTATTTACAATTTGTACAGAAATCAGATGGCAGTTATAAGAATCGAGGGGCATGAAAGGGAAGCAGTGGTTGGGAAGAGAGTGAGTCAGGGTTGTACGCTCTCCCCGATGCTATTCAATCTGTATATTGAGCAAGCAGTAAAGGAAACAAAAGAAAAGTTCGGAGTAGGTATTAAAATCCACGGAGAAGAAATAAAAATGTTGAGGTTCGCCGATGACATCGTAATTCTGTCAGAGACAGCAAAGGTCTTGGAAGAGCAGTTGAACGGAATGGACAGTATCTTGAAAGGAGGGTATAACATGAACATCAACAAAAGCAAAACGAGGAAAATGGAATGTAGTCGAATTAAGCCAGGTGATGCTGAGGAAATTAGATTAGCAAATGAGACACTTAAAGTAGAAAAGGAGTTTTGCTATTTGGGAAGCAAAATAACTGATGATGGTCGAAGTAGAGAGGATATAAAATGTGGACTGGCAATGGCAAGGAAAGCGTTTCTGAAAAAGAAAAATTTGTTAACATCGAGTGTACATTTAAATGTCAGGAAGTCGTTTCTGAAAGTAATTGTATGGAGTGCAGCCATGTATGGAAGTGAAACGTGGACGATAAATAGTTTAGACAAGAAGCTTTCGAAATGTGGTGCTACAGAAAAATGCTGAAGATTAGATGGGTAGATCACATAACTAATGAGGTATTGAATAGAATTGGGGAGGAGTTTGTGGCACAACTTGACTAGATGAATGGATCGGTTGGTAGGACATGTTCTGATACATCGAGGGACAACCAATTTACTACTGGAGGGCAGCGTGGAGGGTAAAAATCGTAGAGGGAGACCAAGAGATGAATACACTAAGCAGATTCAGAAGGATGTAGGTTGCAGTAGGTACTGGAAGATTAAGAAGCTTGCACAGGATAGAGTAGCATGGAGAGCTGCATCAAACCAGCCTGAGGACTGAAGACCACAACAACAACAATGGCACCACACCAACATATTTGTAATACGTTCCCAGTGTTAAGACGGGGCAATTACACTTTGTTCTGTGCACCTCGTCACTTCGTTTCATTTACGCTGTTAGTTGCTGTCTACCAGCGAATTTTTTCTAGCAGATTAAGGATTTTTTTTTTTTTTTGGCAACCACGAAAAACACGCGCGCTCTGGCACACCTGCCGAGACTGCTGAATACTTGAGCCGTGAACACGGCCCGGCGTTCTTCGAAACTTCCGAAGTGTGCTAGTGCACCGCAGAATCCGTGAGAAATACCGTCGGCCTTACGGCAGTTCACACAGCTTACCGGTGCATTCCTTGTGGGTTATCTCTTCTTAAAACTTTCCTTGACGCGGCTGAACCGGTCTGGAACCGAAAGCCGCGAGGCGGCTGCGTGAGGCTCCAGACGCAGCCGCTAATGTCGAAAGCGTGTCGTATAGCACGCGGGCCCGACCGCTTGCCGACGGATACTAATGCGCCGTTATAAAAAGAGAGACTGCCGACCGCTTAGACTGGCGGCCTTCCCACACTGCCGCGCTGGTTGGTACCAGCAGGTACGGCACACAGCCGCTGCCGGGCGTCGCGCATCAAACAAATGTCTGCCGACAGCGACCACACGGCCCTCCAGGGTCGTTACGGAGGCGGCGACGCAGGAGCACACCGCCAGCCGCCGCTTCGGTCTGCCCGGTTGCTCAGTCCGAATTAACGACGGGAGGCAGCAGCATGTCACGTTGCGCGCTCACTGGGCACAACATTAGTCACTCTCTTACAAATGCACAAAACTCGCTTTGGAGCGCTCTAAGTGGTGTGGAACTGCTACCAGGTCATAAGAGACTCCACCGCTGACGTAGGGAACGGCAGTGAACTGGTGTGTAGGGGGTCAGCGCAATATGAGTGACGTGGAGACGTGACACGTCGAAAGGCAGAAACGGATTACCGTGTTTGGACAACTCGCTACTACACCGCGAATGAAGCTGCCCGACTTGTTTCTGTGTCGGTGTGGTCTACCCAAAGTGCCTACATGCTGTGTTGTACTACCCGCAGCCCTGTAACATCCCGAAGAACAATGATCGTAGAAACATCGGAACGCATAGGGGCTGGAGACAAGTGGTACGTCCTACCAATGACAATTGATTTCACACCTGACAATAATTCCTACTGACAGTGAGTGCACGTAAATCTGGACCAGTTTCAGCGTGAATGTTTCGAAACGTGCTGTATGCAATGGACTTACGGAATCGGGTGCGTCGCAAGAGGCCATTATTCACCCTGGCTCGAAATGAAATATGCGTATTGGTTCATATGGTTCAAATGGCTCTGAGCACTACCGGACTTAACATCTACGGTCACCAGTCCCCTAGAACTTAGAACTACTTAAACCTAACTAAACTAAGGACATCACACACATCCATGCCCGAGGTAGGATTCGAACCTGCGACCGTAGCAGTCGCGTGGTTCCGGACTGAGCGCCTTAACCGAGAGACCATCGCGGCCGGCGAAATATGCGTATTGGCTTCTGTCTCGGGTTCTTCGGCCGACGTTCATCTAAAGATTTTTCTGACGTTTCGTCAGCACGAGTGACTGGCATTGTCAAAGCTTCACCCTCCATTGCCGGTGGTGAACTGGAGCCGAGCTAGCGGCCGCAGACTATATGTACCTGGCGCGCCAACGTCCGAGGGCTTCTCCGCGGTCATTTCCAGTGCGGTTCTCCTTTTGCTACCGCGGAGAAGCCATCGGACGTTGGCGCTCCGAGTACATATAGTCTGCGGCCGCAGGCTCGGCTCCAGTTCACCACCGGCAATGGGGGGTGAAGCTTTGACAATGCCAGCCACTCGTGCTGGCGAAACGTCAGAAAAATCATTAGATGAACGTCAGCTGAAGAACCCGAGACAGAAGCCAATAGGCAGTTTGTCAACAAGTGGCCACGAAAGCCTTAACAATTTTGAAATATGCGTGTGTCATATTTGGACAGAAATTCCTACAGTGACCAAAATTATAACAAAACGGGAACGATTCAAAAACCAACGGAGACTGGCCGGCTCACCGAAAGAGTCGACTGCGAGCGGGCTGGTCGTATCAAGTGGTTCCAATGGTTCAAATGGCTCTCAGCACTATAGGACTTAACTTCTGAGGTCACCAGTCCCCTAGAACTTAGAACTATTTAAACCTAACTAACCTAATGACATCACACACATCCACGCCCGAAACAGGATTCAAACCTGCGACCGTAGCGGTCGCGCGGTCCCAGACTGTAGCGCATAGAACCGCTCGGCCACTCAGGCAGGCGTAACAGGTGGACAACACGAGAGAAAGACAGATGATCAAAGTGGTATGAGAGGGTAACAAGACCAGAGGGCAAACCAAGATCGAAAACTAAGACATACCGAATTCAGTTCCAAGGCGACAATGGTCTAGTGAATATCGGTTCTGACATGCATACCTTAAGAGTTGTGAGCACTTCTTCACCTGCAATACTGTGAAACAGCCGTCCGCTGTGGCCGAGCGGTTCTAGGAGCTTCAGTCCGGAATCGCGGTGCTGCTACGGTCGCAGGTTCGAATCCTGCCTCGGGCACGGATGTGTGTGATATCTTTAGATTAGTTAGGTTTAAGTAGTTCTAAGTTCTAGGGGACTGATGACCTCAGATGATAAGTCCCATAGTGCTTAAAGCCCTTTGGACCATTCTTGAACTGTGAAATAAACCTCATCTACTGCAGCCTGTTACCTTTCCATGTGTTCAGAGGGGTTGGTATGGACCAAAATAAGAAAAAAATGAGGAGTAAACATGGGCCCTGAAATGCGTGCTTCAAGAGTTATAAGTATTCGTTCATCTCGTCTTCTGTGAAATAAACCACATTCCTTCTACTGTAAAAGTGGTCGTAGCTCTTAAGGTGTACATTTGGGAGCCCATGTTTACCAGACGTAAAAGAAACGTTCTTCACAGTGATGAAAATCCGAGGGCAGAGTACGAGTAATACGAGAATTGTCTCACAATGAGCCTGTCACGCAACCAAGTTGCTGACAACGATAGTTACTAGAAGAAATGGAAGGAAAAACTGAGGTTCTCTTAGTTTGCTTTTGGGAAAGGTAAATGCAGTAGAGAGACAGTTCTGACATTGCTCTTGATAATGGAAGGAAGAGTAAACAAATATTGGAAAAAGCATTCAGCAATATAAAATATTCTGATGTGACAAAAGTTAGGGGCTAGCAATGTACACATATAAATATAGCTGTAGAATCATGTACACAAGGTATAAAAGGCAGTGCATTAGTGGAGCTATCATTTGCACTCGGTTGCTTCGTGGGAAAACGTTTCCGACGTGATTAAGGCCGCACGACGGGAATTAAAATACTTTCAATGTGGAATCGTAGTTAGGGCTAAACGCATAGGACGTTTAGTTCCGTAAACCATTAGGGAATTCAGTATCCCGAGATCCACAGTGCCAAGAGTGTGCCGAGAATACCAAATTTCAGGCCTTACCTCCCGCCACGGACAACGCAGTGGCCGACGGCCTTCACTCAACGACGGAGTGCATCGGCAATGCGTAGAGTTGTCAGTGCCACCAGACAAGAAGTACTGCGTGAAACAACCGCAGAAATCAATGTTAAACGTACGACAAAGGTGTCAGTTGGGCCAGTACGGCGAAATTCGGCGATATTGGGCTGACGGCAGCAGATGACCCACGCGAGTGCCTTTGCTAACAGCACGACGCCACCTGCAGCACCTCTATTGGGCTCGTGATCGTGTCAATTTGACCCTAGACGACTGGCAAACCGTGGCCTGTTCAGATGAGTCACAGTTTCTGCTGGTAAGAGCTGATGGCAGGTTTCGAGCTGTAGGCTGAAGTTGTCAACAAGGACCTGTGTGAGCTGGTAGAGCCTCCATAACGTTGTCGGTTGTGTTTACATGGAATGGACTGGGTTCTATGGTTCAGCTCAGTTGATAATTTACTATAAATGTTTACATTGGTCTAACTGGAGGCAGTTTACAGCCATTCATGAACTTCACGTTCCCAAACAACGAAGTTCCATGTCACTGGACCACAATACTGTAAGCGATTTGTTAGAAGAACTTTTTTGTACAATTCGAGCTCATGATTTGGCCATCCAGGTCACCCGACACGGTTCCCATCCAACATATGTGGGACATAATCGAAAGGTTAGTTTGTGGGCACCATCTCGTATGGGGAACACTTTCACAATTTTGGGCGGGTGTACAGACATCATGGCTCAGTAATTCTGCTGGGGACTTCAAACTAGCTGTTGAGTCCATGCCACGTACCGAGTTGCTGCATTACCCCGGGTAATAGGAGGTTCGACACGATATTAGGCGGTCTACCGTGACTTTTGTTACCTCAGTGAAGTGCAGGATGTTTTATTTTCTCAGAAAAAGAGATGTAAGGTCTAAGAAAAGACAGGTAATATTCACCATTTATAAGAGGCAAGGAGGAACAACAAGAATGGAAGACCAAGATCAAAAAACTAGGATTAAAAAGAATGTCAGACAGAGTGACGAAGTTTCTGCCCTCATGTTGAACCTACACACTGAAGAATCATTCACGGAAATAAATGATAGATTCACGAGTCGGATTCAAATTAAGTGTGAAAGGATACGAGTGATAAGATTTGCTAATGACGCTTCTGTTCTCAGTCAAAGTGAGAAATATTTACACGACGTAATGAATGGAATTTATGTTCTACTTGGCACAGAATGTTGATTGAAAGTCAGCTGAAGAAAGAGAAATGGAGTGAGATTAGTTAGAAATTCACCATTACAATTGCGGACAAGGAAGCAGAGGAAGTAATTGTGCTACCTTGGCAGAACGAAAATGTGTGCCAGATGAAGCAAAGAATAGCGTAAAAAACACATTAGCACAACCAAAGAGGACACTCCTGGCCAAAAGATGACTCCTAGTAGCAAATATTATTTTACATGTGAGGAAGAAACTTCTCATAGTGTTCGTGTGGAATTTGGTATGGAAGTGAGCCATGGATTGTAGGGAAAACGAAGGAAAAGAGAACTGAAGTGTTTGAAATGTGAGACTGTAGAAGGATACTGTAAATCATCTGATTCTATAAGAATAGTGACATTGTCTGAAGAATAATGGAGGAAAGAAATATGCCGAAAACATTGGCAGGCTAGTACGACATGTGATAAAACGTTGTGGAAAAACGTTCATGGCATCAGAGGGCTATATGGCTGGTGAAAACAGTAGAGGAACAAAGAGATTGGAATACAGCCAACAAATAATTGAGGACGTTTGACGTAAGTGTTTCTGTAAGATAACGAGGTCTGGCACGGGAAAGGACGTCGTGGCAGTTTGAATCAAACCTGTCAGAAGACTAATCTTGCCCTCTCTCTCTCTCTCTCTCTCTCTCTCTGTTAGCATCCAAACTTCACAAAACTCTCTAGCACACTTAGCTGTATTAGCACGCCTGGAAGAAACCATTAGGGAAGGTATGTGGGAGAACTTCTGTGAACTGTGTAGGGTGAGAGATGAGGTACTGGCCACAGTATAGCTCCGAGGGCGGGTCGGTTGACCATAGCGACAGGTAAAGATTCGGGGTTCGGGTCGCGCTCCGACACAAAGTTTTAATCTGCAACAAAGTTTCATATTGGCGTACACTCCGATGTATAGTGCAAAGTCATAAATACTTCTCCACTGGTGGGTTTTTCAGAATAAGCATGAATCAACATTTCCATGTAGCTCCTTGTAGATGTACTGGCGCAAGACGTAGTAAGAACTTACATAGTCAGACGCGGCTGAGTCCAGTATACACTGAGCTCACAAAAGTTATGGGACACCTCCTAATAACGGTCGGATCTACTTTGGCTCGGATTAGTGCACCAAATCGACGTGGCATGGACTTCGTAAGTCGTTGGAAGTTCTCTGTGTAAATATTGAGCTTTGCTGCCTCTATAGCCGTCCATAATTGCGAGGGTGTTGTCAGTGCAGGAGTCTATGTACCTGCTGACCTCTCAATTACGCCTATGTCGAGAAATCTGGGTGGCCATATCATTCAGTCGAATTGTTCAGAATGTTCTTCAACGCTGATGCGAACAATTGTGATCTGGTGACAGGGCGCGCTGTCGTCCATAAAATTTCATTGTAGTTGGGGGACGTCAAATCCGTGAATGGCTGCAAGTGCTCTCCTAATATGTGAACATAGCTATTCCTAGTCAGTGATCGGTTCAGTTGGACCAGTGGACCCAGTCAGTTCCATGTAAACACAGCCTACACCATTACGGATCCACCAACAGCATGCACAGTACATTGTTGAAAACTTGGGTCCATGGCTTCGTGGCGTCTGCACCGCATTCGAACCCTACCATAAGCTGTTACCTACTGAAATCTAGACTCATCTGACCAGGCCACGTTTTTCCAGGCGTCTAGGGTGCAATCGATATGATCACGAGCTCAAGAGAGGTGCTGCAGGCGATGTCATGCTGTTAGTAAAGGCACTCTCTTCAGTCATCTGCTGCCATAGTTCATTAATGCCACATTTCGCCGCACTGTCCTAACGGATCATCTTTCGTACGTCCCATGTTGATTTCTGCGATTACTTCATTCAGTGTTGCTTGCAAACACCGCTGCTCCGGGTCGTTCAGTGAAGTTCCTGGTGGAAGGCAATGCCTAAAATTTGGAATGCTTCGCACACTCTTCACACTATGGATCTCCGAATGTTGAATTTCCGAATGGAATGATCCATGCTGTGAGGTGCAGGGGTGCAGAAGAATTTGTACCTCTTTGATTCTGACGAATTTAGCCCTGAGAACGAGACATGCACTCGACCCCCTCCTTATCTACCACCTAATTAATCATGCGCACAACGGTAACGGAAGAAAATGATGGCGAGCCCTGCTAGTTGGTAAAATAAGGAGTGCACACTCATAACAATTTAATAAAAATCGTAATGTACTCAAAAATGAGAACTTTATCATAATAAACAACAGGAAATGGCATTCTGCATGTATCTACGGAATGATATGCGGATTAAATATTACAATAGGATATATTATACATCAGAACATAAATGCACATGATTGTCGATGCTAACAGTAGGTTAAAGGATAGGGTATACTGAACTGTTATGAGAACAAGAGTTGGCTCGAGAACAAGGAGTTCCTACTCTCTGTGATGCAATGGATTGACGATAATGACTGGAGATCCTAATGAATCAAATATTAACCTCCCGACTATATAGCAGTATCGCAGTTAATACTGAGAGTTCAAATGGGATCACATGGAGAAACAAGCAAGGTGAACTTGTAGCAAAGCGAGCGCACGTGCGGCTTAGGGACTCAGTATAAAATTGATCAGGTCCGACAAAGCCGGAGCCACAAAATAGTGTACCAGTACTGAAATCTGCAGCACGTCGTCGGCAGGCAGCGTCCTGATGATGTAGGCGCCGACTTCTGCTGTGCATCAACTCTCTGTGTCAACCCCTGGCCTCGAAGGCTGTCAGAGAATTCTGTCCGAGAATTGTAACTTCTTCCGAAAAAGAACGACCAAGTCGCAAGACCGTCCGACTCCAACGGATATCAGATCCCAAATCTTACTGCCCGTGCAATGCAAGAGCAAAGCGAACATTGCTCAACTCCCCACGCTCCTCAACAACCACGAATCAGCGTTCAGTGTTGATTCCAAAATTCCCCCACACTGTCTCGGAACAGCATTCGTGCCAATGGCTACTGTTGTATCCAGTTTCGAGCAGGGCTTTATGACATCAACTAGCCTCAGTTTAAGCTGACCAATCACGCCTCTGCTATTCAGCTGAGGGCACTGAACTTGCCGTTTGACCGGCTACGAAAACAACTTGCCTAGACCACCGGCCATCCGGTGCCAGACAGTTGCGCCCAGCAGGGCACAGTCCACAAGTATTCACAGAATAAAGAGGACAATGCAGTCAGTTGGTGCCAGGAATCTTCGCTCCGGACGCGCCGGAGTGGTAAACACATAAACTGCGGCGACACTCACACGTCTCGCAGGTCGTTTCGCCCTGCACACAATAGGCGAAACTCGACTGACGTCGCTCGTTCCGCCAGGAGCTTAAGCCTATTGTACGAACCCCTCAGAATTCAGAGAAGTGCAGCCCTCAACCGGAAATGCAGTGTGCCGCGTCCTCCGATGCTTCATTCGCTCAGGCAACCCAGGGAAGTAACCCCATATGCCTAGGGATCAAGTAAAAAGTTTTTTTTTTGAGCTCTCAGTACAAATACTCTCATTACAATAACCTTATTTGGCCTGTTACTACCGTGCAATGACATAGAACATTAATAAAATTGATGAAAATGAAAGGCGACATGCGAAACAGGGCATCGAACTTCTCAATGCATCTAGCTCCAACTACGACTCCACCTTCAAAGTTTGTTAATTCCCGTCGTACAGCCATAATCAAGCCGTACATATTTCCACGTGAATCACCTGAGTAGAAATGACAGATCCACCAAAGCACTGTGCTTTTATGCCTTGTCTATGTGATACCATCGCCATCAGTGTATGTACATATCAAAGTTTCTTCCTCTGGCAGCGTGATGAAGTGTAGACCGAAAGGCACCTCTTGCTCTCTCCAGCCAGTTAATGTGACTACCGCCTTTGTTCGACGTCACTGTGCAATAACCACTCACAGAAAGTAGGTGGCATCACTAGCAGTGGAAAGTATACAAAACGTGCCAGGATGAGGCGGACAACAGAGCAGTCGTTATCACAACGCGGAAGCAGAGTGGTTTGTCTCACATCCCAAAGGGCGTGATCATTGGCTTCTGGGCTAAAGTGGAAGCATTTCCGAAACGACTAAGTTTGCAATCTGTTCGCGTGTTGCCATAGCTAAAGTATACCGTACGTGGCAAAATGACGCTATCTAAATTCGGTGCCGAGGGATCTGCAGCGCACCACAGGTCACCGATGACAGGGGTTAACAACAGCTGCGTAGATGCGTACGGGTGTGCAGACGTGCAACTGTTGAGTAATTGACAGCAAAGGTGAACCAAGGGCCTACCAATAGTGTCTCTTCAATGACCATTCAGCGAACGTTGCTATGTATTGGCCTCTGCAGCAGGTGCCGGATTCATGCACCCGTGCTAATTGCTGTTCATTAGCTACGAAGGTTGGAATTCACCGCCATTATCGCAACTGGACGTCCACTGAGTGACCTTTTCTGATGAATCGTGGTTTGTGCTCCATCGGAATCGGCCAGATGGCCGTTGGCGTGTACGGCGTGAAACGTCTGAAAGATAAGGTTGCAGGCCGGAGGAGAAAACCTTATGATCTGGGGAATGTTTTCGTAGCATTCCCTGGGTGGTCTCATCATTCTGGAAGGCACTATGTATCATTCTAGTACGTATCTCTCCTTGGAGACACTGTCCACAACCGCATGAACTCATCGTGACACGTCATCTACCAACAGGACAACGCAATGTGTGTGTTACAGAGCTGTGCACTGTACGTGCGATGCCCGAAGAGCATCAGGATGAGTTTACAGTACTTCCTCAGCCACCAAACTCCGCTGATTAAACCAAATCGAGAATCTGTGGGACCATCTCGATCGGGCTGTTCTCACCACGGATCCTCAACCGAGGAACCTGGCGCAGTTGGCAGCGGCTCTGGAGGCGTCATGGCTCCACATCGCTGTCGGTACCTTCCAGAACATCTCTCTCTTCCTGCTCATCTCGTAGCAGGCTGTGCATCGAAAGGTGGTTATTCAGATTTATTATAGGTGGTCACATTAATATGACAGGACAGTGTAGCCGCAGACGTTATGTGATTAAGAACGGGTTGACTGTTGTTGAACTGGGATGATACGCAGGCAGCCTGGTGACCAATATCGTTGTCATCTTGGAAGGCGGAAGTGGCATTTAAATCACCACGCATCTGTGAGAAGATCTATCTGCTAAGCATACAACAGCTACCACCCTCACACCTTAGCAGAAGACTTGGCAGAGAATATTAGAAAATTCTGGTAGTATGTAAAATCGCTAAGCGGCCCTTAGGCTTCCATTCAGTCTCTTTTGAGCAATTTGGTGTGGCAGCTGAAGGTAGCAAAAGGAAATCCGAAGTTTTAAATTTCACGTTCAAGAAATAGTGTGTGACGTCTTTACGACGTTTCTCATCGAGCCATATACGTTATCTCGCATTTCTAGCTGCTTCTCTCACACAAATAATGATAAAAATTCAGAAATTCAGGGTCGCCTCCAGCCCAAGCCCTTCCTAACCATTTAGAGGACACTGGAGCTGGAAAATTATTAGTTTAATTACTTTAACAATTTTATTACAAGTATGCAAATTTGTTTAAGTAGCCAGATAAATAGCACTCCATGTCGTGCATGAAGCCACTTGATTAATTCAGGATTGGAAATCGGAGTAACTGGGTAAGATCAACACCACAGAATTTATCTTCCACGTAGATTATTTATTGTATCTAAGTACTTGGTTGCACATCCTAACTACACATAACTGGCGCCTGAATAGAAATATTTAAGTAAGAATTACGTGAGAATGTAACAGAGCACAATTTAACTACAGCAAGAAGAGAAACAGAAAATAGGGGCGGGAGACAATGATACTATCATCTCCTTTGCATTCATATCATAAAAGTATCTCAATGAGATTCGCATTACGATTCTACGCATGCACTATTCTGGACAGAGGTTTAGCCAATGCACGAGGCTGTGCGATAATTATTCGACATACTAAATGCGTCTGCTGCTTGCAAACGGCCGAACTAGAGCAAGTGGTGCATTCCGATTCAAACTGCTCACAACCGGTTGAGCTCTGCAAGGTCCATGTACTAATTTGTATTTACGTTACAAACCCTAATTCTAGGGCTATATTTTAATTTTGACAAATGGATCTATGGCGGCATTTGTAAAATCGCGATGGCACAATAGTCCTTACTAATGTAAAATTGCCACCTTCTGAAGAAGACAAATTTACATTGGTCGAAACCTAGGTAAACAATTCTTTATCCATTGCAACTGGTCGGCTGTTTATAATTTTATTACGAGGGAGTGTTATTTATGCTTTGCACCTATTTGATCACTATCTTCCAAAGCTCTGTCAAACTTTGACTTTAATACTCGATCCGCTGCGTCTTCAAATATCACATCAGTAGACTGTTCCTCCCCCTCGTAGAGACAATTATTTTTACCACGTATCCGCTCTCTCCTTTACGTTGAACCTCGGAATTCCTTCTGAGCTTTCCGTGTTTACACCTTTGCTCTTAATTTCACCCAGGATTGGCTCTGAGCATTATGGGACTTAACGTCTTAGGTCATCAGTCACACAGGACTTTTTTGACTTTTTTTACATGCTGGTAATTGCAGCATCCAAGAAGAAATCTTGGGAAGACTTTGGAAACAGGTTGGAGACAATGGGTCAAGCTGCTGGAAAACCATTCTGGTGTGTAATTAGCAGTCTTCGAAAGGGAGGTAAGAAGGAAATTACAAGTATTTTGGACAGGTCAGGAAAACTGCTGGTGAATCCTCTGGATGCCTTGGGACGATGGAGAGAATATTCTCAAGAGTTGCTCAATGTAGATGAAAATACGAACAGCAATGTTTCAGATTTCGAGGTAGAATGGGATAGGATCACATTTGAGGAAGTGGAGAAAATGGTCAATAGATTGCAGTGCAATAAAGCAGCTGGGGGGAATGAAATTAAGTCGGAACTCATCAAATACAGTGGAACGTCAGGTATTAAATGGCTACACAGGATAATTGAAATGGCCTGGGAGTCGGGACAGGTTCCATCAGACTGGACAAAACCAGTAATCACACCAATCTTTAAACATGGAAACAGAAAAGATTGTAACAACTACAGAGGTATCTCTTTAATCAGTGTTGTGGGTAAAATCTTCTCAGGTATTGTAAGGAAATTGCGAGTATTAGTTGAGGAACAATTGGATGAAAATCAGTGTGGGTTTAGGCCTCTTAGAGGTTGTCAGGACCAGATCTTTAGCTTACCGCAAATAATGGAGAAGTGTTATGAGTGGAACAGGGAACTGTATCTATGCTTTATAGATCTAGAAAAGGCATATAGCCGGGTTCCTAGGAGGAAGTTATTGTCTGTTCTACGAGATTATGGAATAGTAGGCAAACTTTTGCAAGCAGTTAAAGGTCTTTACATGGACATTCAGGCAGCAGTTAGAGTTGACGGTAAATTGAGTTCATGGTTCAGAGTAGTTTCAGGGGTAAGACAAGGCTGCAGCCTGTCTCCACTGTTGTTCATATTATTTACGGATCATATGTTGAAAAAAATAGACTGGCTGGGTGAGATTAAGATATGTGAACACAAAATAAGCAGTCTTGCATATGCGGATGACTTAGTTGTGATGGCAGATTCGATTGAAAGTTTGTAAAGTAATATTTCAGAGCTAGATTAGAAATGGAAGGACTATGGA
Source organism: Schistocerca gregaria (assembly GCF_023897955.1). NCBI lineage: Eukaryota > Metazoa > Arthropoda > Insecta > Orthoptera > Acrididae > Schistocerca > Schistocerca gregaria. The sequence goes on from NC_064922.1 coordinate 783,924,627, forward strand.
ATGAAGATCAGCATCTCCAAAAAGAAAGTAATGCCAGTGGGAAAGAAATATAAACGGATTGAGTGCCAAATAGGAGGAACAAAGTTAGAACAGGTGGACAGTTTCAAGTACTTAGGATGCATATTCTCATAGGATGGCAACATAGTGAAAGAACTGGAAGCGAGGTGTAGGAAAGCTAATGCAGTGAGCGCTCAGCTACGATCTACTCTCTTCTGCAAGAAGGAAATCAGTACCAAGACTAAGTTATCTGTGCACCGTTCAATCTTTCGACCAACTTTGTTGTATGGGAGCGAAAGCTGGGTGGATTCAGCTTACCTTACCAACAAGGTTAAGGTGAAGGATATGAAAGTAGCTAGGATGATTGCAGGTACTAGTAGATGAGGAAATGAAAGAAAAACTGGGAATGAACTCTATAGATGTAGCAGTCAGGGTGAACAGGCTTAGACGGTGGGGTCATGTTACACGCATGGGAGAAGCAAGGTTACCCAAGAGAGTCATGGGTTCCTCAGTAGAGGGTAGGAGGAGTCGGGGCAGACCAAGGAGAAGGTACCTGGATTCGGTTAAGAAAGATTTTGAATTAATAGGTTTAACAACAGAAGAGGCACCAATGTTAGCTCTGAATAGGGGATCATGGAGGAATTTTATAAGGGGGCTATGCTCCAGACTGAACCCTGAAAGGTATAATCAGTCTTAAATGATGATGATGATGATGATGACTTTACATGCTGCATATGCCCTTTCGGCGACCATTTCCTTTTTCATATTTTTCTTACTATTTCACCGTAGCTCTCTCTCCACTTGCTATTTGTTTCAACCCTTAGAGAATAACTGCTGTATTCCTGACTTTTCTGAGCAATATTGTGCTTTCTTACTTCATTGATCAACAGAAGTATTTTTTGTTCTCTAAGGTTTCTACGCAGTTACCCCTCTTGTGCCTATATTTGTCTGTCTACCTTCTGGGATTGACCTTTTCAGAGACTTCTATTCTTCTTACGCTGGACTGCCTGGTGTGGTATCCATTATCGCAGTATATGAAACCCCAAAGAACTTCAAACGTACCTCATCTTTCCTCAATACTTCGGTATCACACTTGCTCTCACATTGGCACTCGAGAGTTATTTTCTTAAACTTCTTTGTACTTTGAATTAGTAAATTGTGGTCTGAAAAAATATTTGTTCCTGGACACATCTTACGCTTCAAATTTGACTGCGGAATCTCCGTTTGACGATTATGTGATGCAGCTGTTCTCTTCCCGCGTCTCCAGGTCTTTTCCTTGTATACGTCCTCCCTTTCTGATTACTATACAGTGTGTGCACAGTTGGCAGGTGAAGTTTACTGCAGGACTCTATTGGACTATCTCCTCTCTCATTCCTACCGATTACATATTCTCTCATAATACGGTGTGAGTTCCTTCTCTTACCACAGCAATTTGATACTCTAAATTATTAGATTATCAGCTCCCTTAACACATTGAATAAGCCGGCCGTTGTGACCGAGTGGTTCTAGGCACTTCAGTCCGGAACCGCGCTACTGCTACGGTAGCAGGTTCGAATCATGTCTCAGACATGAATGTGTGTGATGTCCTTAGGTCAGTTAGGTTTAAATAGTTCTAAGTCTAGGCAACTGATGACCTCAGATGTTAAGTCCCATAGTACTTAGAGCCATTTGAAACATTTTGAACACACTGAATAATCCGTTCGCTGCACTCATACTTTTTTCATCTCTTCATCTTCTGCTTGTGACGTCTGGAGGTACATCTGCGTTATTGTTGTTGGCGTTGGTTTACTGCCGATGTCGATGGTAGTAATCATATCATTGAATTTTTCGAAGTATCTATCTCCCTGACCAACCTTCCTATTCATAACTAATCCTGCTCCCGTTTTACCGTTTTCTGCCATTGTTGATATTGTCCTATATTGTTCTGACCTGAATCCATTGTATTTCCATTTCACTTCGATGCAGCCCACCATATCTAAATTGAGCTCCACTCCATTTTCAGATTTTCTAGCTTTCCTACCTCATTCAGATTTCCGACATTCCATGCTCCGACAGGCAGAACGTTGGCATTGCATTGATTATTCAATATTTTCCTCATGACTGCCTCCATCTTGGCCTTCGTTTTCCGGAGATCCAAAAGCTGGACTAAAGCGGAATGAAACTTCCTGGCAGATTAAAACTGTGTGCCCGACCGAGACTCGAACTCGGGAACTTTGCCTTTCGCGGGCGAGTTTTAATCTGCCAGGAAGTTTCGTATCAGCGCACACTCCGCTGCAGAGTGAAAATCTCATTCTTAAAGCGGAATGATCTGCCAAAGGAGTTATCATCACTGTATATTTTCCATTTGCAGGCCATGTGTCCTTTCGATACACATTACATACAGGTTGCTTTCAGTTCAACTTTCGCTGTTTATTGTAGGAATGACACTGAGGGCGTGTGCCATAGGAGAAGCGTTGTTAGTAGTGGTAGTGTCCGCGGTTGCCGTTAGGTGCCGGTACTGGTACATCAGCGTAGAGTTGAAACACAAGGGTCAGTGTGCGTTGTAGTTGCCGACACTCAACATGAGTCTGGACAACATGAACAGAGCTTTACACGTAGAGCTGTCTTATCAAAACAACAGCAACAGAGCTGCTTCTACTAACGAGTATCGACACATTAGAGCAATACGGAGAGTTCCTCTTTCCGAATCGAAGTTTTAGAACATGAGTCGGAAGTTCGAATTAATTGGCGATTTAGGAACTGCTCCTGGCAGAGGTCGACAGCGAATTGCGCGACAAATAGTTGTCAAAGTTATTGTTGCATTGACTGAAAAAAAAAGTTCAAATGTGTGTGAATCTTATGGGACTTAACTGCTAAGGTCATCAGTCCCTAAGCTTACACAACTTAACCTAAATTATTCTAAGGACAAGCACACACACCCATGCCCGAGGGAGGAGTCTAACCCTCGCCAGGATCAGCCGCACAGTCCATGACTGCAGCGCCCTAGACCGCTCGGCTAATCCCGCGCGGCACTGACTGAAAATGCTGGACGCATTACGTGATTGTCAAGCAGTGGACGAGCTGTGTCACCGTAACCGAACATCTCATGGTCCACCGTTCGAAAAGTGCTGCGAACAATTGTGAAATGGGATATCTAGTGCGGTTCCAGACTGTCGTGGATGCATGAGGTCGTCTCACTGAACAACGTTTGTAACCTGGAATGTAAAAGTGCGATTAACAAATAATATCCTCTCATGCGGAAACTGAAATGTCTTTCTTTAAATAGTTTATTTATTTGATTGCCTTACGAGTACTCGTTTCTCATCGTGGGTTCCTCTCAAGCAGCGAATGATTAATTCTAACCTTCCTGTATAATGTAGTGGCTTTCATTGCCTTCTGCACCCTCAAGTCGTTGACAATTGCTGAGCCTCCCGCCTTTTAGGGGCAGTGCCCGATTCCAATGGCAAGAGGGAGCCCCGAACCTCTCTCTGCTCCTCCACTCTCTTTGAAAGACCATTTGCAGAACGAGGGCGACTGCTCATGTCGGAAGATTTCGGATACAATTCTGATGATTTTTACTCAAATTTACGCAGTGCCTTGTATCGAAACCGAGACCTACGTCGTTTTGGTTACTGATCACAGATGCCAAGGTGGCTAAAGAAAACAAAACGTATCCGGCGATGTAAAGCTAAGTTGACCCTGATAACGCAGTCGGTAAATCATGAAAATAAACGTATCGGAATCGAGTCTCGATCGCACAGAAGACAAAATGGTAGATATCGAAATAGACGACAGAGGGATAGAGAAACAATTAAAATCACTCAAAAGAGGAAAGGCCGCTGGACCTGATGGGATACCCGTTCGATTTTACACAGACTACGCGAAGGAACTTGCCCTCCTTCTTGGAGCGGTGTACCGTAGGTCTCTAGAAGAGCGTAGCGTTCCAAAGGATAGGAAAAGGGCACAGGTCAACACCGTTTTCAAGCAGGGACGACGAACAGATGTGCAGAACTATAGACCTATATCTTTAACGTCGATCAGTTGTAGAATTTAGGAGCACGTATTATGTGGAGTATAATAACTTATCTGGAAACTAGAAATCTACTCTGTAGCAATCAGCATGGGTTTCGAAAAAGACGATCGTGTGAAACCCAGCTCGCGCTATTCGTCCACGAGACTCAGAGGGCCATAGACACGGGTTCTCAGGTAGATGCCGTGCTTCTTGACTTCCGCAAGGCGTTCGATACAGTTCCCAACAGTCGTTAAATGAACAAATTAAGAGCATATGGACTATCAGACCAGTTGTGTGATTGTATTGAAGAGATCTGCAGCGAATTGAGCATGGTGCAGGGAATGGCAATTGAATCTCAATGTAGAGAAGTCTAATGTGCTGCGAATACATAGAAAGAAAGATCCCTTATCATTTAGCTACAATACGGCAGGTCAGCAACTGGAGGCAGTTAATTCCATAAATTATCTGGGAGTAGGCGTTAGGAGTGATCTAAAATGGAATGATCATATAAAATTAATCGTCGGTAAAGCAGATGCCAGACTGAATTTTTTGGAAGAATCCTAAGGAAATGCAGACCGAAAAGAAAGCAAGTAGGTTACAGTACACTTGTTCGCGCACTGCTTGAATACTGCTCACCGGTGTGGGATCCGTACCAGATAGTGTTGATGGAAGAGGTAGAGAAGATCCAACGGAGAGCAGCGCGCTTCGTTACAGGATCATTTAGTAATCGCGAAAGCGTGACAGAGATGATAGATAAACTTCAGTGGAAGACTCTGCAGGAGAGACGCTGAGTAGCTCGGTACGGGCTTTTGTTGAAGTTTCGAGAACATACCTTCACCGAGGAGTCAAGCAGAATGTTGCTCCCTCCTCGCGAAGAGACCATGAGGATAAAATCAGAGAGATTAAAGCCCACACAGAGGCATACCGACAATCCTTCTTTCCACGAACAATACGAGACTGGAATAGAAGGGAGAACCGATAGAGGTACACAAGGTACCCTCCACCCCACACCGTCAGGTGGCCTACGGAGTATGGATGTGGATGTAGATATAGATGAAAGTGCACAGACTCCAAGAAGTTTCAAATCAGCGCACACTCCGCTACTAAGTGAAATTTCGTTCTGGGAGGAATAGCCTTGTTCACGTATCGGGATGCGCCCCTTTTGTGACGGCGAACGCACGTGACCTTAACGCGGCCACGCGACCACACGTGAGGCGGCGCCGTCTGAAGCATGAAACACACAGTGGCGGACGTAACCCGAGCGAGCGCCGGCTGAATTATTCAGGCGCCGCTCTCATATGCATGACTATGTGCATAGGTGGGACTGTTCGTAAGGGGCTCGTTGAATATTCCCGGGCACAGAGCTAGCGAGCAGGTGTCCGGGGGCGCCTGCACGCCTCTCCGACTCCTTTCGCCGGCCGACCGCAGGAGAAGTCAACAACCCGCCGCCGTCTGCGGACACGCGCCATTTGAATAGCCGGCGGGGTTTCCGGGAGGTCGCAAGTAGCAGCGGCCGGCCGCCACCTTAAAGGTCACCGCGTCGACGGGCAAGGACAAGGCCGGATTTGCATCTCAAAACGGAGACCGCTCAGCGCAGACGTTCCCCCCATAGTCTGTGTGCTGCACGGACGACAGCCGCGCGCGTCTTCGGCATTAGTGAGGCGACCACGCGCCCGGCCGCTGAAGGTATCAGTAACTACAGTTGAAACGTCCCCTTTGGAAAATTACTGAATAACTATGCTGATAAAACTCTTACATTATATGATTTTCAAACAGCTGAGCGAAACTGAGCGTACTCACACATTTCTCTCTTTACTTATTCTGATCATCACTAAACTGACAAACTATATTTTTTGCGCAACGCAATCTGACTTTCAAGAATGCTTACAAAAGAATGACCCTGACTAACAATAACCTATAACTTTCATGAATCACTTACCTCACAAAAATCTTCGTTACTCGAATTACTGCAATACAGAGAGCGCCAATACTGCCTGCTATATGTACACTCCTGGAAATGGAAAAAAGAACACATTGACACCGGTGTGTCAGGCCCACCATACTTGCTCCGGACACTGCGAGAGGGCTGTACAAGCAATGATCACACGCACGGCACAGCGGACACACTAGGAACCGCGGTGTTGGCCGTCGAATGGCGCTAGCTGCGCAGCATTTGTGCACCGCCGCCGTCAGTGTCAGCCAGTTTGCCGCGGCATACGGAGCTCCATCGCAGTCTTTAACACTGGTAGCATGCCGCGACAGCGTGGACGTGAACCGTATGTGCAGTTGACGGACTTTGAGCGAGGGCGTATAGTGGGCATGCGGGAGGCCGGGTGGACGTACCGCCGAATTGCTCAACACGTGGGCCGTGAGGTCTCCACAGTACATCGATGTTGTCGCCAGTGGTCGGCGGAAGGTGCAAGTGCCCGTCGACCTGGGACCGGACCGCAGCGACGCACGGATGCACGCCAAGACCGTAGGATCCTACGCAGTGCCGTAGGGAACCGCACCGCCAATTCCCAGCAAATTAGGGACTCTGTTGCTCCTGGGGTATCGGCGAGGAGCATTCGCAACCGTCTCCATGAAGGTGGGCTACGGTCCCGCACACCGTTAGGCCGTCTTCCGCTCACGCCCCAACATCGTGCAGCCCGCCTCCAGTGGTGTCGCGACAGGCGTGAATGGAGGGACGAATGGAGACGTGTCGTCTTCAGCGATGAGAGTCGTTTCTGCCTTGGTGCCAATGATGGTCATATGCGTGTTTGGCGCAGTGCAGGTGAGCGCCACAATCAGGACTGCATACGACCGAGGCACACAGGGCCAACACCCGGCATCATGGTGTGGGGAGCGATCTCCTACACTGGCCGTACACCTCTGGTGATCGTCGAGGGGACACTGAATAGTGCACGGTACATCCAAACCGTCATCGAACCCATCGTTCTACCATTCCTAGACCGGCAAGGGAACTTGCTGTTCCAACAGGACAATGCACGTCCGCATGTATCCCGTGCCACCCAACGTGCTCTAGAAGGTGTAAGTCAACTACCCTGGCCAGCAAGATCTCCGGATCTGTCCCCCATTGAGCATGTTTGGGACTGGATGAAACGTCGTCTCACGCGGTCTGCACGTCCAGCACGAAGGCTGGTCCAACTGAGGCGCCAGGTGGAAATGGCATGGCAAGCCGTTCCACAGGACTACATCCAGCATCTCTACGATCGTCTCCATGGGAGAATAGCAGCCTGCATTGCTGCGAAAGGTGGATATACACTGTACTAGTGCCGACATTGTGCATGCTCTGTTGCCTGTGTCATTGTGCCACTGGTACTGTCAGTGTGATCATGTGATTTATCTGACCCCAGGAACGTGTCAATAAAGTTTCCCCTCCCTGGGACAATGAATTCACGGTGTTCTTATTTCAATTTCCAGGAGGGTATATATACAGGATGAGTCACCTAACATTACCGCTGGATATATTTCGTAAACCACATCAAATATTGACGAATCGTTTCCACAGACCGAACGTGAGGAGAGGGACTAATGTAATTGGTTAATACAAACCATAAAAAAATGCATGGAAGTATGTTTTTTAACACAAACCAACGTTTTTTTAAATGTTGGAACACACTATTTTTGTTAGCACATCATTACGTATAAACAAATACGTAATCAGTGCCGTTTGTTGCATTGTAAAATGTTAATTACGTCCGGAAATATTGTAACCTAAAGTTGACGCTTGTGCACCACTCCTCCACTGTTCGATCGTGTGTAGCGGAGAGCACCGAATTACGTAGGGATCCAAAGGGAACGGTGATGGACCTTACGTACAGAAGAGACTGGAACAGCACATTACGTCCACATGCTAACACCTTTTTATTGGTCTTTTTCACTGACGCACATGTACATTACCATGAGGGGTGAGGTACACGTACACACGTGGTTTCCGTTTTCAATTACGGAGTGGAATAGAGTGTGTCCCGACATGTCAGGCCAATAGATGTTCAATGTGGTGGCCATCATTGCTACACACAATTGCAATCTCTGGCGTAATGAATGTTGTACACGACGCAGTACATCTGGTGTAATGTCGCCGCAGGCTGCCACAATACGTTGGTTGGTTGGTTATTTGGGGAAGGAGACCAGACAGCGTGGTCATCGGTCTCATCGGATTAGGGAAGGATGGGGAAGGAAGTCAGCCGTGTCCTTTCAGAGGAACCATCTCGGCATTTGCCTGAAGTGAATTAGGGAAATCACGGAAAACATAAATCATGATGGCCGGACGCGGGATTGAACCGTCGTCCTCCCGAATGCGAGTCCAATGTCTAACCACTGCGCCACCTCGCTCGGTACAATACGTTGTTTCATATCACAGTACACATTCTCCTTTAACGTACCCCACAGAAAGCAGTCCAGAGGTGTAAAGTCAGGAGAACGGGCTGACCAATTTATGCGCCCTCAACGTCCTGTGAAACGCCCGTCGAACATCCTGTCAAGGGTCAGCCTAGTGTTAATTGCGGAATGGACAGGTGCACCATCATGCTGACACCACATACTTCGACGCGTTTCCAGTGGGACATTTTCGAGCAACGTTGGCAGATCATTCTGTAGAAACGTGATGTATGTTGCAGCTGTTTGGGCTCCTACAAAGAAGTGAGGACCAATGAGGTGGTCCCCAATGATTCCGCACCATACATTTACAGTCCACGTTCGCTGTCGCTCTATCTGTCTGAGCCAGCGAGGATTGTCCACGGACCAGTAATGCATGTTCCATAGATTCTCTGCCCCGTGGTTTGCGAAACCCGCTTCATCGGTAAACAGGTAGAACTGCAACGCATTCTCTGTTAATGACCATTCGCAGAATTGCACAAGATGATTAAAGTCATCACCATGTAATTTCTAATGTAGTGACACATGAAACGGGTGAAAGTGGTGACGATGCATTATGCGCATAACACTACTTTGACTCAGTCCACCGGCTCTCGTAATGTCCCATGTACTCATGTGTGGGTTCATGGCAACAGCAGCTAACACACCAACTGCACCCGCTTCTCCTGTGACGGGCCTGTTACGGACCCGTTTGCGTGCTACTACCATACCCGTTGCATACAGTTGGCAGCAAATGTTTTGCAATGTGCGGCTCGTTGGATGCTCTCTGTCCGGGTACCGTTCTGCATACATCCTGCAGGTTTCAGCTGCATTTCGTCGACAGTCGCGATAGATGAGTACCATCTCCGCTTCTTCAGAGTTCGAATACACCATGGTCACAGTTCCTACATCACTACACTATCACAGACGCCTGGTAACACGGTGTACTACAGTTGGTCTGCGTGCGGAGACGAATGCAGAACAACAATAGCAGCAAACGCTACATGCGGACACTGCGACAGCTAGACCAAACCACAACACTGCACTACAGCCACACTCGTAAACACGGTCGTCATCGTAAACATGTCCCTGAACATGCTGCTCGCCGACCGTGGCCCCTGTTTGTTACAACAAGCAATTGAACGTCGGAGGTTTCGAGCGTCAACTTTAGGTTACAATACCTCCGGATGTAATGAACATTTTACAATGCAACAAACGGCACTGATTACATATTTGTTTATATGTTCAGATGTGCTAACAAAACTAACGTGGTTCCATTTTTAAAACAACGTAAGTTTGTGTTAAAAAAACATACTTCTGTGCATTTTTGTATGGTTTGTATTAAACAATTACACTAGCCCTTCTGCTCACGTTCGGTCTGTGGAATCGAGTCGTCTGTATTTGATGTGGTTTACAAAATATATCCAGCGATAACGTTAGGTGACTCACCACACTCCTGGAAATGGAAATAAGAACTCATTGACACCGGTGTGTCAGACCCACCATACTTGCTCCGGACACTGCGAGAGGGCTGTACAAGCAATGATCACACGCACGGCACAGCGGACACACCAGGAACCGCGGTGTTGGCCGTCGAATGGCGCTAGCTGCGCAGCATTTGTGCACCGCCGCCGTCAGTGTCAGCCAGTTTGCCGCGGCATACGGAGCTCCATCGCAGTCTTTAACACTGGTAGCATGCCGCGACAGCGTGGACGTGAACCGTATGTGCAGTTGACGGACTCTGAGCGAGGGCGTATAGTGGGCATGCGGGAGGCCGGGTGGACGTACCGCCGAATTGCTCAACACGTGGGGCGTGAGGTCTCCACAGTACATCGATGTTGTCGCCAGTGGTCGGCGGAAGGTGCACGTGCCCGTCGACCTGGGACCGGACCGCAGCGACGCACGGATGCACGCCAAGACAGTAGGATCCTACGCAGTGCCGTAGGAGACGGCACCGCCACTTCCCAGCAAATTAGGGACACTGTTGCTCCTGGGGTATCGGCGAGGACCATTCGCAACCGTCTCCATGAAGCTGGGCTACGGTCCCGCACACCGTTAGGCCGTCTTCCGCTCACGCCCCAACATCGTGCAGCCCGCCTCCAGTGGTGTCGCGACAGGCGTGAATGGAGGGACGAATGGAGACGTGTCGTCTTCAGCGATGAGAGTCGCTTCTGCCTTGGTGCCAATGATGGTCGTATGCGTGTTTGGCGCCGTGCAGGTGAGCGCCACAATCAGGACTGCATACGACCGAGGCACACAGGGCCAACACCCGGCATCATGGTGTGGGGAGCGATCTCCTACACTGGTCGTACACCTCTGGTGATCGTCGAGGGGACACTGAATAGTGCACGGTACATCCAAACCGTCATCGAACCCATCGTTCTACCATTCCTAGACCGGCAAGGGAACTTGCTGTTCCAACAGGACAATGCACGTCCGCATGTATCCCGTGCCACCCAACGTGCTCTAGAAGGTGTAAGTCAACTACCCTGGCCAGCAAGATCTCCGGATCTGTCCCCCATTGAGCATGTTTGGGACTGGATGAAACGTCGTCTCACGCGGTCTGCACGTCCAGCACGAAGGCTGGTCCAACTGAGGCGCCAGGTGGAAATGGCATGGCAAGCCGTTCCACAGGACTACATCCAGCATCTCTAAGATCGTCTCCATGGGAGAATAGCAGCCTGCATTGCTGCGAAAGGTGGATATACACTGTACTAATGCCGACATTGTGCATGCTCTGTTGCCTGTGTCTATGTGCCTGTGGTTCTGTCAGTGTGATCATGTGATGTATCTGACCCCAGGAATGTGTCAATAAAGTTTCCCCTTCCTGGGACAATGAATTCACGGTGTTCTTATTTCAATTTCCAGGAGTGTACATTCCGTAAATAGTTTCGGAAATTTCGCTCGGTATGCTTTCTGTAAATATCAATTATTAGTGGTTGTTCCGTCTCGAAGTTACTATAAATTAATTAAAGAGAATTTTAAACCAAGTGCGCTTCGCTTTTATTTATTAAACATCTTCGGCATTTGCTGATGTTTCTCTACACATTCTGCAAACCATCGCTTCTTCCCTCCGTGCTAGTACCGGTTGATGTCGAAAGACTTCGTCTCACATAGACATTTGAGAGTTTTTGTCATTCTGCAGTATTTTTTGCGCTACATTTTGGTTTTCTAACTTCTGTTGTAATACCGCGAAGAGTGAGAAGCATACGTAACTTCAGTTCGATTTACAAAGGTGAAATGTAAAAAACCAAAATGCAGCTCAAGAAATACTGCAGAATGACAAAAACTGCCAAGTGCATATGTGAAAGTAAGTCTTTCGAAATCAGCTGTTGGTAGCAGAGTGGGAGAAAGCGCCGGCCGGAGTGGCCGTGCGGTTCTAGGCGCTACAGTCTGGAGCCGAGCGACCGCTACGGTCGAGGTTCGAATCCTGCCACGGGCATGGATGTGTGGGATGTCCTTAGTTTAGTTAAGTGTAATTAGCTCTGAGTTCTAGGCGACTGATGACCTCAGAAATTAAGTCGCATAGTGCTCAGAGCTATTTTGAACCAGGGAAGAAGCAGTGGTTTGAAGAATGTGTAGAGAAACAGTAATAACCATGGAAGTTGCTCTATGAATAAAAGTGACATTCGTCTGGTATAAAATTCTCATTATTTAAATTGCAGTAAACTCAAGACGGAAAAACCAATAATAACTGAATTTAACAGCTGCCGCGGAAGATAAAATTCTATTGGATACTCTACTGATGCGTGAAACAAATGCACGAATACTTTACATTTCTTTAGTGCTGGATTAGCCACGTAGCAAGATCTAAGAAATACTAAAGGTCCCCGCGCCAGTGTGTAAGAAAATCTGGAAGTTAGATAAGGATGGTATACCGTCCACTAGACAGCGGTGTAGAAATCTACAATGAGTAATAACAACTTTGACTCGTTTCTAAAAGTGAACTCCGGCCAAAACATAGCCTAAATTATGTGTCGTAAGTTAAGAACACAGAAAAACTTACAGGGAAATTTGCTACTGTAGTTTGAGGTAGTCGTAATAGCCCGATTGGACAGAATAGAGTTCTAGAGTGAAGGTTACTTTCTTGTTGGTGGACTGTTCGTGTACATCGTACTTAAGTTTCACGGCTCCTGCGTTTCTTCTGCATCGTTCCTTTGCCGATCGCTGTCGGCTAACAGTATTGAATGCTACTGTTCAACAACGGTAGAGCATAATCAGAAAGTCAAACACAGTCTTATCTAGTGATTGCAAAATCAGTTAACAGGAAAACGTGAAGCACTGAAAAATGAGGTAAGCTATTTTGTTTGTACAGCCTACCATCTTTTTTTTTTTTTTTTAAAAAAAAAAAAAAGAGAGAGAGAGACGGAAATGAGTGAGTGTAACGTATATAAAACATAAGTACTAACTTCGCTGTTTGTCTTGATGATAAAATGTTATCTTCATAATACCTTTTCTTCCGAATCCAGTAAATATGTATTTTTCACTAAGGCACCGGGGACGTATCTACCCTTACATGGATGTAGGATTGCGTGCCAGGTTTCACACCGTGCAACCATTCTCCCTAGTGGACCCTTGTTTGTGAAAATGTGGCAAAAATAATTTCTCGTGAGACACTAACCCTTTAAAAATAACTTCATAGCTTAAAGGCTTGGGCTCTAGGCTCGGAAACTGAAGGTCGCGTGTTCAATATCTACAGAACGGTGATTTTCTTAAATCCTTATCAAAATGCGCGTGGTTTGAATTTTTATTCCTTTAATTTGGTTTTAAGAATAATTCTTTTTTAAATTTAATTTCTGAGCGTTGAATGTCTTTGTTTAGTCATTGTATTAACTTTATAATATTGCACAAATTGAATGAATTTGTATTTTAAAAATATACTATTGCATTAAGGTCGCGTATGTGTTCTCATGATGCGAAAAGAATTTATGCTTTAAATATTTGTACGAAGATAACTATCCAAGAAAATGTACATGTCATTTTGGGACCAAAGCAAAGCGCTATTTTAGTTTTTATCCTAAACTTTTTAGACCTAAAGCATACCAATGGCCTCTTCTTATTATCTGCTATGGGCCCCACTCCGGCTTAATCCGGCACTGCCTTTCTTCATGCATTGAATTATTTTGCATATTTTGCCTAGCTTTCCCCCCGGAAAGCCATTATTTCCATTATTACTCATGGTTCTGGATCATCTCTTTAGCTATATCATTTAAAGGAATCTTGGAATTAATATGCAGTTTTTTTGTGTGCTCTCAGTTAAAGTGCCATTCGCCGTGTCACCTAATTAAATATGGCTGTGAAAACCATTAATACCAGTAAAACACATACCAGTTATGTATCACTGATGCTGCTATCGTTTAATTAATGTTACGCTCCTACTTAACCATCGTGAAGTTTAGTACTTCACATTTTATTCGCAGGAAGTAATAATTTGACGATTTTACATTACTTAAATGTCATTGTAATAATCTCCTATTTTATGATACATAACAAAATAAGAACAAAACCTCCTGCTTTATACCTTAATAAACTGTAAATTTTATGAGGGTTTAGTAATATAGGGTTAATTGTTGGTCTTTTGCTACTTCGCCGGCCAGAGTGGCCGAGCGGTTCTAGGTGCTAAGTCTGGAACCGCGCGACCGCTACGGTCGCAGGTTCGGATCCTGCCTCGGGCATAGGTGTGAGTGATGTCCTTAGGTTAGTTAGGTTTAAGTAGTTCTAAGTTCTAGGGGACCGATGACCTCAGAAGTTAAATTCCATAGTGCTCAGAGACATTTGAACCATTTTTTACTACTTCATTTATTGCTTCGTGTGTTTCCATGTAATGGGACCATGTGTGATACAAATTCTAAATCTGCGAAAGTTTCTAGAGTTACCAGATATGTTACAGTTGCATGTACGATTCAAAAACTAGATTAGATTATCGCATAACTGTGAATTTGAGAATGTGTAAATAAAGCACTTATAACAAGGTGTTAAAATTTTCCCATCTGTTAGGAGAAAGTGAGTGGAATCGTTAATTTCTGAGCTTAATATTTCCAACAGAAGATTTTCATTTCTATGTATGTCTCAATTCAACCAATCCCTGGACGAGCATGTTGTTTTCCTTTTTTTTTACTGACAGTACTAAGTCAGTGTTCTCTTATCGCTCCTGCTTTTGTCAAAATACTTAGCGACGCGATAACAACATAACGAGAGAGCTGCTGCGAATGTGAGTTTAAGTTTGACAAACTTAGTATTTACGTGTGCGCGCTTGTTTCGCAAACATGTGAAATGCAAACGGTGATTCTTGACAAACCAGTTTGATCGTTTACAGGGGGCTAACACAGCTTCTCTACAGCCCATCGGTGGCTGCCAGAGTTATACAGGGTCAAAAATATCGATCGGTGATTTACTGCTAACTTATTGGAGAAACGGCTATTTTGTCTATTGCAGCTCGATGTCGGTTGTCATCTGTTTGCTTGTTTAGCTCACATGTTGCAAAATGGCCACTCCGCAGCAGATATCACTTTGTGCTAACGAGTGTGTGAAGTGTAATTCCGCGCTTACAGTGCAAAGACGTTTCAGGTTGAGGTACCAAAGTGATCCTCCGAACGTGCGGAACATTCGCAGATGGCATCGGTAGTTTATAGACGAAGGATAGCATGTTTTCGACAAAAATGTCGCACGAATTCAAATCTTTTTCCAGGACACTCCTACAAATTCAACTCGTCGTGTCAGTCAGAAGTCACAACTACCTGCAACAAGAATTTGGAGTGTTTTGAGACGTCGGTTGGTTACTAAACCGATTAAGTTACAGCTGTTACAGACTCTGAGTCATGACGAAAAACGTCAAAGTGTGGCATTTTGTTCCGAGCTTCAGGATGCTGCTGACAATGGTAATACTTTCGCTCAACGCATCGTGTTAGGTGATGAAGCGAGTTTCCACCATAGTGGGAAAGTAGAAAACACGGAGTTAGAATTTGGGGCCTGCAGAACGCGTATGCACTCACTGAAAATGTACGAGATTCACCAGAAGTCAGTATGTTCTGTGCTATATCCCACTCATCTCTTTATGGTCTATTCTTGTTTGATGGAAACACGGTAAACGGTCAGCAGTATTTGCTGTGTTACGCATCTGGTTGTTTCCGAGGCTGAACGACGACAGCTTCATTTTACAACAAGACTGGGCGCCCCCTCACTGGAATCGCCAAGTGCGAGAATATCTGAACGAAACTCTACATAGCCGTTGGATTGGTTGTCAAACAGCCAGCGACTTACAACGGGAGGCCACGACGTTTGGAACGCAGATTCACTGCAAACTTCGTACACTCGTAGTAGTCCATTAGGACAACAAAATGTGTAAGCAGTAGAGCGTACTTCTCAACGTTATTGAGAAAATCGCAAGATAATTCCGGTCGTCAAATATATACCTGTGCGTGGACGTTTTTACCATGAAGCGGTTGCAGCCCAGTGGTAATGCTGGCACGGTAACTCAGCGTGTTCGGTCAGAGGGTTAACTGCCCTCTGCAACAGAAAAACTGAGCTAATGGATCAACGACGAACTGAAACAGGTGTATTGCGACGTCCGCCCCGAGCAGATACAACGAAAAAAAACCGAACAAAATGAGATTAATAAAAAAAGTGGTAATAGTTCAAGCCCCGTAATCGCTGGATCGCGGCCACGCAGAGGTATATATTGGCGAACGAAATTATCTTGCGATTTTCTCAATAACGCTTGAGAAGTATGCGCTACTGCTTTCACATTTCGTTGTCCACGTGCAGTACTACGAGTGTACAAAGTTTGCAGTAAATCCGCGTTCCAAACGTCGTGGCCTCCCTTTGTTAGTGCTTCTCAGCGAGCCTCCACGGTCGCTTAATTTGACGGCCTGCGACTTCTGCCTGCAAGGTTTCATTAAGGACAAAGTTTATGCACCAACATTACCACAGAACCCAGAAGAGTTGAAGAGCTGGATCCGTACAGCCGTAACATCAGTGTCGATGGATATGCTTATTGAAATACGGGAGGAATTCGGCTATCGATGTGAGTGCTCGTGGAGCACGAACTGAACGTCTACAACCTAAACTTGAGAGATTCGTAAATATGTGTCCCAAATTTCAAAGTTCTATGTCTTAAAGTTTAATAAATATAAGCGTTCGAAATATATATATATATATATATATATATATATATATATATATATATATATATATATATATATATATTTCCTAGTCTTTCGCAGCTAAATATTATTTAAGCTACTGTCGCTTACTCACTATCGATATTCATCCCAACTGCATCTGAAAGAATTAGAAACATAAAAGTAAATATGATATAGGAATGTTACGCGTAAGGGCACACGGCCCTTACAACGCGGTGTATCGCTGTGAGTTCACTGTAACAACCGAGTTGGAAGGTTATTCGGAAGGGAGGAAATAAAATACATTTACTCGTTTCTTTTACAGCTGTACTCACGTGCTGCAATTCAGGCCTGTCACAACAGAAGCAAAGTAATTGCTCGATTTTAAGCAGCGGTTGCCTCACACCAGATAATTTTTACGAGCCCGCCGTAAATATACCCGGCCGAGTGTGGCGATTCACCGCGCTACAGTGGAGAGGTCGGCAGCGGACCCAGCAGGAATTACATCCCAAGGCACTGCGGGAACACCGTACGTCTTCCTAAGAGAGCATTAATTTCTCCGCAGGTGGAAGCCTTCACAGTGATGGCCCGTAACGCTTTCTGGGAACAGAAATTGGTGCAGCGATGAAGCTTTAATGTTAAATGCTCCCCTCACCGACAGAGCGGAATGTTATTTCACACCAGCAACAGCTAGATCGTTTATAGCAGTGGTTCCCAGCTTCTCTGAGACCATTATCCTTGAGTGCAATCAGATATTATCTATTACCCCCTAACCCCTCCCGTCCCCTTACCGTCATTCGAATTAGCACCTATCAAAACTTGAGAATGAAAACGAAATCTCCCTGAACCCTTTTATTTTAAAATGACGGAAGATAAATCATTTTTGCTGTCTGTAAGTCTTTTATGAAACCAGAAGCTAATGATTCAATGGGACAATTGGATGTCCAAAGGAAGATTGCATCATAATTCGGAATAACACAGGCTCTGCATTATTGTATCTATCCTTCCACACTGGATAATCGACTGTCAAGTAAAATGTCTCCCCTGTACGGGATATACGTAATGGGAGTACCAGTAGAGGTTGTAGACACGTGATTGATGACGCACGGAAGTTTGGGTCTGGCTCCGAGCCGTACTCGCATTTCCCGTGATAAAAAAAAAAACTAAAAAATAAAAAAATAAAAAATTAGTGGAGTATTCAACGTTTAACTTGAAGAGGTGTCATGTGACATTCGCCATACCAAGTGCCGAGAACAATGACGAAAACAATCAAAAAGAAAAAGAAAAGAAAATGCTAACAAGGGAACCTCCCCATCGCACCCCCCTCAGATTTCGTTATAAGTTGGAACAGTGGATAGGCCTTGGAAACTGAACACAGATCAATCGAGAAAATAGAAAGAAGTTGTGTGGAACTATGAAAAAAATAAGGAAAATATACAAACTGAGTAGCCCATGCGCAAGATAGGCAACATCAAGGAGAGTGTGAACTTAGGAGCGCCGTGGTCCCGTGGTTAGTGTGAGCAGCTGCGGGATGATAGGGCCTTAATTCAAGTTTTCTTCGAGTGAAAAGTTTAGTTTCTTTATTTTCGCAAAGTTATGATCTGTTCGTTCGTTCATTGACGTCTCTGTTCACTTAATAAGTTTAGTGTCTGTGTTTTGTGACCGCACCGCAAAACCGTGTGATTGGTAGGCGAAAGGACGTGCCTTTCCAATGGAAACCGAAAACATTTGCTCGCAAGGTCATAGGTCAACCGATTCCTCCACGGGAAAACGCGTCTGATATATTCTATATGACACTGGTGACGGCATGTGCGTCACATGACAGGAATATGTTGTCGGCCCACCTAACTTGTACACTTGGCGAATGGGTAATAAGATTCTTCTAGCTTGCCCGTTTTAAGTTTTCTTGTGGATGTGATAATCACTCCCAAAAAAGTGTGTTTCGATGTTTGTTTAGGTGTAGCGTCCCCATACTACGGCGCAGTTACCTCGCATCGGACGGACGGACGGACGGACAGATAATAATTGTCTGAAAATAAAAAATTAAACTTTTCACTAGAGGGAAAACTTGAACCAAGGTCCTCTTATTCCGCACCTGCTCACGCTAACCACGGGACCACGGCGCTCCGAAGCTCAGACATTCCTTGATGTTGCCTATCTTGCTCATTGACTACTCAGTTTCTATATTTTGCTTATTTTTTTCATAGTTTCACACAACTTCTTCCTGTTTTCTCGATTGATCTGTGTTCAGTTTTTTAAGGCCTATCCACTTTGCCCAATTATAACTAAATCTGAACTGGGTGCGATGGGAAGGCTCCGTTGTATGTGACCTCTAGCGGTAAGCCGGAAACCCGGGTTTAAGTTCCGGTCATGCAAAAATTTTCAGTAGTGTCATTTCATTACACAGTGGATGGTTGTCCATGTTCTCAAATGCGCACACATTGAAAGTATTTCTTTGCATTTGGTTTTTCTCAGTGCACATAAAGTCACGTTCCAAGTTCATTCAATTTCTCATCTGTGTTTTCATTGCTACCTCTGTCGAAAGTGTAGTACCACATCTACGAGGTGTGACTATAAAGTAATGTGACTGATTTTCTTTGCAAGGTGAGGCAACCCTGCAGGCTTGTGCAGGCACAATAACTTTGACCATGGTCTATAAGCTGCTTCTAGTCCAAGCGGCACATCGATGCAACTGCTCAGTCATGAGTTGTGCTGTAATAAGTGTTTGTGTCTCTCGCCACAGAAATTGAACGGCAAAGTATTGCGCAACGGTATGCCATTCCTTTTTGCGTTAAATTGGGTGCAAACGTGACGACAACTTATGGTAAGCTTCAGAAGGCTTTTGGAGAGGAGTTTATGTCAAGAGCTCCAGTTTTTCGTTGGCATAAAATGTTTAGTGATGGCAGAACGAATACTGAAGATGAAGACCGCAGAGGACGACCATCAACCTCACGAACAGATGTCAACTTGGCCAGGGTGCGTGAACTCGTACGATCAGATCGAAGATTATCCGTGAAAATGATTGCAAAAGAACTGAACATCAATCGAGAAACGGTTCGTCTAATAATAACCGAAGATCTTGGTATGAGAAATATTTGTGCAAAAACAGTCCCCAAAAATCTCACGCCACAACAGCGAAAAACACGGAAAAATGTGGCAGCCGATCTGTTACAGCAAACGGAAATCGATCCAGAATTATTGAGCCATGTTGTCACTGGTGATGAAAGTTGGCTTTTTCAGTACGATCCAGAGACAAAACGCCAAAGTTCCAAATGATGCTCAAAGGGATCACCCAGACCAAAAAAATCTCGTACGTCAAAGTCAGAAGTAAAATGCGTGCTTGGGTGCTTCTTTGATTCCAAGGGAATTGTTCATAATGAGTGGATGCCTCCTGGACAAACAGTTAACCAATATTACTACAAAAAATTTTTAGAAAGACTTCGTAAAAGGGTTCTACGTGTCCGTGCCAACATTGCTGATAATTGGATTCTGCATCACGATACGAGTAATGCGCCATCCCATACTGCTCCGTCAGTACAACAATTTTTAACCTCAAAACAAATTTCAGTACTACCACAGCCACCTTATTCGCCAGATATCGCTCCGTGCGACTTTTTTATATTTCCAAGAGTCGAAACGGCGGTCAAGGGACACCATTTTCAAACAACACAAGATGTCCAAAAAGCTGTGACGAGTGTCTTGGAGGATGTTACAGAAGATGAGTTCCAGAAATGTTACCATCAATGGCAGAAGCACTGGAAAAAGTGTGTGCAATCAGAAGGGAACTACTTTGAAGGAGGCAACACTAAACTTGACTAAAACGGTATGCCACATTTGTTTCACATCAGTCTCATTACTTTATTGTCACACCTCGTACATATCCTCAATGCCATGGTTTTTTCTATGTGTTGTGTTTGAGCACTGTGTATGCGTGCCTGCATGTGTGTGTGTGTGTGTGTGTGTGTGTGTGGTTGGTTGCTTGATTTAGCGGAAGGGACCAAACAGTGAGGTCACCTGACACATCGGATTAGGGAAAGGTGGGGAAGGAAGTCGGCTGTGCCCTTTCACAGGAACCATCCTAGCATTAACCCGAAGTGATTTGGGGAAATCACGGAAAACCCAAATCAGGATGGTCGAACGTGAGTATGGACAGTCGTCCACCCGAATGAGAGCCCAGTGTGCTAACCACTGAGCCACGTCGCTCCGTTGTGTGTGCGTGTGTGTGTGTGTGTGTGTGTGTGTGTGTGTGTGTGTGTGTGTATGTGTGTCTGTGTGTTAGAATGAATGGTGAAGCAATTCTCGGTACTTTATGAGTACTATTTAAAACTCTTCTCAGAAAAGAAAACCAACCATCCACAGGGAGCACAGATATTTGATTCCTCTGCACCATACCAGGTCCAAACTCACCATGCGCCTTCATTTAAAATCAACGAAGTTAGAACCCATGCATTATACTTACCGTTCGTAAATCGTTTGACTGTTGGACTCCTTATTTCTGAAATGGCAAAAACTGACAGATTTCAGGTCTTGTGTCTGGCCTCTACCACCAGTAACAATAATTAATAAGAATATTACTCTTACAGCACTATCGTAGCAAGTCTGGAGTTACTGTGGAGTTCTGCCGTCAATTAATGCGTTCGTATGTTTCAAAGTGAGTAACGAAGCAATTTCTGCTCCGTTACAGGAACTACTTGCAACTCGGAGAAAAAATTTTCACAGGATGTTTGGCATTTGTTGCACGTCTCGCTTTTATTGTCATACATGCACAGTACAAAGTACGTGTGTTGGCGGTAGGTATTTGAAGAAGATGTTTACACAATCGTTTCATTTGCTGTAATGTCGATCATAGCATGTAATGCATTAACACACGAATTAAAAAAAAAGTAATTAGTGATCTCCTGAAAGCAATATTAGTCTTACAATATTTATGGTAATCATAACAGTAACAATAATTACAATGATTCTTTAGGGATTGTTTCGTGACTGAGGCACTATCGTACTCTTCGGTTTTACCCATCGTGAGGTAGTTATTCTCAGGTTCGATATCATTGGTTTATACTATGCAATCTGAACATATTTGAGCGTCACAGGATAGAGTTAGTACCTGCCTTCTCGAGAAGGCAGGCGAGAGCCTTGTTAATATCAACTCACATCTGTTCACAACAGCCTTGCATGTCAAGCGTAGCGTATCTCTCAGTGAATCTGTAATTGTCCCACGAATATACAGTATTCTCCACTATCCTATCAGTTCTAAGGGCATCCTGTGTTTGTTGCCCACTACTGACTAAGGTCGTTCTCTAGAGTGTTTTTCAGCTGACTACAGCGAAAATGGTTCAAATGGCTCTAAGCACTATGGGACTTAACATCGGAGGTCATCAGTTCCTTAGACTTACAACTACTTAAACCTAACTAACCTAAGGACATCACATACATCAATGCCCGAGGCAGGATTCGAACCTGGACCGTAGCAGCCATGCGATTCCGGACTGAACTGCCTAGAACCGCTTCGCCACAGTGGCGGGCACCGGCATCGATGTCGCTCCAGCAAATTCTGTAATGTCGTCTACCTATCCATGATTTCCTCGCCATTTTTATCTTTCCATACGTCCTGGTCTCTCTATCACTCACTCGCCTCGCTAAATGTCACCCACCTACATAGTTCTTTCAACATGCGCACAATTACGTATACCACTCCAATCTGCCCGCTGATCTTCAATCCCTCCCGAAAAAACCGAAGCACCCAGGAGACATTGTGATGTCAATGAAACTTCATACACGTACATATTATCCGCCGGTAAGTATATGATTAGAGTAGCAGTTCTCTGTGACAGGCAATATGTCAGGTATTGTGGGTATTTAGTGTTGTTACCAGGCTTGGTAGAGACACTGTGGAGGACACAGAGATGGCACTTGCTTGCGTCAGACAGTTTTACCGCAAGTGATGATCGCCGTGTTGTGCACCATGCACATTGTTATCCCGTCACATATCTGACTGCCAAAGTAGAACAAATAACGGGCTCCATGCAACTTTCTTTGTCATCGGGTTTCATTGGTCAGAGACCAAGAGCTGCCGGACTAAGGAATTGCACGCCTACGTGTAGGCTGCAGTTTACACCACAACAAAAATGACTGTTTTTTGAGTGGGGCCATGACAGCCAATCATGGACTGAGTCTCATTGGCGTTCAGGAAGAAAGTCACAGTTCTGAAATACGCTGGATGCAACTATCAGACATGAAGGCGGCGACTTGGGGAGAGATCTTATTCTTCCAGTAACGTGGAGAGTAAAAGCAGTGGAGGTATGGTGTGGGAAGCTATTTGGCTGCTAGTGACCGAGGGAGCACTGTTGGAAAAACAGGACAACAAAGACACCCAGTGTCCTCATGTGTTACCTTTTATGTGACAATATCTTGGTGCCACATATCAACAGAAGAGTCCTCGTCCGCCACTGACAAATGTCTCTACGAACTTTCTACATGATACTGGGGTACTCCAGTAGCCAGCAAGATCCCCAAAGCGTTCTCTCCCGAAAGAACAGCCACTCGGAAATCAGCTGTGACTGAGTGCGCAGTATCCGGGGCAACAAGGAGCTGTTACTACTAGTTGTGGAACAGCTTCATTCAGGAAAGGATATTGAGGCTTTATAACACCATTTCCAACCGAATCATTATATGCATAAATGCTCAACGGGGTGAAATGTCATACTGACAATTGGGTTCAAACTGTCATAGATGTTTGTAAATTTGATTCGATATTGTAATCGCTGAAATAACATCACACACACCTTCATCCTTTGAAGTTTCATTTCGTTTCTTTCGTTTCCTCTTGCCTTTCACGTGCTTCGCTTTCTTTGTCAGGTAGTGTATTCCTGTAGTTCTGTTCTTTTCTTTCATAGTGATTCCCAACATGTACCCTTCCATTGCTGAGTGGGCTACACTCAGTTTTTGAAATGTTTCTCGTAGTAAAATTGTATGTATCGTTGCAATACGTCAGAACTGATAACACACACTGACTATAAGTTTCCTGCTTCTTGTACTGTTCATCAGGGCCATCAGTATTCAGAAGTACAAACAATGAATAATTTTCCTGTGTCATCATTATCATCAGTGCCACTGCCGAACAGACAGCTGCAATGAAATGAAATTATGGGCAAGGATGCTGTCAACCTGAACGTTGATTTCAACACTGAACTGCTTTAATAGACCCCCTTCTACTGTAGCAGTTATTTGGGACCTGCATTTTAACGTGCAGCTTGGCGTATGAGTAATAAGTAGTTTTCTAGGTCTTTGTTTCAATTTGTGGTATTTTCTTCAGTAAGATGATAATTTGAATTTTGTTTTTTTAAGCCACGCTGTGACTGCACACTTAATGCTAAAAGACCTAAAAACGTGAAGAAGGCGTACGTTTGTTTTATGAAAGTGAACTCCACTGGTGTAGCCGACATGTAAAAATATATTTGAGCTGAAATAAAAATAATTATCGTGTAAATAGAACAAGGCTAAAACGCATAGCATTAAAATAGCAAAAATTATTCAAAGTATTTGACAGTTTTCATAAACTATTAAGAATTATTGAACAATCATGTCAAGTTAAAAAGACGCCAGACGAGGACTCGAACCCAGATCCCTGTTAACAGCAAGCAACTGTACTGTCTACGTTTGGATGATAAGCACAGAAACTAGTCTCTGTTTGAAGCTTTCATATACGGACAAGGTAATATACGTACTACCGGTTTTGCGTGGCGTCGCCACCTTCAGATGCGGCATTATTACAGTAACTGACACAACATTTTTCACCAAAACAGGTGAAACACTAGTATGTACTGTAGAAATGCGCTGCTGTACACTTAATTTCAAATGCAGAGTTACAGCAACATGTAGGTCCCGATTTGGCTGCAGGTATCTGTTCAGCACAGAATTTAACCTCGTCAAAAATCGTTATTGCTTCGTATATTGCAGTAAAGAGAAATGATGAGTTGTCTTCATATGAACTAGTATCTCTTCCTCAGTTTTGCGCGCCCCGTTAGCCGTGTGGTTTACCGCAGCAAGTACGGTGTTCGGTCAGAGGGTTAGCTGCGCTCTGTAATAAAAAACAACTGAGTCCCCCACGCAACACTGAACTTGAACGGGTGTCACGGGACATTCGCACCGAACAAATGCAACGAACAAAATCGAAAAAAGTGAGAACAATAGAAAAATAAAAAAGTGAAAATATATAAAAAAACTCCCGGCTTTCCGGATTGGGAAGGAGCACCTGGTCGCCGGCACGAATCCACCCGGAGGACTTGTGTCGGGGTCGGGTGAGCCGACCAGTCTGTGGGTGGTTTTTAGGCGGTTTTCCATTTGCCTCGGCGAATGCGGGCTGGTTCCCCTTAATCCGCCTAAGCTACACTACGTTGGCGATTGCTGCGGAAACAAGTTCTCCACGTACGCATCCACCACCATAACTCTACCACGCAAACATAGCGGTTACACTCGTCTGGTGTGAGACGTTCCCTGTGGTGGGGGGAGGGTCCACCAGGGGGCCGAACCGCACAATAACCCTGAAAGAGTAGTTCGGTGAGGGACGGCGTAGCGGTGAAGTGTACTGCGGTAGTCGTGGGGTTGTGGACCACTGCGGCTGCGCCGGAGACGGAGCCTCCCTGTCGTTTCCAGGTTCCCGGTTAACATACAACACCATACAATACGATACTGAGTTTTACAATTTGGGTCGACATTGTCTTTTTTTTACATAGGAATTTGAAAGATACCTTTTCTAGTTTACTCTCTTTTTTTGCAATAGTATGAATACTGTTACCAGCCTCGACTGGTCGAGCCACGCTTTTGTCAGTTTCCCTCTGTGTGTCTCCACTGAAGAGTGGTCGTACATTTGGAGTGCTGCACGGGCCCTATACCAATAAGTTCGCGGGTGTCTAACCACAAGGACACCCTGCCTATTGTTGGTTCTGTGCTTGGCTGGCTGGCTTTCGGTATGCTAAAGTTGGCGTTTTGCAATGGTGAAGATGCTGGATGAGATTTTTACAGTTACTTGTTGTGGTGATCAATAGGCAATATGTGGGTTATTTCGGTCGTGTGTTACAAATATTCACCCAATTACCGTGCAGTCATTCCGTTGCACAGGAATTGCAGTGCATCATTACGTCAAAGGCTATCCTTGTGCATGAAGATACGAAGCCTCTTGGTTCACTAACTCTTCGTGAAAAGGAAACTTATTTATGGTTTCGAGGAGTAATATCTTTTCAGTCCATTGCGCTGTAGATCTTCTGTATTATACACGATTCAGTCGCATTAATATGATCACGGCATATGTACGATGTGAAAGTGCAGTAACCACTTACACACAGCAGATGGCAGCACTAGCAGCTGAGGGTATATAAAGCGTGTTTCGGGAACGCGGTAAACAGTCCAGTCGTTGTGGTAACCCAGAAATGGAGCAATTTATCTGACGTCCAAAAGGGCATGATCATTGGCTTTCGGGCCAAGGGTGGAAGCATTCCCGAATCGGTTAAGTCTGCAAACTGTTCTCGTGCCACCTTGGTTAAAGTATACCGTGCGTGTTTACAGCAAACCGTGCATGGCAAAACAGTGCTATCCGAAAGAGGCGTCGAAGCAACTGTGATGTACCACGCGCCATAGATAACAGGGACGAACGATGGCTGCTGTTGAGAATCTGACCGCCCAGATAACTGTCTGCTCAACAGCCGTTCAGCACACGTTTCAGTGTATGGGCCTTCACACTGTTCACATAGTGACCACCGTTCATCGGCGACGAAGGATGGAATTTGCTCACCAGCACCGAAACTGGACGTCCACTGAGTGGTGACAGGTGGCTTTTTCAGATGAGTCACGTGTTTTACGCCATCGGCAGTTGACATGTAAGCGTGAAACGTCTTGAAGCGAATATCCTGTGACAGTTACTACATGGGGAGTGCTTTCGTGGCATTCCGAGGGTGATCTCGTCATTCTGGAAGGAAAAATTGATCAACACACGTATACATTCTAAGATGGCAAGAACTATGCCCATTACATGAAGTCATTAAAGATCACATAACTCAAGTTGAGCGAACAGTAGGGCTGCACAAAAATGACTGACAAAGCACAATGCATCTTGTAGAGGGTATAGTAGGGACGTATTGGAATAATTAATGTCGGATGATGGTTTTAAAGTTATTCACACGACATGAAAACTTTGTGGAAACGCATCGATTTACTAGAGGCTAGTTTATCGCAGGGAAGTATACAGAGTTGACCGTGGCCGGCTGGGGAGCGGCGAAGGGAAGCGACAGTAGGCAGCTTAGGGCGGCTCAAGCTCTGAGAAAGTGGTAACATGGCGTGACCTCCAGCTACATTAAGATGAGTGACAGTGAGTGGGTGGTTGGCCCCATGCTGGTGTACCGGGAAGCAGACGAAAAACTTGTACGCCTGTTGATAAATGTCTGTTGTCCCGTTTTCAGTGAAACATCCGAGAAAGCCGTGCAAAGCTACGGTGGGTTGGTCAACAGAGGCCAAAATATGCGTGTTCGTGACTATAGCAACTTCATGCTGAATTCACGGTCCACAGAGCCTGAAGTAAAGGAGGTGAAGAGCGACAGAATGAAATACGCCAGCCTCCGATGGGAACGTAGGACTGAGGAATTTGAAGTACTCTCCTGAGAGTCAGAATTCCGGAAAAATTGGTGTTTGTCAGACGCCAACCTTGATGGGTGGCGTGGGAGAAGCCAAATAGCAGACGTTGAGAGAGCAGGCATTGGTCGGCGCTGGGAAGTTACGCATAATTAACGCAACTTGCGCTGCAATTGGCGTAACTGATTTTGCTGGAGGGGAAACCGAGGCGAAGAGCAGACTGTGAGAAGTCTCCATAGAGGTCTTCCGTTTCCAGCTTGCCTAGAGTGCGGACGTGGCGTTCTTTACTCAGCTTGCACGAGAAAGAGTGAGCATCTCTTCAGTTGAGGACTTAGCAAATGGAACGATTGAGCTTGGAGATAGGAAGTTTTGGTTCAGCTATGTACTGAGCAAGATAGCTAGGAGTGAATAGACGAGCGCTGCCTTGCAGCACCACGAGGTCGGCCGACGTCCACACGACGACGCCGCTCCGTCACGCCGTATTCGGTGATATTGCGCCCGCTCCGGCCACTGATTAATTTGTTGGATCACGTCGGCAAAGTTTCCACTAGCTTTTCATGGGCCGTGTATTGTAGAATTCTTCTCGCACTTCGCTGGGTCATTTGATAAGAATTACTTTTGATTTATTGCACTTTACTCCACGCAAACGCAATTTATTACCACTGCCTGTTAGGAGAGTCATGTAATGTGATGATTGAAAGTAGTGAGTTAAAATAAATCTGTGCTAATCGACTGCATCTGTTTTCAATCAAGTAATTGAAATCCTAAGTCACTTTCTTAATTAATTTTATGTTCAACATTTGCATCTGGTGTTCGATAGCTGAATATAACATCAATGTCATCCCTTTTTGACTAAAAGGGATCAATTCTGAGCCAATTAATGTCAACACCGCCACCACATTCAATCAGGAGTCACAGCGACTTATTACTTTCTTTGTGTTATCCGACATTGCAGCAGTTTTGCACTCTCTGTTGATCTGTTAGTCAATTACATGGGGTGAACACACACCAAAACCAGATAAGTGACGGGTGGGGTGTTACAACATCTATCCTCCAACAAGTAGTTTGTTTTTCTCGAGCACAGTGGCATCCAGC
The DNA here is from genome assembly GCF_023897955.1 of Schistocerca gregaria. Taxonomy (NCBI): domain Eukaryota; kingdom Metazoa; phylum Arthropoda; class Insecta; order Orthoptera; family Acrididae; genus Schistocerca; species Schistocerca gregaria. The sequence continues at coordinate 783,952,809 of NC_064922.1, forward strand.
AGCAGGAAAATGCAACGTCTCACAGAGCCTGCATGGTTCGGAGAGCACCAGGATGACTTCACCCTACTCTCCTGGCTTCCAAACGCCCCAGATTTAAATACAATCGAGAATCTGTGGGACCAACTACATTGGGTTGCCCGCTCGGTTTGGATCCTCAACGGAGTGACCTAGTGCAGATGGCCACTTCCCTGGCTCCATATCCTTGTCGGTACCTTGTAGAACGTCATTAAGTCTCTAGCTGCACTTCTCGCGTCTGTCGGCATTGCAAAAGGTGATTATTCAAGTTTTTGACAGATGGTCACATTCATGTGGCTGGACTATGTGATTGGTTTGTAGTCTTGCTGGAAGGCTTGCCTTGAGAACAAGTAATTTCGTTTTTTTTTTCTTTAATATTATTTCATGCTGTATTACTTGAGAACCGAAATAGTCTTTGTGATTTATCTGCAATGCTTTAACTAAAATCTACAAGTTATTTACGTCATTTAACTGAATGACTTATATTCCATTCGACCTAAGTCATTTCCTTTCATCGCACGTAAAGTAGTTCCATGCTACCATGATGTTATGTTCTGAAGACATATTGCTACAGGCTTCGTTATATCAATGAACAGCCATGGGAAGAAAGGTGGCTGATTCAGTCCTACGTTAATATTTTAGTCCACTAATAATAAATGTCTCATCTTTGCTTGAAAGAAATTAGAGATGGAAAAAGGTACATCAACGGACGCTGTATTAAATGATAAAGACTTCGGAAGACTGTGCACCATCTTTTTGTTAATAATCAGATATTTTGTGGAATGTAAGATAGTGAGGAGCTCTCTGTTTTAAAAAGTATGCGTATATCTGGTTCTTAAATTTCGTCATGGTCTCATTGGTTTAAAGAAGCATTTCAATGATTATTATTTGGAGTCTAAATCCATTGTTTACAGATACGAGGAAAACAGTCGCAATGCACTGCTTTTGGCTATGAGCTGTATAACTTTTAAACAGTTCTTTTATGAATGCTTACCTCTAACGGTTTTCACAGTACAGAGCTATGCATTTCCATTACCGCTGCGATTCTATTAAATTAATGTGTCTACTCTGTTAATCATTCTAGGTCAGGTTGCATTTTCATTTGTATACGGGGGCAGAAACATTCGTGTAAAATGGAATAGCATTGCATATCAGGGTTTTATTAAACTGCTCACGTTAGTAGCCCATTCTTATAACACAGCACCCTCTTACAAATAGTTATCTGGTACTCAGTAATTCGGTACTTTTCATCGTTGACAATAAGAGACAAACTGAAAGATATTTAAATATATCTGATATTGATTGCGAAGCAAACAGTTTTGCAGTGGGAGCGTCTATAAGTCAGCTTCAGCGCTGATCGACTCTCCCGCTGTATTTGTTAACCAAGTTCCATGTCGCAGGAAGCCTCACAACCGTCAGCCTATGTTAGAAAGGTTTGAAATGCAAGTGAATTTATTTATTCACCCCGACGTCATTTCGGTTTATTATTGTGATAGCTTACTATGAAGTGCGTCAGTAGACTGTTTCATTTGAGGAGACACTGCCGTCGTGTTATCCTTGTTTAAATATTTCACACGTATAAATGGTGAAGACTCCTGCTTATTACATGCATGGAATATTTAAAGCCGCGCGGAGTGACCGTTCCATGTCACGGATTGTGCGGTCCCTCCCGTCGGAGGTTCGAGTCCTCCCTCGGGCATGGGTTTGTGTGTTGTTCTTAGCATATGTCATTTTAAGTTGGTTTATGTAGAGTGTAAGTTTACGGACCGATGAGTTCAGCAGTTTGGTCCCTTAGAACTTCACACACTTTTGAGCATTTGAATCTTTAAACATGGATGACCCAAGGAGAGTGTCGTCTTAGAAGGATCTACGCATTGACACAATTCATTGTGAGCTATCACATTAAAATGGTGTAATAAACCGAAATTACAATCCTGGGGAATAAATATTTTTAATAAGATCTGACGCGCAAAATGCTGTTCTTTCTCAAACACTGAAGGACTGTGGACACAAGTAAACAGAAAATAATCGGCAAGGTATTGTCTGTCTAAGGATACAACCATGATTTTAGAATCGGCGCCATCATGCGGACATAAGTGTTCAGCATACAGAGACCCGAAGATGTCCAGTATCACTGCTCAGGTAAGGATCGGAAAGATACAGTGACAAAGGTAGTGGACTCGTATTTGGGAAGGCTGTGTTCCAAATCACCGCCTGGCAATCATGATTTAGGATTTTTATGATTTCCCTACATCTGCTAACACTCATCTTTCTCGAGAGCATGTGGATGTTTTAGTACTTGTAGCACTTCAGAGCCCAAACTTAGAAGTTTGTATTCATTGAAGTAATTCATTAATCAGTCTTTCATGGTTTCTCTGTTATTTTTCAGAATGATTACAGCTGGGAAAATGGCGGTAGTTTTCTGTACCTTCTGCATTGCCTTTATTTAGCAGATGCCTCTTTGGCTGTTTCAAATTAACTGGAAATTTCTCCGATGGAGATGACTCGCTTATTATATTTTTTAATGGAGGTTTAATGCTCTGTATGCATTGTTTCAGTACTCGTGATGCTACTTCATCTAAGCCTACTGCCGTTTTCACTTTCTTGCTGGGTGGTTGGTAATGACATAATTGCATTTGTCGCACAATCATTTACTAGGGGCATCCAATAAGTAACACAGCATTTTCTTTTCTGAAAGCAGGTTGCTTTTATTTGGGATACCAATACACTGTCCTCATCCCCTCACCTCTGGCTACAGAACCCTATATTTGCGACCAAGTCGCAAGACTGTCCGACTCCGAGGAAGATCAGATCCCAAATCCCACTGCCCGCGCAATGCAAGAGTGAAGCCAACATTGCTCTACCCCCTACTCTCCTCGAAAACTGCGAATCAGCGTTCAGTTCTGATTCCAAAATTCTCCCACACTGTCTCATAGCATCATTCGCGCCAATAGCGACCGTTCCCTCCAATTTCGAGCAGGGCTTTGAGGCGTCAACTAGCCTCAGTTTACATTGACCCATCATGCCTCTGCTATTCATCTGAGGGCACTGAACTTGCCGTTTGACCGGCTACGAAAACAACCTGCCTAGATCACCGACAATACGGCGCCAGACAGTCACACCCAGCAGGTTCAAATGGTTCAAATGGCTCTGAGTACTGTGGGACTCAACATGTAAGGTCATCAGTCCCCTAGAACTTAGAACTACTTAAACCTTACTAACCTAAGGACATCACACACATCCAGGCCCGAGGCAGGATTCGAACCTGCGACCGTAGCAGTCGCACGGTTCCGGACTGTAGCGCCTAGAACCGCTGGACCACCGCGGCCGGCCAACCAGCAGGGAACAATGCACAAGTATTCTCAGAATCAGGACAATGCAGTCAGTCGGTGCCAGGGATCTTCGTTCTGGACGCGCCGGAATGGTAAACACATAAACTGTGGCGACATTCAGACGTCTCGCAGGTCGTTCGGCCCTGCACACAATAGGCGAAACTCGGCCGACGTCAGTCGTTCCGCCAGGCGCTTAACGCTATTGTACGAAGCCCTCAGAAATTCAGGGAAGTGCAGTCCCCAACAGCCCACCCATGGAACTAAAGCAACATGCGTGGGAATCAAGTGAAAAGTAGTTTTAGAGCTTTCTGTAGAAACACTCTCATTACAATAACCTTATTCGGTCTGTTACTACCGTGCAATGACAGAACATTAATAAAATTGATGAAAATGAGAGAAGACAATCAAAAGAGGGCATGGAACCTCACAACGCCACATTACTGCGAGGTCCTGTATGCCCGCGTGGTATCACTCTACTCGCCGTTACCGGAGCCAATGTCTTGCTGCATCAGTAAACCCCCGACCCCCTACGCACTACTTCCTGCAGAGAGCATCTTTCATTGGGCCGAACAGATGGGAGTCGGACGGGCAAGATCCGGGCTGCAGGGAGGACGAGGAAAAAGTCCCAGGATGTTTTGTGAGGTCCTGTCTGGTGCGCATACTTGTTTGAGGCCTTGCGTTCTCATAGACAATAAGACGTTCGTTTGCGTTTTTGTGGTGACGAAGACGCTGAATTCGTTCTTTAAATTTACCTAGGGTAGCACAAACCACTTCTGAGTTAATCGTTGCACCTTGAGGGAAGAAATCAAGCAGAATAACCTCTTCAGAGTTCCTAAAGATCGTCGCCATGACTTTACCGGCTAGCCGACCGCGCTGGCCGTGCGGTTCTAGGCGCTCCAGTCCGGAGCCGCGCTGCTGTACGGTCGCACGTTCGAATCCTGCCTCGGGCATGGATGTATGTGATGCCCTTAGGTTAGTTAGATGTAAGAAGTTCTAAGTTCTAGGGGACTGATGACCACAGCAGTTGAGTCCCATAGTGCTCAGAGCCATTTGAACCATTTTTGAACTTTACCGGCTGAGGTTGCGACCTTGGACTATGTATGGCACCATTCCATGGATTGCCGTTTCGATTCTGGTTGGAAGTCATGAATCCATGTTTCATCGCCTGCGGATGTGTTCGACAGAAAATTGTCACGATCAGCCTCGTAACCCTTAAGCAGTTCCGTACAGATAGTTCTCCGTTGCTCTTTACGTTCTTCTTTTAGACAGCGAGGAAGCGGACACACATCTCTTGGTGCCCCTACTTTTGGGCGAGAGTGTCACCACTACCAACAGAGGCGTCCAGTTGCACAGCGAGGTGTCTGGTTGTGTTTCGTCCATCACCTCAAATGGGAATGTCTGCATCCTCCAACACTGCTGGTGTTATAGCTGTGGGCGGCCGGCCGGCACGCAGGAAATCGGACGGGTTTACTGTAGCTTTGCCTAATCCCCATAGATTTTGCAAGCGCCTATGAATATCTGCAATGCTCTCGTTTTCAGCCAAAAGAAATTCAATGACAGCTCTCTGTTTGGAACGCACTTCTGTTAAAGATGCCATTTTGAAGGTTACTATTGCGCCACCATCTGGCGGAACTTTATGAAAATGTAGGGACTGAAGATGGATTGCTTAGGGATGTTCCTCAACAACTTCCGTATTTTTTCGACCTAAACTGGCCGAGAAAAATATGTGATGCATTACTTACTGAACGCCTTTCGTACAAGAGTATTGAAATTTCCCTGTATTTTATAAATATTCACTCACATAGTTTGCCATCTGGTGTGAATCATTTAATCCTTAATTAACCTTCTTATTAGGTTATTGTGATGGATGTCCGGCATATAGCTCGCGTGCGGTTGAAGCGGTATTGAATAGTATATTTCATGACAGGTGGATTGGTCGTCGAAGCACCATACCATGTCCCGCACGTTCACCGGATATGACGTCCCCGGATTTCTTTCTGTGGGGGAAGTTGATGGATATTTGCTATCGTGATCCACCGACAACGCCTGACAACATGCGTCAGCGCATTGTCCATGCATGTGCGAACATTACGGAAGGCGAACTACTCACTGTTGAGAGGAATGTCGTTAACACTTATAGCCAAATGCATTGAAATTGACGGACATCATTTTGAGCATTTATTGCAATAAGGTGGTATTTACAGGTAATCACGCTGTAACAGCATGCATTCTCAGAAATGATAAGTTCACAAAGGCACATGTATCACACTGGAACAACCGAAATAAAATGTTCAAATGTAACCTACGTTCTGTATTTTAATTTAAAAATACCAGATTGCTATTTAAGTAGCAAATTAACTGACGATGGCTGAAGTAGAGAAGATAAAGTACTGACTGGCAACAGCAAGATATACATTTCCGAAAATTTTAAAATTGTTAATATGAAATACAAGTTGAAACATTGGGAAACATATTTTGAAGGAATATGACTGGAGAATAACCTTACACGAAAGCGAAATGTGGACGATAAACAGTTCATACAAGAAGAGAATGGAACCGTTTGTAATTTGATGCTACAGAAGACTGCTGAGCATGTAGTAGGACGCAAGCAATGACTCCGAGTTTTTATGTGAAAACTCTTTAAGGTTTTTATATAAAACAAACGTTATTAACATTCCACATATTTATTCTTCAAGTCTACACATTTATTTCTCAACATAGGCACCCTGGCGACGAGCGCATTTCCCCCAACAAGTGGCCAATTTGTTGGTACGTTCACAGTAGAACGTCTGAAATTGTTGACGGCGCCACAACCGCACCTCTGCTTGCACATCTTCATAATTATCGAAGTATCGCCCTCGAAGGTGTTCGTTAATTTTTTGAAATAGATGAGAATCGGATGTGGTCAAGGCGGGACTGTATGGAGGATGATTGATAACAATGAATACAATGCGACGGATTGTTGCGGATGTCTGCGCGCTCGTGTGTGGTCGGGCAGTTAAACGCTGAAGCAGAGGGTGCTCCATATGTGGACGAAATCTTGAGCTGTTAAGAAACTCGATTACAATAAGCTCTTTCTCAAGCACCGACGTATTTCCGTTACACACCGTCATGTCACATTCTACAACTCGGGGCTCTCTGGTGGCACAGGATTGCAGCTGACATCAGCCGACCGAGTAATATCCACGTGTAAAACTTCAACCGATAACGAGAAAAGAATAAAAAAATTGAAAGGCCTTATTTTTCAGCACTCCCTAGTAAATGAGAGAGCAACTTACAACTGGCGTCAACTTAAAATTTTAGTCTCGCTGTATAAGTTAAAATCCACTCAAGTTTGCACCTTCATTGACGTAGATAATGAAGTCTTTTTAAATTTGATTGATCTGTTTGAAACAACCTGCTCTAAGCAACAATCTTTCTACACTGCAGGTTCCACGAACTTTCTTCAAAACTTAATGCACTTCACGACAGAAACTTTTCTTAGATACCGAAATTAGATGCCATTGTCCATAACCAGTTACTAACATTCATAGTTATTACTCTCTACACAGCTCAAAGTTTTATCTACAGTCTACAACCTTGGATTTAGCTTTTGACACTGTACCACAAAAGCGGCTTGTAGTGAAACTGCATGCTTATGGAATATCGTCTCAGTTATGTGACTGGATTTGTGATTTCCTGTCAGAGAGGTCACAGTTAGTAGTAACTGACAGAAAGTCATCGAATAAAACAGAAGTGATTTCTGGCGGTCCTCAAGGTAGTGTTATAGGCCCTTTGTTGTTCCTTATGTATATAAACGATTTGGGAGACAATCTAAGCAGCCGTCTTCGGTTGTTTGCAGATGACGCTGTCGTTTATCGACTAATAAAGTCAACAGAAGATCAAAACAAATTGCAAAACGATTAAGAAAACATATCTGAATGGTGTGAAAATTGGTAGTTGACCCTAAATAACGAAAAGAGCGAGGTCATCCAAATGAGTGCTAAAACGAATTCGTTAAACTTCGGTTACACAATGAATCAGTCTAATCTAAAAGCAGTAAATTCAACCAAATACCTAGGTATTAGAATTACGAACAACTTAAATTGGTAGGAACACATAGAAAATGTTGTGGGGTAGGCTAACCAAAGACTGCATTTTATTGACAGGACACTTAGAAAATTTAACAAATCTGCTAAGGAGACTGCCTACACTACGCTTCTCCGTCCTCTTTTAGAATACTGCTGCGCGGTGTGGGATCCTTACCAGATAGGACTGACGGAGTACACCGAAAACGTTCACAGAATGGCAGCACGTTTTGTTTTATCGCGAAATATGGGACAGAGTGTCACAGAAATGATACAGGATTTGGGCTGGACATGATTAAAAGAAAGGCAGAATCTTCTCACGAAATTCCAATCACCTACATTCTCCTCCGAATACGAAAATATTTTATTGACACCAACCTACACAGGGGAAAACGATCACCACGATAAAATAAGGGAAATCAGAAAGATGTAGATATTCATTCTATCCGCGCGCTATACGAAATTGGAATAAGAGAGAATTGTGAAGATGGTTTGATGAACCCTCTGCCAGGGACTTAAATGTGATTTGCAGAGTATCCATGTAAATTTATAAGTAGACATCTCAGGATATAACACCGCTGAAAGTGCTAATAAGATGTAAAATATCACATTACAGAATACAGAGCATTGTTTTGTTAACTTCATGGACATTTTGTTAGTTTTGGATCTAGCTTTTGCAATCAGACAGAGCACTACTTCAAAAATAAATATGCTCTTCAAGGCTGCATATGTGGTTATTACTTAACATCTAGTTACCGACACAATGTTCACAAACATTTGTTGTTCAAGTAGCCCAGATAACCTTCGCCCTTCGCCTTTCATTTGTAATGCTGTTGCTTTAATGAGTGAATGCAAAACTAACGCACTGACTCCGAGCTGAGATAGTGTTATGCAGAAAATCTACATTTCAAATCAACAAGACTCTAATTTACATCATTCACTTCCTATTGTTCCAGCTTGACAGTAGAGGAGCACGTGGCAAATTTTACGCTTGAAACGAGTCTGCTTTTCCCATCGTTTCATTAACTAAGTAGGGTGACGTTGGTTTGTGTACTCCAAAGAAACATGCATCTTTATGTGAATTAGATCTGGGGTGACAGGAATCTCTTGTGCAGTTCTTTGGACTAGCAGGTAGCGGGATGACTCCTATGTCTCATGCAAAGCTTGGATACAGTCACCCAGTCAGAAACTTTGCCACAAGAGTTCGATTTACCGGACTTTTATTTTGCATTTTTATTGTTTTTGGTCGGTCGCGCTGTCGTCGTCTTCCAATCGCAGGACTACCTGTTTTTCTGTTGTTGCCATTGCTAATGAACTCTCTACAATATGCTTTTGAATTAAGAAATGAATCTCAGTTTCAGTTGGTTGCACTCACTTGATGCGAGCTTATTATCACTGACGTAGCGATGATGTATAGTAAGCCGTTTCGTTTCTCATTTCCATTCTAATTGCAACTGGAATTTAGACTGTGTGAATGTGTTTGAGTTCTGTGCTCAAATAGGTTTGCGTACGCACACATCCCATTAGTATTCATGCAAATTATGTACATCAACGTCCGCCTGAATTGGTAGGAAATTAATTGATTCGTAGAAAACTTTCTTGATAACTGTTCTCTTAATAAAATCTATTTGGTACTTGTTTTGTATTTCTCTTAACAGTTTCGCATAATGTTGCCTAACAGTCCTCATTGTGTACTGTTGTGACTTATAAAAACATACTTTTTTTATAGTAGAGCACATTTATAGCACATCTTGCGTCCACATTCTACTTTTTCGAGCCGGCCGGGGTGGCCGAGCGGTTCCACGCGCTTCAGTCTGGAACCGCGCGACCGCTACAGTCGCAGGTTCGAATCCTGCCTCGTGCATAGATGTGTGTTATGTCCTTAAATTAGTTAGGTTTAAGTAGTTCTAAGTTCTAGGGGACTGATGGCCTCAGATGTTAAGTCCCATAGTGCTCAGAGCCATTTTTACTTTTCCAGACTTTCTTTTTTCCTCACCACATGTTGAAGAAAGTTCACACCCTATAGCAGGCAATGTTACGTCCCCTCTCACCTATTTAACAACGCCAATCTCAACAAATATTTTGCAGTCAGTAACGCTACTGAAAGAAAACGGGCGTTCTACGGATCGGAGCGTGGAATGACAGATTCCTCAATCGGTAACATAGGTTAGAAAATTTAGAAAGGGAAATGGACCGGCTGAAGTCAGATATAGTGCGGATTAGTGAAGTTCGGTGCAGCGGGAACAAGATCTCTGGTCAGGTGAATACAGGGCTGTAAATACAAAATCAAATAACGGTAATGCAAGTGTGGGTTTTATAATGAATAAAAAAAGTAGGAGCGCGGATATACTAATATGAACAGGATAGTGAAGGCATTATTGTAGCCAAGATAGATACGAATCCCACACCTACCACACTAGTACAAGTTTATATCCCAACTAGTTCCGCAGATAATGAAAAGATTGAAGAAATGTATGATGCGATAAAATAAATCATTCAGATAGTTAAGAGAGACGAAAATTTAATAGCCATGGGGGGCTGGAATTCGGTAATAGGAAAAGGAACAGAAGGAAAAGTAATAGATGAATATGGACTGGTGATAAAGAATGAAAAAGGAAGCCGCCTGGTAAAATTTTGCGCAGAGCATAATCTAATCATAGCTAACACTTGGTTTAAAAATCATGAAAGAAGGTTGCATACGTGGAAGAGGCCTGGAGACACCGGAAGGTTTCAGATAGATTATTTAGAGGTAAGACAGAGATTTAGGAACCAGATTTTAAATTGTAAGACATTTCCAGGAGTAGATGTGGGCTCTGACCACAATTTGTTGGTCATGAACTGTAGATTGAAACTGAAGAAATTGTAAGTAATTTAAAGAGATGGGACCTTGATAAGCTGAAAGAACCAGAGGTTGTACAGAATTTCAGGGAAAGCTTTATGGAACAATTGAAAGAACAGGGGAAAGAAATACAGTAGAAGAAGAATGGGTAGCTTTTAAAGATGAAATAGTGGAAGCAGCATAGGATCAATTAGTTAACAAGACGAGGGCTAGTAGAAATCCTTGGGTAACAGAAGAGATATTGAATATAATCGATGAAAGGAGGAAATATGAAAATGCAGTAAAAGAAGCAGGCGAAAAGGAATACAAACGTCTCAAAAATGAGATTGACAGGAAGAGCAATAATGCTAAGCAGGGATGGCTCCAGAACAAATGCAAGGATGTACGGCATATATTGCTAGGGGTACGATAGACACTGCCTACGGAAAAATTAAAGAGACCTTTGGAGAAAAGAGAACCACTGAATGGATATGAAGAGCTCAGATGGAAACCAGTCCTAAGCAAATAAGGGAAGGCAGATGCGTGGAAGGTCTATAGAGAGGACCTATACAAGGGCGATGTACTTGAGGGTGGTATTATAGAAATGGAAGAGGATGTAGATGTATATGAAATGGGGGATATGATACAGTCTGAAGAATTTGGCAGAGCACTGAAAGACTGAGTTGATACAAGGTGCCGAGAGTAGACAACACCCGATTACAGCTTCTGATAGCCTTGGGAGCGCCAGCCACGACAAAACTCTACCATCTGGTGAGCAAGATGTATGAGACAGGCGAAATACCCTCAGATTTCAAGAAGAATATAATAATTCCAATCCCACAGAAAGCAAGTGTTGACAGGTGTGAAAATTACCAAACTATCAGCTTAATTAGTCACGGCTACAAAATACTAACACGAATTCTTTACAGAAGAATGCAAAATTTGATAGAAGCCGACCTCGCGGAAGATCAGTATGAATTCTGGAGAAATGAAGAAACTCGCGAAGCAACACTGACCCAACAATTTATCTTAGAAGATAGGTTAAGGAAAGGCAACCCTACATTTCTAGCATTTGTAGACTTTGAGGAAGCTTTTGACAGCGGTGTCTGGAAAGGTCTTTGAAATTCTGGAGGTATTAGGGGTAGATTACGGGGTGCGAAAGATTGATGCAGCTAATTAATGAAAGTATAGGGTGAGAATCTTGGGCCACACACGGTCATATACGTGTTGGCATGGGCAGAGAAAGTAAGTCTTTTTTAGGATAAATCCAGACAACAGGTTATCTCCACCAGTTAAAGAAATACTGAATCACTTACAAGATGGAGTTTACCATTCAAAACATCACACATACCAGATGTCACACAGAAAAACAAACCATTGGAAAGAGTAACATGGAGAATTTCACAGACTTAACAATCTTCCATCAAAAAATATAATCAATAAAAAATGAAATACAACTATTAGCAGTTGAGTCCCAAGCGTTGAACAGCACAGTAGTTTACGTTACTGAGCTTTGGTGTAGTGACACTTAAATCCCACGTGTGGTATTATAACTGTATGAAAGGGTAAACTTTTACTGCAGAGCTGCTTCAACACGTAGAGGATCATGCATTTATATCAGAAAAGGAACACAGTTCATATCAAGACGTGACCTCAGTCCTGTAAGAGAAGACAAACATTTTGAAATATCAGCTACTGAATTAACAGGGCTTGATTTCACCAAGAAATTAATAACTTTTTGTGTGTTAGATCAACCAGTGGTAGTGTGGAGATTTTTCTAAATAAATTAACAAAAGGTCTAGACAAAGTCTCAAGTACACAGCTCAACATAATTGTGTTTGGGGACATTAACATCAACAACAAAAAACTGGTTCAAATGGCTCTGAGCATTATGGGACTTAAAGTCTGAGGTCATCAGTGCCCTAGAACTTAGAACTACTTAAACCTAACTAACCTAAGGACAGCACACACATCCATGCCCAAGGCAGGATTCGAACCTGCGATCATAACGGTCGCGCGGTTCCACTCTGTAGCGCCTAGAACCGCTCGGTCACTCCGGCCGGCTAACATCAACACTTCTTCTGTGCGGATGCACACATATTACCCGTACTCTTACGGTACTTGGTAGGAATGTCTTCCACGAGTAATGAGTGTGTTGGATAGGGACACTACGAATGTAGTGTGTGGACATATAAGGTGAGAATGTGGGTCTCGCGGGAGGCGTTAGCGAGATAGTCCCTGCAGTCGTACTATCCTCTGTGCCCTCGGTGGCTGAGCTGGATAGAGAGTCGGCCACGTAAGTAGGAGTTCTGGGTTCGAGTCCAGGTCGGGGCACACGTTTTCTCCCGTCCCCGTTGATATATATCAACGCCTGTCAGAAGCTGAAAGTATTAATACATTATTCTAATTTCGTTATAGACGGCTAGAGGTCATCAATAGTGTCTGTTCTTTCGGACATGTCGGAAAGAACAGACACCATATCCATATAATCAACACTAATATCATAAATGAATCGAGCATCACCCTCATAAATTTCCTTCAAAATTTTGGCATGTCCCTATTGGCCAGTAGTGCAACAAAGATTATTACAATGGCTTAATCAGTAATTGGTCACGTGGCCACAGATATGGGCAGGGAAAAATGTTATGTGGCTGTAAAAGAGTTCAGACTATCAGACCATCTCTGCAAATAACAACAGTACAACCAAGCATCGATGCATTCCCTAAACTACAAGCCTACAAACGACATTCATCAGAAATAAAAAAAAGATTTTTCAGAAGAACTATCAAAACAAAGCTGGGATGAAGTATGTAAGGAAACCAATGTGAATATGAAATTCTCCACATTAATTAAACTGAACTTCGAAAAGGCATTTCCGAAAGTATACATTTCTGTATCAACATCTCACAGAAACAGGTGGATAACTCCAGGTATTAAGAAGTCCTCCCAAACACTTAAATACATCAGTTCCATGAAAAAGAGTCACAATGATCCAGAATTCTCAAATTTCTATCACAGATGCAAAAACATCTATAAAAAGGTGCTGATAGCTGCAAAATAGTCATTTAAAGACAAAATAATATATAATGCAGAAAATAAAAGCAAAGCAGTCTGGGATATTATAAAAAAGGAGATGGGGAGAGGGAAACAAACGCAGAATAACATAATGCAAAGGGAGGGTGATAAGGTATAAATGATCCACAACACTTAGCAAACTATGAAAATGATCAGTTTTCAAGTATTGCAGAGAAGCTGCAGCAAAAATACTCCAAAACAAATATAACACCTGTAAATAATTTTGCACTAAATACAATGATGTTACTTCCAACTGCAGAGAATGAAGTCAATAAAACTGTTCAAAAACTAAAATATAAAAAGTCAGTAGGCTTAGATGAAGTACGAATGTGAGTATTGAAACAATGCATAGAGATTACACAAGACCCCTAAAATATATAATAAATTAATCCTTCACATCAGGAACATTTCCAGAGCAGTTGAAACAGGCAAGGGTTGACCCTTTGCTTAAGAAAGGGAAGACATAGCAAATTACCAGCACCTTTCCCTGCTGTCACCATTCTAAAAAATAATAGAAGCAATTATGAAAGACAGATTAATGAATTATCTGAATGAATACAATCTATTAAGCGAATCACAGTCTGGATTCCGAAGTGAAAAAAATACAGAGTCAGCCATAGTAGAATTCACAGAAGTTGTACTTGATGCTCTTGGCAAAGATGAGAGTGCACAGACATATTTTTGGATCTTTGTAAGGCCTGTGATCATCAGAACCAAAATACATTAAGGTAGGGGTTCCACAAGGTAGTATATTAGGATCAGTGCTATCCTGATATACATTAATGACTTTTCCAGTAGATTTACTCATGGTGAAAAAATTCTCTTTGTTGATGACAATAATCTTATAGTCACTGAGAAAACAAGATAACTCCTTGCAGAGAAAGCTAATGATACTCTCAAAGAAGCAATAAGTAATAAAGTGTGATTGAACATGAAGAAAACTAATGCCATGAATTTCAGTTTGAAGAGGGAAAATAATAATGTTAAATTAAATGTAGATGGCACCTCTATAGACTACATAACAAATGCAAAATTTCTAGGAGTGAATGTTGATTCTCAGTTGAATTGGTGTGAACACACAAAGATAATTCCCAGCAGAATGTCACAGCATGTTATGCCGTTAGAATCCTATCATCAGTAAGTAAGAGTTACATACTACTCATATGCACACTCAGTTCTTAGCTATAGAATTCTTTTTTTGGGAAACAAATACAAAAAATATGAACAGAAATTTCAAACTCCAGGAAACAGCCGTAAGAATGATAACCAAAGGTAGTAGTCAAGCTCATTGTAAATATATGTTCAAAACACTAGGGATTCTAACTGCTCTATGTGAAAACATTTACCAGTCATTTGTACACATCAAAAACAACATTGGTCATTACTGCACAAACAGCTCTGTCCATGCTATGGAACAAGAGCTAAACTCAACTTACATTTACCAAGAAAAAATAAACATAATACTCAAAATAGCATTTTCTACCAAGGAATAAAAGTGTACCATAAAAGTTTAAAGAAATTGCAAAAAACACACTTATTTAAAAACACAGCCAAAAAGTACCTGATATGCAATACATTTCATTCATTGAAGAAGTACTTACGTAAAAAAGAGTAGTAGTTTGGTAAAAACAAGTTATAAAAATAAATAATAATGATGATTGTAAAACATCCAACATTCCACATAACACCTTCACACTATGCTTTTCTCGTATTTTTCCATGTCCTAGAAAAACTTACCTCGATGCTATGCATAGAATAATACGGACACCTCTTTCTCTTTCTGAGCTCAACATCTCAGTCGTTATAGAGGGCTGCTGACTCAGTTTTTCAGGATAGCAAACGGAAAGTTGCAGTACAGAAAATGGACCAGAGATCACATGTGTGTGTGTGTGCGTGTGCGTGTGTGTGTGTGTGTGTGTGTGTGTGTGTGTGTGTGTAGTGAGTGAAGTGTTATGAAACAACGTATGTATAGTATGTGCAGTGACTGATAGTGAGATATGAGTGAACAGTGTGGCATTACATTACTTAATAAGTTATTTGCAAAAAAAGTGTTGTATACCAGGGGTAAACCTAATGATTATTGCTAACTAGAAGTCTGTAAATATATGTTTATACGAATTAGCTTATTTTAAATTGTTCTACATTTGTAAATACTTTGACATGTCCTATCTCCTTGTAAAAAGAGATCTACGGGTGGATAAAGCTACTACTACTATTTGCAAATTGTACAGAAACCAGACAGCAGTTGTAAGAGTCGAGGAGCGCGAAAGGGAGGCACTGGTTGAAAAATGAGCGAGAAAAAGGTTGTAGCCTATCCCAGATCCCAGATGTTATGCAGTAAAGGATACATAAGAAATATTTGAAGTAGGAATTACAATCCATGGAGAAGAAATAAAAACTTTGAGACTTGGTTCTGGAAAAACTTTGAGGTTTGCCGATGATACTGTAATTCTGCCAGAGACAGCAGAGGACCTGAAGAGCAGTTGAACGGAATTGACAGTGTCTTGAAATGAGGATATAAAATTAACATCAACAAAACGAGGATAATGGAATGTTGTCGAATTAAATCAGATGATGGTGAGGGAATTAGATTAGGAAATGAGAACAAAATAACTGATGATGGTCGAAGTAGAGAGGATATAAAATGTAGACTATAGCAAGGAAACGTTCCTGAAGAAGAGAAATTTGTTAACGTCGAGTATAGATTTAAGTGTCAGGAAGTCTTTTATGAAAGTATTTGTACGGAGGATAGCCTTGCATGGAAGTGTATCATGGGCGATAAATAGTTAAGACGAGAGGAGAATAGATGCTTTCGAAATGTGGTGCTACAGAAGAATGCTGCAAAATAGATGGGTAGAGCTTGTAACTAATGAAAAAGTACTCAATAGAATTGGGGAGAAGAGGAATCTGTGGCAAAACCTGACCAGAAGAAGGGTCGCTTGGTAGGACACGTTTTGAGGCATCAAGGGATCACCCTTTTAGTACTGGAGGGAAGCGTGGAAGAAAAAATCGAAGAGGGAGACCAAGATATGAATACACTAAGCATATTCAGAAGGATGTAAATTGTAGTAGTTACTTGGAGATGAAGAAGCTTGCATAGAGTAGAGTAGCATGGTGAACTTTAACCCACCAGTCTCTGGTCTGAAGACGACAACAAACAAACAATCGCTGTTGACTCTGAGCACTAAGGGACTTTACATATGAGGTTATCAGTCCCCTAGAACTTAGAACTACTTAAATCTAACTAACCTAAGGACATCACACACATCCATGCCCGAGGCAGAATTCGAACCTGCGACCGTAGCGGACGCGAGGTTGCGAACTCAAGCGCCTAGAACCGCTCGGCCAAGCAGGCCGGTAATCGATGTTGATATCACTCTTACACATTGACGGAAAAAACTGTGTGTGTGTGTGTCTGTGTCTGTGTGATGAAATTTCGACAGTACATTTGACTAGCCAGCGTATTTAAAAGATTAACGTTGTTAGAACACAGGTCAACAAGGCATTTCATTGTGAAATACTAGTACGTTAACAACCGGTGTAGCCGGCAGAACGTTGAATGGAAGCATGCAAACGTGCATGCAATGCGTTGTACAAGTGCCGGATGTGAGTTTGTGGGATGGGATTCCATGCCTGTTGCACTTGGTCGGTCAATACAGGGGCAGCACATGACAACCAACCCAAATCTCCCTACGTCACTTTTGTCCACAATTCTGCACTCGCAGAATTGATGTGATTCTCAGACAGGGAAAGACTTTGAAACCTTCCCGTCGTCTCTATATCTCTTTTGTTACGCAACCTTCCGTTCTACAATAACGTATGAAACCTTCCCTTAGGATTTCTATCCCTTGCTTAATAATAACAAATGAAATATTCTCTTTGAAATTAATTACCTTTCTCAATAATAATAAGCGCAATCTTCGCACACAAATTTAAATGCTGCTTATTAAAAGTGATTTGCTGATTATTTCGACGAAACGTAGAATTTATCTTCGTTGTGGCCCTCAGTCGTTACCTGCAATAACCCAAAACTGTTCCTTACCTTTTTTACTGTTACTGGATCACCATCTGACTGCTACATCGAACTGCGACATGAATATACTCACTCTGTATTACTGTACTCTATTAGCTGCTGGTGGGCTTTTATAATAAATTGCTGTATTTATTACTAAAGCTGACGTTATTCTTTAATAGCAAAGCTGACGTTATTCTTTAATTAATTTGACTGAAGTTACGTAATTCATAGTTAAACTTTTTCTTGACAACAATAAATTTTGAAAGTTTTACATTGATGGTTTTGGGATGAATTATAATCAACAATGCAATATTGCTGGAAAAAATTAATTTTATCCTGAAAGCGATTCTTCAAATATTTACTGTTGGTAATGAAATGATTTTACAAACGTTCAAATTGAACTCACTTTCTACAGTAATCTTACAACTAGTATTGCGGAAACATACCTTCAGTAGTCTTGAGTTTCTCATCATCATCATCATCATCATCATCATTTAAGACTGATTATACCTTTCAGCGTTCAGTCTGGAGCATAGCCCCCTTATAAAATTCCTCCATGATCACCTATTCCGTGCTATCATTGGTGCCTCTTCTGATGTTAAACCTATTACTTCAAAATCATTCTTAACCAAATCCAGGTACCTTCTCCTTGGTCTGCCCCGACTCCTCCTACCCTCTACTGTTGAACCCATGAGCCTCTTGGGTAACCTTGCTTCTCCCATGCGTGTAACATGACCCCACCATCTAAGCCTATTCGCTCTGACTGCTACATCTACAGAGTTTCTTTGATTTCCTCATTGTGGACACCCTTCTGCCATTGTTCCCATCTACTAGTACCTGCAATCATCGTAGTTACTTTCATATCCGTAACGTCAACCTTATTGATAAGGTAACCTGAATCCACCCAGCTTTCGCTCCCATACAACAAAGTTGGTCGAAAGATTGAACGGTGCACAGATAACTTAGTCTTGGTACTGACTTCCTTCTTGCAGAAGAGAGTAGATCGTAGCTGAGCACTCATTGCATTAGCTTTGCTACACCTCGCTTCCAGTTCTTTCACTATGTTGCCATCCTGTGAGAATATGCATCCTAAGTACTTGAAACTGTCCATCTGTTCTAATTTTGTTCCTCCTATTTGGCACTCAATCCGTTTATATCTCTTTCCCACTAACATTACTTTCGTTTTGGAGATGCTAATCTTCATACCATAGTCCTTGCATTTCTGATCTAGCTCTGAAATATTAGTTTGCAAACTTTCAATCGAATCTGTCATCAAAACTAAGCCATCCGCATATGCAAGACTGCTTATTTTGTGTTCATACATCTTAATCTCACCCAGCCAGTCTATCGTTTTCTACATATGATCCATATATAATATGAACAACAGTGGAGAGAGGTTGCAGCCTTGTCTTACCCCTGAAACTACTCTGAACCATGAACTCACTTTACCGTCAACTCTAACTGCTGCCTGACTATCCATGTAAAGACCTTTAATTGCTTGCAAAAGTTTGCCTCCTATTCCATAATCTCATAGAACAGACAATAACTTCCTCCTAGGAACCCGGTCATATGCCTTTTCTAGGTCTATAAAGCATAGATACAATTCCCTGTTCCATTAATAACACTTCTCCATTATTTGCCGTAAGCTAAAGATCTGGTCCTGACAACCTCTAAGAGGCTTAAACTCACACTGATTTTCATTCAATTGGTCCTCAACTAATACTCGCACTTTCCTTTCAACAATACGTGAGAAGATTTTACCCACAACGCTGATTAAAGAGATACCTCTGTAGTTGTTACAATCTTTTCTGTTTCCATGTTTAAAGATTGGTGTGATTACTGCTTTTGTCCAGTCTGATGGAACCTGTCCCCACTCCCAGGCCATTTCAATTATCCTGTGTAGCCATTTAAGACCTGACATTCCACTGTATTTGATGAGTTCCGACTTAATTTCATCCACCCCAGCTGCTTTATTGCACTGCAATCTATTGACCATTTTCAACACTTCCTCAAATGTGATCCTATTTCCACCCTCATTCCTATCCCATTGTACATCGAAATCTGAAACATTACTGATCGTATTTTCACCTACATTGAGCAACTCTTCAAAATATTCCCTCCATCTGCCCAAGGAATCCACAGGATTGACAAGCAGTTTTCCTGACCTATCCAGAATACTTGTCATTTCCTTCTTACCTCCCTTTCGAAGACTGCTAATTATACTCCAGAATGGTTTTCCAGGAGCTTGACCCAGAGTCTCCAACCTGTTTCCAAAATTCTTCCCAAGATTTCTTCTTGGATGCTGTAATTATCTGTTTGGCTTTGTTTCTTTCTTCAACATAACTTTCTCTGTCTACCTGAGTTCTAGTATGTAGCCATTTTTGATATGCCTCTTTTTCCTTTTACAGGCTGCCTTGACTGTGTCATTCCACCAAGCTGTTTGCGTCATCCTACCTTTACACACTACTGTTCCAAGACATTTTTAGCCACTTCTAGTACTGTGTCTCTGTACCTTGTCCATTCCTTTTCCAATGACTGTAATTGACTACATTCAACTAACTGGTACCTTTCTGAGATCATTGTTATGTACTTGTGCCTGATTTCCTTATCCTGAAGTTTCTCCACTCTTATCCTCCTACATATGGATCTGACCTCCTGCGCTTTCGGCCTCACAATACCAATTTCGCTGCAGATTAAATAATGATCAGTGTCATCACAGAATCCCCTGAATACACGTGTGTCCCTCACAGCCTTCCTGAATTCATGATCTGTTATATAGTCAATGACAGATCTGGTTCCCCTGCCTTTCCAAGTATACCGGTGAATGTTCTTCTGTTTAATAAATAAGTTTGTGATCACTAATCCCATACTGGCACAGAAATCCAAGAGTTGTTTCCCGTTTCTGTTGGCCTCCATATCCTCTCCAAATTTACCCATAACCTTTTCATACCCTTCTGTTCGATTTCCAATCCTGGCATAAAAATCACCCATGAGCAGAACACTGTCCTTGTCCTTTAACAATTACATCACTGAGTGTATCATAAAAACTATGCATCTTATCTTGATCTGTCCCTTCACAATGCGAATATACTGACACAATCCTAATTTTCTTGGTAGACACTGTCAAATCTATCCACATCAGTCGTTCGTTTACATACCTTATTGCAACTACGCTGGGTTCCACTTCTTTCCTCATGTAAAGCCCTACACCCCATTGTGCTATTCCTGCTTTGACTGCTGACAGGTAGATCTTGTATTCTCCCACTTCCTCTTCTTTCTCACCCCTTACCCGAATGTCACTAACAGCTAAAACATCCAGCCCCATCTTCCTTGCAGCCTCTGCCAGCTCTTCCTTCTTCCCAGAGTGGCCCCATTGATATTAAGGGCTCCCCATCTCATTACCATTTGCTTGCCGAGTCGTATCTTAGGAGTCCCTGGTCTGTCAGTTAGAGGTGGGACTCCGTCACCTCCAAAGGTCAAAGGCATTTTGCTCTGATTGCTGCCAGCATTACTTGCCCCGAGTCCCATTGAGTTTTACCCCTAACGGTTGAGGGACTAACCGGTGAATTTGGTAGTCTTTTCCGTATGAGCACAAAAGTGACCACGTCTCAGAATATGTCCGAGATGCTCAGCCTTATTCCAAAGTAACTGGTATCCCGACTGTCGGGACCACTTACTTGGCCACTCATACGCTGCCCGTGGTTCATGAACTAGGACATGGCTACAGGAACCCACACCATGAACCACCAAAAAAATCAATAATATTAGTTCCTCTTATGATAATAGTTAGTTGATGTCTCTGTACATCCGTTTATAATCTCTTGTAAATCATAGCTGGTGGCTGGCAGGCACACCGCTCCTCTCAACCTCTCGCTTCAGACCTTCTACCGACTCGCTTCACATCTCGCTTACTACTGAGTTCCTACGAACGCTAAACTGCGGTCTCTCCCGCCAACAATACTTTATGGTGCAGATAATCCCTGCTACCATTACAAAATGTATCAATGCGTGGTCTTTCCCGCTCTTTTCTTAAAATGTATCCATACGCGGTCTTTCCCGCCCTTTTTAAAATTATACCAATGTGCGGTCTCTCCCAGCAACAATACTTTGGTGCAGACATTTCCTGTTATCACAATTATTTCCAAAATGACAAATATTAATTATTCATACGTAATTCGATTAATAAAATATAAACATCTTTCGTAAATTGTGGTTTGACAATAGACAATAGAAATATCCAGGTCGTACAACTTTATTGTTATTCTCAGGATTGTCTACGCATGCCCGAAGAGCATTGCATAGTACACCGTAAAACACCAACACTGCAGGACAAGTATTACATTCCTAGACACTTCGTGACAATAATAACTAAGTCCCTCCCTGTGCGAAAAACACCGCATTTGTGGGAGTGCAGAACGTAGTCAATCAGTGACACATGCGGATTTGGGTCGGTCCCGGAGACGTGCTCGGATACCCGTTGTTAAGGCGGCCGTCCTCGTAAAGCTGAAAATTTGGCATTCGTAATCACGAATACGTTTCTTACATTTCTTGTAGCTATCCATCGTACATTGCACAGAAAATTGTAGACGCAGCAAACAGTAATGCCTTAGATCCATTTAAAAAAAATGAATTTGATAACGACATCTCTGTAGCTGAGAATTCCGTGGCAAGAGACCATTAACCAACTATTACGGATCTTTTTTACAATTAATCTGGGTGGAAGGAGAACACAGGAATTCTGTACATTAACGGGTTAAGTGATTTGCGCTAGATACATTACATCTACATCTACGTGGATACTCTGCACATGACATTTAAGTACCTGGAAGAGTGTTCATCGAACCACCTTCACCATTCTCTATTATTCCAATCTCGTATAGCGCGCAGGAAGAATGAATACCTATATCTTTCCGTACGAGCTCTGATTTCACTTATTTTATAGTGGTGATCGTTCCACCCTATGTAGGTCGGTGTCAACAAAATATTTTCGCATTCGGAGGAGAAAGTTGGTGATTGGAATTTCGTGAGAAGATTCCGTCGCAACGAAAAACGCCTTTCTTTTAATGGTTTCCAGCTCAAATCCTGTATTATTTCTGTGGCACTCTCTCCCACATTTCGCGATAATGCAAAACGTGGTGCCTTTCGTTGAACTTTTTCGATGTACTCCATCAGTCCTATCTGGTAAGGATCCCACACCGCGCAGCAGTATTCTAAAAGAGGACGGACAAGTGTAGGCAGTCTCCTCAGTAGGTCTGTTACATTTTCTAAGTGTCCTGCTAATAAATCGTAGTTACGTAACACTAGCAGCTTCTTAACAAACTGGGGCGAAACGCATTCGGAAAAGTGTACGTTGCATTTATTCAGGTGCAAGTACATGTAACCTCCAAATGAACAAGTTTTACTGTTACCCTTAACGACCCTACTTCAGAACTCTGGCAGGTATACGACAGAGAAACCTAAAATTTGTGATACCTGTTAATGACTATAAATCAGTTCATTCGTTTGAAGATTTTTGTAACCGTAAGGATGGAAGAATATGCCGTGGAATTGTTCAGGATCCTTGCGGTACTAATCGGTTGTCAAGGTATTCTCGTTGTGTCAATAATGTTATCGACTGCTCACTCATCTTCTTCTAGATATCTGGTATAAACCTCTGGCAACACGAAATAATATGCCAGTACCTCGACGTTGAAAGCTCTCGTAGAAATCAACGGCAGCTAGAGCCCTGGTGCTAATGTTTTGCAAGGAAGGATGCTAAGCATTTCCAGTTTGAACTGGATACATGTAGCTTTAATGCTGAAGGCAGTCGTGCAGTTTCGCTGGTCCGGACGCGTCCTACGGACAAATTGTATTACACTGTTCACCGAGGTAACACACAAAGCAAACGAAAAAAAAGTACGGATACATTCGAAGCTTTTCGAAGGTCGCTCACATCTCATACGTTATTTAATGGAAAATTCAGTTATTCAGGAACATAAAAAGGCATTACATACTTCTGTGATATTCTTATGATTTTCACCGTAAGATTAAGCCAAGTTTACAAAGCAGGAGATTGTGAAGTTTAACGTAATCACTGAGGAGGCTTTTGCACTGAAGGAATCTGAGATGTCTCCACGATTTTTAAGGTCATTGCAGAATATGTTTTACTTTCAAATCCTCTTGAACGAAGATTGAGGGTAATGGGTGGTTAGAAAACAGCTCTTGACGATAAAGCTCGATGCATTACTCGATTGTTACACCGTCTGGGCAATTTGAATCAAAGTCGACAAGCTCTGTGAATTCAGTTAAATTTAATTTCTTAGTTGTGAAAGGTGTGTACAAAAGCAGCCAGCTGCCCTGTAGATTTCCCGACATATGAAGAATGACAGTGGAAAAGGTTCTAAGGGATGTCTGTTGTCTGTTGCGTGTCTCTAGATTTGTTCCAAGTGTTAAATCACGTAGAAAATGTTTCAGTCAGCCATTATTAGGTTGCACATGGTCTTTGTGCCAGGCAGTACATCCCTCTGAGGTTCCAAGTCCCATGCATCAAGCCTGGGATAGTTTGAGGTGATAGCACAAAAGTTTTGGTGAGTGGCCGCTACTGATATTTTGCAGTTATAGAGAGAAGAAGGAAGGTATGCAAGGCCTTTGCTCGGTAAGATTTGCACAAGACCGTCGAATAATCTGAAACTATGGATCCAGTCCATGTAATTTCAGTACATGCAACAGACTTCTTTGATTGTAAGGATCCTGCTGAAACACTGTTGTCAGTGCAGGCATGTAAGATATAAAAATGTAGTGTGATCAAAGTTTATCTTACTCTTGAGTCTCAAATAGCTATTAAAAATTCTTACTTTGAAATAGAAGAATGGAAAAAAGTCATTATATTCAAAAGGGGAAAGACAGTGGCAAATGTGCTTATACATCATGCCGTACATCATCTGAAAGATCAGACTTGTTCAGATGCAAAACAGAAATACCTGTTGACGATGTCGTCACTTTGTCCTCAAGAGCACAGGGAGTTTTACGCTAAACTTCGCAACATTTGATCCCAAGCGTGGCGTTGTGTAATACACAAAAGGCAATACTGAGAGATTCTTTCATGAATTTTTTTTTGTTATCCCCTTATAAAAAATTAAAACAAATAAGCAAAATTTTTCAGTTGTATTAGTTAAAACATTACTACTGTACGAGTATTTCTGTAATTGGATAATCACAAACAAAATGTAATGTCTCTGTATTTATGGCACTTGCAACAAAAATGTTCTGTTTGATAGTGAGAACGAGTAAATTTCTTAGTATGACACTACGAACGTACTTAATACATTGTTTGTTTCATAATACTTTTCATTTCTGTACGAGGATACATCCAAAGGTTGTATTGGCTGGGGAGAGAGATATACGCGTCAGTTATCGGGAAGCCGCGCCAAAAACTGGTTGCCCAGAAAAGCGCGCTGCCATAGATTCGTTCCAAAACTTTAAATAAATATTAATCTCGTAATTTTAGTGTGCGGCCTGGTAACTTACCTTATCACCCCAATGACGTACAACAATGCAGACGTGGCTGCGACGACTGTTATGTCTTCAAGTTGACTTCCTCTCCGAGGAGCCGAATTTTAAAATGAAAGTCGTCACATCGGGAGAAGAAAATTAGGACGTAAAAGAAAAACTTACTTAACACAATACTGAGACAACACGATTACATACGTCTTTCTTGCACCAATTCAGAGGACCGACAGACATCGAGATCGGTGAAAAAAGACAAATGAGGTACCGGTTCATAAAATAATTGCTATTTTTGTTCTTTCATTTTTATTTTTTTGTCAGCGGGTATATAATCATACAGCCCAACGATATCTTTGCCGCACGGAGACGAGGCGTATATTTATTGATACGTGTAGACCATTTAAACACACGTTTCAAGTTCAAATGGTTCAAATGGCTCCGAGCACTATGGGACTTAACATCTGAGGTCATCAGTCCCCTAGAACTTAGAACTACTTAAACCTATCTAACCTAAGGAGGTGGCGCAGTGGTTAGCACACTGGACTCGAATTCGGGATGAGGACGCTTCAGTCCCGTCTCCGGCCATCCTGATTTAGTTTTTCCGTGATTTCCCTAAATCGTTTCAGGCAAATGCCGGGATGGTTCCTTTGTAAGGGCACGGCCGATTTCCTTCCCAATCCTGCCCTAACCCGAGCTTGCGCTCCGTCTCTAATGACCTCGTTGTCGACGGGACGTTAAACACTAACCACAACCACAACGCCGGCAGCCGTGGCCGAGCGGTTCTGGGCGCTACAGTCCTTAGGTTAGTTAGCTTTAAGTAGTTCCAAGTTCTAGGGGACTGATGACCTTAGAAATTGAGTCCCATAGTGCTCAGAAACGTTCGAACCATTTAACCTAGGGACATCACACACATCCATGTCCGAGGCAGGATTCGAACCTGCGACCTTTATGGTCACGCCGTTCCAGACTGAAGCACCTACAACCGCCTGGACACGCCCAGGTTTCAAGTTTTGTGGACTGAGTGAACGGCGTTGTGACACACAAGGAAAAGAGAAGTGATGCGCTATAATAAATGTGGGTGAGAAAACGGCGGAAATCGGCGAGCTGGAGTACGGAGACCGAATGAGGACATCTCCAGGACCACACATATAGACTAGCAATTTCGAAAATCGCCACTGAAGCTGCTTCATAAATAAAAGAAGCGGAAAGCATATGGCGAAAACCAAACTGCACTTCATTTAGCTGCAACGACGGACCACACTTTCATGAATTGTAAGGAATTGTTTTCATTAATTCTTCTATATAAGCAATATCTGGACGCTTTACGTCAGCCAGACAGATATTAAACTTCGCTATTCAAGTAATTCACGGGTGATGCTGCGGGAATTACATTAGGAAATGAGACGCGTTAAGTAGTAAATGAGTTTTGTTATTTGGGGAGCAAAGTAACTGATGATGGTCGAAGTAGACAGGATATAAAATGTAGACTGGCAATGGCAAGGAAAGCGTTTCTGAAGAAAAGAAATTTGTTAACATCGAGTATAGATTTAAGCATCAGGAAGTCGCTTCTGAAAGTAAATGTATGGAGTGTAACCATGTATGGAAGTGAAACGTGAACGATAAATAGTTTAGACAAGAAGACAATAGAAAATGCTGAAGATTAGATGGGTAGATCACATAACTAATGAGGAGGTACTGAATAGAATTGGCGAGAAGAGAAATTTGTGGCACAACTTGACTAGAAGAAGGGATCGGTTGGTAGGGCATACTCTGAGGCATCAAGGGATCACCAATTTAGTATTGGAGGGCGGCGTGGAGTGTAAAAATCGAAGATGGACACCGATAGATGAATACACTAAGCAGATTCCGAAGGATGTAGGTTGCAGTAGGTACTAGGAGATGAAGAAGCTTGCACAGGATAGAATAGCATGGAGAGATACATCAAACCACAATTCAAGTAATTAAGAAATAGTTGCATCCAGTTTATGTAGGCAGTGCCACATAAATTAAACTCATTGCAAATAATCACAGATTAAAAGAAATGCTTTGTAAGAAGGACAGAAATTCCCCTGACGCTTTGCTCCCAACCTTGTTAATTAGAAGCAGATGTTTCGCCCACGAGCAATGACAAAGGATCCCGAACGAATAAACCGGTCAACTATGTGTCACTGAGGGAGGTTAGCGTGTCCTTAAGTTAACTAATTGAGTACGAGTTAGAAACTCTTCTGTCTGCTCCGTGCTGCAGTTCGTCTGATGTTCATCAGAATCAATAGCGCTGCAGTGCCACCAGCTGGTCAGATGTGACACCTGTTAACAACGTGGATAGCTATACATAGCAAAGGTTAAATAGGAATGCCAGCGCAGTGTGTTTAGTAAAACATCACCATAAACTTTTTTAACAAAAAGTACTTCTCGTAATAACTAACATAATTAACTCGAAAATCGAAAATAAACTAAGATCATAGCCTACACCGAAATTTCTGCTGGATTATGTCTAAGCAGCGGCTCCCTGACATGAAGCGTTGCAAAATTTACTATACGACATCGTATTGTTTCATACTTCTTCGTATTCTTTTGGGTGACTGTGACTCATCATTTATTTAACAAACTCGACATTTATTGCTGTAATTACAGCCTATGATTCCTCCCTAACATTTTCTGCATACAACATAATTTATTTTTATTGACATTCGTGTTTAACACTTGGCGGGTAACCTAGACAGGTTATGTCGAAATGCAAATTATCTTCTCACGTAGTGAGCCGCTCCTCACACCAACGATTTGCTTCAAGCACCTGCACTTTGTTTCACATTGCCAGTCTACATTTAATATCCGCTCTACTTCGACCATCATCAGTTATTTTGCTCCCCAAATAGCAAAACTCCTTTACTACCTAAGTGTCTCATTTCCTAATCTAATTCCCTCAGCATCACCCGACTTAATTTGACCACATTCCATTATCCTCGTTTTGCTTTTGTTGATGTTCATCTTATATTCTCCTTTCAAGACACTGTCCATTCCGTTCAACTGCTCTTCCAAGTCCTTTGCTATCTCTGACAGAATTACAATGTCATCGGCGAACCTCAAAGTCTTTATTTCTTCTCCATGGATTTTAACACCTACTCCGAATTTTTCTTTTGTTTCCTTTACTGCTTGCTAGATATACAGATTGAATAACATCGGGGACAGGCTACAACCCTGTCTCACTCCCTTCCCAACCGCTGCTTCCCTTTCATGCCCCTCGACTCTTATAACTGCCATCTGGTTTCTGTACAAATTGTAAATAGCCTTTCGCTCCCTGTATTTTACCCCTGCTACCTTCAGAATTTAAAAGAGATTATTCCAGTCAACATTGTCAAAAGCTTTCTCTAAGTCTACAAATGCTATAAACGTAGGTTTGCCTCTCCTTAATCTATTTTCTAAGATAAGTCGTAGGGTCAGTATTGCCTCACGTGTTCCAACATTTCTACGGAATATTAACTGATCTTCCCCGAGGTCAGCTTCTACCAGTTTCTCCATTCGTCTGTAAAGAATTCGCGTTAGTATTTTGCAGCTGTGACTCATTATACTGATAGTTCGGTAATTTTTACATCTGTCAACACCTGCTTTCTTTGGGATTGGAATTATTATATTCTTCTTGAAGTCTGAGGGTATTTTACCAGTCTCATACATCTTGCTCACCAGATGATAGAGTTTTGTCAGGACTGGGTCTCCCAAGGCCATCAGTAGTTCCAATGGAATGTTGTCTAGTCCCGGGTCCTTGTTCCGACTTAGGTCTTTCAGTGCTCTGTCAAACTCTTCACGCAATATCGTATCTCCCATTTCATCTTCATCTACATCCTCTTCATGTTAAATCCCTAAATATTGACCACCACTTCTGACACACCTTGTATGCCTCCGTCACATCTGCCAGCCAATACTTCTGGATAGCTGATAGATAATTTCATACAGCAAAATCGGACGATTTTGCTCGCGCTGCGTAATGTGTCCAAGTAGTGGTCATCGTGTTGTCTGCCAGTGTTGATGTCGGCGCCCACGGTGTTGACTGATGCCTGTGGATCCCAAAAAGATACAACATACCTTACAACATGCCCCAGTTGGAGCTGCAAAGTGTAGTAACTACTTCTCACACCAAATTCTGTGAGCAGCATTCGAACTGATTCTGTTACTAACAGCGGACAAAGTGCCACTTTAGTTCCTCCTGTCTTCCCCCGTAACATTCACCTAATATGCAGTCTGTCTGTGATATAGCCTGCCCAGCCAAAAGTAATTCTCAAGAAACAAAAAGCCTACAAGTAATTTCTGCGTTGGCCACCACTGTCGGATAATCCTTCATAAAAATAAATGAATATACTATATATCGATACCGTGAAAGTCGACGAAACCGTCAGTTTCGACATCTTTCAACGTGACTAAACGGTGTATTGTGCATGCTCGACCGTACACGTACTTGCTCAAGTGTTTCGATAAAACACTTTCAATATGGTTTTACCATATTAATGTTGAGCAGTGACACTAAAGGTAAATTGCTTCAAAACCGTTTGGCCTTGCAACAAACAGCCGCAGTGTTAAATCATATGTTAGCATCTGGTATTAAGTTATCAAAATATAGACCGAGCGCTCAGGTCGTCAACTTTGAGCGGACTAAACAACCATACGAGACTGTAGATAAATGGACATTTTATATAAATCCTACGAGCACAACGTTTCCGGTTACGTGGCCTCACCCTGATCTAGGATTCGTTTCTGCGGGGAGGAGAGGCGCAGTTTAGTTATTCTTCCTCCCCTGCCCCGCCACCTCACGTTTAACTAGTCACAGATGACTAAGATTTCAAAAATTTAGTATCATGTTATTATTATTGTCGTACTGAAATATTTTTTATAGTTTAATACCAATTAGGTTCCTTCCGGAGTATGCTGATATATTAGCTCTATACTTAACAATCATATACAACCGTTCGCTAGACGAAAGATCCGTACCCAAAGACTGGAAAGTTGCACAGGTCACACCAATATTCAAGAAAGATAGTAGGAGTAATTCACAAAATTACAGGCCCACATCGTTAACGGTGATATGCAGCAAGATTTTAGAACAAATATTGTATACGAAAATTATCAATTGCCTCGAAGGAAACGGTCTATTGACACTCAGTCAACATGGCTTTAGAAAACATCGTTCCTGTGAAAGTGCTGAGTGCTATTGACAAGAGATTTCAGATCGATTCCGTATTCCTGGATTTCCGGAAGGCTTTTCACACTTTACCACACAACCAACTCGTAGTAGAATTGCGTGCTTATGGAATATCGTCTCAGTTATGTGACTGGATTTGCGATTTCCAGTCAGAGAAGTCACAGTTCGTAGTAATTGACGGAAAGTCATCGAGTAAAACAGAAGTGATTTCTGGCGTTCCCCAACGTTGTGTTATAGGCCCTTTGCTGTTCCTTATCTATATAAACGATTTGGGAGACAATCTGAGCAGCCGTCTTCGGTTGTCTGCAGATGACGCTGTGGTTTATCGACTAATAAAGTCGTCAGAAGATCAAAAGAAACTGCAAAACGATTTAGAAAAAATATCTGAATGGTGCGAAAAGTGGCAGTTGACCCTAAACAACAAAAAGTGTGAGGTCATCAACATGAGTATTAAAAGGTACTCGTTAAACTTTGGTTACACGATAAATCAGTCTAATATAAAAGCCGTAAATTCGACTAGATACCTAGGTATTATAATTATGAACAACGTAAATTGGAAGGAACACAGAAAATGTTGTGGGGAAGGGTAACTAAAGAGTTCGTTTTATTGGTCGGATACTTAGAAAATGTAAGAGATCTACTAAGGAGACTGCATACACTACGCTTGTCCGTCCTCTTTAAGAATACTGCTGCACGGTGTGGGATCCGCACCAGATGGGACTGACGGAATACATCGTAAAAATTCAAAGAAACGCAGCACGTTTTGTATTCTCGCGAAATACGGGAGAGAGTGTCGTAGAAATGATACAGGATTTGGGCTGGAAATCATTCAGAGAAAGGCGTTTTTCGTTGCGACGGAATCTCCTCACGAAATTCTAATCACCAGCTTTCTCCTCCGAATGCGAAAATACTTTGTTGACACCGACCTATATCGGGCGGAACGATCACCACGATAAAATGGAAATCAGAGCTCGTATGGAAAGATACAGGTGTTCATTCTTTCCGCGCGCTATACGAGATTGGAATAATAGAGAATTGTGAAGGTGGTTCAATGAAGCCTCTGCCAGGCACTTAAATGTGGTTTTAAGAGTATCCATGTAGATGTCGATGGACTTTAGGCATTAGTCGAGTCCCTGCCACGTTGTGTAACGATACTCCTGCGTGCGTGCGGGGACTCTGCACGATATGAGGAAGGTGTACCAATTTCTTTGGCTCTTCAGTTTAGATACTGCCTTACCCGTAGGAGCCTTCGTGTTTCCTTTTTCTGCCCCCTTTCATCAGAATAAACGTTGCACAAACTGCCGAACAAAGAAAATGATGCGTAGCAGACTGCCTGAACTGCGGGGTAACGTGTGCACACGATAGCGCACTTGAGTGTAGTAGCGTCCTTCTCACTAATTTCTACGCGTGTGTTATTGTTGCAACGCAGGAGGAAAGAGCCATCGAGAGGACATACTTGCGGAGAATAGTGTGTGTTTAGCAGATATCAGCTGTCGCTAGGCAAACGGCGGCTCAATCGACAGATGTCGGAAGTATGAGGAGCGGTGTTCGGTGTGTGAGTCGCCTGCAGCCTCGGGCAGCGACCGAGCGGGTCTGGATCCGCCTGGCCTCTCCGGGAAGACCGGCTGCCGGCGGCGGCGACTTGAGACGCGGCCGCCCTCGCAGCTGCAGCTGCCGCCGCCACGCCGCCTCCGCTCCTTCCTGGTGGCCTGCGCGTGACTCACGCACTGCGTGACGCATCCGTGTACGCGGCCACGCACACAGCGGTATCTCGGCGTTATCGGCTGTGTATCTCCGACGCACATTTCCCAACAAACTAGAGAGACGAGTCTGAAGGATGCGTTGGACTTCCGCAGAGGGCAGACATTTAACACAGGGTAGACTATCCACAGGATATCGTCTTCTGTGCCAACCTTTCCACTTCAGAACAGCATTAGCAGCCAACGTTCTCAACTATTTGCTGGACATACACTACTGCCCATTAAAATTGCTACACCATGAAGATGACGTGCTACAGACGCGATATTTAACCGACAGGGAGAAGATGCTGTGATATTCAAATGATTAGCTTTTCAGAGCATTCACACAAGTTTGGCGCCTGTGGCGACGCCTACAACGTGGTGACTTGAGGAAAGTTGCCAACTGATTTCTCAAACACAAACACTAGTTGACCGGCGTTGCCTGGTGAAACGTTGTTGTGATGCCTCGCGTAAGGAGGAGAAATGCGTACCATCACGTTTCCGACTTTGATAAAGGTCGAATTGTAGCCTATCGCGATTACGGTTTATCGTATCGCGACACTGCTGCTCGCTTCGGTCGTGATCCAATGACTGTTAGCAGAATATGGAATCGGTGGGTTCAGGAGGGTAACACTGAACGCCGTGCTGGATCCCAACGGCCTCGTATCACTAGCAGTCGAGATGACAGGCATCATATCCGCATGTCTGTAACGGATCGTGCAGCCTCGTCTCGATCCTTGAGTTAACAGATGGGGACGTTTGCAAGACAACAACCATCTGCACGAACAATTCGACGACGTTTGCAGCAGCACGGACTATCAGCTCGGAGACCATGGTGCGGTTACCCTTGACGCTGCATCACAGACAGGAGCGCCTGCGATGGTGTACTCGACGACGAACCTGGGTGTACGAATGGCAAAACGTTATTTTTTCGGATGAATCCAGGTTCCGTTTACAGCATCGTGATGGTCACATCCGTGTTTGGCGACATCGCTGTAAACGCACCGGCGTGATGGTATGGGGTGCCAATGGTTACACATCTCGGGGGTATGGGGTGCCAATGGTTACACATCTCGGTCACCTCTTGTTCGCATTGACGGCACTTTGAACAGTGGACGTTACATTTCAGATGTGTTACGACCCGTGGCTCTACCCTTCATTCGATCCCTGCGAAACTCTACATTTTAGCAGGATAATGCACGACCGCATGTAGCAAGTCCTGTACGGGCCTTTCTGGATACAGAAAATGCTCGACTGCTCCTTTGCCAGCACATTCTCCATATCTCTCACCAACTGAAAACGTCTTGTCAATGGTGGCCGAGCAACTTGCTCGTCACAATACGCCAGTCACTGTTCTTGACGAACTGTGGTATCGTGTTGAAGCTTCATGGGCAGCTGTACCTGTACACGCCATCCACACTCTGTTTGACTCAACGCCCAGGCGTATGAAGGCCGTTATTACGGCCAGAGGTGATTGTTCTGGGTACTGTTTTCTCAGGATATATGCACCCAAATTGCGCGAAAATGTAATCACTTGTCAGTTCTGGTGTAATATGTTAGTCCAATGGATACCCGTTTATCATCTGCATTTCTTCTTGGTGTAACAATTTTAATGGCCAGTAGTGTATTCCACTCTTTGTCTTCCTCTACAGTTTTTGCCCACTGCAGTTTCTTCTAGTGTAATGAAGCAGTTCCCTGATGTCTTAACAGATGTCCTGTCAGCCTATTCTTTCCTGTTGTCAATGTTTCCCAAATATTCCTTTCCTTGCCAATTCTGAGGAGAACCTCATCATCTCTTATCCTACCATTGCACTTAAGTTTCAGCGTTCTTCTGTAGAACCAGATCTGAAGTACTTCTATGCTCGTTTGTTCCGGTTTTCACACAGTCCTCGTTTCACTTCTCTACAATGCTTTGCTCCAGACGTACATTCTCAGAAATTTCTTTCTTAAATGAAAGCTTGCATTTTGTAATAGTAGACTTCTGCTGGCCAGGAAAGCCCTTTTTCGTCAGTGCTAGTCTGCATTTTAAGTCCTCCTTGCTTCGGCCATCATGGATTATTTTACTGCCTATGTAGCAGAATTCCTAAACTTCATCTACGTAATGATCCCCAATTCTGAAGTTAAGTTCTTCGCTCTTCTTATTTCTGCTACTTCTCATTACTTACGTCTTTCTTCGATTTCCTCTCAGTCCATTTCTGTACTGTTTAGGCTGTTCATTCCATTCAACAGCTCCTGTAATTCTTCTTCATTTTCACTCAGGATAGCAATGTCATTAGCGAATTATATCATTAATGTGTTTTTACCTTGAACTTCAATCCCGCTCATGAACCTTTCTTTTATTTCCGTTATTGCTTCTTCGATGTATAGATTCAACAGTAGTAGCGAAAGACTACACCCCTGTCTTACACCCTCTTCAATTTGAGCACTTCGCTCTTGGTCTTCCAATCTTATTATTCTCTCTTGCTTCTTGTACGTATTGTGTATTACCCTTCTTTCCCTATAGCTTATCCATATTTTTCTCAGTATTTCGAACATCTTACACCATTTTACACTGACGAACGCTTTTTCCACGTTCACAAATCCCATGAAAGTATCTTGATTTTTCTTTAGTCTTGCTTCTGTTATCAACTGCAACATGAGAAAGGCCTCCCTGGTGCCTTTACCTTTCCTAAAACGTAGGTTACTGTCATCTAACTGATTCTCAATTTTCTTTTCCATTCTTCTGCACATTATTCTCGTCAGCAACATGGATAAATAAGGTTTTAATATGGTTGGGATAATTCTCGCACTTTTTGGCAGTATGAAGAACGAAAAATAACATACATCAGCAGTAGCTGCTTGTCTGCATGGAACAGAACTTCATGTTCGTAAAGGAACATCAGCGATTTGTATACCCAAACTTAAGGTAAGAAACTAAACATACTTGAAACAAACCAAATACATAAATTTGAGTCCTCCTCAGAGACAGGGATATCGTCTGAATACCCCATTTTGACGAGCCCGCTCTTATTGTCTACATACATATAGGGTCCGACGGACACGGTGAACACCAGTTCACGGCTTTTAGCTGATGACACTGTTGTGTACGGAAAGGTGTCGTCCTTAACTGACTGCAAGAGGGAGACCAGATTATTTGGTTGGAATTTCTAGTTCGTGTGATGAATGGCAGCGGATGCATCGCAAAAAACAATCATGTAACTTTCAAATAGATCAATAGTGATGTGCTTCCTCACACATTTACGTGTATTAAAAGTCCAGGCACAACGTTGCAACGAGATATGAAATGGAACGTGCAGGTCATGTTGGAAGTCGGGAAGGAGAATGCTCGACTCCGTTTTATTGGAAGAACTTTGGGGAAGTGTAGCTCTTCTATAAAGTAGAAAGCGTATAGAAGGCTAGTACCAACAATTCTTCAGTACTGCTCGAGTGATTGGGAGTCCCACGAGAATGAATTGAAAAGAGACGTCGAAGCAATTCAGAGGCGTACTGCTAGATTTGTTACCAGCAGGTTCAATCAGCATGGAAGTATTACGGAAATACATTGTGAACTCAAGTGGGAATACTTGGAGAGAAGACCACGCTCTTTTCGAGAGGCTCTGTTGTGAAAACTTAGAGAACCGGGTTTTGAGGCACACTACAGAACGATCCTACTGCCGCTGCGTATTTAGTTACTTACATATTTACATGGGCCATGACAGTGTCTAAGTACGCTCTTGTCTAGTCTGACATGAATCTCAACAAATCTACCCACATTCCAGCAGACCCTAAATTCATGACAGCCTCAGTAAGTATCTACCAGTATATATAATTTAAAAAGATAATCCAAATCTTATCTCAGCCATTTCTTAGATATATCATGTAACAGATCAACCCACACACCACCAACTTTAACACCGCTACTAAATACGCCCTCCACTAGCGCCCTCATAATAAGGATTCAAGGATAACTACCTATCGTAAGTGTATCATATGTAGAACATGCATAATGACCATTGTTCTTCGCGAGTATAAACCCAGCTTGCTGGCATTGCTGCAGTCGAACTAGATACATGAGTTTAGTAGTGTGTGTCACAGCACGAGTTGCAGCGACCTCTCCAGTGGAGAGTGAGTTACTATTTTAGGCCAGTTTAATATTTCGTAGCTATGCATTAAAATAGAATTACGCTTTCCATAACACATGGCAACATTAATGACTTTAATGGTATATTCCCATCCACATACTGATTTCCTCCTGGCGCCAGACATAACCGAGCGTTCGGAATGCATGTCAGTCAAGGTAACTAGTGTGACGTCACATGTTCGTTGTGAGATTCGTATTTCCCACAGAGCTGTACAAATTCTCCTTCTAACCTGCATACCCCTACCTTCGCCGCAACCGTTTAAACACCTGAAGCTGCCGCAACGTGGACACGAGAGTACACGTGTAATGAAGCACAGGCGTTAAATCAGGTCAACTTGACTTTTAGCAAGTTTGGCAACCTTCACGTGACCCGTTCACTCTCTCAGCCTGACAACTGGTTGCGTTATCAATTCAACGTCACTACTCAGGTACATTTTTACACAGGTAGCGTGTACTGCATGTCAGTTATCATAACTGTGGGAACAGCAAAATGAACATACCAAACTTGAAGGAGATTGAGGAGAAATTAAGAATTGGATTTATACCAGTCATTAAACAGAGTGCAGGTTCAGCAGGAGAAAAGTTGTCATGTCTTTATGAAGCAGCTTCAAATAATTCGGTAGGTGTCTCACAAGGCTAATTGTGTAAAAAGTTACTCAAAACTCAGCCGGAAAGCTCTCTACGTGTTACAAGTTTGTAAATTTCACCATTAGATTCCTCACTCTACATATATTTTAAAACAGGACAAAGACTCAGTGGCTGACAAGTGTGTGGAAATGTGTGCTAACGACTCCAGGCCATTTACGGTAGCAGTAAACTAGTTTTGCAAATTTAGGACAAATATTAATTGAAATAGGGAAAATAATATGCCTGAGTGGGTATTAAAATCCATATTCTAATGGTATGCAAAGTAGTGCGAAGAAAGGTTAATATGAAAGGAAAGCCTCTTCTTTCAGACATGTACTTTTTAGATTAATATAATATGAAATACTAACTTGATATTAGCTAAAATACTTTAGGAGAATTTGGAATAAACTGTTTTGGCCACTTAGAACGAATTCAGTGAACCCTGAAAACACATCCCGAGGAAGTGCGTTGAAATTGGTTCAACTGTGGTCATATCTGGTTGAAACAAATCAAGGTTAGAGAAACAAGACTTCCAAAACCGTATGTTAGTTGGCGTTGCAGTAAAACACATCTCGACTTTCAGCGAAGGCTCTGTTTACTACAGAAAACATATACAGAGGTGGCCCGGTCATTGTTCGAACTGAGAATAGCAAGTAACAGTCGGAAGTGGGTGAAGTTACAGAGAAGATCGTTCATACTAAAATAAATAAATAAATCCGTAAAATGCCGAATGAGGAAAAAATGAAATCCACCATTCTATGGCCTACAGTAAACCAAAATTAATATATATTTCATTGAGCTTCTTCGTGTGATACTCAGGTAAAAAAATGGTTTTCATTAGTAATGAACGAGTACAGAATAAACTGTTTGGATGGAAGCAAAGCAGCCTGCCCGCTCTGGTGGTCAATCGGGCAGCTTTCCTGCCTGGACTACAGACAAGCATGGGCTGGTTAGTAAGAGAATGTGTGTATCGCTGTACCTCTTATTTCCCGTGGGTCCCGGTTGCTTGCACATCACACGGTAAAGGAAGTATATGAACGGAAAGGACAATCATTTTAGCGACGATACACGTCACTAATGGGGAAAACGATTGATAGTAGGGGCAAAGGTTAAGTTTTTAGGGCCTGAGAACAAGAATCTCAGAAACGGCGAAGCTAGTCGGCTATTCCCGTGATGCTGGAAAACACTTCAAAGACAGTAAAACCATGAGTAGGATACAAGGTGTTGGACATCAACACCTAATCACAGAACATGGTGATCGCAAGTTTGTTGGGTCTGTAAAGTAGGAAAGGCGACTACCTTAGGCAGATCTGACGACAGAGAGCTATGCTGGAGTAGGCACAAGTGTTTCGGAGAATACTGTTCAGCGCACATTGTTGAACACGGTGCTCTGCAGCAGACATGTTCCTATGTTGCCCCAACGACATCACCAACTAACACACCAGTAGGCATGACATAATCAAGAATGGATCGTGGATCATATTAAGCGTGGCATCTGATGGGATGAATTACAGTCGTGTCCGGAAGTGAAGGGCTTCTCGAAACATGTACCGCTCCACCGAACACAGCAGGTGGGGTCAGTGTTATGCAATGGTGACATTCAAATAGGCTTCCGTCTTCGTTGGCTGTATGAAATAAAAGAACCTCTTGTTTTACATTACTTTGGCGATACCCTAGTGAAATACTCTGCGAAGAAGCATTTCATTGAAAGTTTCGTAATTCCAATTGTGTCCAATAAGTGATTTCCTGTAATACATTAAATTTCATAAAATTTATTATTTCATTTGTTTACTTGTATGTCATGTTCATACAATATATGCTAGTATAATTTTGCATTCACTAATGGACCCATAATTAAGAAAAATTAGGTTGACATTGTTGCTTTTCAGCGTTTTGCATAATGTGATGTATATCTCATGTAAAAGTATTTATATTGTATACGCCAGTTTCGGCATGAAATAAGAAAGGTATTGTGTGTAGTTATTCATAATAGCTTTGGACTTTTAATTGTTAATTTTATAAATCTGGACTCTAGTTTTGTTAACTTCGTTGTTAAGAACATGTAAATAGGGGGAGCAGAAGGCTCATGAAAAGCTCAGATGGAGACAGTTCACAGACGCAGCCACTGTGTCGCACGTCACTGTAATAATCTAATTGTTATACTGCGGTTTTGTGACTATGCAGCCTGTTATGTAGAGTGGGCTCCCACCAAGAACAAGTTGTACAGCATGTCATTAATAAACCACCATAAAATGACTGGGTACCTGGATTATTTCATACAATTCACGTAACTGGATCCAGCTTGCAGATGAAATGGTCTGGGACGACGACTTCAGCAGCAGCGGCAGGAAGCAGATTACTCCGATTTACACCACACTAAGATATATATAAGCAACCAACTAAACTTCATATGTCACTGCTGAACTAATTACTGAAGTGTAATGTTTGAAAACTGTTCTAGCAGTAAACATATGTATTTGTCTCAAAATTATCTTTCATTGGTGGAGTCCAGAGTGATCAATAATAAGACACCCATGATCACACGTTCTTGATGTCATTGAAGCACAAGTGTAACAACAAACTTGTCAAATTCTCTTTTTAATCAAATAATCTTTCAATGATTATTTTTGCGACAATTCCAATGTCTCCCATGAAACAAAAAAAACGGTTACAAGTACACAAAAAGCACCTCGACAGCTGCGGACAACGTGAACATTGATCCTAACTGCTTGCATCCCATCATGCTTAATCTCTTCTCCAATAGCGATGTCATATTCTAGCAGAATGTATGCCCCACAAGAACAGAATCATGCTACAGAGGTTTGAGGGGCACAATAGTTAATGCGTAGTGATGTCTTGACTACCAAAGTCGCCTGCTTTGAAGCCGATGCAACAAATAAGGAAGCTATAGGGCAACACCTACTCGACCACATGCTATCGGCTTGTAGTTTACGGAAATTGCGTTACCTGTCCTGGTGGAACTTACCCCCTGGAAGCTATCAAGGACTTGTTGAATCGACACCATGAAAAATTGCGTATTTGTTCCAAAGGTTGGCCTACGAGCTATTAAGTAGGTAGCCATAATGCTTCGACTCTTGTATCATCTTGCAAGGAACTCTTTCGGTCATCAAGATCATGGTTCGGCTATTGTCAGCTATGATACGCAATCCATATATTTAAAAAATACACGTGAGCCCGCAAAACTATACTAACATATTGCGGTTACGTTCTCTGATTAAATTATTAATGCTTCCAAGGCCACTTCATTACCTGTTGCCTGGTGCCGTCGTTTCGGGATCTCGTGACCCACTGTCGTTTAGACAAATAACAGAACAAGAGTTGGGTGAAAATCCGAGACCAACAACAACAGATCCCAGCCACTCTAAAGACAGTATGAGACACTGACTCGTTATATGTGATAAGCATATTCAAAAATTAATCGAGGAATCTTCTCATCTCACATTTCGCGAGTATTCTTGACGACGAAACTGTTTAAATGAAGGTTAAGGACATGGTTCCATTCGTTTGTTATTTCTCGATCTAAAAGTATTGTTATTTGCTGCATTTCACAAGACAGGGCATTATCATAGTCTATGAGAATCAAAACGCCAACATCATGTAGCCATACTCATATCATAGCTCACAACACCCGCAATGGGAGTTGGAAGCAAGAACGGTAATTTATCCTACTGTAAGTAATATTTTCTTTTAGAAAGAGAGAGCATACTAGTGCAAATGTCTAATTTATACAAAAAAGTAAAAAAGTTAGCAGCCATTGTTAATGTCATTATCATGTAACTAGATACTTGATTAGCTCCTTCCGCGCTGACAAACAGTCTCCGTTGAAGGTGAACATATCAATTGTTTGAAAATCGCGTACATCCCATCCTTCGGAATTTCCAGAGGCGATGGATGTCTAGCAGTCGATAGCTCCAAATCCACAGAAAGGTTTTCAGTCAGCGATGGTGATGCACTCAGCAGACAGGAACGTACAATAGTATACAGACAGCCATCCTTCTCTCTATCAGTACGTGATCGGAGTACCACGGTAAGAAGTACCTTCCGCCACGTACATAAATCTAACGTCCATTCTCAAAATTCTTTATGAGTCTCCGTGCGCAATATTAATTAAGTTTATCAGATTAATAGAAAGTAATGCGCAGTTGTATAATTGTTTTTCCACAACATTCACTTCACACGTCATTTTGTTTGGTCATTCCAATGAGTTGTTCTGTGACGTAGGATTAATAACTTCTAAGTGCAGAGTAAACACCCCTTTGGTGCATCCTACTGGAGCAGGCTGTCTTTTGAACCTCCATCAATACCTCAGTGTCCAGAATGCACTTATAGCGGTCATCGCCCAAACAGCTGACCAGATAAACCATAACTCATTACGGAAAATATACTCTTTGCGGTGAATCCAAAATTGTTGCTAAAATTTTTCATGATGAATAAATCCGCTGCAGTTGTAGTTGAAAAAGCTTTTATGGATAAGATCATATACACAACCGAATTTCAGGATGTAAAACTACAAAAACCAAGGTAAACTAAGACAGATTCTTCATATAACTGATTAACAATAAAAGGGCCCAAACTAATCTAAGCATCAGCTTATACCCTGACTTCGTGCGAGAAAGTCGTACTACTCATTAAAAAATCCAGCGAATTTACCAAGTAGCTTGCGAGATCCCATGCGGGTGGGGCATGAATAGATTCTCTGAGTCAACTGGTAACAGACAGGGTAAACGGGACCAACTGAAAAAAAAACATGAATGGAACAGAAAATAAATACACATTGTCAGCCTAATGTAACCTATGAACCAACTGCGAACAACTAGATCTGTGGCGTGGTATTAAGAAATTAAAACGCAGGCATAAAATCCCGTCTACCCGATGTGGTACTAGTTGGCTCAAGAGCCTTTCCATGCCTTACTCGCGTATGATCTCGCAAGCTACTTGACAAATTGTATTTTTTACATTAGTACGACTTTCTCGTATGCAATCAATGTCTAACCTGATGTTCACACATATATATACCCGTTTAATGTTAATTAATTTTATCAAGAATCACTCTGAGTCTTCTTTTTTTCTTCTGTAGCGTCTGAATATGGGATTTACATCCTAAAACATCCTAAAACGATTTTATCTAAATGAAGGATTTGTCAAGTACAACTGGAGCGGATTTATTCATCGTGAAATATCATTACGGAGAGTTAGCAGCTGCGCGGGTGATAGAAAATCTCTCCAGTAGACAGGTGTTCAACCAACTTGCATTGTAAAGTCCCATTGTGCTCAGAGCCATTTTAACCATTTGATGAGATTCAGGCTGTCATTTGACAAACCACAACGTAAGTAAACAATATAGCTGTCGAGAAGAGAGGTTGTGCGCTGTTAGTGAAACATTTACATCTACATCTACATTTATCCGCAAGCCACCCAACTGTGTGTGGCGGAGGGCACTTAACGTGCCACTGTCATTACCTCCCTTTTCTGTTCCAGTCGCGTATGTTTCGTGGGGAGAACGACTGCCGGAAAGCCTCCGTGCGAGCTCGAATCTCTCTAATTTTACATTCGTGATCTCCTCGGGAGGTAAAAGTAGGGGGAAGCAATATATTCGATACCTCATCCAGAAACGCACCCTCTCGAAACCTGGACAGCAAGCTACACCGCGATGCAGAGCGCCTCTCTTGCAGAGTCTGTCACTTGAGTTTGCTAAACATCTCCGTAACGCTATCACGCTTACCAAATAACCCTGTGACGAAACGCGCACCTCTTCTTTGGATCTTCTCTATCTCCTCTGTCAACTCGACCTGGTACGGATCCCACACTGATGAGCAATACTCAAGTATAGGTCGAACGAGTGTTTTGTAAGCCACCTCCTTTGTTGATGGACTACATTTTCTAAGGACTCTCCCAATGAATCTCAACCTGGCACCCGCCTTACCAACAATTAATTTTATATGATCATTCCATTTCAAATCGTTCCGTACGCATACTCCCAGATATTTCACAGAAGTAACTGCTAACAGTGTTTGTTCCGCTTTCATATAATGATACAATAAAGGATCCTTCTTTCTATGTATTCGCAAATACATTACATTTGTCTACGTTAAGGGTCAGTTGCCACTCCCTTCACCAAGTGCCCATCCGCTGCAGATCTTGCTGTATTTCACTGCAGTTTTCTAACGCTGCAACTTCTCTGTATACTACATCATCATCCGCGAAAAGCCGCATGGAACTTCCGACACTATTTACTAGGTCATTTATGTGAACGGCAGCAGTTATAGTGCTTCACGAAGAGGCTTTCGCCTACTGAAAATGTTACGGCGTAAAGTCAAGCGTTGACGCGCCAGTCGGGAACGATAAGGAAGAGATGCTGTGAAAAGGCGTCAGCCATACACACTAACCTTCCCCTCTCCAGGACGACATCGCAACAGAAGCGGCCCCTCCGTGAGGAGGACATAAGCGCCTCGACCGACAGGTGACGGTCCAGCTTCAAGACCAGCGGTTTTAATAGCAGCGTCAACTCTGTTGGCTTCGCTTGTACTCTCTATGTAACACAGACTTGGAATTGTTTGTACTGTTTTGCTTGCGACACTTCTGTGTAATTGTCAAAGTTAAGTATGGAATTTACTTTTTTGTAATAAAATTCGTTAGTACGATTTGTTTGAATGTTTGTCTAGCGAACCTAGTAAGCAGGTTTCCTAGACACCACAAAAGGTCTGAGGAGAGGCCCTA
This sequence comes from Schistocerca gregaria, assembly GCF_023897955.1. Classification (NCBI taxonomy): domain Eukaryota; kingdom Metazoa; phylum Arthropoda; class Insecta; order Orthoptera; family Acrididae; genus Schistocerca; species Schistocerca gregaria. Next base: position 783,996,031 of record NC_064922.1, read on the forward strand.
CTTCATTAACTGGTTTAAAGACGTTGATAATCAAATTCGAAAACACGGGTGAGTTTGGTGTGGCACCTGGAAGAAGAAGGAGTCCTATCCTTGTGTAAGTTATTGCCGCTGGTGTCACTAAACACGCATCACGTGCCCGTGCTAGTGCTCGAACAGTGTCACGAGAATTATCCACCTCTTGGTCAACAGCACGGGAAGTTTTGCGGTCTGTTTTACACTGGTACTCGTACATATCCAGGCGGAACAGTAACTAAAACCTCATGACCCAGAGCAACGTTTTGTATTTACTCTTCGGTTTCTGACTCGCATCGAAGTTGATTACATGTGGACGGGTACAGTGCAATGAATACAAAGAACTGCAGAATCCGGGGTACCGTTAAACCGCGTGTTGTTCACGAAGAGTCACTGCAGTCGTCATATATGAATGTGTGGTACGGATTAAGAGGCGCCGCGCGGGATTAGCCGAGCGGTCTCAGACGCTGCAGTCACGGACTGTGCGGCTGGTCCCGGCGGAAGTTCGAGTCCTCCCTCGGGCATGGGTGTGTGTGTTTGTCCTTAGGGTAATTTAGGATAAAAAGTATGTAAGCTTGGGGACTGATGACCTTAGCAGTTAAGTTCCATAAGATTTCACACACATTTTTTGATTCACAGGCATCTTTATTCTCGGTCTGTTCATACACGCAGAGGGCCTGTCAGGTGTACCTTGCCGTCAGCGTGTTATCGCGGCCTCCTTGCTTAATATAACCTTTCATGGACATTTTACCTCCAGAGGTTTTCGAGATACATGCCCTGCGATATCACCTACTTGAATCCATGTGACTTTGGCTCTGGGAATATTTAAAAGTAGGCTTCTACAAGGGACACATTCGGTGCCTACTTGATCTGAAGGCCAGCCTACAGAAACGCGTTTCTCAGATTCCTGTCGGGAAATGCTGCTCAAGTCGTTTTATTGGTGAGGCATCTACACGACGTCTCCGGTGCGCATACTGTACAAACTGTAAGAGCCGCGATTAATAATGAAATCAACAGCGTAAACTAGTTCCGCGTTAAATGTAAATGTCGTGCGACTAGGGCCTCCCGTCGGGTAGACTGTTCGCCGGGTGCAAGTCTTCCCATTTGACGCCACTTCGGCGACTTCCACGTCGATGGACATGAAATGATGATGATTAGGGCAAATCAACACCCAGTCCCCGAGCGGAGAAAATCTACGGGTCCTTAGGATTGACATTCTGTCGTGCTGATTACTCAGCTACCGGTGCGGACAGGTTCCGCTTTAACGTATTAGAATATCTACCAAGTTTCGCTGGTATACAATAATTGCTGCCCACACTGGTTCTCCATGAGTAGGTGCACTTTTAATTCTAAACAACTGGTATTAATTAAAAACTGGTTACATAAGTAGTATTAAAGACTATAGTAAAGACTAATATCTCCCGTCTTAGTAAATGCTATTTAGAAAGCTGTCAGTGATTGGACCGTAGTCACATTCACAAATATATTACATATATGTAGTCTTAAAATAGATTTTATCAACATCGATACGGTAAAACCCCTACAAATTACTGTGGAACATCATATTACAAATAACTAGTCGCGGGTGGATGATTATATGGCAATGACAAAATGCAAATAAAGAAAAAGATAGACATGAAGAATATGACCGTCACCCATAGTAACAGGACTCGAAAGCCATTTTTGCTCTAAATTGACGGCTGGAGAGAAGAACACAGTTTTAGTGGAAAGAGTGCAATCGAATTCGTATAAAATATTCATCTATTCCGGAAGACGCCGTACTGTGCGTGAAGGGCACGTTGTACCACTACAAGGAAACAAAGTCATTTCCCCTCCTATTCACTCGCAAATAGAGCGAGGGAAAGGTGACTGTCTGTATCCCTCTGTGCGAGCTCTAATTTCTCTTACCTTACGTTCGTGATACTTACGCAAGATGTACGTTGGCGGCAATTCGATCGTTCTGCACTCAGTTTCAGTTTCAAAGGTAGGTTTTCTTAAGTTTCTCAAAGGCGTTCCTTGAAAAGAACTTCACCTTCTCTCCAAGGATTTCCATTTCAGCTCCCAAAGCATTCTCATAATACTTGCATGTCAGTCGAATGTATGAGCGAAAAATCAAGCAGTCCCCCTCTGAATTGCTAAATGGCACTCTACTAATGCTGAATTGTAACATTACTGGATTTATTTTCCTACTCATTATTAACTTACATTTTTCTCCATTTACAGTTTCTAGTGTGCATGTTTACAAACCATGTGATTTCAGGAGGGTGTACATTCGATGCGCATGTGTGAGGAACGCTGCAGAGAAACTTGTATCTCCTTGCAGTCCCTACAGTACCTGAACCTAACGGTGTTCAGAGTAGCTCAAGAAGAGCAGTGGAATTTATTTCGTGCAGAAAACATAAATACTGCTGATTAAAGTATAACAGATAGGTGTATGTGCTCTATTTCAGTTTATTGCCTGTGCTGTTAAAACAGGAACATGTGGTTTGCTCTTTCCAATCCTGCAACCACAGTCTCAAACTCTCATTCGTTTGGATGTTTCTTCTCATGATTCATATCTGTTATATAGTGTGAGCTACACCTTGGCTTGGTTTAAACGCATTAAATAAAAAATCCGATTGACGAGGCTCACCAGTTACCACGACGGCCTCGCATTTGGAAGCAACTGGGTTTAAATCCTCGTCCGGTCATCTGTTAGCCTTCTCATTCTTACCATACTAGAGCTTGGCCTTTGTCTCTTAATGACTACATCATCAACGACGCCTTAAAGTTTACTCTACTGTTATGAACTGATGTACTGATGCGATCTAACACACCTGCTGATACGAAGAAAGTAGGAAATTTACTTGTTTCTTAGTCTTGAAGCGTCGCCGCCTCCCTTAGGCAACATTCCAAAGACAGAGCGCTCAGGCATTCGTTTTGCTATAGTGGCATGCGTGTGGTATGCGGCCCCAGCGATCGAATGAAGTATGATCGCCCTCGTTACTAAGATCCCCGGTAATGGCCAATAAGAAAGACACGGGCATTATATTGCGGTCAAACATGTCGAAGCTGCCAATTAGTTGAAACCCAGCGTTTGGGTTCATTGTCTGTGGACCGAAAAATGTAGCGAGGGGAAAGCAAATAACATACATAAATTTCAGATCACTGTTAACAGACTGAAGCGGCAACTCTCTATGCTTTTTTTGACATGTTCTTGTCACATTATTGAGCTTCTTCTATTGGAATGTGGCCTGTGTAGTCCCCGGCTTGTTCCCAATAGTAATTACTGACGAGAGCTGATGAGAACTAACGTTCCCTCAAGACAGGTGCGTTTATCCGACGTAATCTAGAAAATTCGAAAGACCCAGCTACGTACGCTCTAAATAGTGACCGAGAAGTAAGTAGCTTCTGAAAAGCTTGTTATCCCTTCTGATGAAAGGGCGCTTTCCAGTTTAATGTCTAACCGGATCCAGTCGAACATGAGCTTGTAAAAGATAAAGCCAACGAAGACATAACAGATTTCTCTCTTTACAGACCCCGAGTTTACAGACTACTAGGTTCAAGGGACAATTCTTATTCCCATCCATTCTCTTCATTCTATTTACAGATTAAATTCAATGCCTTCAAAAACTGACAGTACTGCTCATTCTTTGGGTGAAATGTTGTCCAGACGCTAGCGCTGGCGTATCTCTATTGTTTTGATTAATTTTACGTAGTGTAAACAAGCTTCTGACTACTCGAGCTAGCCACGGATTTATGAAGATATTGGTCCACTTCCGGAATGCAGTGCAGTAGTATTTCTGCATGGTGAGGGTTTAGACGTGTCGATGATAGATAGGGATGTCATGTTTTGTGAAAAAAAAAGAGTGTCATCTCGTGATTTGTTTATAACAATATTTTCTAAACTAAAATACACATACATATAATATCAAACAAGAAATTACATAGCTCTTCCATATATTTAATAGCGCACACAAACATTAACAATGCGGAAGTACGCATCTAAAGAACACATAAAGTACATGCTTAACATTTTCAAGGGAGAGTTAGTCAAATTCAGATTGATTTCAATTGTGTTTCACTGAACCTCTGGCACTTATTAGTAACTGAACATTACTCTTCGTAAATATAAAAGATTATGAACAGAGCATGCTTTCATAGTTCATTGTAGCCTGGAGTTCTGCTGAGTACATTTCCTGTGTCACACTATTTAGTCTACCTGGATGGAAATATTCACTCCAGAAAGGCACTGGAGCCAAGAGTACTGAACAAAAATCCTACCACTTTGACAATTAGGAACACCTTACTCCAGCACTGAAAAAAATAATTTAAGTCAGTTTGCAATATAGTCACCATCATTGTTCACACTGCTGCTCGATGATTCTTGAATGCCCTGTATAAGTTATCAATGCAAATATTTTCGCTTTGACGAAACAGTTCCATAACCTTTTTCTACATTTTAGAGCTCAGGGGCTGTCACCTATCATATCATGCCAAAATAAGTTGTCTTTCCTTCTCTGCAGGATTTTAGAGTTGAAAAATATAGTAACATGGCTTCCTCTGGACCACATTTCATTAAAAATGTCATTTTAGACAGTCAGGAATACGACTGAAGTAACTTTTGTTTCCCAGTTATGAAGAAGTCAAGACATTTCTGATGTTAATGAGAGCCACCTACCTCGAATATGCCTCAGAATTTCAGTGCACTCAAAATTCATAAATTCAAAGAACTATTTCAATTCGTCTCTTATTGTGACTGAAACAGAAAAGTGATTATATCCCTTGAACACTACATTTTCAACATTAATATCTAACCTGTTAATTGCAGACTTAATTGTGGTTTGTATAATATAATTAGAACAATTAGCTTTCATTGAGCTAGCGTTTTTATTTCTTAGCAGGTGATACATTTAATACTTTTTTCCAAATTTCACACAGTCATTTTCAGTACAATGATGAGTCTCGTCAATAGCATTGAAATTGTGTTTTTATAAGTTTTGTAGTAACACATTAATAATTGCCGCATGTGTTTTCTCAGCGCTGTCAACAAAATCTAGAATTTTATTCTGCAGTCTCTTAAGTGGATAAATTAACTGATGCAAACTGGGAACATTTTTCCATTGTTTTTGTTTGAAAGATCGGTTGCCAACGAAAAAAATGTTACAGTCTTCTCTGGACACAGTACAGTAGACACAAAGTTCATTAACACTTCAGGAGGAAATATTTCCCGTTTTAGTGTGTCGCGAATGGAAGTTTGGAAACAATTGCAGATTCATTAAAAATGTGGGGTACAAGTTTCTTTTTGTACTCCAGACTAGAATAAGTTACGTTTCATTGCGTGATACACCAAGCCAGGTTCACATTTGTTGCTTTTATCATACTCTTATTTACTGTTTAAGTTAACAGAATAACTCGATAGTTTATTTGAACTCCCACATTTACAGTTTACGGTAATTTGGATCCTTTCGATGCAGTCATGCCCCTTTCTCTGTAGTATTTGATCTCTCCCGTCAGTATTGTTTTTTCATCTAGTTGTTGTCTTAAATCTTCAGTCCTTAATAGGTCACTAAACCTCAACGCAAAAAGCGACCTCAAAAACCTCATCACAGCTGCTTCAGTTATTTCCTCATGGCCTTTTCTTAGGATCCCGTTTTCACCGTCATACATAAGCACAGCCATAGACACCACATTGGCTGGTCTTAGCATCATTTTCTTCTTTATATTTGTTCCATGATCCATTTATAGCGTTATTTTTCAGTATGTTTCGAACCACATCTGAATTAGTTCTGTGCACTAATGTCTGGGTTTCGAGGTGTTTAAGCGTATATATTTGTTATATTATTTTGTTGTTTATCATTACTTTAGCTCTTCTTGAGCATTTCTCTCTTTGCCATCACTAGATTTAGCACCGATATAACCATCTGATACGTTTGCAAAACTTTATTCAATTTAACATATTTTCTTGTAAAGCGGTTTCACTGTCTGCTAGGAGAATTTAATCGCAAGCAAATAAAACAGTGTTAATAAATCTATTCCGTCCTATTTCCAGCTTCTTGGAGTTTTCATAAATGCATCCTTCTAAAAATTTATAGTTGAGCTGACGTTGCAAAGATACGAATTTATTTCAATCTTCTATTAGCCCATCTTTTTCTCTCTCCCCCCCCCCCCCCTTTCTCGGTTTATCTCCTGTTTCAGTCCATCTCCTCCTATCCCTTTGTCCACAATTCCCCTCTCTCTCTGTCCATGTGCTCGCCCCCCTCTATGCACCTGCTCCTTTTAATTCCAACTCCTCCTCCTCTCTTTGCCCATCTCCTCGTCCCCCTCTCACTGTTCATCTCCTCTTTCCTCCTCTCTCTCTCTCCATCTCTCGATATCTACCTACTCCCTCTCTCTGCTCATATCTTTCTCCCCCTGCCTCTATGGACCTCCTCCTCTTTTTTTTTTCTCTGTTCATTTTCCCCTCCCCCCTCACCCTATTCACCTCGTTCGGTTTGTGCTTATCTCATCCTCCCACTCGCTGTCTGTCCGTCTCATCCACCCTGTTCTCTTTCCCGTCATCACCCCCACACCAATACGAGGATATGGTTTTTGTCCACACATTATTCCTTTTCAGATCGGGACTAATATCTGTACCTCTAGAGACTCCCACCCGAGTTCCTAAAGCATTTCCGTAACACTCGCGTGATGATCAAACCTACCAGTAACAAATCTAGCAGCCCGCCTGTGAATTGCTTCTATGTCCTCCATCAATCCGACCAGACAGGGATCCCAAACGCTCGAGCAGTACTCAAGAATAGGTCGTATTAGTGTTTTATAAGCGGTCTCCTTTACAGATGAACCACATCTTCCCAAAATTATACCAATGAACCGAAGACGACTATCCGCCTTCCCCACAACTGCCATTACATGCTTGTCCCAATTCATATTGATCTGCAATGTTACGCCCAAATATTTAATCGACGCGACTGTGTCAAGCGCTACACTACTAACGTCGTATTCAAACATTACAGGATTCTTTTTCTATTCATTTGCATTAATTTACATTTATCTATATTTAGAGTTATCTGTCATTCTTTGCACCAATCACAAATCCTGTCCAAGCCATCTTGTATCCTCCTACAGTCACTCAACGACGACACCTTCCCGTACACCACAGCATCATTAGCACACAGCCGCACATTGTTATCCACCCTACCCAAAAGATCATTTATGTATACAGAAAACAACAGCGGACCTACCACACTTCCCTGGGGCACTCCAGATGATACCCTCACCTCCGATGAACACTCACCATCGAGGTCAACGTACTGGGTTCTATTACTTAAGAGGTCTTTGAGCCACTCACATACTTGGGAACCAATCCGATATGCTCGTACCTTAGTTAGGAGTCTACAGTGGGGCACCGAACCAACGCTTTCCGGAAGTCAAGGAATATGGTATCCGTCTGATACCCTACATCCATGGTTCGCAAGATATCATGTGAAAAAAGGGCGACATGCGTTTCGCATGAGCGATGCTTTCTAAAGCCGTGCTGATGCATGGACAGCAACCTCTCTGTCGCAAGGAAATTCATTATATTCGAACAGAGAATATGTTCGAGAATCCTACAACAAACCGATGTTAAGGATATTGGTCTGTAATTTTGACGATCCGTCCTTGTATCCTTCTTATATACAGGCGTCACCTGCGCTTTTTTCCAGTTTCTCGGTAGTTCAAGCTGCGCAAGAGATTCGTGATAAATGCGAGCTAAGTAAGGAGCCAATGCAGTAGAGTACTCTCTGTAAAACCGAATTGGAATCCCATCAGGACCTGGCGATTTATTTATTTTCAACCTATTCAGCTGCTTCACAACCCCAGGAATGTCTATCACTACGTCCTCCATACGGGAATCTGTACGAGACTCAAAAGGCGATATGTTTGTACGATCTTCCTGCGTGAAACATTTCTCAAATGCTAAATTTAAAATTTCAGCTTTCGTTTTGCTGTCTTCCGTTGCCAGGCCAGACTGATCAGTGAGTGACTGGATGGAAGCCTTCGCCCCGCTTACTGATTTTACGTAAGACCAGAGTTTCCTTCGATTTTCAGCAAGATGTTTTGCTAAGGTATGACGGTGGTAGTGGTTGAATGCTTCGCGCATCGCTCTATTTACAGCAGCACGAATCTCTACTAACTTTTACCTGTCCTCATTCTCCCGATCTTTCTTGGACCGCGAGTGCAACTGCCTTTGCTTCCTGAGCACTCTCCGAATTGCGCTCTTAAACCACGGTGGACCTTTCCCGTCCGTATCCCTCTTTTTCGGCACATACTTTTCCAATGCGTGATTTACCATGTGTTTAACATTTTCCCATAATTCTTCAACGTCCATTGTACCAGAAGTAAATGAAGTTGATTCATTTACTAAGTGGGATGCTAACAACTCCAGTGGGGCACCGAGTCAAACTACTGCTCTTTATACACTCCTGGAAATTGAAATAAGAACACCGTGAATTCATTGTCCCAGGAAGGGGAAACTTTATTGACTCATTCCTGGGGTCAGATACATCACATGATCACACTGACAGAACCACAGGCACATAGACACAGGCAACAAAGCATGTACAATGTCGGCACTAGTACAGGGTATATCCACCTTTCGCAGCAATGCAGGCTGCTATTCTCCCATGGAGACGATCGTAGAGATGCTGGATGTAGTCCTGTGGAACGGCTTGCCATGCCATTTCCACCTGGCGCCTCAGTTGGACCAGCGTTCGTGCTGGACGTACAGACCGCGTGAGACGACGCTTCATCCAGTCCCAAACATGCTCAATGGGGGACAGATCCGGAGATCTTGCTGGCCAGGGTAGTTGACTTACACCTTCTAGAGCACGTTGGGTGGCACGGGATACATGCGGACGTGCATTGTCCTGTTGGAACAGCAAGTTCCCTTGCCGGTCTAGGAATGGTAGAACGATGGGTTCGATGACGGTTTGGATGTACCGTGCACTATTCAGTGTCCCCTCGACGATCACCAGAGGTGTACGGCCAGTGTAGGAGATCGCTCCCCACACCATGATGCCGGGTGTTGGCCCTGTGTGCCTCGGTCGTATGCCGTCCTGATTGTGGCGCTCATGTGCACGGCGCCAAACACGCATACGACCATCATTGGCACCAAGGCAGAAGCGACTCTCATCCCTGAAGACGACACGTCTCCATTCGTCCCTCCATTCACGCCTGTCGCGACACCACTGGAGGCGGGCTGCACGAAGTTGGGGCGTGAGCGGAAGACGGCCTAACGGTGTGCGGGACTGCAGCCCAGCTTCATGGAGACGGTTGCGAATGGTCCTCGACGATACCCCAGGAGCAACAGTGTCCCTAATTTGCTGGGAAGTGGCGGTGCGGTCCCCTACGGCACTGCGTAGGATCCTACGGTCTTGGCGTGCATCCGTGCGTCGCTGCGGTCCGGTCCCAGGTCGACGGGCACGTGCACCTTCCGCCGACCACTGGCGACAACATCGATGTACTGTGTAGACCTCACGCCCCACGTGTTGAGCAATTCGGCGGTACGTCCACCCGGCCTCCCGCATGCCCACTATACGCCCTCGCTCAAAGTCCGTCAACTGCACATACGGTTCACGTCCACGCTGTCGTGGCATGCTACCAAGACTGCGATGGAGCTCCGTATGCCACGGCAAACTGGCTGACACTGACGGCGGCGGTGCACAAATGCTGCGCAGCTAGCGCCATTCGACGGCCAACACCGCGGTTCCTGGTGTGTCCGCTGTGCCGTGCGTGTGATCATTGCTTGTACAGCCCTCTCGCAGTGTCCGGGGCAAGTATGGTGGGTCTAACACACCGGTGTCAATGTGTTCTTTTTTCCATTTCCAGGAGTGTAGTAAGATTACTCTCCTAGCCTTCTTGACCGACTTTTTAACTTTTGTAACAATAGTCGTAATTACATCATCATGATCACTAATTTTTGTCTCAACAGTCACACCATCGATAAGGTCTGGTCTGTTTGTGGCTACCAGATCTAACAAATTTCCATTACGCGTTGGCTGTCGATTTAGCTACTCAATACAGTTTGCGGATAATGTGTTCCGAAGTAATTCACACGACGGCTTGTCTGTACGACCTGTAATGAATCCATAGATATCCCAGTTTATATTAGGTATGTTGAAGTCGCCTCCGACTAATATAGCATGATCCGGGTACTTCTGTGATACAGAATGTAGACTCCCTTTGAATGATTCTAGAACTGCCACGGTGGAACCTGCTGGCCGGTAATAACACCCCACAATTATCTTTATTTCCCCTAGCCCTGTTCATCGTGTCCAGATAACTTCCCAATCACACTCTACTTCGACCTCAGTAGACACAATATTTTTTTCAACTGCAATGAAGACACCACCTCCAAGTTGTCTAATATGTCTTTCCGATACCCGTTCCGACGCTCACTAAATATTTCAGAACTTCTTATCTCAGGGTTCAGCCAGGTCTCAGTCCCAAAAATAACTTGCGCGCCACACGCTTCCTGGAGGGCAGTAAATTCAGGAACTTTATCCCGAAGACTCTGAAAATTTACTGCTAATATCTTGATAGCTGAAGTGTCTTTACACTGAGCGCGTCCTGATTTCCCTGCCTGCACGTCGACTGGTGAGTGTTCATCAGGACACCTCGCACTACTGCGTAGCCTAAAACACCCCCATGTGCACGCCACAAGTACTCTGCTACCCGAGTAGCCGCTTCCTTTGTGTAGTGCACCCCTGACCTATCTAGGGGCGTCCTACAATTCCCCACCCAACAGCGCAAGTCTAGAAATCTGCAGCCGAGACCGACACAGAGTCGACGAAGCGTCTCGATGAGACCCTCCAATGGGTCCCAAACCAAAGGACCCCGATCGACTCTGGGAACGACACTGCGTTTTGACCCCCATCGCAACCGTTTGATAAATAGGTACTTCTTACCCCCACCAGCGATTATCTCCAGACAGTAAGTGATATGTATACCAAGTTTGGTTGAATTCAGTCTAGTGGGATAAGAGGAGATGTGGAAGGTAATTACATACATACGTACGTAAATTCATTTTTCTGAAACGTATGGATTATTATTGTGTTAAGAGGTATATTTTTCAAGACATTGTTCAATGAAGTTCTAAGCCTAAATCCCTTTTTTTTTTTTGCCTTATTAGTATCTTGGTAAATGCAGCGTGGTCGATTGATAGTGACCGGGCCAAATGTCTCACGAAATAAGCGCCAAACGAAAAAACTACAGAGAACGAAACTCGTCTAGCTTGAAGGGGGAAATCAGACAGCGCTATGGTTGACCCGCTAGATGGCGCTGCCATAGGTCAAACGGATATTAACTGCGATTTTTAAATAGGAATCCCCATTTTTATTACATATTCGTATAGTACGTAAAGAAATATGAATGTTTGAGTTGGACCACTTTTTTCGCTTTGTGATAGATGGCGCTCTAATAGTGACAAATGTATAAGTACGTGGTATCACGTAACATTCCGCCAGTGCGGACTGATGACCACAGATGTTAAGTCCCAATTTTTTTTATAAGAAGCCTGTCATCTCGACTGCTAGTGATAGGAGGCCGTTGGCATCCAGCACGGCATTCCGTATTACCCTGCTGAATCCACCGATTCCATATTCTGCTAACAGTCATTGGATCTCGACCAACGCGAGCAGCAATGTCGCGATACGATAAACCACAATCCGACCTTTATCAAAGTCGGAAACGTGATGGTACACATTTATGCTCCTTACACGAGGCATCATAACAACGTTTCAGCACGCAACGCCGGTCAACTGCTGTTTGTGAGCCGGCCGGAGTGGCCGTGCGGTTCTGGGCGCTACAGTCTGGAGCCGAGCGGCCGCTACGGTCGCAGGTCCGAATCCTGCCTCGGCCATGGATGTGTGTGATGTCCTTAGGGTAGTTAGGTTTAATTAGTTCTAAGTTCTAGGCGACTGATGACCACAGAAGTTAAGTCCCATAGTGCTCAGAGCCATTTGAACCATTTTTTGCTGTTTGTGTGTGAGAAATCAGTTGGAAACTTTCCTCATGTCAGCTCGTTGTAGGTGGCGCCATCGGCGTCAACCTTGTGTGAATGCTGTGAAAAGCTTATCATTTACATACCACAGCATCTTCTTCGTGTCGGTTAAAATTTCGCGCCTGTAGCAGGTGATCTTTGTGGTGTAGCAATTTTAATGGCCAGTAGTGTACGTTAAAGGTTCGTAACGGCTGGACCTTTGTAAGGTCCGATGTACCTGTCGACTGGCGTAGGGGAAGGAAAGCGACGTCCGACGAGGGTGCATTCATTAGCTGAGCCTGGCGGCGCAAGGCGGGTGCCACGTGTGGTAGCGGGGACGGCTCGCGGCGCGCCTGTGTAATCAGACGGCGGAGGAAGCCGATACGAGTATCAGGCGGTGTCGGCGCCCACGCACGGCGGCCGGCGCTGGCGCACTGCGGCGCGGCGAGGCCCGTGGGAACAGCAAACAGCGGCGGCGGCGGCGGCTCGCCTATCTGGCTGGCAGGCAGGCTGCGAGTCCGCGCCTCGCCGCCGCTCTCGTGTGACGACACGACAGCCAAACAGCGGCGCCGCCTACTGCCCGCCCGGCACCTACACGGGCTATCGCGAGCAAACACCTCCGGCGAGACCTCGCGGTCGGCTGGCCGTTTCGTAGTAGCCTAACTCAAGGACGCCGTCACGAGCGGAGACAGCTCAGCGAGTGATTTCGAAGGTCGTTTTTTTTTTTTTTTTTTTGTCTTATGATGATTTTATACAATATACAGTTGATACAAGGCAAGTGATTTTATGCAATATACATATGATATGAGACAAGATTAATCCTTAAAGTCCGTGATTTCCAACCAATTAATGAACCAGGGTGTGAGAGTAAACAAGTCGTCGGGAATTCCAGGGTATGCATCAAGTGGACAGCGCTGGACTAGATGTCCGATTTATTAAAATACTAAAGAGCCCGCCTCAATTGCGAAAAAAGCACCTAGTGGTAAGTGTTAACCCAGGTTTCGGCGCAGATAACTACACCTTCTTCAGAACAACAATAAAACTCACAAGTGCCTAAGAACACCTTTGCGAATGACTAAAAGAACATCATAGCTATACATTTAGAAACGAAAAAGAAAAGGAAAACACAAACAGTGCATATGTACAAAGTCAAAACCCCTACTTACCTTAATGCTGTACGCTCCGCCTCACACACGCCTATGTTCGAAGGGCCATGAACCGCTATAAACTGCAGCTACAAATGGTCGCTCACTTACAAGCCTGGCCAGCTAGGCACGCACATGCGGAAGACAAGGGAAGTTATTTGAATGCGCATGTGCATACGAATACGAGAAAGTTTATACATGAGTCGGGGCTAAATAGCCCATATATTCCGAACCGTGGATTAACGTATATCAAAAAATGGAATTGATAGAACAAGAGACGATCTAAATAGGAGATGAAACCTAAAGATAACTGCACACGGTTGCTTATGCTAGTAAAGAAACTTATATATGAAGCTACCTATGACAACAGGAGGAACTATTTAGAACTATACCTAAAGCCAGAAGTTAGCCTGTGGGGCATGGGGGGGGGGGGGGGGGGGTCTGAGGGGACGTATTCTAAGCACGTCGTGGTAATAAAGATATAGGGATAAAACATGAGGTGTTCAAGGGGCTAAAGTCACCTTCATCGTAAAAGGGAAATGAGGATAAAAAGAAAGAAGATGAACTGCTTGACCAACCGCGCTCGCCAATCAGCGCACGCATGTGAAAATCTCCAGATCATCAGATTTACAAGTATGAAGAACAAAATAAAGGCTCGAACCTTCAAAAAATTTTCTATTTCTTGGTAGGAGTTGGTCGTTAAGGATATTGTCTTCAGCATCGTCCAGATGCTTAAAGATCTGCATTTCTTCCAAAACATCCAGTTTTAAGCCCTTAACCTCGGCATAAAGTAACTCGATAAACACTGGAGGGCTCGGCGCACGAGCCGTTTGCGGAAGATGTTCTGCATAAGTAGAGCCCTTAGTACCGTCGCCGCTTGAAGTAGGAATATACTCTTTATACCTGAGACCCAGAGCTCGTCCGGTTTTCCCGATGTAAAATTTTGGACAATCCCCGCATGTAATTTTATATACTCCTGACAGGGAAAACCGTATTTTTCACATACGACTATTTCACGAGTGTACCGTGAATATCAGCAGTCCAGTCAAACTTCAAATCACCGACAGCGCTGCGGCTGAAAAAGATCCTGCAAGAACGGGACCAATGGCGACTGAAGAGAGTCATTCAACGTGACGGAAGAGCAACCATTCCGCAATTGCTGTAGCTTTCAGCGCTAGGCCATCAACAAGTGTCAACGTGGGAACCATTCAACGAAACATCACAGATACATGCTTTCGGAGTCGAAGGCCCACACGTGTACTCTTGATGAGTGCACGACACAAAGCTTTACGCCTTCCTGGGCTCGTCAACATCGACATTGGACTGTTGATGACTGGAAACATGCTGCCTAGTCGGACGAGTCTCGTTTCAAATTGTATCGAGCGGACGGATGTGTACGGGTATGGAGACAACCTCATGAATACAGAAACCCTGCGTATCACCAGGGGACTGTTCAAACATGTGGAGGCTCCGTAATGGTGTGGTACGTGTGCAGTTGGAGCGATATGGGACCCCTGATACGTCTAGATACGACTCCGACAGGTGATACGCACGTCAGCACCGTGTCTTATCACCTGCAACCATTCATGTCCGTTGTGCATTGCAACAGACTTGGACAATTCCATCAGCACAATGCGACATCCCACACATCCAGAATCGCTACAGAGTGGCTTCAGGAACACTCTTTTGAGTTTAAACACTTCCTCTGGCCACCAAACTCCCCAGACATGAACACTATTGAGCATATCTGGGATGCCTTGCAACATGCTGTTCCAAGAGATCTCCACCCATCGTACTCTTACTGATTTATGGATAGCCCTGCAATAATCATAATGTTACTTCCAGCACTACTTCACACATCAGTCAAGATCATGTCACGTCGTGTCACGTGTTCGCGGGGCTCTACGCGATACTATGCAGGTGTACCAGTTTCTTTGGCTCTTCAGTGTAGTTACAAATTGATAGTTTTCGGATTTTTTCCTTTACTTGTACCCTGAAGCGTTCGTTCTCGCCTAATTTCATGATTCTGAGTCAACGGCAAGTATCCTTCATGTTTTACAATGTTACTTATAATCCGTCTTGATTGCAAAATGTTTATTCAAATGACCGGTTTCGATTCCTCTATAACCATCTGCTGATCTAATATGCCGGTTATAGGAAGGAGTAACCCGTCCACACACAGCAACCTTCATATGCTGCGTCACATATGACATTGTAAAACCACTGATTGCGGTTATCCCATCAGACATTGTCTGTTTTTGCAAACTTCATGTTTTAGTGAGTGAGTTTACGAATATCAAATATGTTGCACAGATGACCGTATTTTTCGATTACATTGACTTGGAATCTTAATTTTTGTATACCACCGAGGGATTATAGACCTTAGTAAATGACATAAATTTCGCTTCTAACTTCTACTTGTTCGTGACTAAAGAGTGTTTTTAACAGTGAAACAGACAGAAAAAGAGAGACCGACGGACAAGAAAGTGATCCTACAAGTGTTCTGGTTTTACCAAATGAGATACGGAACGCTAAAAATAGCAAAATGACAGTAATGGAGTGTAGGAAATGGCCACTGAGTTAGAGGACCAGTTTTGCAATTTAGGCAGCAAAATAACTGACAATGGACAAAGTAAACAGACTCTAAAATACGAACTACCACTTTGAAGATAAGTGTCTCTTGAAAAGAAATATATGTTTATGGGAATTTAAATCGCCAGCTGGACTTTTTGTGATTTTTCCAAGGCGTTTGATTTAGTAGATGATGTTACTCTCTTACAAACAATCAGATTCTTTGGAATCGATGGCTTTAGAAGCAACTAGTCTGCATCACACGTAGCAAATACAAGGCAGAAGTAGTGCTAAATAATTCAAATAATGTTGGAAGGGTAGAAGATATTAGTGACGGGGAAAAATTCACAAAGGGAGTCACACAGGGTGCAATTTTGGTTCCACTGCAACTCCTTCTGTATCTGCATTATTCCAGTTAAAATTCAAGAAGCAGAATTGGTACTTTTTACAGACGATAGCAGTATTAAAATAAATCACGTCAAAGAGAAAGTCACGGAAGATAATGTTAATGATGTTATTCAAAGAATTAGTAATCGGTCTGCTGAAAATGGACTCTCCCTAAATTTTGAGGAAGCACACAATATTCATTTCTGCACAAGTGAAGTCATACCAAAAATGTATGCACCACATGAACCGGAGTCAGTGAACATAGTAAAGTACTACACATTTTCTGGTGTACATATTGATGAAAACTTGGACTGAAAGAAGCACATTCCGAGTCAGTGACGTATTCTGAAATAATATTCTGTGCTATCTCATCACTATTTAAATACTACTGATCGTATAAAGGAGAGCAGTAAGAATAATATGTGCTCTTCACCTGCGGGCGTCATGCAGGTACCTTTTCAAGGAGTTGTGCATTGTAACTGTATCGTCACAATACACGCACAGTTTTTTACAATTCGTGTTACACATTTCTACAGCTTGTAGATAAAATGTTACGTAGGAACCATGTCCAGAAAGTCATCCAACAACGCTACAGAAAGTCAAAGTTGCAAGCGAAGGCGCCTGTAGACGTATACATATGAAGGTGACTCAGTGATTATTTTACAAACTTTCAGGAATGATGGAAAAGGATAAATGTATCAGCCTGAGGTAAAGGCCCTATACCAGAAACGAACGAGTTGGAAGTTGTGGACGAAAACTGTTCTGATGCCTCTGACAATGGAATACATGTATCGACACTGTTGTTGGTGAGATAGTAGGGTAGGAAGCTTTCAGAGGTAGTAGCAGAGACCAAGGCAAGAAAAAATGTCTACTGAAGATGGGCTCTAAAATGCAAAACTTGAGAGCTATGAGCACTTGTCCAATAGAGGAGATGTGTTTCACTCTAGCGAAGATGAGCAAGTGATCATAACTTCTCAGGCTAAGGTATTCATTTCACAGCCCACGTTTACTCGGCCGTTTTTTCCTGTCTTGGACCATGCTGGCACCTCTGAAAGTTGCCTACTCCACATTCTTAGCAACAACAGTACCAGTACACCTATTCAACTCTCAGAGTTATCAGAATGATGTAACTTCGTTTTCGAACCATGGACCGTTACCTCAAATTGATAAATTTATCCGTCTCCATCATCCTTGAAAATCTGTAAAATCATTACGGAATCACTGCGTATATAAATACATTTGCAGACCCCGGCACATGTAACTTCGTCGCTCTGTAGCGTAGTTGGAAGACGATCAAGTACATGGGTTCACTTCAACGTTTAGAAGTGTGCAACACCATTAACGAAGCACCCTGTATATTCACTAATGAAATTCGTCATAAATAATCAATCCTTCTTTAGCCATTATAAAGTCTGTCAGTGGCTCATAAAAGAATTAAATATTCAGCAAAAAATTGATCATTTACCCCATAAATATAAAATATGAGCCAGGTAGCAAAGCAAACTTCCAATCTAACATAAAATCATTCCTCTTTCGCAACTCCTCCTATTCCATAAATGAATTTCTGTTTAAAAACTGGAAGCCTACAGAAAGCTTCGTTCCTAAACGTGATTGCACGAGTAGAACTAAAATACAAAGTGTTCATTAATGTTAACACTAATCATGTTCATGGGTCCTGTAAACCGTCTCGTTCCACATAAAGAATGGTTCAGGTTACCTATGCAACATGTATCAAAGTAACTAGCTAACCTATTATACAAAAAACTGTTGTGTATAAATGTTCAAACGTATTTTTTAACCTATGTACCATCAGCAGTGGGTTGGTTTATTTTGTTTTCCACAATGCAAGTATATTTTTTAAATACTAATTTTTATAACGAACAATTTATGTCAGTTGTAGTTATTACATTTCTGAGTTATGCTGGACATTCTTCACATTAGTTTATACAGGTGGTTTGTCATTTGCCACTAACTGATGTGACTGTTAATTTGGCTGGCGAGTGAACGAATCACTTCCAGTATGAATTTAATTTTTTTGAGTGAATATATTTCGCGACAATTGTTTTTCTTTCACTTAAACAGAATTACGTTTGTAGGTAAAGTGGCTTGTTATTTACACCAGCCAAACTCAAAGTTCAAAATGGCTCTGAGCACTATGGGACTCAACTGCTGTGGTCATCAGTCCCCTAGAACTTAGAACTACTTAAACCTAACTAACCTAAGGACATCACACACATCCATGCCCGAGGCAGGATTCGAACCTGCGACCGTAGCAGTCGCACGGGAAACTCAAAGTAACATCATATAGTTGCAGATGACAAGCTTTCGGTGTACAATAAGGTCAAGTAGGTCTTAGAGAACCAAGTAATGTAGACAATAAGGTAATAGAATCAGATTTTCACTCTGCAACGGAGTGTGCGCTGATATGAAACTTCCTGGCAGATTAAAACTGTGTGCCCGACCGAGACTTGAACTTGGGACCTTTGCCTTTCGCGGGCAAGTGCTCTACCACCTTTTTTTAATTTTTTTTTGTTTTACAATGGCGCTACTCATTACGCTTTTGTTATTTATTTTATTTTATTTTTAATTTTGAACAGGAAGACAGGGTAATCAAACAATCTTTATTCGTACAATTGTGCTCTCCTAGGGATAAGAAAAGTATCGAGACAGCAAAAACAATTTGGAAACCAAAAAATTAACACAAAGGCCGCTTTTTTTTTTTTTTTTTTTAAACAGCAATAAAGTTAATGACAATCCTAGTCACGGGCGGTCACCCCAGCTATCGGGAGGATTGTGAAAAACACTTCCTAAAAAATTGGAAAAGTAAGTCCTGTATTTCGTATGACTCCGTATGAGCTCGTGTTGTCCTTGTAAATACATCCAAGAATCCATCACGGACTTAATATCGTACGAATACAAATATTTCGTCGCATGTCCAGCGATCCAATTGAGCGCATATGACTTTTGTTTGGGGAAAAATGTCTTGTCCGGTAGAAAAAGTACATCCGATGTGATTTCTGTGTAGTTAGTGCGCTGAAGGAAGGCCAGTATTCGACGCGTAAGCATCCAGACGTCCCTCGCTGCGCCACACACTAAACCACGTTCTTCCGTTGCTAACAGTGCACAGTTTGTGCAAAGAGGAGAATCGACCATATGAATTGTATGTAATCGACTCCTGATCACAAGTTTACGGTTTATAAGAATATACCACATCGATCTCGCTGCTGTTGACAGTAATGGAGTATGCACTATATATGTTTTTGAATGCACTGCACACCGAATGTGGTTCCACGTTCTCGACGGGTATTTGAATTCCATTATATTGCGGCCATGGTGATCCATCAAGCATCTATAGATCTCCCGAGTCGTGGGTATTCTCGTCGAAGGTACTTTCAGACGAACATAACAGTAATCAACAAGAAATGACGCAATGTGTGCAAGAGAAGGCGAAATATTGCCTATCGCAATAGGGGGTTCGTACGAAGGCGGAACAACTACTTCTATCAGAGCTGACGTTATGGTATGCTTTCTTTGTTGCCAATTTCGTATCATCGCTCGCTAAAGCGCCAGAGCTTTGTTTCTCACGTTTGTGAGGTTGAGGCCACCGTTCCGGAACTGTAGTGGTAACGTATCATACTTGATCTTAAATAACATCCCAGTACTAACATACACTCCTGGAAATTGAAATAAGAACACCGTGAATTCATTGTCCCAGGAAGGGGAAACTTTATTGACACATTCCTGGGGTCAGATACATCACATGATCACACTGACAGAACCACAGGTACATAGACACAGGCAACAAAGCATGAACAATGTCGGCACTAGTACAGTGTATATCCACCTTTCGCAGCAATGCAGGCTGCTATTCTCCCATGGAGACGATCGTAGAGATGCTGGATGTAGTCCTGTGGAACGGCTTGCCATGCCATTTCCACCTGGCGCCTCAGTTGGACCAGCGTTCGTGCTGGACGTGCAGACCGCGTGAGACGACGCTTCATCCAGTCCCAAACATGCTCAATGGGGGACAGATCCGGAGATATTGCTGGCCAGGGTAGTTGACTTACACGTCGCTGCGTCCGGTCCCAGGTCGACGGGCACGTGCACCTTCCGCCGACCACTGGCGACAACATCGATGTTCTGTGGAGACCTCACGCCCCACGTGTTGAGCAATTCGGCGGTACGTCCACCCGGCCTCCCGCATGCCCACTATACGCCCTCGCTCAAAGTCCGTCAACTGCACATACGGTTCACGTCCACGCTGTCTCGGCATGCTACCAGTGTTAAAGACTGCGATGGAGCTCCGTATGCCACGGCAAACTGGCTGACACTGACGGCGACGGTGCACAAATGCTGCGCAGCTAGCGCCATTCGACGGCCAACACCGCGGTTCCAGGTGTGTCCGCTGTGCCGTGCGTGTGATCATTGCTTGTACAGCCCTCTCGCAGTGTCCGGAGCAAGTATGGTGGGTCTGACACACCGGTGTCAATGTGTTCTTTTTTCCATTTCCAGGAGTGTAGTAACCAAAGGCAGCCATGAGGCGCTCTGCAATACCCTTCGGTATTGGTAGGATCTGCGCTAAATGGGGCAGTCGTGCCGCTATGTGAACGTTGGTATATGCCACACGTTGGATCATGTCAAAGGCTCTCAGTGAGTTATTGCGTATCGTCAGACGAACTTTCTGCAGAAGCTACCTAGAACTCGCCGCCGCTGACCGCCGTAGTGAACGGGTAAATGTAATCCCCAGACATCTCAGCGAGTCCACCGTCTGAAACGGTCCCGGTACGTCTTCCAGACCCCGTCCAATGTGCATAATTTTGGATTCGTCATGTTAACGACACTGCCTGCCGCCGTCCCGTAAGAGTCTAGATGTTCAACAGCCTGACGCACTTCATGTCCTGATCTGACAAGGAAAATCATGTCGTCCGCATATGCGCGACAAACGAAAGAGTTCTCATTAAGCGCTATCCCAATAAGTGAGCGCCGCATAACACACATCAGCGGCTCAAGCGCTATCGCAAACAGCATCATGGAGAGTGGGCACCCTTGTCGGACTGAGCTGTTAATGGGAATCGAGCCCGCTTCCCGGCCGTTTACAATCACCTTCGATGTAGCCCCTCGTATTAGCCTCATAACGATTGAGATGAAAACAGGTGGAATCGCCATTCGGCTCATGACTGACGCCAAGAAGTCATGGTTTATCCTATCGAACGCGCGATCGAAGTCCACAGATATCATCGCTGCTCGCATTTTACACGTTTCCGCAAGGGCGATAACGTCACGGTATTCACTTAACGCCGAGTAGATGTTGCTTCGCACCCCTAGGCAAGCCTGATCAGGGGATATTGTCCTGGATATCGCCAGCTTGAGACGAGACGCTAGTAGTCTTGCAAAGATTTTATAATCGGTGTTTAGCATAGTGAGAGGCCGATATTGATTAACATTGGGACTCCCCGCCATCTTCGGGATGGGAAGAAGAAAGCCCGTCACAAAATCCGATGGTAGGCGCATGTCCGGACGCATCGCCTCATTGTACATCGACACCAACTGTGGCAACATTATGTCCACGAATTGTCGATAAAACTGTAGCGTAATCCCATCTGGCCCTGGTGATTTATGGGCCGCTCCTTTTGTGAGTGCCACCTTTATATCGTCTTCTGTGAGTGGCTCCATAAGCGCTGCCTTATCCGTCTCTGTCAGTGTCGTTTGGCGGAAATGCTCTAAAAATTCATTTGCAATGTCCTGTTGTGTTGTCAGTTGACGGCCATCTAAACCGTGGAGCACTGTTACCAATGCCCGGCGGTAACGTTTATGTTCCCGCGACACATCGTGCATCGAGGTACGTTCCCCAGTGATGGTGTCGGGACATCGTGCCCGTATTGGGATGCCATCCAGTCGTCGTCGCTTGATCGATAGGATTTGTGCCTTGACACGATGAACTTCCGCTTGATGTTCTGGAGACGGCACCTGGAAGGACAGCTCACGAAGCATGGTGAATAATAATCAAGAGTGTCTCTTTGCCATCTCGTCTTATCCCAACCATACTGTATGAGCGCTCTTCTTATTGCCGGCTTAGTACACTCGAGCCACCACTGAAGCACGGAGGTATATGTTGGTAGACGGCGTTGACATGTGGTCCATACCTCCTCGACTCTCTGATGACATTCGGGGTCTGCCAAAAGTGACGAATTGAGCTTCCATGTCCCGCGGCTTCTCCACACACTTTGCCTAGGGAGTGATATGGTACAAATGTAAGCCAGATGATCAGTAAATGCCGCAGGCCATCGTTCCGCGTCGATCACCTTATCCTGTAGGCCAACCGAAACATATATTCGATCGAGTCTGCTCGCCGAGTGACTGGTATAAAAAGTATATCCCTCACGGTTCCTATGAATCATGTCCCAGGTGTCGCTTAACTCCAGATCCCGGCATAGCACATTCAATTCACGAGATGTATTGTAATGTGGAGTCTGGTCTTTTTGGGCTAAAACACAATTGAAGTCACCACCTATAATGAAATGATCGAATCTGCCGGTAAATCTCTTCCGAATAATATCTAGCACGCGCCCGTCTGTTGTCTGTGCCGGAAGGGCCATAAACATTGAGAATGCGAATTCTATTAACAGTTATCGCCAGTCCTCGTGCCGAAGGTAGATAAGGCAGGTCGCGAACCGGAATCCCGTCCCGGACCAATATCGCCGTTCCACTGTCGTTGTTCGAGTGCGGCGAGGTGTAGGAGATATAGCCATGGACTTCCTGGAACTCAGGAATGTAAATTTCCTGCACCATCAGTATATCCACATCCGACGCCTATATCATGTCCCTAAATAACTGCTGTTTCACGGGCGATCTAATGGTATTTACATTCACTGTCCCTATTCTGTATACCTGGGGTCGAGTAGCTGTCATCTCCACATGATGTTAAAATGACAAAGTTTCAATGTATCGAGAGTCCCTTTGCACATCCGCAGAGGGTCGCCCGACGGTCGTATCCCTGCGCTATTATGTTTCTTGACACGCAGACGGATGCGAGTCCCCACCAGTAGAATGGTGCGCATCGGTGATTTCATCGTCCTGCTCATACCAGCTGATATCATTGTGGTGCTCCAAATTTTCCTGTGCAGCATTGATGAGTGACAGCTGTTGTTTTTTCGCAGCTTTAGACTCCACCGCAGAAGGGGTAGCAGGCCCCTGAGCGGATGCGTCGTCTGAGCGACATGACATCTTTTCACTGTCCGAATTCACATGGTCTGCGACATCCGAAGCTTGTGGTTCCAAGTCAGACAGGTCCATAGTGTTAGTCTCCTCTGGGCTCCCAATAAGAGAAGATAGCGTCTCCGCAGAGTTTACTCGGCGCTTCTTGCGGCGCTTTGGCGAGCGTTGTTTGCGGGCCCTCACCTCGGCCTCTGGTGTCGGTGAATCTTGTATCTCCTGCAGTCTCGCGTCGCCACAACGCCCTGTGGCCGTTCCACTTCAGCTTCCATGCCTGTTGTGATGCTGTCAACCTCTTTTTGCACCACCTGTAATGTCTGGTTGGTCGGAGCCATTCCTTCGTCAGTGGGGTCCGAGGGCGCCTCAATCAACTGCGGCGTCGGTTCGATAGTGCGTTCCGACCTCGGCGTCACCTCCCCGCGAAGCGCCGCCACGTAAGTCATCGGTAGTGACGTTGGTGTAGTCGGATTCTGGAGGTCTCCGCTGGGGAGTTGCACTAGTCTCCTCTGCATACACGCAGATCGCAGATGTCCTTCACCACCACACCCGGAGCATGTCCGGGGCTGTCCATCATAGATGACAATAGCTCGACAGCCGCCGATGTTGATGTACGATGGCACATGTTTCGTAAGGGCAATTCGCACCTGTCGGACACCATTGAGCACTGGATACGTGCTGAAACTTGCCCAACGTTCGGCCGTATGACTGATAACTCTGCCATATGGCTGGAGCGATTCAGTGACCAATGATTCTGGTACCTCGAAAGGCAGCTCGAAGACTCGAATCGTACGCACGCCCAGGCTCGAATGAGCGACTAAAACTTCACCAATATGACCATCGGAGTGTCGGAACTGGAATCCTCGTTTGGCGGCTTCTATGATCCCATCGCATGCTGCGTCGTCAAACATCTTTACGTAAAGAGTGCTGCTCACGATTGATAAATGAATTCCAATAATCTCCGTGTAATTAAGTTGCACTTCGTCCCTCAAGAACCGTTCGATTTCGAAAGCCTTCGGTCGTGCATACTCGTTACAGAACGTGAACTGTATCGTGGTTTTTCGGAAATTATGTGCCATGGCGTTCGATTCAAACAGTAACACACGCGAGTGACGACGGTGTAAACACCGCTTCTTCCGCGAACGTTCGCAGCCGGGACGTAAACAAGTCCGAGCTGCTCCGCGGCTAAAGGAGGACTGCCAACTGAGCTACCGAAGCACGTCTCACGCCCGGTCCTCACAGCTTTTACTTCTGCCAGTAAAGTTTGGAAAGTAGGAGACGCGATACTGGCAGAAGTAAAAGCTGTGAGGATGAAGCGTGGGTCGTGCTTCGGTAGCTCAGATGGTAGAGCACTTGCCCGCGAGAGGCAAAGGTCCCGAGTTCGAGTCTCGGTCGGGCATACAGTTTTAATCTGCCAGGAAGTTTAATAAGGTAATAGCCACAACAGAGGAAAAGATCGCTTAGGCCTACATTTCGTTAAAATAAACAGGAATTCAATTACGTCTGCATTTTACAGAACGAAGTAAACGCACCTACTGACTACGGCACGTAAGTGCTGAAACATGTCTGGACATTTATAAACAACAATTGTTTGTATAAGAGGTGAACGTGAGTGCCTATAGGTCCACAATTTAATCTGTAAATGCGGCTGCTGACATAGATTAAATATACGTTTATCTGGAATGTAATTTTATACGTAAGTGAAACCTCGTCGATAAAAAGTACAGACACGAGGAGTCAAGCAGCTTCTGAATGTGATATTACAAAAGAATGCTGAAGATTTGCTGGGGTAACCGATGAAGAGAGCGAAATCTGGGCATAAAAATTTGTTAGTATGGTAACGTGGTGAAGTGTTTTGGGGGTGTGGAGGGGGGAGGCGCTAAATCAATAGAGGGTGATAAAGTTAGACTGGGTTTAGGCTGCGATAGTCATATCGAAAGGAACATACTTGTACAGGATAGACTATAGTTGATAATTGCATTAAAACAGTTAGCTGACTCAAGACCACACAACAACATCCGTTTCCGACACCCATATGAATAGGCTGTAATACGTACACTCTTTAGGAACGTAACATTTATTCACCGTGTTATCAACAATGTAAATGAGTACAAAAATAAGTAACCAGCCCAATATGTGGTTACAGTCCTCCATCACCCTTCAGATCTGCAAGGATGCAATCCAACCTATTCTCTCTGACGCCAAATTCGCCTGAATATCTGCTGCATTAAAATAGTATCGCTCCGTCATAATCCCCAAACGTCATACGCTCCTACTCACTTCTCACATGCGCCTACCCTCCAAATTTGCGTCAACTAATAAGTTTCTGGTCCCTCCTCTCTTCCTCTGTACAACTTCGAATGTCATACAGCTGCAGCAAACAGGACACCACCCACGCAATAATTTGAACCCTCATTTCTATTCCTAGTGCTCCGGCGTACGCACACTTCGCAACGAAAGTTTAATAACTTCTTCGTATTTGATCATGAATTCAGTTAAAGATGTATCCATTCCTCCACATTTAAGGAAATACTACCCTTTCTGTACGTGTCGGGGCCATAGTTATCCGATTGCAAGCATAGACAGTCCGAGAACACACAACATTAACAGTCTCTATTTAGCCACTAACTGGCACCTTGCAACATCTTCTGAAACAGTAATATTGACAGTTTCACAGAAGAACAGCTCAGAGGTAGGAAAATAAAGGAATCATACAACATCACGCCCTCCAGTTTCGCAGAAACACTATAATCTATATCTATGTAAAGAATCGTTACCGAGTTCACGCATTCGACCGTGCGGTCTCCAAGTAACAGGGCATTAGTTCGCTGATCCAGAGCAAAGTACCTCTGAGCAGTAATATTTAGGGCACTGTAAACTCGAGTCTGGAAGCTGCAACTGCCTGTCTGTTATCTCTACTGCAAAGCTGGCGCCTGAAGTCAAGCGTGACTGCGTTAGACGACAAGATGGCTCAAATGGCTCTAAGCACTATGGGACTTAACATGTGATGCCATCAGAGACGTCAAGAACCCTTCTAGAACTCTCGGAACTGTCGATAAGTCTGCACGATCAGGATCTGCCCAACCTACCTCCTCCGACCATGAAATTCTGTGGCCGTCAACCCGATTTCGAGAATTCGGAGCAGCACGCAACGTTGGTTATATTCTAGAGGCCCTTTGACTTACGCCAGCACAACAACTGCAGAATGAATTTCTTGGTTCTCTTCCGCGATAATTCTTATTACTTTATTATCAGTAGCCTTGAAACCTAGTAGAAACTTTAATGATCCCTTGGATTTTGCCATAAAATCCGTCAACGACCTACCCATCCCACCACGTTTAAAGAAATTCTGCTCTTTCTCTAAACGTACAGTAGCCACGTTGTATGGTGATGTCTTTTCAATGCTGATCGAACCAAAGACTAATCAGAAACACCAAAAACGCATTCTTTGCCCACTGAAGGCTTCCTGGAGTCTCACATAGTTGTCACATCTGGTTATTGACGCTCCCTCCTCCCTTCGTCCTGTTGAGATTGTCACGTTCATGAAAAAGGATTATCAATGCAAATATGCAGAAATCAGCAAAAACCGTGCAGATGAAAGTATAGACGCTAATCACTGTGTGTTAACATTAAGGGCTATGAAAATTTTAACTGTTAAATTATAGAGGTCCCTACTGTGAAATTGAAAAAAAAAGTAGAAATGTGGCATCAACAGAGAAAGTAATGAAAACACGGATCATCCAGTTTTGCACTATTAAAAATATCCTACCTTCTATTAACCCTCTATACCAATAAGACATAGTAAATAGAGCAGAAAATTATAGTATTTTAGTTGCGCATATTGATGAAAAATTAAACTGGAAAATCCATAAAGCAAACATACTAAAACATTTGAGTTAGTCTACTTTTGCCATGAGAACAATTACCAGCTGTGGTGCTCTAGCAATAAGTAGTTTATTTCGCGTATTTTCATTCAATGATGCCTTAAGGGATAATATTCTGGGTCAAATCTTCACTTAGGACAAAAAGTATTCATCCCACGAAAGAAAATAATCAGAAATTCGTGTGAGATTTTCACACATACACCTTGCAGACAACTCTTTAAACAACTGCAAGTATTGAATACAGCCTCATGGTGCTTTTATTCACTTATGAAATTTCTTGTCAAAGTCCGTAAGAGTTCAAGAGTAACAGTATATTTAGGCGTACAAAACTAGAAAAAAATGATCTGCTTAATGAAACAAAGCATCTGATCAAAAAAATCTATAATTCCAATTTGTTTGCCTTGAGGGGGGCATCCAATGATACCACACTCAACCGACCCCAGGCGTGGGGGGCAGGAGAAAATTTTGAAATCTTCAATGGGCACCCACGCTTTTTACTGCAGATTGCGATTCTATAGCAAAATCGACATACGTTGTTTTGTCTGAAGCATTTTCTTCGTTTCGTCACAGATGGTATTGTAATTGGAGGAACAGAAATGTGTACACAATCATAATTTACAACACCCTACTCAATGGTCCTTGAATATCCAATGGCACGTGGGGCCATACCTCCATGCTGTAAGGGAAGGATATGCCAGTGTTTCATAACTTATTTCGGAAACCCCATCCGCAACGTTGTATTCCTCCGACATATCGAACAGTGGACTACTCGACGCGGCTCCGTGGCCATACAGCGAACTACGACCTATAACAACAGGAAGCACAATACTCCAAACGTTACAATACTTGCTCAATGTTTATTTCCTGCAGGTCTGCCTGTCATCTGGAGAACAGGCGCGCAAGTGGGCGGTGAACATTACAACAATTGAAAGGATCCTGATTTACGGAGAACGTGGGAGAAGTCTTGAGGCTGCTGTTGCCTTGTCTGCTGAGCGTTTTCCGGGGAAAGCCTTGTTCGTTCTTTTACAAGTTTGTGAATGCCTTTATGTCTGATGGCAGCCCATATACCGGCAAAAGGAAACGAAGCAAACATATTGCACGGGAAGGTGATGAAATAGCTGTGCTAGCGGCAGGGCACCACAAGCCACGGATGAGTGCCCCGACAATTATAACGTGATTCCGGTATGTCCGTAGGTAGTATTGTCAAAATACTGCAGTATCGTAGTTATCATCCATGCCACGTGTCACAGCATCAAGAACTTTCTGGCGTCGATGACCATAACCCCATAACCTGGTGGTGTTTTGTGAAGGGCCGTATCAACAAATATAAACAGCCCTCGGCCGGCCGCTGTAGCCAAGCGCTTCTAGGTGCTTCAGTCTGGAACCGTGCGAGCGCTACGGTCGCAGGTTCGAATCCTGCCTCGGGCACGGATGTGTGTGATGTCCTTAGGTTAGTTAGGTTTAAGTACACTACTGGCCTTTAACATTGCTACACCAAGAAGAAATGTAGATGATAAACAGGTATTCATTGGACAAATATATTATACTACAACTGACATGTGATTACATGTTCACGCAATTTGGGTGCATAGAAATTGAGAAATCAGTACCCACAACAACCACCTCTGTCCGCAATATCGGCTTTGATACGTCTGGGGATTGAGTCAAACAGAGCTTGGATGGAGTGAATAGGTACAGCTGCCCATGCAGCTTCAACATGATATCACAGTTCATCAAGAGTAGTGACTGGCGTATTGCGACGAGCCAGATGCTCGGTCACCATTGACCAGACATTTTCAGTTGGTGAGAGATCTGGAGAATGTGCTGGCCAGGGCAGCAGTCGAACATTTTCTGTATCCAGAAAGGCCCGTACAGGACCTGCAACATGCGGTCGTGCATTATCGTGCTGAAATGTAGGGTTTCGCAGCGATCGAATGAAGGGTAGAGCCACGGGTCGTAACACATCTGGAAGATAACGTCCACCGTTCAAAGTGCCTTCAATGCGAACAAGAGGTGACCGAGACGTGTAACCAATGACACAACATACCATCACGCCGGGTGGTACGCCAGTATGGCGATGACGAATACACAATGTGCGTTCCCTCGATGTCGCCAAACACGGATGCGACCATCATGTAGCTGTAAACAGAACCTGGATTCATCCAAAAAAAATGACGTTTTGCCTTTCGTGCACACAGGTTCGTCGTCAAGTACACCATCGCAGGCGCTCCTGTTTGTGATGCAGCGTCAAGTGTATCCGCAGCCATGGTCTCCGAGCTGATAGTCCATGCTGCTGCAAACGTCGTCGAACTGTTTCTGCAGATGGTTGTTGTCTTGCAAACGTCCCCATCTGTTGACTCAGGGATCGAGACGTGGCTACACGATCCGTTACAGCCATGCGGATAAGATGCGTGTCATCTCGACTGCCAGTGATACGAGGCCGTTGGGATCCATCACGGCGTTACGTATTACCCTCCTGAATCCACCGATTCCATATTCTGCTAACAGTCATTGGATGTCGACCAACGCGAGCAGCAATGTCGCGATACGACAAACCGCAATCGCAATAGGCTACAATCCGACCTTTATCAAAGTCGGAAACGTGATGGTACGCATTTCTCCTCCTTACACGAGGCATCACAACAACGTTTCACCAGGCAACGCCGGTCAACTGCTGTTTGTGTATGAGAAATCGGTTAGATACTTTCCTCATGTCAGCACGTTGTAGGTGTTGCCACAGGCGCCTACCTTGTGTGAATGCTCTGGAAAGCTAATCATTTGCATATCATAGTATCTTCTTCCTATCGGTAAAACTTCATGTCTGTAGCACGTCATCTTCGTGGTGTAGTAATTTTAATGGCCAGTAGTGTAATTCTAAGTCCAGGGGACTGATGACCTCAGATGTTAAGTCCCATAGTGCTCGGAGTGATCTGAACCATTTAAACAGCCCCCACCTTCTTTGACGAGGTACTACTTTCCGATGACTCTATATTCACAAACCATGGAAGCGTTAACCGGCATAACATGCATTACTGGAGTGTAGACAATCTCCACTGATTGTGGCAAGTTGGCCACAGAGTAGTCATGTAGATGTAGATGTAGACGTAGATGTCGGCGAGGGTTTCATGGGTCGTGTAGTGTAGAATTCTTCTCGCACTTCGCATTATGCCCTGGCTAGTCGATAGGAATTAATTTTGATTTATCGCACTTTACTCCACGTGAACGCAATTTATTACCACTGCCTGATAGGAGAGTCATGTAATGTGATGACTGAAGGTCGGGAGTTAAAATAAATTTGTGCTAATGGACTGCATCTGTTTTCGATCAAGTAGTTGAAATCCCAAGTCACTTTCTTAATTAATTTTATGTTCAACATTTGCATCTGGTGTTCAATAGCTGAATATAACATCAACGTGCACCCCTTTTTAATTAAAAATGATCAATTCTGAATCACTTAATGTCAACGCAATCAGGAGTCACAGGGCCTTATTACTTTCTTTGCTTTATCCGATATTGTGGTAGTTTTGCACTCTCTGTTGATCTGTTAGTCAATTAGCTGGGGTGAACACACGCCAAAACCAGATAAGTGACGGGTGGGGTGTTACAGCGCAAGCATTTATCAGCGGCTCTGCCTTTTTATCTGAGACGGAAATTTCCGAGAAGTGCTCTCTATATTCCGTATCGGACGTCACTGAGAAAGTAAATACAGCGAAAGAGGTCATGGGTTACAGATAACGAAAGTTGTCTTACACAAACGTCATATGCCGGAAGAAAGTATTTGGGTGATAATTACGACAAGCAGAAGCATCTGCATTGTAGACGTTTGTATTACTATGTAATCGACTAGTTTATGTAGACTGAATATGATCGTTTTAACCTCGTGAAGCTAAGTGATAGTAATAGGATACATAAGCAATGCTCTAGACTGAGAAGCTGTCAAAATGCAGTCAGTTTAAACTGTTTACACCCAAAGTACTTTTATCATTAACTTAACTACCAAATAAGAGCCCAAAGAGCTTATTTTCAGGTATAATGAAAAAACTGTTTGAAGACATAGTAGGCTGCTGAGACTATGACTCTAGTGTGAGCTTTCAATAGGTTTTCCAATGCGTCATAAGTAATTGACTATTTTCGGCATATAATAATTACTATGGTCAATATGGGAATGTAAAATTCGTTAGAAATCACGTTGGCAGATGACTGCTTACGTATGTTATATCAAGTCAAGCGTTTCGGCCACTGTTGCTGTTAGCATTCATCAGAGAATTTTTTGCAAAAGGTGTGGCTGATTTTCTTTTAAACGGTGTTACACTCAAGCAACAGTAAGCTTTGAAGGATACGGCGTCCTTCAGTTTCTAGCAACTGAAGATGTCCAGAATAAATCTTCTCTTCCGCAGCAGAGAGAGTGCTGTTTCGAAGCCTCCTTACAGATTACAACTGTGTGTAGCCCGGAACCTCGCAAGATTCCGGACTCGCATCACGGTCCTGTATACCATCAGAAAGTTTCGACAAGGCAGTTGTTTGGCTAGGAACTCTTCGTACGTTGATAACTAAGTCTCCCATGTACAAATATATGCCCAACAGGATGAGGTCCCCAGACGTAGGAAAAACAGTTTACTTTGGTGGGTTGATTCCATGCCCAACAGGATGAGGTCTCCAGACGTAGGAAAAATAGCTTACTTTGGTGGAGTTGATTCCAATGGTTTCGGGTCTCCGCCCTGCGAAACTGCTGGACACTGGTCGTGGTGAGTAGTTATGATCTAGTTTTAACACCTTGTCGAAGATGAGGTGGTTTGGAAGTGGCCCACTAGGTTGGGCTGTATAAGAATACGAAAATAAGGAGGATTTGGCTATTCCAAAGGAATCATTTTGCTTCACCAAAACACCTATAATGGGTTTTGCAGCCACCTCCCATACGTAGATTCAGTTGTAGCTCTTACAAGTCAGTACGGGTTGTCAGATTTTAATGCATCATCAGGACAAGTGTTGTGACTGAGATGACCACAAACATCGCAATCTTATAGTTTTATTTCTTCTCGTTTAACTTTAATTCTTTTTTACAATTTTCTCTAGAGGTTCCCTTAACTGCTTACTCAGTGTAAAGACTGAATAATGTTGAGGATTAAGCTACAACTCTGTTTCGCCAACTTCTCAGCTCCTGGCTCCCTTTCATGCGCATCGTTTTAGTGACTGCAGTCTGCTTTTTGTACAAATCATAGGTAACCTTTCGCTACCTGTATTTTATTCCAACTATCTTCAGAATTTCAAAGAGTGTATTCCAGTGAACACTGTCAAGGCTTCCTTTACACTGTAATGATGAATAGCAGCAACATAACCTATAGAGTGGAACAGACTGGGGATCTTGATGGCAGAAATGTATTTTAGCAGTTACCATTTATTAACATCACTTACACTGCACATAATTACCAACACCATAAAGCAGAACGATTCCAGTATAAATTAAAATGAGCACAAAAATAATAAAAACCTTAACTAGTTCCCAATTAGTAATTTACCACAACAATTGCGCAAAATTTTTTCGTGAGTACAATAACAATTCTTATAATTCAGTAACAGCAGAACCAAATCACACTTCAACGTACATTAAGAACATGCATGGCATAATTGAATTCTAAATCGAATTTCTCGAAATCCTCCAAACAAAAATGAATGTAGGGCTGCTAAACCATAACTTAAAATCCACAACATTGCCCTCAAATTTAATTTACACAGAACAAATGAAGGACAAGATGCGAGTGTATAAACGAAGCACACATCCAGAACTGATTTATTATACCCGAATGTGTTAACTAACCCTATGGACTAATATCGGGCAGAAGTGGCAGAAACTCAAAGAGCTAAACGATATTCTGCCAGAGAATTTCCCAAAAACACAAGTTGTAATAACATTATCCAATAAGATCTCAATAATACTGTCTTGGCACTGATGCCTGTAACACTTCCTTTGAGCTGGTGAACGATGTTCGTTTATTAGAGCACATCTTTCACTAGAGAGTAGCCTATCAGTAAAATACGGTATCTGATCATTTTCATATGCCATCTTTATCATTTTCTACTAAGACCAATGCCTATAAGAAGTGATCAGTGGGGTATGCGTTTTATTTTAATCCTAACTTTTCCCTTATGATCAGCAGCTTCTGCTTCATGAACACTCCCTGCCCTGAAAAAAATATATATATATTGCTCAGGTTTCCCACCGCGTCATGTAATCAAAATTACATGAGCTTTCGGCCAAATACTCCCCGGCCATTGTCAAGTGGCATGATTGTCAGTGTACTGGTGGCCTCAAAACACAGGAGGTCTAAAAGATACATCAGAACACTTGGAGTCTACAAGATACGAGGGCTATTCAGAAAGTTAGGTCCGATCGATCGCAAAACGGAAACCACAGGGAAAATTAAGCTTTGCAAAGATGAGTCAGATATAGTCTCTAGTACGCCCTTCCATCGCGTCAAGTCGCTCTTTGCAGTTCTGAGCACACAGTGAGCACGTAAAGATGCCTAGAAGAATAATGTCTCCTTCCAAGTATGAATACCTGTGAGAGATTTCACTTAATTTCACACATCCCACACAACGTGACTGTCATGCGTTTCCTTCTTCATGAAAGTTTTCCGTCGTGTACTGCACAGCAATGAGGAGCTCCTACTGTGTTTTCGATGGCAGGTGTTAGACAACTTACCATTCAGCCCGGGCCGGGACTTACATCTCTGCTCACATGAACCGCTTGCTATGAAGACAACATTTTGGCACAGTCAACAAGGTGCAGATCGGCGTACAGAATTGGCAAAAAAGCACAGGTGGGCGTCTTCTATGACGAAGGTATTGGAAAATTTTTACAATGCCTCGACTAATATATCAGATGGAGCGGCGACTATATAGTGAAGCTGCTGGCATGAGTAGCTAATTGTTGTAAATAAAACATTATTGATTTTCAGCGTGGTATCCATTTCGCGACCGATCGGTCCCTACTTTCCGAATAGACCTCGTACCTTGCGAGTGTGGTGATTCTTATATCAGAAAAACAGTCAGCAGGAAGAGCATGGGAGATTTTATCGCCTACGCTATCCCGAGAAATCTGCTTTAGCTGAGATTGCTTTAAAAAACGGAAACGTGATAAAAATTTGACGAAACGCCCGTCGTGGTTCTCTCAAAGGGCTTCTAGGATTGTGTAATTAAAGAATCCATTGAAACAAAGCACAAGGAATCGAAGCACAAGGAGAAAGATGTTGGCAGAGAACACCAGCCCTCTCTGTCGCGGCGTACGTGACTTGGGGCATGTTGGTGGAACGATTTCTACCGCCGGATTCGTTCAACAATGGCTCTGAGCACTATAGGACTCAACTTCTGAAGTCATCAGTCCCCTAGAACTTAGAACTACTTAAATCTAACTGACCTAAGGACATCAGACACATCCATGCCCGAGGCATGATTCGAACCTGCGACCGTAGCGATCGCGCGGTTCCAGACTGAAACACCTAGAGCCGCTCGGTCACACCGGCCGGCGCCGGATTCGTGGGTGGTGTGTGTTCCACTGGTTACTGGTTTTCACTGTGCTCTGGATCCTGAGGGCTATGCCAGACAGGCCAAAGGGGGGAGGGGGGGGGGTAGACGAGTGTGTCCCACAACGACCCATCAATCCTGTCTCCTTTCCTATCCCATCCTTGTCATTTTCAATTCCCTACAGCTTAGGGCAGATAAGGCTCTACAGGGGTAGTGAAGCCTCCCTTAATGAGTAAACCATACACAAATCCAGATCCTCCAGTTGGAGGTTGGGGGTTGATCATGGGGCTAGCAACCCAGACTGAAGCCCCTAGAACCGCTCGGCCACACCGGTCGGCTTAGTTTATCAACATCACGAATTCTGTGAATGAATAATAACAACTTGCCCTCTTGTTCTTTGCCCTTAGCAATGCTTATCTCTGTTCCATCGTGTTGGATCATGCACAAGCTTGTAAAACTTTTTCCACTGGCCCCACAGAGGCACTCTCCCCTCTCATGCTGATCACTTTGTCTGTTAAATTTCTGTCAAGTCTGCATTTCATCAGGCACAGTAGCATTTAAGAACATATTTGTTATGCAGTGAAACTTCCTCCATGTAAAAAGTAAGTGTAACAAATTCAGAGCTTTCAATTCAGTCTTTTACTTCAAGCCTCCCAGATCATTTTCAGATACATCAGGCAATCGATTATAAAAAATTATATATATAGAGCATGAGTCACCTAACATTACCGCTGGATATATGTCGTAAAGCACATCAAATACTGACGAACCGATTCCACAGACCGAACGTGAGGAGAGGGGCTAGTGTAACTGGTTAATACAAACTATAAAAAAAATACACGGAAGTATGTTTTTTAACACAAACCTACGTTTTTTAAATGGAACCCCGTTAGTTTTGTTAGCACGCCTGAACATATAAACAAATACGTAATCAGTGCCATTTTTTGCATTGTAAAATGTTATTGACATCCGGAGATATTGTAACCTAAAGTTGCCGCTTGAGTACCACTCCTCCGCTGTTCGATCGTGTGTATCGGAGAGCACCGAATTACGTAGGGATCCAAAAGGAACGGTGATGGACCTTAGGTACGAAGAGAATGGAACAGCACATTACGTTCACATGCTCACACCTTTTTATTGGTCTTTTTCACTGACGCACATGTACGTTACCATGAGGCGTGAGGTACACATACACACGTGGTTTCCTTTTTCAATTACGGAGTGGAATAGAGTGTGTCCCGACATGTCAGGCCAATAGATGTTCAATGCGGTGGCCATCATTTGCTACACACAATTGCAATCTCTGGCGTAATGAATGTTGTACATGCCGCAGTACATCAGGTGTAATGTCGCCGCGGGCTGCCACAATACGTGGTTTCATATTCTCTGGGGTTGTAGGCACATCACGGTACACATTCTTCAATTTAAGCGTCCTCCATGTCCTATGAAACGCCCGTCGAACATCCTGTCAAGGGTCAGCCTAGTGTTAATTGCGGAATGGGCAGGTGCACCATGATGCTGATACCACATACGTCGCCGCGTATCCAATGGGGCACTTTCGAGCAACGTTGGCAGATCATTCTGTAGAAACGCTATGTATGTTGCAGCTGTTTGGGCTCTTGCAATGAAGTGAGGACCAATGAGGTGGTCGCCAATGATTCCGCACCATACATTTACAGTCCATGGTCGCTGTTGCTCTACCTGTCTGAGCCAGCGAGGATTGTCCACGGACCAGTAATGCATGTTTCGTAGATTCACTGCCCCGTGGTTTGTGAAACCCGCTTCATCGGTAAACAGGTTGAACTGCAACGCATTCTCTGTTAATGCCCTTTGACAGAATTGCACTCGATGATTAAAGTCATCACCACGTAATTGCTGATGTAGCGACACACGAAACGGGTGAAAGCGGTGACGATGCAGTATGCGAATGACACTACTTTGACTCAGTCCACCGGCTCTCGCAATGTCCCATGTACTCGTGTGTGGGTTCATGGCAACAGCAGCTAACACACCAACTGCAACCGCTTCTCCTGTGACGGGCCTGTTACGGACCTGTATGCGTGCTACGACCATACCTGTTACATACAGTTGGCGGTAGATGTTTTGCAATGTGCTGCACGTTGGATTATCTCTGTCCGGGTACCGTTATGCATAGGCTTCAGCTTCATTTCGTAGACACTCACCATAGATGAGTACCATCTCCGCCTTTTCAGAGTTCGAATACACCATGGTCACAGTTCCTACAGCACTACACTATCACAGACGTCTGGTAACACGGTGTACTACAGTTGGTCTGCGTGCGGAGACGAATGCAGAATAACAATAGCAGCAAGCGCTACATGCGGACACTGCGACAGCTAGACCAAACCACAACAGTGCACTACAGCCACACACGTAAACACGGTCGTCATCGTAAACATGTCCCTGCAGATTCTGCTCGCCGACCGTGGCCCGTGTTTGTTACAACACGCAACTGAACGTCGGAGGTTTCAAGCGTCAACTTTAGGTTACAATATCTCCGGATGTAATTAACATTTTGCAATGCAACAAACGGCACTGATTACGTATTTGTTTATATGTTCGGATGTGCTAACAAAACTAAAGTGGTTCCATTTTAAAAAGAGGTAGGTTTGTGTTAAAAAAACATACTTCCGTTCACTTTTGTATGGTTTGTATTAAACAATTACACTAGCCCCTCTCCTCACGTTCGGTCTGTGGAATCGGTTCGTCAGTATTTGATGTGGCCTACGAAATACATCCAGCGGTATCGTTAGGTGACTCACCCTATATATATATATATATATATATATATATATATATATATATATATATATATATATATATATATATTGCATCAGGGTAAAGAAATTGTTTTACGTGTTTCCAGAAAATCCTCCTAATTTAATTAACTGCTGTGTGACCGTTGCACTTATAGGACGCGACACCGTGATCAGTAGATGTGATAAAGATAATAGGGTTTAGCAGTTAAATATATTCAAGTCCGATGTTGATTAATTTTGACTAGAAACACAGACTACGTTCAATAGTTTATCAAAAGATCACACAACGATACCACATATAAAAACACAGCCGGCACCACACACAAGCAGAAGACTCAAAATAAAATTTCCACTATCTTCAACTAACAAGGGGAGGCTGCCAATTGCGAAATTCAGATTCCATTCATACTGCGCATAATAAAAGCTCATGGCCAGAGGTGTAATGTGGCAAAGCACCAAGATGCACTTCTCAGCCGTTGTCGAGAAAATCGACAGTTAAAAGAAACCGTTGCGGTGAAATACTCTCTACGATTAATAATTTTCTACAGCGTCGTGGCGCAGCGGTAAGCGCTGTTGTTCGTAACCCGAAGGTCGCCGGATCGAATCTCGCGCCATGCTGTTTTTTTATTATTTGTTTTTTGTAATTCAAACATTAATGAATTGCTTACGCATGTTGGTGAAGGCGGATCGCTCTCCAATTGTACCTCCTTCATTTCTCCGTTTGTTTAACAGGGTGTACCAAAGTTCTCACGTCCGCACTGTTTTTCGACGATGTTATAAGTTGCGCTAGGGACCGCATCTGCCTTCTTTCGAAGTTAGCAGGCAACTACGCTGTTATGCGGCGGCTCGTTTAGGCCCATTCAACATCTGTCCTTCAAGTGTAACGAGCGAGTAACGGAGTTTATATTTCACACCTGCCACAGCAAAATTTGTGTTCGTGGGGTCTCTATTCTAATTCGAACTTTTGACTTACGCTATACGTATTCGTTTCGGAATATCGCTTCTACGTCTTCCGTTAACTATACGTGGTTAACATTATGAAGACAATTAATAACATTTGTGAAATACAACTTTGTTTGCGGAAAACATAATGATGTTCGAAGTCGCCAGTTTTTCCACGACAAACGACTTTCAGCAACTTATTATATGCATAATTGTTGCAACTGATTTCCGGGAATTATATACATATAATCAGTGCAGACGTGAGAGCTTTAGTACACCCTGTTAAACAAACGGAAAAATGGAGGCGGTACAATTGGAGAGCGACCCACCTTCACCAAGATGCATAAGCAATTCATTAATATATAATATATAATATATACTAT
Organism: Schistocerca gregaria; assembly: GCF_023897955.1. Classification (NCBI taxonomy): domain Eukaryota; kingdom Metazoa; phylum Arthropoda; class Insecta; order Orthoptera; family Acrididae; genus Schistocerca; species Schistocerca gregaria. The sequence continues at coordinate 784,034,863 of NC_064922.1, forward strand.
TAATGAATTGCTTATGCATCTTGGCGAAAGCGGCTCGCTCTCCAATTGTCCGAATCGAATCTCGCGCCATGCAATTTTTTTTATTAGTTTTTTGTAATTCTCATATATATATGAATTTTCTACTGCATCGTGGCACAGCGGTAAGCGCTCGGGTTCGTAATCCGAAAGTCGCCGGATCGAATCTCGCGCCATGCAATTTTTTTTTATTAATATATATATATATATATATATATATATATATATATATATATATGTATATATATTAATAAAAAAATTGCACGGCGCGAGATTCGATCCGGCGACTTTCAGATTACGAACCCGAGCGCTTACCGCTGTGCCACGACGCTGTAGAAAATCGTTAATCGTAGAGAGTATTTCACCGCAACGATTTCTTTTAACTGTCGATTTTCTCGACAACGGCTGAGAAGTGCATCTTGGTGCTTTGCCACATTTCACCTCTGGCCATGAGCTTCTATTATGCGCAGTATGAATCGAATCTGAATTTCACAATTGGCGGCCTCCCCTTGTAAGTGCCAGTGTCACTGCGAGAGAATGTCTAAATAGCCCTAAGCGGATGTGATCAGTTCCTTAGGGAGTTCTATGTACGAGGTACATAGTAAGGGGCAGTCAGAGTCTATGCGTTCCAGGAACAGACATTTCGGGCACCAAGGCAACACCGGTCGGTCCTCCTCGTTCAAAGCCGCTCTCTTTGTGTTGTCAGCCAGCAGCCGCCAATCCTCTTCCAAGGCGATCGCTCCAAGTCCCTCGTGTTCCTCTGCTTGCCGACCACTGTCCACGCCCACGGTCACTGTGATCGTTCACCTCTCAGGGCAGCAGTTTCATCAGCAAATTATAACACTGAAGGTGTTTCGCCCTGACGGTGTTCCCACTCTTCAATCTTTATTTTATTTCCCTCAGTGCCTCTTTCTTGTAGTGGCTGAATAAGAGAGGCGAAATATTAGTAGCCTATTTTACACCCTTTTCAATCCGAGCACTTTGTTCTTGGTCTTACAGACTTTATATTCCCTCTTGGTTCTTGTACTGCGTATTACTCATTTTCCGCTACGACTTACCCCTGTTTCTTTCAGAATTCGTCCGTGCAAAAGTCTATCAAATCAATTTCTACAACGGTACACAGTTTAGGTGCTCTGCCGATGTGACCTCTCGGCCACGTATCACCGCGCTGACTTCTATTCTGGTTAACATTACCCTTCACTCCTAGAAAACTACGCTGTGGAGGGGCTGATTTACAGCTATCGCTGCAGTGACGACCACGAATTCCTCTCGACACTCTGAAACGCAGGGGAAGCCTGCCAAAACTTTTCCACTGCACTCGTTATTGACACTGAATAATTGACACTGCTCTCATTCTGAAAAAAATTCTCCGCTAATTTTAACTCCTCGGAGGTTGGTACACTGCAGATGCTGTGTCATCCCTCATTGCTGCAGTCATTAACACTACAGCATATACGCTAATGGCACTTCTGCTTGGCTGATATCACTCACACAATTCGATTCTACAATTTTCCCACAATGATCGCGGCACGTCGGCGTCGCAAGGTTTGCAACCGCCGCGGAAAATGCAGACTCGTCACACTCCAAACATTCATGGTGGTGTCTGTTTGTTCTATATCGTGTCTCCCTACCACTTTCGCGCAACGACGCTCTGAGTGTGATTTTTCTGGGAATTAACTAGTGTGAACCTGGGACCTGTTGCTGGTAAGGAAACGCCAGACCACACATGACATGTAGAATTCAGAAGAGTTCAGTGAGACTAGCGATTATATAACCAAATACTTAATGACTTCAGCGTCAGCTACACTGCACTCCCTGTAAAAGAATCTTAATACTAACTAAATTTAGTGGAAGGGGTTCAAGGCTTTCCTATTTTTAGTTAGCTGGTAAAATAGCGTCGAAAAAGCAGTTAAGTTTACCATTGTAAATTTTATTCTACTCACAAAACATCGTTTATAAATTGCACTATTGATAAAAGGAAGTGTTTTAATACAGGATGGTAAAAACCAACTGCGTTCAACAAAAATGTGAACGAATATTCCCTGAATGGGTTCCCAAGTTCTACAATGGATTGCAGGATGACCTATGCCATATCACATCTATAATCTAGGTTTAAATTAAGTTCACAAAAGAGAAAACTATCAAAATGGTCTACAGTGACCCTCAATGATCTTTAATTACTTATCTAACTTGTCGTAAATTACAGTGGCTGATGTGGCTTCTCAATAACTATATAACAGAAAATCATCGCGTTTCAGATTTTTACTTCAAGTGGCAAATGTGAACACCATGGGCGTTAATTGACGATAGACACTAGTATTACGCAAAAAGGGGGTGTAACAGATGAGACTTCGGCACTTCTGAGTGAAACCTTATGCACTCACAAATGCGACATCGCGTGTGTTCACTACCTTGTCGGTGTTTAGGTAGCATCAGGGCGGCGGGCAGCACAGCTCCGCTCACCTCGCCATCTCGGAACTAACTCCTCCCCCCCCCCCCCCCCCCCCGACTTCTCCTCACTACCATTTACCGAAGTTGGTTTAAAAAAAACTATATGGCTGTGTTTTCATCTGACCAATCAGGGTCTCAATGTTAACCTTAAGCTCCGCCTACAAAAATTCTGTCTATCCAATGAAAAACGTTATACTTTTCGTGGTAAGGCAATGTTTTTAAAGTTTGCAACGTAACAGAGATGCGAAAAGTCTCACGCTAAAACTTGCGGGTGGTGCGGCCCTTTTTGTGTTATCGTGAGATCTATACTGTTTTTCTGGAGGGCTCTAGCTTTTAACATGGGCTGGGGGGTGGTCCTTGACGTAACAGAGACGTGAGAAAGTCTCACGCTAAAACTTGCGGGTGGTGTGGTCTTAGCGGTTAGCTGGCGACGTGGGTGTCCGTCCATCCCTTATCGTAAGGCCTTCCAGCTTAACACTGTTCTGCTCTCGGCTTCTGTTATCCTTTCTCCCCTCGGAACTGCGTCTGTTTCACGGTAGGAAGGTATGACATGCATTTAGGCATTCTTGTGTTAGTCTGTGGTATTCCATTTGCTCACTCGTTACTCGTATTACTTTGGTTAATTTAATGTCACGATTTATTCGGAGCTATGTCACTTACTGCTGGATTTGCTTATCATGTCAGGGTTTTCATGGAAGGTTTTGGATTTGCCCGACACCTTGCAACACCAAAACGCCCATTGTATCTGTGATCGACATGCTATCTTCCAAGACTGTGCTGCCTTGCGGACAACAGCAATCGGCCAGCGTGCGCCCACAGTACTTCAGCCGACCAGCAGTCCACTAGAGGGGAACCAGTCCCGTATTCATAGTTCTGCGACCAGTCCGTGACTATACCTTCTCACCCTTGCATCAGCAACACAGCTAACTGTGTACTTCCCCTTCAGCGCTTATGAACCCAAAGCGATATGTGTGATGGTACTGGCAAAATCCTCATCCTTTACGTATCCCCTCACTGATCTCCACTATATCTAAATCGAGTTTCTGTATTTCTCTTTTCGGATTTTCTACCACGTTTAAACTTCTGACACTGTATGTTCTGACTTGTATAGTGTTACGCTTTCGTTGATTATTCAAACTTTTATTGTCTACAAATGCTATTAATGATGATTTGTCTTTCTTCAGCCACACCTTTTAGGATAAGTTGTAGGGTCAGCTGAAACCGCGCGACCGCCGCCATCGCGGGTTCGAATCCTGCCTCGGGCATGGATGTGTGTGATGTCCTTAGGTTAGTTAGCTTTAAGTAGTTCTAAGTTCTAGGGGACTGTGACCTCAGATGTTAAGTCCCATAGTGCTCAGAGCCATTTGAACCGTCTTGAACTTATTAAACTGATGATTTTGTGATATTGAAACCTGACACCACTTATCTTCCTTTTTATTAGGATTATTACATTCTTGTTGCACACTGGACTCGCATTCGGGAGGACGACGGTTCAATCCCGCGTCCGGCCATCCTGATTTAGGTTTTCCGTGATTTCCCTAAATCGCTCCAGGCAAATTCCGGGATGGTTCCTCTGAAAGGGCACGGCCGACTTCCTTCCCTAATCCGATGAGACCGATGACCTCGCTGTTTGGTCTCTTCCCCCCCAAAACCAACCAACCAACATTCTTGTTGAAAGCGAATACACACTATCGATTGGACAGAAAGTCAAAAAAGCAGCCCGCCTTCAGACCCCGAGTGGCCTACCGGGACCATCCGACCGCCGTGCCATCCTCCGAGGAGGATGCGGATAGGAGGGGCGTGGAGTCAGCACACCACTCTCCCAGTCGCTTTGATGGTATTCTTGACCGAAGCCGCTACTATTCGGCGGAATAGCTCCTCAATTGCTATCAAGAGGCTGAGTGCACCCCGAAAAATGGCAACAGCGCATGGCGGCTGGATGGTCACCCATCCAAGTGCCGGTCACGCCCAACAGCGTTTAACTTCGGTGATCTCCCGGGAACTGGTGTATCACCTGTGGCAAGGCCGTTGCCCACAGTAAGTCAAAGGTGGCTCTCTAAATACAACAACAGAAATTACAGGAGGAATTAGAAGAAACTGATCATGTCAGGTCGGCACCATTTCCATGAGCCGACGGAAATTCCGTTTGAAACGGATTTTCCATAATAAATGTATCATCAGCGTTCAATAAAAGGGATCGGCTGTAAGCTGAGGCACGTAATCTTCCTGTTAGAGCTAGCGACTTGTCGACGATAAGGTGACAGGAGATACCCACTTGAGTGGAATGGTGAAGGAGGTGATAAAAGGCGGGTACGAGGGGGGTGGATAAGCAGTGGTTGGACGCACCCAGAGCCAGGGGGCCCCAACACGAGACGCGGTGCTGGGCAGCCGCCCGCAGGGGGCAGACGGGGGGAGGGTTCGCCCACTGCCGTCGCATAATAGCCGGGGAGGCGGTATGCGAGGCGGCACCGGATACAGCACACCCGGGGGCGGGCACGTCCTCGTGTAACGTGCATGTGCGCCCGAAAATTACCGCATTCGACAGGCGGGCGGACGTAAGCGCGGTGGATACCCGGTGCGGCGCCGACCCAGGGCCACAATTACGGCGCGGACGACTCCGTTACGTGGCTCTAAGGAGAGCCGTCACAACAGCCCGCCAGAGGCCTGAGACCGACGCTTGCCAACAGCCCTGGCACACCCGAGGGCGTCCACACCGCGCGTGCTCCACAATCTCATGTCTGCTGCCGTATCAGATGCCAGGAGACGCCATTAATTACTGTTTACCTGACATCTACCGTGGTCGACGCATTGCAGTGTCAACTACCTGCGACAAATTAGGTAATACATTTTATCACATTCGTCCACACGACACAGGTAACACATGAAACACTATAATGCATCACGCTCAAAAGCCAGCAGTAAAACTTTAGAATTAGGCTATAGAAAGTGAAGCATTAGAAGCTAAAAATTGGTTCAGAAACCTTAGTACGAGGGTGAGTAAAATGAAAACCTTAAACCTGTAATAACAAATCGAAATTTCGCGCCATTATCCTGTAAGTTGGTAAGCGTGCTACAAGCAGCGTGCAGGATGGCCTGTAGATGGCAGCACAGTGCAGATGCCGTCGCAGTATCAGTATAAAAATGGCCGCCCCACTTGCGGCTTGCACCAGGAAAGAACGGCGTTCTGTTATTCAGTTTCTGCATAGTGATGCATGTTTGTCACAGCAGCAAGTCTACAGATGGAGTAGGAAGTTCGCAGATGGAGTGACTTCAGTGGAATATGCTGCTCGTCCAGGCCAGGCACAACGAGTTGTGACTCCACAGAACAATGCAGCAGTTGAAGCCATAGTGAAGGAAAACCGCCAAGTGACAATGAATGACATTGCAGCATGTTTACAGATTAGTCATGGGTCAGCACACTACACTGTGCATGATGTGCTCCAGTCTCACACAATGTAAGCAAAATGGGTGCCACGGCAGCTGACTCTTGAAATGAGAGAACGACGTGTTGACGCTTGTGAAGAACTTCTTTGACTCTTTGAACGAAAGGGTAATGGCTTCTTTGTAAGAATCGTTACTGGGGACGAAACCTCGGTTCACTTCCACCAACCGGAAACGAAGAGAGCGAGCAAGGTATGGCGCCATTCTCCACCACCAAAACCAAAGAAGTTTCGAACAGAACCATCAGCACGGAAGGTTATGCTGACTCTCTTTTGGGAAGAAAAAGGCGTCATTTTGGAGCATTACAGGCCTAGAGGGACCACTGTCACCAGTGCATCATACACAGATCTAAAAAATCATCTGCGGCCTGCAATCAAATCAAAGCGACGTAGATTGCTGTCAGCAAGTGTCCTTTGGCAACATGATAATGCAAGGCCCCACACTCTCCGTACAACAGTTGCAACAATCACAGACCTGAATTTTGAGTGTCTTTCTCATCCACCATATTCACCAGATCTTGCCCCAAGTGATTTCCATATCTTTGGACCACTCAGAGACGCAATGAGAGGAAAGAAGTTCCATTCTGATGTAGAGGTCAGCCATGCAGTGCATGAGTGGTTGTATGGACTACAAAAAGAGTTTTTTTTTCTAAAGCAATTCATGAACTTTGTAAGAGCTGTAGGACTTTCATTGAGCGTGGGGGAGATTATGTTGAAAAGTGATACAGCTTTGTACCCCTTCGGCACAATAAGTAATATTTAAAAAAATATTTAAGGTTTTCATTTGACTCACCCATTAATTAATAAGTGGACAAATTTACAGTAGCAGGTGAATAAGATACCCAGCCAGCTGCAATATGTGCTGGCGTAACCTGCCTCCAGCACACAGGCCGGTAAAGAGGTTGCGAGAAGATCTACAGAAGGCACCGGAACCAGCTAACCTATGAGGACAGAGGATAAAGACGAACTCACAAGAAACATGCCGCCAACGCCCACTCGGCCGCCAGTAGTTAGATCGCCGCCGTGGACCAGAGGGCCTACCCAGTCAGTCATCCAGTGAGTCAACGAGTCGAGTCATCAGTCACAGCCCAGTGGAATCACAGTCGCAGTCAGCTTAGCCTCCAGCTCAGAGTCAGGCAGTACCTAGCCACCAGTGTAGTGTACACAGCGGACGTGTACTTCACCAGCAGTGAGGCTAACGTGAACTATTACGAAAGAGCTTGTACCACAAAAACTGGGCTATGTTAAGTAGCTCTCTTTTTCTGTTAATAAAGAACCCTGTTAATACAACCATGCAGCTCTGTTGTAAGAAGAAGATACTGGCCACCAACAACATCCTCTCCTTGCTTCCCATGGTATAAGCCTTCTTCAGAAGAGAGAAAAACCTGCTTACAGCGTGACAGAATAAATTAAAATTAAAATATCATGGGCCAATATTACGTGTCATACATAAACTACTACCTACAACAAGAACAGGCATGTCACAGACAGGATGATATATACCAACACAGGAGAAGTAGTACTTAGTAACTTCATATTGAGAGGTGGCATGCCACTCTCTCCTATTAACAACATTGTTAATCAGATGAACATTCATATTTTGGGTCATGATCTTGGTGTTCCCCAGTACTACATATGGTATGTGTGATTTATGACTTTTTTTTTTACATTGTGGGCAGAACATTCTTACATCTGCATGTGTAACCTGTAGAGAACTTGTACTCGAGGGGCTGTAGTGGAGGTGACAGAGAACAGGCAGAGAGACGGATTGAAGGCCATAATTGCTGAGGGCAGCGACCGGGCTTTATGAGTGATCCTGGCAACCAGTGGTGTCCAGACAGTTGTCACGCCTGACATTTGCCACGCCGGACATTTGCCACGGTTTTACCTGCTCCGAAGGGTTCAGTCCCTTGTCTCCCCTCCCCCTCCTCCTCCTCCTGCTCACCCGCCCACCCAGTTTGCTTTCGAAGTTCCTAACGTGACCATCAGTATGGAAGTATTTACAACGAACAAGGGCAGGCCTCCTGCTCATTAGAAAGGTTACACGTATCTTAAACAGAGGGAATCTAATGAAGGTGTTGTTGCATGGATGTGCTTACGCCGAAAAAAGTATCATTCGCAAGGGAAAGCTGTTTTTGAGGAACGGAGAAGTGTTGAGCGTATTAGAACATCTCTGTGGACCACCTGACGATGCAGCTCTGAAAGTGAGAAAGCAAGTGGAAAGAGCGAAGAGAAGGTCTCGAGAAGAAACTACACAGTTATCGGAGATGTACGCGGATGAAATGGGAAATCTCCATAATAAACTTTATGACTTTGTTACAGTGATGCCTAATCAATGAAGAGGACCATGCATCGTTGATGGAGTCAAGAGTGGGGGAACCAACAAGAGCCTAAGAACTCTTATGAAGCTGATCTTCATGAAGATCTATTAAAATGGGAGATGGCAGTAGTTTTCTTCTGGAAGACGTTAGATTAGAAGTGAGGATAATGATTTTTAGTGGAAGCAAAGGAAAAGAAAGTTTAAAAACATGTTCCCATATTTTTAAGGATCGAACATTTAAGAGATGCAGCAAGCAGTTTGCACAGAACCACACCATACACGTAGACTTAGGAGGCCCCATTAAAGAAACAAACATTCTTCCTACTGTACTCGCACTGCTCCCTAATAAGAAGAAAGACGCATATGTTCGTCTGTTTCGTCTGATAAAACAGGCAGTCTCTGAGTGGTGTCCTAAACAAGTAAAAGTGAACTTTGAGGCAGCTGCGATATCGGGCATTCGTCAAGATTTTCCCACAACTGAAATAAATGGATTCTATTTCCTTATGAAGAAGAGTTTATGGAGAAGACTTCGAGTTCTCTATCTAACTGAGGAGTACCGCTAGAACGAGGATACAAGACTTCACGTCAGCATGTGTGCAGCGCTGGCAGTTGTAAAACCGGAGGAAGCAAGCAATGGATGGATTGAGATTCATGCAGAAGCTCATGATAACGGAAGGTTCTCTAAATTTTTTGACTACTTTGTGGATAACTGGCTAGAGAATGAGGACATCGCAATAGAAATGTGGGACTGTTACGGAAAACGGCACCGAACGACGAATGCTGTTGAAGGGTGGCACAACAAAATAAATAGTATTGTTGGAAACCGTCACCCTAAAATCAACTATTTGGTGAAGTGCTTGAAAAAGGAAGCAGAGCTCACAAATTGCATGTACATGAAATTGGAAATGTAACTTGAAGCTAAGAAGAGGAAGAAGAAGTACTTGAAGCTGGACGACAGGATAGAGAGAATATTAAAGAATTATGAAGAGCCTGGCAACATTAGGCCTTGCTTGAAAGCCATTGCTCATATTCAGAAACTGGACTAAAATACGTTAAAAATAATGTATTAAAACTATGAATACCACTGAGTCCTTGCAGGTAACAGAGATAAAATTATTAAAACATTCAAGCAGCATTATCGGAGCTAATATTAAGTTGTAATTGTAAATAGAGTGCACATTAGTTCAGCGTGCTTAGGCTGATTTTACACACGCCAGAATGGTAGATGGTCATTTATCATTTTCACGGTCCAAAGCCTGTGCAAAGGGTGATGCAAATCAGCCTTTAATGTAAAAATTAAAAAGTGTTTCAAGCCTCACAAAAGTATCCCTATTGTTGTCACGTTAAGATAACTTTTTTCTACCTTCTAATATTATGGCCATACTATAAAATAATTGTGAGTTCTAAAATAATTTTCTGAAGCTTCAGAATCGCAACTATCACATAAAATATCATGGTTTGTTAAACTGATAGTATGCGCTTTCGTAAAAGATAATGGGAACTGAACCTTTGAATTGCACCTAAAATTGACATCCCAAAACTGAGCTGATGCTAAGGTTGACAATTTTGGCACCTCAAATATTTTTGATTTAAGTTTAGCTGCAAATAATTATAGCAGATATAAATCTACTTAAGTACATTACGATATAGTCCTTTAAAAATTAAAATTTCTTACTAAATTGTTGATTACCTTTAAACAGCTCAGTAAAAGCAAGGAGCTTACTACTGAAAATTAATTGTTACTAACGAACATCAGAAAAATGTATTAGACCTACTTTTCTTATACATTAGAGACTTTTTGAAAAGATATTTGATCACTTCCTCTGTCACTTAGAGTGTAATTTCAGGTGCTTTCCAACACCAGGGATATCTACTTGTAAATTATGTTTGCAGCTGTTCTCATTTCGAATTCTGGAATATGTACTTCGTCTTCATTGGTGAAGGAATTTCGGAAAATGCATTTACTAACTCCACTTTAGTGGCATTGTCATCAGTAACATTACCGTCGCTGTCGCGCAGTAAAGGTACTTACTGAGACTTTACGCTGGTTTACTTAACATGGGACCAGAATCTCTTTGGATTTTCCGCCACATTTCTAGGGCGAGTTTCGTTGTGGAAACTAATAAATGCAACTCGCATTGAAATCCGCACCAACTTTCGAGCGTCAGTAAAACTTCACCAATCTTGGAGATTTTGCGTTCGTCTAAATTATACATGCCTTTTGCGGTGCTCCTGCAACAGCTTTCTGTCGTGTTTTGTGTACCATGGGGCATCAGTTCAGTCTCTTATCAATTTATTTGGTATGAATATCTCGAGTGCTGTTGATACTATTTCTTTGAACTTAAGCTACATATGGTCTTCATTAACATAGTATGGAAGGATTGGAGACTATCTCTTAGAAAGACGTCACCCGCATTTTTAGCTGTCTTTATAAATAGATATATTTCGCGTTTAGTTTTGGTAAATTTCTTTGTTACGGAAGTGAGCCCCTCTACGACTGCATGTTCACTAATTCCTGGCAAATAGCTCTGAACACTATAGGACTTAACGTCTTAGGTCATCAGTCACCTAGAACTTAGAAGTACTTAAACCTAACTAACCTAAGGAAATCACACACATCCATGCCCGAGGCAGGATTCGAACCTGCTACCGTAGTGGTCGCGCGATTCCAGGTTGAAGCGCCTAGAACCGCTCGGTCACTTCGGCCGGCACTAATCCCTGTATCCGTCGTGATGCTCAGGATTATTTGTAGCTAAGAGGTCAAGTGTGTTTTCGTTACCATTTACAATTTGAATGACCTCGTCAACTAATTGTTACAAATAATTTTTAAAAAAGCATTTACAACAATTATGGAAGTTGTTTTTTATTTACAATAGGGTATGAAAATGTATTTTTGTCAACATGCGGAAGGTAGATTGAAGTAACTGCCAACTATAATTGTATGAGTAGGGTACCTATTTGTGATGAGACTCAAGTTTTCTTTTACTAACTGCCAACTATAATTGTATGAGTAGACTACCTATTTGTGATGAGACTCAAGTTTACTTTTAGTAACTGCCAACTATAATTGTATGAGTAGGCTACCTAATTGTGATGAGACTCAAGTTTTCTTTTCTTTGAACTGTTCAGCAACTGTTTCATCTGAGCCAGGGGGTCGGTAAAAGGAGCCAGTTATTAATATATTCCGGTTGTCGGATATAACCTCTGCCCATACTAAGTCACAGGAATTATCTGCTTCAAAGTCGATTGTGAGCATACATTATTTTCCTTATGTTGTCAAAATGGTACAAATGGCTCTGAGCACTATGGGACTTAACATCTATGGTCGTCAGTCTCCTAGAACTTAGAACTACTTAAACCTAACTAACCTAAGGACAGCACACAACACCCAGTCATCACGAGGCAGAGAAAATCCCTGACCCCGCTGGGAATCGAACCAGTGAAGCGAGAACGCTACCGCACGACCACGAGCTGCGAACCCTTATGCTGTCCTTCTTGTTTCTATTATAGTGCAAATAATTAAAATTACGGCTTTTCCCTACAGAACCTAAGATGCATTCTCTGTAATCCTGTAAACACCAGAACTAAACAATGTAGAACAACAACGTACGTTACAAGCGTAGCATTCTGTATTACTTCATTTCCTGATTTCTAACATTTTATGATTGTAAGTCGACTTTAGATGACATGTCAATCGTAGATGTTCTTATCTCTATTTAGTGAACGTGATTTGAGTTATGTTTTGAACATTGTCCCGCTACACTTTACTAACTAATTTTTAGAGAGTAAATTAATATGGAGTATGTCGTTCTTCTTTTCAAACTTTCAGAAACCTATTTATTCTTTCCCTGGTGTCTTTTGGAAATGCAGTTGTAGTAATTAAAGTAGGCACAAACGCAGTGATAAAAAAAGAAATGATTAGCGTACATTTGCATTCTCGTTTCATCGTTCCTTTCTTGTTGCCCCCATGTCGATGGACTGTTTCTATCGCAATCAGTAAGCGTGAAAGGAAGCTACCATACAGACAGAGGAATCTATATTTATACTTGGCAGAAGTAATTACATACTGACATGTTGTTGTTGTTGTTGTTGTTGTCTTCAGTCCTGAGATTGGTTTGATGCAGCTCTCCATGCTACTCTATTCTGTCCAAGCTTCTTCATCTCCCAGTACGTACTGCAACCTACATCCTTCTGAATCTGCTTAGTGTATTCGTCTCTTGGTCTCCCTCTATGATTTTTACCGTCCACGCTGCCCTCCAGTGCTAAATTTGTGATCCCTTGATGCCTCAGAACATTTCCTACCAACCGGTCCCTTCTTCTTGTCAAGTTGTGCCACAACCTCCTCTTTTCCCCAATCCTATTCAATACCTCCTCATTAGTTATGTGATCTACCCATCTAATTTTCAGCATTCTGCTACAGCACCACATTTCGAAAGCTTCTATTCTCTTCTTGTCCAAACTATTTATCTTCCATGTTTCACTTCCATACATGGCTACACTCCATACAAATACTTTCAAAAACGACTTCCTCACACTTAAATCTATACCCGATGTTAAAAAATTTCTCTTCTTCAGAAACACTTTCTTTGCCACTGACAGTCTAGGTTTTACATCCTATATACATCGACCATCAGTTATTTTGCTCCCCAAATAGCAAAACTCATCTACTACTTCAAGTGCCTCATTTCCTACTCTAATTCCCACAGCATCACCCGATTCAATTCGACTACATTCCATTATCCTCGTTTTCCTTTGTTGATATTCGTCTTATATCCTCCTTTCAAGACTTTGTCCATTCCGTTCAACTGCTCTTCCATGTCCTTTGCTCTCTCTTACAGAATTACAATGTCATCGGCGAACCTCAACGTTTTTATTTCTTCTCCATGGACTTTAATACCTACTCAGAATTTTTCTTTTGTTTCCTTTACTGCTTGCTCAGTATACAGATTGAATAACATCGGGGACAGGCTACAACCTTGTCTCACTCCCTTCCCAACCACTGCTTCCCTTTCATGCCCCTCGATTTTTATAACTGCCACCTGGTTTCTGTACAAAAGGTAAATAGCCTTTCGCTCCCTGTATTTTACCCCTGCCACCTTTAGAATTTGGAAGAGAGTATTCCAGTCAACATTGTCAAAAGCTTTCTCTAAGTCTACAAATGCTAAAAATGTAGGTTTGCCTTTCTTTAAGCTATTTTCTAAGATAAGTCGTAGGGTCAGTATTACCTCACGTGTTCCAACATTTCTGCGGAACCCAAACTGCTCTTCCCCGAGATCGGCTTCCACCAGTTTTTCCATTCGTCTGTAAAGAATTCGCGTTTGTATTAAACTGATAGTTCGGTAATTTTCACATCTGTCAACACCTACTTTCTTTTGGATTGGAATTATAATATTCTTCTGGAAGTCTGTGGGTATTTCGCCTGTCTCATACATCTTGCTCACCAGATGGTAGAGATTTGTCAGGACTGGCTCTCCCAAGCCTGTCAGTAGTTCTAATGGAATGTTGTCTACTCCTGGGGCCTTGTTTCGACTCAGGTCTTTCAGTGCTCTGTCAAACTCTTCACGTAGTATCGTATCTCCCATTTCATCTTCATCTACAGCCTCTTCCATTTCCATAATATTGTCCTCAAGTACATCGCCCTTGTATAAACCCTCTATATACTCCTTCCACCTTTCTGCTTTCATTTCTTTGCTTAGAACTGGGTTTCCATCTGAGCTCTTGATATTCGTACAAGTGGTTCTCCTTTCTCCAAAGGTCTCTTTAATTTTCTTATAGGCAGTATCTATCTTACCCCTAGTAAGATAAGTTTCGACATCCTTACATTTGTCCTCTAGCCACCCTGCTTGGCCATTTTGCACTTCCTGGCGATCTCATTTTTGAGACGTTTGTATTCTTTTTTGCCTGCTTCATTTACTGCATTTTTATATTTTCTCCTTTCATCAATTAAATTCAATATATCTTCTGTTATCCAAAGATTTCTACTAGCCCTCGTCTTTTTACCTACTGGATCCTCTGCTGCCTTCACTACTTCATCCCTCAGAGCTACCTATTCTTCTTCTACTGTATTTCTTTCCCCCATTCCTGTCAATTGTTCCCTTATGCTCTCCCTGAAACTCTGTACAACCTCTGGTTTAGTCAGTTTATCCAGGTTCCATCTCCTTAAATTTCCACATACTGACATATATGTCGGTATTGCTTTCGTTTCCAAAAAGTTATAAATATTTCGATTTCGGAAAAGAAGCTCTGTATTTGGCCAAGATGTCGAAAAAGAAGGTCCCTTACGTACTGGTTGTATCGAGTAAGATGTGGAGACGGCGGTTTGAAAGCGGACAGAGGTAGTGCGGGGAAGGGCGTCCCTTACCTGAGGGATCGCTACTCAAGCTACCTGGCGAAGGAGTAAGTGTGGCAAATGTCCGGCGTGGCAAATGTCCGGCATTCCAACCCGCACACAGTGGATCATACCTGCGCAGGGACTTCCGGGAGACGCCCTCTCATCCTTCCACTTAGGGTCAGAGAGAAGGGCGCTGGTTCACAACTTGTTTTTCCTGGGCCAGTGGCAGTCCATCATGAAGGTAGCCAGTTTGCGGAAAGTGGGGGTCGAAGCCATTTAAGAGAGCCTGCGGTAAGCTTATCATTTGTGCAAAAACTGTGGGAATGTCATAAAACTTTGTGCATTCTCATGTTAGATGTTGGGATGATACAGACAGAGCGGCTGCTTCATGTGTTTAGTGGAGACAAGACTGTAAGCCCCGTGGTGCCAGGAAGTCACAGAGTTCTTTTAGCGAGCAGCAAAAACATATATTTCATGCTCATAATTTTCTGGAAAGCTTAACAGCACTCTTTTAGAAGCTGGAAATGGTCGGCCTGGAAAGATTAGATCTCTCCATGAATGAGTCTGTTGTCCCGTCAAGGTAGCTATTTGTTGCCAAAACATGGCCATGCTTACCACTAGAACGAAGCCTTCCTAGTCTAAAATCTTCTTTTTTAAGGCAAGAGACATTAGGAGTCACCGGTTGGCTCCTGTTAGGACATGCAAAGTACAGGTTTGCTCCCCCAGCGTGGGAACCCCAGTGTTGTGTATGGATTGGCTACCAGCCCAGCAGAACAGTCAAGAGGGGAGATTCATTGAGCAGAGACAGTTCAGTTGGTTTTGGTAGTCTGGGGACGGAATCGTTTTCGCTAATTCGGCTCCCGTATCGAGGCTTGATAGAAAGCGGTTGTGATTCTTGGTCTTATTCGTTTTCTGTTCCTCCCCTGATGGGGAACTTCAAGTCTTTCTCTAGTTGGTGAGACTTGTAGTCTGTATCTTGTGGTGGACTAAGAGCCAGTGGCAATCTATGCCGAAGGTTCATCTCGGACATTTGCGTATCATGAGCGTGAACTTATTTGTCATGAGTCAGCCGTCTGACGTTTGACAATTCTAGCTTGCGCCCTCGTACCTGTGAGTTAAATTGGTTTAGCTAGCCCAGTGATTTCAGGGATCTGATAGGGAAGTTTCCCGCGCTCTGGTAATAAGAACGCGAAACCACGTAGTTGGCAAATTTTCATGGACGCGTCAAAACATTACAGCTGCCGCAGAGCACCGCTCTTCGTCCACAGCGTGCCGTTTTCTGCTGCCGCCTGAATCAACGTGAAGGAGTAAAGTATTTCTGCACCGGCGTATAGTCTTTAAATGATTTTCACAGCTCCCTGTCCTGATGTGTACCATAGTTTGTGGTACAGTTTATATCATTTGAATACAATTGGCCCTCACATTGGATTTATGTATACAAAGTCAGATTACGTTGAAAAAGGGATTAATTAGGGAGAACTTTGTGTGGCTCCCACACAAATGAATGCTTTGCTAATCAAACACCATTCTTTTTGCTGATTTTTGTTTCTCGTTTTTGTGTAAGATCCGTCAGCTAGTTAAAGTTACAGAAGGATCAATAAAAATTTTCATTATTTTGTAAACTTAAGTACCCCACTGTTCTCATTCATACCCCTCAAGTATTCACTGTTTTTATTTTATTTTGGTGTTACATCAGTACAGCTGAAATTTGAGGTTCAATCTTATTAAATTAATTAATTTGAATATTAATTTGCGCTCTGAAAGTGACCACAGGCATAGGCAATAAAAGTGCCATTATTAAATTCTTTAATTTATACAGGATGTTACAAAAAGGTACGGCCAAGCTTTCAGGAAACATTCCTCACACACGAATAAAGAAAAGATGTTATGTGGACATGTGGTCGGAAACGCTTAAATTCCATGTTGGAGCTCATTTTAGTTTCGTCAGTATTTACTGTACATCCTCGATTCACCGCCAGTTGGCCCAATTGAAGAAAGGTAATGTTGACTTCGGTGCTTGTGTTGACATGCGACTTGCTGCGCTACAGTACTAGCATCAAGCACATCAGTACGTAGCATCAACGGGTTAGTGTTCATCACGAACGTGGTTTTGCAGTCAGTGCAATGTTCACAAATGCGGAGTTGGTAGATGCCCATTTGATGTATGGATTAGCACGGGGCAATAGCCGTGGAGCGGTACGTTTGCATCGAGACAGATTTCCAGAACGAAGGTGTCCCGACAGGAAGACGTTCGAAGAAATTGATTGGCCTCTTAGGGAGCACGGAACATTCCAGACTATGACTCGCGACTGTGGAAGACCTAGAACGACGAGGACACCTGCAATGGACGAGGCAATTCTTCGTGCAGTTGACGATAACCCTACTGTCAGCGTCACAGAAGTTGCTGCTGTACAAGGTAACGTTGACCACGTCACTGTATGGAGAGTGCTACGCGGGAACCAGTTGTTTCCGTACCATGTACGGCGTGTGCAGGCACTATCAGCTGCTGATTGGCCTCCACGGGGACACTTCTGCAAATGGTTCATCCAACAATGTGTCAATTCTCATTTCAGTGCAAATGTTCTCTTTGCGGATGAGGCTTCATTCCTACGTGATCAAAATGTAAATTTTCACAATCAACATATGTGGGCTGACGAGAATCCGCATACAATTGTGCAATCACGTCATCAACACAGATTTTCTGTGAACGTTTGGGCAGACATTCTTGGTGATGTCTTGATTGGGCACCATGTTCTTCCACCTAAGCTCAATGGAGTACGTTATCATGATTTCATACGAGATACTCTACCTGTGCTGCTAGAACCTATGCTTTAACAAGTACGACACAACATGTGGTTCATGCACGATGGGGCTCCTGCACATTTCAGTCGAAGTGTTCGTACGCTTCTCAACAACAGATTCGGTGACCGATGGATTGGTAGAGGCGGACCAATTCCATGGCCTCCACGCTCTCCTGACCTCCATTTATAGGGGCATTTGAAAGCTCTTGTCTACGCAACGCCGGTACCAAATGTAGTGACTCTTCGAGCTCGTATTGTGGCCGGCTGTGATACAATACGCCATTCTCCAGGACTGCGTCAGGGATTCCATGCGACGGCGGGTGGATGCATGTATTCTCGCTAACGGAGGACATTTTGAACATTTCCCATAACAAAGTGTTTGAAGTCACGCTGGTACGATCTGTTGCTGTGTGTTTCCATTCCATGATTAATGTGATTTGAAGAGAAGTAACAAAATGAGCTCTAACATGGATAGTAAGCGTTTCCGGACATATGTCCACATAACATATTTTCTCTCTTTGTTTGTGAGGAATGTTTCCTGAAAGTTTAGCCGTACCTTTTTGTAACACCCTGTATATAAAAGTTTAGGGTGTAGCTGAAGGTTATTTAGATGATAATACTTTTATTTATGTAAAAATAATAACATTTAGCATCGCTCAGACATGTATTTTATGATTAAATCAAACAGTCAGTTAGTAAAGCCATCTAACATCTCCACATGAAATGTGTCGACAACGATCTGCACATCATTTTTTAAAGTTAAGTCCCCTAAAATCAGGGTTTGTCACATCAGTAAAATCAATCACATGAAGTGCCATACCATGTTAAGAGCTAGGTGCTGATGGAAATAGAGTGGAGTGCGTGGCTAGCGGGAAAGATCCTGAGGTGCATGCGGCGATAAACATGTGCACTTAGCATCGTAAACAGTGCGTTGAAATTGCTGACAGATGCTGATAAATGAATGTAGAAGAAAACGTTGAAAAAGACAAATACAAAATAAAATATACTAGCGTACGTTAAGACCTTATAGGAACATCATTACATTACCAGTAGTAAAAAGAGATGTCTGCGAGTAAGTTCGTTATTAGAAGCATAATGACAAAAGCAAATTAATATGACCTCCAGTACATCATCGTAAGTAAAGTAATAATGCCAGTGCACAAGCACGCTATTAAACATAATGACAGGAAGAAGCAAAAATTCATAGGTCTCTGTGTAGTGACGAAACAAGAGTGGGTGGAATTAGTATATCAGTACAACATGAACTGACAAGCGAGATTGTATGCACAAAAATTCTATAATAGAACTTTGAGGAGATGAACGACTCGCAAAGGCTAACTGTAGTCCTATAAAGATTTTATTTTATTTTTGTGAACAGTTTGTGTTTGAAGCCATCGAAAACTTGTCTACCCCCGTCTGGGCGCTCAAGATGCTTGTAGATCTTTAATTCTTCCCAAAAGTTCATCCCACGCCCTATGACTTCCCTATGAAGAATCGTTGTATCTTCCAAATTTTTCTGAGTGTGGTTGGCCATCAGTAGATGTTCAAGAAACGTAAAGTTATGTATACTTGCTCCTTTCTTTCCTAACACATGCTTTTTATATCCTGTCCTGACAGCTGTGCTTGTTTGACCATTGTAGTAGAATGTCAGGTTTATGTGTGACACGACGGCCTAAAAATGGTAAGTAGATTACTATGACAAACACCTTGATCAACCAAACCATTTTGACAACTCTGTACCGAGAATTTTAGCCATCAGCTGTCATCGTTGGTGCCTTAATATATACCCACTTCAGTGTGTAAGCGTTTCTTTCCCCTCTGTGTGCCAGCCGCGGTGGTCTCGCGGTTCTAGGCGCGCAGTCCGGAACCGTGCGACTGCTACGGTCGCAGGTTCGAATCCTGCCTCGGGCATGGATGTGTGTGATGTCCTTAGGTTAGTTAGGTTTAAGTAGTTCTAAGTTCTAGGGGACTAATGACCACAGCAGTTGAGTTCCATAGTGCTCAGAGCCATTTGAACCATTTTGAACCCCTCTGTGTCTAACTGTATTCCCGCAAACACATCACCTAATTTACTACTTGATGTTTTTTTGCGTGTTCGTAGCTGCACTGGGAAGTTGACTGCGCCTGTCAGTATAGACTTATCTTTTGCCCCTACACGCCCACATCTCAGTATCTGACCTGCTGCCCAGGGGGAAATAAAATTTAAAGGCTTTCTTGTGCTACGTCTTCTTGGTGGTACTGACCAACCTGAAAACAGCTGTATTTATTGTCTATTGTCTATTGTCTATTGTCTGTATTTATTTGTCTACAAATGAAATAAATACTGGTGTAACGTTGTTCAATATAATATCTTCAGTCATCACCAGAAATATCTGCACTTAGACGCCTGAAGCCCTGTATAGGAAGTGGTTGATGGGCAGTGAAACTACGAGTAGACGACAGGGTTTTGGACTCCAGGCCTTATCACAGGACGTGAAGGTCGGAGGCTTGGCTACTCTGTATAGCAAGACAGATTACCATCTTTGATAGATCTGACGACAGAGTACAGTGCTGGTACCGGGGCAAGTGCTGTGGAACATTAAGTTCAGCGCACATTGTTGTACTTAGGGCTCCGTAGTAGACTGCAGCTATGGGCTGCAATGTTTACCCAGTGACATCGTCAAATACGATTTCAGTGGGCACTGAATTATCGAGAATGAACCGTGTTGTCTGGCTGGCAGAACCGCATTTTTTGTTACAGCAGTCAATTGGTCGTGTTCAGACACGCAGTCATCCAGGCTGTCTGCTCTAATGACTTAGTTTTTTTTTCACTGAATTTCTCTTTTTTACGGCAAGTTTTAGAACTGACAAACTTCGTGATTTTCGTATTCTCTCTCTCTCTCTCTCTCTCTCTCTCTCTCTCTCTCTCTCACACACACACACACACACACACACACACACAGAGAGAGAGAGAGAGAGAGAGAGAGAGAGACAGACAGAGAGACAGACAGAGAGAGACAGAGAGTTGGGTGAGAGCATGTTTTAGATCATATTTATATTTTACATCATGTTGAATTTTTATTATTATACTTTTTATATCCACACTTATATAAATTTATATGGGCGATAAAGACACAGCTGTCGAGCTCCCAAATCAATACATCACTATCATCTGGTCAATCCTAAAAAAGTAATTTAATACTAGCCTGATGTGCTATTTGCTTTGAGAAGTAGGCGAAGGAAACTGCCTTCCTAATGTAAGCCTACATCAAAGTGACGAGAAAATATAATGCTGCGGTTATGGAAGTTGTTAAGTTTACTTTAAATCATATTAAGAAGGACGGTGCTATCAGTATTAGTTTGAGAGACGTAATAAGCTCACTTCGAGTCTGTTTATATTTAAAGTGTTAAATCCAACGACTGCGTTTTTCATTGATGCTTATGAGCACAGCTATCGACACACATTGCATTTCTTCGCCCTGGCTCCGCAGAAATCGATAGAATTCGGCCGAAGGGTGTACTTCACAGTAACTGCCTATCAAACAAATCTCTAGCGTAGTAACAGCCACGACGTTGTTACTGGAACAGTAGAACACATGAAATGACAACTTTGTAAAGAAATAGGAGAAGAATGAATCACTCAGCCTTTGAAAAGCAAATTAAGATTTGATTACGTGAAATTTTTATTATAACTGTGTCCGCATGTAGTACATAACCCGACGTGCGTCTGTTATGAAAACGGCGCTTATCATTTCCCTCTAATGAATGCAATTTATTTGTGCAATGTGGCTTACGATTTTGACTAAATTGTTTGAGTTTATATTGACCGCTGCTTATTTCAAGTGAATCTGTTCCGTCATCGCGGTTGTGGTCTGAAATGAAAATTAACAGATACATTTAATGTTACAAGTAGATTACAGTTCCCTATAATTTCTGCACACCAGTTCTTTGGCGAAAGAGAAAGTAGTTTACCGTAAGATTTCCAGTCAGGTCGTTGGACCTAATGTATTAGCTACTTTATCTCTGTGTTGAGGCTATGTTTCTTGTAGAAACAAACGTATTACCATAGTGAGGAATTACATAAGAGATTAACTACTTGTTAGTATTCTGTCTGTTTCCCTATCAGCATATAGAATTTTCGATACCGCCTTCCATCAGTCGTGTGCATTTTTTAGTTCCTTTATAAGTAATTTATTTCCACATTACTTTCTTTGCATACTTCTAAGGTTGTCATGTCGCTTTGTTCATTGTATGTTACCGATGTGAACATCGGAGAGAGAGCAAGTTACGCTACTGTCAAACAGTCTTTGGTCTTGCGTGGCACACACATATGGTTCAAATGGCTCTGAGTATTATGGGACTCAACATCTGAGGTCATCAGTCCCCTAGAACTTAGAACTACTTAAACCTAACTAACCTAAGGACATCACACACCTCTATGCCCGAGGCAGGATTCGAACCTGCGACAGTAGCGGTCGCGCGGTTCCAGACTGAAGCGGCTAGAACCGCTCGGCCACACCGGCCGGCCGGCACACACAATCTTTGCCTCTATGCAGTATGATAAATTCTTAGTTGAAGTGTGGTAGGTGATGGACGTATTCTGTAGTGTTGTGTAATGTTCCACCTATATTTTTAGCTGCCAGTGATTTCGTTCTATGTTTGTACTTTGGGGCTCAGGTTTTCTTATAAACTTGGTCCCATTTTCCCCTTTTCCTGATCTTCGTCTGTTTCTTCAGTAACGCGTTTGATAAAGGAACTAGAAAGAAAACTGATAAAAGAAAATGAACAAACCGATGGGTTGTTATATATCAGAGGGTTCTGAATCTGTAATCAGATTGCTTGATTCGTGACTATTAGGATTTCCTTTCTTTGTTGAGCATAGTATTGTTCAGACCGTCGTTGTGTGTGTGTGTGTGTGTGTGTGTGTGTGAGAGAGAGAGAGAGAGAGAGAGAGAGAGAGAGAGAGAGAGAGAGAGAGATTCACGCGAAGTTTTGCTGTCTTTTTAAAGGTATGTTTCATTCTAAAATCGTTGTCTTACGTCATTTCATAGGAATAGTTACACTCCCCATCCCACTGTTTAAAAGTTTATCATTACGCATTACCACATTGCCCCATACACAACAGATCGGAAATTTTATTCAGAAATAGAAATCTATTTCAGCCATTGCCTGCTTGCTGTTTACTGTTGTGCTTACGGGAAATCTGCAACAATGTTGTCAAGACTCAACGTAAGTGGGAAGTTTGATTAGGGCCAGGTAGTTGTTTTACTTCATTTGCACATCTAATATAAAGAGAAGTTGTATTCAGATCAATTACTGTTCAGTTCAAAATAGTTTGTATTTAGCCATAGGTTAACATAAAAGTTTAAGTTGGATAACAGTTTGTGGGGACATAGTTTTGGTAATACGTAGACTTTTTATAGACCGGCAGGTAAATTTGGGCTAACGTTCAGACGGAAACATATATAGTGACGAGGTTACATATTGTAACATATGTTTACATTTAAAAAATTTCACTTATACGACTCCTTAGAAATTAAATTATCTCTTATGAATATTTTGGCAGATACTATACGAACTTATACCTTTTTCTCTTAAAGGCTGTCCATATACCACTTGCTACAGCCACTCTTTTCTCGGAACTCATATGGTGCACCTCTCACTTTTCGACAGTATTGTGTTCTAGGCTTTGTAATGCTGCGTTGCACTCGATCTAGCCTGCAAACAGAGAAAGAAAATCCTAATAATCACGAATCACGCAGTCTAATTACCAATTCAGAACCATCTGATAATGAACAACCCACCGATTTGTTCGTTTTATTTTATCAATTTTCTTTCGAGTTTCTTTATATCGAACGCGTTACTGAATAAATAGAAGATCAGAAAAAAGGAAAATAAGACTAATTTTATAAGAAGACCATAGTCCCAAAGTACAAACCTAGAACGAAGCCACTAGTAGCTAAAAGTATGGATGCAATATTACGGAACTACAGTGATGAGACATGCGCCCGTTGAAAACAATACACAGAAGAACTGCGCGATAGTAAGGACTCCAAGAATGCATCTAACTGAAAACAACAATGAGTGTGAGAGAGAAGGGTACAGGCCTCCAGTCATGACACATGAATCTGAACATGTTCTCTGGAGCCTTAAACAAGAAAAAGCAACTGTTGTCGATGAAAATCCTCAGAATTTCTGAAAAATTAAGGTAATAAGATAAAAGATAATTATTCAGAGTAATAAATGATTTTCGAAATAGGAATCATGCCAGAAGGCTTCACAAAATTCAGAACCATTACCACACCCAAAACAGGAAATTATGTAACACAATCAACGTTATGACATCCCTCAAAAATACTCATTAATGTACTTAAAAGCACGATAAAGGGAAAAGTAGGTGAGCGTATTGGAGGAGACCAATTTTGAAAGAAGGCAAGGGAAGAAGGGAAGTGATTTTGGTCTTGCGTGTGAAGCTGGACAGAAGAATGAGTATAACTAACATTGACTTAGAAATATCTTTTGACAGTGTGAACTGGGAGTTACTCTTTAACATTATGAAAAAAAATGAGACTTGAATGGAAGGGCAGAAGATTGATTAACGAACTATATGAGAACCAAAGCGTAAAAATGAACATCAGTAACATAGAGAAAGAGTCCTAGAGTAGAAAGGAAGTTAGACAAGAGTGTCCCCTATCCCCACATTTATTTAATGTGTTCGCTAAGGCAGGCATACGCACCATAAACGAAAAGACAAAGGCAATAAAACCAATGGTGAAAGGATATGTTGTCAGAATGAAATTTTCACTCTGTAGCGGAGTGTGTGCTGATATGAAACTTCCTGGCACATTAAAACTGTGGTCCGGACCGAGACTCGAACTCGGGGCCACAGTTTTAATCTGCCACGAAGTCTCATGTTAGGGTATGTTGTACTGGATTTGCTGAT
The DNA here is from genome assembly GCF_023897955.1 of Schistocerca gregaria. Taxonomy (NCBI): domain Eukaryota; kingdom Metazoa; phylum Arthropoda; class Insecta; order Orthoptera; family Acrididae; genus Schistocerca; species Schistocerca gregaria. Next base: position 784,059,143 of record NC_064922.1, read on the forward strand.
GACATCGCTAGAGTTGCAGACTCACAAAAAGAAATGAACGGAATGTTCTTAAATCCATTAACAAATGGAAAACAAAGGTAATGGCAGTATGGAAAAGTACAGGAGAAATGAAAGCCAATATAAAAACTGATGATAGCAGAAGTGAGCTGGAGAAATAATATTGTCTCGGTTGTTTAATCACAGAGGACGAGAGATGCTTAACGGAAGTGAAAAGAAGGATAGTACTGGCAAAGCTTGTCATTTATCACTTAGAAAAACATTTTAACTAGCCAACATACGAACATCGATATCAGAAAACCTTTTGCTAAATCATTTGTATGGAGTAAATCGCTCTGTGGTAATGAAAGATGAATTTTGGGTAAATTGTAAAGGAATCGATTTGAAGCTCCTGAAACGTGGATTTAGCGTAAAATGACAAGAACGAGCTGGACAGAAATAAAAACCAAACTGGAAGTCTTGAGGAAAGTCAAAGAAGAGAGATTATAAAATGTAATGTGAAAGGTTTATTGGAGACGTCATCAGACCCATCACCTTCATCATTAGTATTCTACAAGCACGAATGCTGGGAAAGAAAATAAGAGAACGGCATAGGATGGGGCATTTGCAAGGCGTCGATAAGGGGATGGGTGAGGCAATTACATGTAACTGAAACGATCAGCCAGAGACAGGAGAGAGGCATTAACCTTTAGGATGTATAAGTAAATATGTTCCTCTACTTTTCAAATACGGTGTAACCTTTTAAAAAAGATTCAGAGAGAAAAAAAGGCATTTGTAATTATTCCTTAAGTATGGAGTAAGCGAAACACGGAAATGGATTTCAGCTGCGGTCATTTTGAGCGAAGTTTTTGATGGACTCAGTATGGCGTCAGCCATCAAAAACTCTTCCAGTTTTAAACGCTTCCTATTTCTTCCACGCGCAGACTGTAAAACGGAGACTTCTCGAGGGCATACAACGCATATGGCACGACCACAACGGCTGTCCGGGCCAAATTCTGTCACAAAGGAAGAGAGCCAAATGAAACTAATTTGATAATTAAAAAAAAGTTCGGGCTGCCTACAAAACTTCGAGTTTATTGATGATAATGTCATGCCGAATGAATCATTAATTAAAGATTGGAAAACATTATCGATCTGATTATGCAACAAGATTAATTTTTTCCCAGTCAACGAGTTCCACCGATGGATTGCCTACATGGAGTATCCTCAGATGAACAGGACGAAGTAACTTCCACGTTCCATTAATGTAAGTAAATACTATACAGGGTGGTCGGAAATTCCCGTTACAAACTTCTAGGAGATGTAGAGTGTAGTGAGTACAGAACAGTTTGAACAGGAACCCATATCCGGAATCGTATCGTTTCCGTTCTACGACAGTTTCAGTTCAGCTGTGTACCTCGTCAACGTCTGCTTGGGCAACAGAAACGGCTCAGAGTTCCCTGACGTGGTATGCAACAGGGTAGACACGATGAGGTGTGCTACGTCAAACGATCCCCAGATGTCACTTATTGTCCGCTTTGCTGTGAGACCGAGTCAATACCTGTGCATCACCGATAGAGGAAACATGCTACAGTACACGTTTGCGGAATACACAGACATGCTCCTTGTGTATGGCGAAGCTGGAGGTGACGGAAAAGCTGCTAGTCGGCTGTATCACGAACGTTTCTCACACCGTCACGCTCCATCGCACAAACTGTTTGCCCAAGTTACACAACGGCTACGAGAAACGGGTACCTTCACAGTGAGGAGGCAGGACTGTGGTGAAGAAGGTGTACTGCGTTGCAGTGAAGATAGCCCGTCAACGAGTTCGCGAACAATCGCGCGTGGGCTGTTAGTCAGACTACCGTCTTGGACGTCCTGCATGAGCAGCAATTACATCCGTACCACTTACAAAGGGTACACGCTATGGGTCCAACAGACTTTCCACAACGCGTCGCCTTCTGCACATGGTTCCTGCACCGTTGCACCGACGAGCCTTTATTTCCCCGTCGAGTTATCTTCACAGATGAGTGTAGGTTCACAAGGGATTTTGTTCTCAAACCTCGAAATAACCATGTCTGGGCGGACGAAAACCCTCATGCCACACATGTTCAGGAATTTCAAGACAGATTTGGAATTAACGTGTGGAAGGTATTCTGGACGGTCATGTGAATGGACCATACCTACTTCCATCCAAGCTCCCGGTCCCGCATACTTGAGTCTTCCTACGATACGTAATGGTCCCGTTCTTGGAAGCTGTGCCATTGAATGTCCGCCAGCAAATGTGGTTTCAGCGTGATGGGGCACCACCTCACTTTTCATTGACTGTCCGGAGACGTCTCAGCAAACGGTATGGTGGAAGATGGATAGGCTGTGGTGGTCCAACCGCGTGGCCGCCACGATCGTATGATTTAACCCCTACGGACTACTTCTTGTGGGGTCTTATGAAGAGGCTAATTTATGAGACACGTGTAGAGACAGAGGAAGATCTGCTGGCATGAGTTCTGGCCGCTGCACAAGACATTGAAAAGACACCAGGTGGGATGGAGAGAGTGTACCAGAACATGGTTCGGAGGTACAATGTGTGCAACAACGTTGGTGGTTGCCACATCGAGCCGCTGTTGTAATGCATCGGTACGTTGCGGCTGGTGCCGTAGACGTTGGGTTCTTGTTGTTGTCGACTAATGTAAACTATAAGGAGTAAGTTGTAAAGCAAATGCTTAAGTAACGGAACGAATCAGTATTCTTTTCATGTGAATTGCAACAATTTTACTGGGTCACGCCTAAGTACATTCCTCACTTGAGTGTGGATGAAATAATCATCTGCACTGAAACTGTCGTAGAACGGGAACGATACGTTTCCGGACATGGGTTCCTATTCAAAATGTTATGTACTCAATACCCTCTACACTTGCTAGAAGTTTATTTCCGACCACCCTGTATGTTCGGATTTCGTCGTGGTTAGTTCTGATAACTTAAACTGATTTTTTCTAGTGATGACTGCATAATGTGAAGATTTATTGGTAATATGTACATCCATTAATCTACGTTGGAAGCTATTTATTTTAATCTCGTCTTGCATGTCATCTCTGGTGCCCTCTACCTCGCAGCTCTGGTCAAAACTCTAAACCAGAAAACATGTAATCACTTCTTCATTTGGCACAAATAGTTTTTAAATGTTCAGTGCCTCACCCAACATGTTGCAGTTATGCATTTGAAGGTTAATTAGTTTGCCGTACTGTAATGTCATTTTCTGGATTGCCACTCAAGTGGATGTTCGGAGGTTAAGAGTATGCTAACATATTTTCTTTCCTGTACTAGAATATCAGTAATAATTATTATCGCTACCGACCTGTAAGTGAAGCTCTCACTCGTCAGCTGTGAGGCAATTACATTTCGTACCACTTATTGTATACTGTGTAACAAAGTTGATTCGTCTAAGATTATTTTGTGGCCGAGAGGTTCTAGGCGCTTCAGTCTGGAGCCGAGCGACCGCTACGGTCGCAGGTACGAATCCTGCCTCGGGCATGGATCTGTGTGATGTCCTTAGGTTAGTTAGGTTTAAGTAGTTCTAAGTTCTGGGGGACTGATGACCTCAGACGTTAAGTCCCATGGTACTCAGAGCCATCTGAACCATTTTGTCGTTCATATTCTTTGGCCTAGTAACCTTTCACTTCCCTCACCCGCTTGTTTAATTAAATTATCATGGGCAGCCCTGTTACCCATGAAACATAGGTATCACACATCACGTATTTGTATTGATAACAGGATTTATCAAACTACGAAAATAAAGCAAAGGTCACAATAACAATGTGACTTACTGCTAAAAGACATCAAAAAAGGTTTTATACATTGAATCTAGAATACACGTAATTGTCAAGGGGACAAGGGATTGAAGACAGATACGATAGCCTTGGTACAAGTGGACGGAGTCATGATAAAAATGATATAGCAACTATTTTCGGGAGTATGACCAGTGATTGCAAAGTAAGTTTCTGAGCCGAACAAAAGACCCGGAAAAGCATGAGCAAACACTAGGACTCTCGTCTAAGTGCATAGTGGGTGAAGGTAGCTGGCTGTGAAACTTATATCAGCAAAACGCAATCTTGATGCAAGATAAATGACTTGGCGCTCTCTTCGTCTTGTTCGATGAAAGCATCCCCCATGTTTACCACTATAGTGATTTACGAGAACAAAGGATGGATGGACTAATCTCTGAGAATTCTTAGTTCATCATAAAAGTAGATATCTTAGGTGTTGCGAAACAACTTAAATCACTTAAGAAAGGCAAGTCTTCCGGTCCAGATGGTACATCAATCAGGTTCCTTTCATAGTATGCAGACACAATAGCGCCTTTCTTAGCAATCATATACAACAGCTCACTTGACGAAAAGTCTGTTCCTAAAGACTGGAAAGTAGCACAGGTGACACCAATATTCAAGAAAGGAAATAGGAGTAACCCATTGAATTACAGACCCATATCACTGACCTCAATTTGCAGTAGGATTTTGGAGCATATACTGTACTCGAACATTATGAATCACCTTGAAGAAAATGACTTATTGATACATAACCAACACGGATTCAGAAAATACCGTTCTTGTGCAACACATTCTCATGAAGTAATGAGTGCTGTCGACAAGGGATCTCAGATCGATTCCATATTCCAAGATTTCTAGAAGGCTTTTGATACCGTTCCTCACAAGCAACTTTTAATCAAATTGCGTGCACATGGAGTATCGTCTCAGTTGTGTGACTGGATTCGAGATTTCCTCTCAGAGAGATCGCAGTTCGTAGTGATAGACGGTAAATCATCGAGTAGAACAGAAGTGATATCTGGCGTTCCGCAAGGTAGTGTCATAGGCCCTCTGCTGTTCCTAATGTATATAAATGATCTAGGTGATGAACTGAGCAGCCCCATTCGATTGTTAGCAGATGATGCTAAAATTTACCGTCTAGTAAAATCATCAGACGAGCAATTCCAATAACATAATGATCTAGAGAGAATTTCTGTATGGTGCGAAAAGTGGCAATTGGCACTAAACAAAGAAAAGTACGAGGTCATCCACATGGGTACTAAAAGAAATACGATAAATTTTGGGTATACGATAAATCGCACAAATCTAAGGGCTGTCAATTTGACTAAATAACTAGGAATTACAATTACGAGCAACTTAAACTGGAAAGACCACACAGATAATATTGTGGGGAAGGCGAAACAAAGACTGCGCTTTGTTGGCAGAGCTCTTAGAAGATGCGACAAACCCACTAAAGAGACAGCCTACATTACACTTGTCTGTCTTCTGCTGGAATACTGCTGTGCGGTATGGTATCCTTACCAGGTAGAATTGACGGAGGACCCCGAAAAAGTGCAAATAAGGGCAGCTCGTTTCGTGTTATCGCGCAATATGGGTGAGAGTATCACTGATATGATACGCGAGTTGGGGTGGCAGTCACTGAAACAAAGGCGGTTTCCTTTTCGGCGAGATCTATTTACGAAATTTCAATCACCAATTTTCTCTTCCGAATGCGAAATATTTTATTGGCACCCATCTACGTAGGGAGAAATGATCATCATAATAAAGTAAGAGAAATCAGAGCTCTAACGGAAAGATTTAGGTGTTCCTTTTTCCCACGCGCCATTCGAGAGTGGAATGGTAGAGAAGTAGTATGGAAATGGTTTAAAAAAAATTGTTCAAATGGCTCTGAGCACTATGGGACTTAACATCTATGGTCATCAGTCCCCTAGAACGTAGAACTACTTAAACCTAACTAACCTAAGGACAACACACAACACCCAGCCATCACGAGGCAGAGAAAATCCCTGACCCCGCCAGGAATCGAACCCGGGAACCCAGGCGCGGGAAGCGAGAACGCTACCGCACGACCACGAGATGTGGGCGGAAATGGTTCGATGAACCCCCCGCCAGGTACTTAATTGCAAACTGCAGAGTAACCATGTAGATGTAACTGTAGATCGGCATCTGAGTTCTGCACTAAGTTGGAGATACCTCTCTCTGTAACGCTGATGCTCCCTATGATACCTGCGCTATACAGCCCCTGCAGTAAGCTCATTCTCACTCTCCTCTACAAAACTTATCTCTTTCTTCCAGCATAAGAATCTCACCGGCCAACTGAAACAGACCTTGCGAGAGTCCTGATCGATGATAATTTAATGAATATGCTAACAAATTCCCAAATCTTGCAGATTCTACCATGGTTAACTAATGGAGTAAATTTCTCCATTCGATCGGAGTAGAAGGCAGACAGTCTCTTCCACAGATTTCTAATTATGCTTGATGAGAAGGAATGCACATACACGTATGTGGGAACTGCCCGCCCCCCTTCCCCACTACCAGAATAATTGCTATGAGTCAGTTAGGAATCTCTTTACTAAATTTTGAAGAAAAAAATTCGAACTGGTATCCTTCGAGTCTCTCGTCATATTTTCTCCTGTCCTTCAGATGTTATATTTGCTAAACGGTATTCTTTGCACTTTGCGCAGAATGAAACTTAATAGGCAGGAACGCCTTCACTTGTCTCTCCCTCTGCGTCAGTCTACCGAACTTCTGTTATCAACGTTTACCTGGCGGAGGTTTTGCTTCCAACAGAAACATTTTTGACCACCTTTGCACACTCGCCTCATTAATGTCACCCTTCATCAGATATCTAAAAGTCCTAAGCTGGAGCATATTACCAGTATACACCACCAAACCAAAAGGACAGTAGCTAGAACAAATTGAATCTGTAATAGTTGATATTTGTCACTGCCGGTTGCAGCTTTCGTGCAACATGAGTGATTTGATTTACTAGTCAGATCTGCATACTGCATTATTAAAGGTTAAGTGACGTCTACATCCAAATGATTATTCTGCAATTCGCATTTAATTGCCAGGCAGACTGTTCTTTGAACCACCACAGACTATTTCTCTACCGTTCGTCTTTCTGTACGAACTCTTATTTCTCTTATTGCAATACAGTGATCACTTCTCACTATGAGGGTTAGCAACAGTTATTTTCACGTTAGAGTAGAAAGTTGGTGATTGAAATTTCGTGAAAAGATATCGCTGCAATGAAAATCCTTTCTTTTAATGATTGCCACCACAACTCACTTATTGTATCCATGACACTCTCTCCCCTATTTCCTGATAATACAAAACGATTTGTCCTTTTTTTGGACATTTTCGATAAAGTCTGTCAATCCTGTCTGAGTAGGATCCCACACCGCACAGCAGTACTCTGGCAGAGGATGGACAAGCGTAGTGTAGGCAGTCTCTTTAGTAGAGGTGTTGCATCTTGTAAGTGTTCTTTCAATTAAATGCAGTCTTTGGTTTTCCTTTCCCACAACGTTATTTACGTAATCATTGCAACTTAAGCTGTTCATAATTGTAATTCATAGGTATTTAGTTGAATTTAAAGCCTTCAAATTTGTGTGATGTGTCGTGCAACCGAAATTTAACGAACTTCTTGTCATACTCATGTGGATGACCTCACGTTTTCCTTATTAAGAAACAATTGCCACTTTTTAAAAGTATAGATATCGTGTCTAAGTCATTTGAAACTAGTTTTGGTGTTTTGACTTTACTAGACGAGAAATGACAGCATCAATTGCAAACAGTGTAAGAGCTTTTATTTATTTATTTATTTATTGTTCCGCGGGACCAAATTAAGGAGAAGTCTCCATGGTCATGGAACGAGTCAATACATGAAATTATAATACGATAGTAGAAACAGATAAAATGAAATACAAGAAACGTATTCAGGCGACAATTCGTAAGTTTAAATAAAGAAAGTAAACAATGTAACACTGGAATTTGCTTAATTTTTCAGCTCTTCCAGGAGCTCCTCGACAGAACAGAAGGAGTGAGCCATGAGGAAACTCTTCAGTTTAGATTTAAAAGCGTTTGGGCTACTGCTAAGATTTTTGAGTTCTTGTGGTAGCTTATTGAAAATGGATGCAGCAGAATAGTGCACTCCTTTCTGCACAAGAGTCAAGGAAGTGAATTCCACATGCAGATTTCATTTCTGCCTAGTATTAACTGAGTGAAAGCTGCTAACTCTTGGGAATAAGCTAATATTGCTAACAACAAACGAAATTAAAGAAAATATATACTGTGAGGGCAATGTCAGAATTCCCAGACTGTAGAGTATGCCTTATTTTTAAAACCACGTTTTAATAATATTTTTAGATTTACGTATTGTAACGCGTCTATATTCATCAGCAGCATTCAATGAGCTCAGACAGTACTGTAGACCGCGCAGCAGGGAGTAATATTACTGTTCCCATACTGGCTGAAGTAGCTGCTGGACCCTCTGGTGTTACCAGTAGATGGAGGGATGAGAAGCTGTGCGTATCTGTGAGAAAGACAGTTACATCAGTACATGATACGTGAGGAAACGACGCCCATCCTGGAGTGAAGCAAGTGATTCTGTTTAATAAATATTTATTAAGAAAAGCCAGATATCAGGAGAAACCTACTACTGGCCACAAGCACTCTCTTAAAGCAATATTACGACGCAAGAAAGCAATCGTTTCAACAAACACATGAACAATGTTTAAGGTAATGAAGCTGTACATTTAGTTCCACTCACTCCAGTCGTAGGAGCATTCACCGTATGATCACCCCCTCCTATACCTGACGAATCGGCCAGGAAACATTAAGTACAGTGTAGTGTCGCTAGGTGTCTATGGATTGCTGAAAAGAATGTTTATGTACTGTGTTTCTTATTTTCTCAGGTCGTTTATAATAAACGAAAAGTTGTAAGCGTTATATCGAATAAACAAAAATTGTGTGAATATTGACTGATATAAACATTATAGTCGACGTTAAAGAGCTCTCTCTGACATCATGGCAAATATGAATAAAATGAATACCATGTGTACAGAACTTCGCGGTTACCAGTGCTTCCACTGCAAGCAAACTGATCGCGCGCAGTAAGGATTCAGTTTTTCTTTCCGCTCTCCTGAAAAAAATGACGTTAATGTTACGCGGCTCTACTTCAAAACGTGAGCAATTGGCGTCATTGTGGATTTTGGCAAGAAAGGATCGCATCGCATCTAGCAGACTGTGCTCCCTTCTGCGGACGTTGTGTTGTTCTACCTTTTGTATGAGGCTTAAAGGAACACTCATTTTCCCGACGCACCCTCGTGAATCACTCAGACGTCCAGCGACCGGTTCTCCGGGCGTAAATGCGACCACTGGAAACCTTATTCGCCCCGCCGAGTCGATCAGCAGACATGGAAGCGTCTACCTACGAACTCGGTCGTATTTCAAAAAGATGAATTGCCGTGTTTTCGTGCACTTTGTGTCCTAGGGAGGGAAGAAGGGGACGCTGGCCAGCCCGACGGGAAATCACCGCCATCTCAAAGTCTGGTTCTCTGATCGGAGATGCGAAATCGCTCCTGACGTAACCGGACTACTGCACAATGGAAACGGGAAATGATCGCTGATTCTCCCGCATTGTAAATCACCCGCATACGGCCGGTACTGCGGAATGGCGTTCGCCTCTGTTCAAAAAAGCAATCGACTTGTTTATGACCGGCTGTACCTGCTCCGTCGTCAGTCTTTATAGCGAACTGATGCGGTTGGAAGCATGCTGCATCGAACAGATGCAACCGAAGACGGAAATTATAGTAATTTATAGACTGATTATTGTGAATAACTGCCTCATATAACGTAAATTTTACTAATTCGCCAGCAAAACAATTGTCTTCTTAAGAAATGAATTCATAATCCATAATTTTATGATAATTACTTTCATATTAATTCCTCTTGCTCTCTTTTTATTCTCGTTCCTTACGTGGTGCTATACTGGTGGTCATTAAAACTAGAGCTCCAGCTACAATAGAAAATAACGAAATTTTACTTACTGTGCGCATACAATACAGCAGGAAGAACACGCGACTAAAGTTACAGACCGCGCGGGATTAGCCGAGCGGTCTGAGGCGCTGCAGTCATGGACTGTGCCACTAATGCCGGCAGAGTTTCGAGTCCTCCTTCGGGCATGGGTGTGTGTGTGTTTGTTCTTAGGATAATTTAGGTTCAGTAGTGTGTAAGCTTAGGGACTGATGACCTCAGCAGTTAAGTCACATGAGATTTCACACACATCTGAACATTTTTGAACTATAGTTGTAGGAGATTTGGCAACCTACGTCCAGACGTTTTCAGTGGGTGAGACATCTGGAGAACGTGCCGACCAGGGCCACAGTCGAACACCCTTTTCGTCGAGAAGGATGAGGAAAACATGGACAACATGCTATCTTGCGTTGTCTTGTTGAAAGACTACGCCACGGATACGGGAAGATACGGCTCCGCCACCAGCGTATGTGAGGTGAGGTGGGTATTCTCGATCCTGGAACCCATATGCAGATTTTTTTCAGTAAAATAATGAACAGATTACAAAACTGACAATAGAACTTTATTTTACATCATGAACATTTATTAAGTGTTTTTTACAAGTTAGAAACTTGTACCCAGAGCACACTAGACAACATCGACGAAAGTCCTTAGCGGAGTACAAAGGCGGTTGGTGGGACTCTAAACGCTACAATTTTCAACCTAGAACAAATTTTCAAATCCTGCTTGGAAACTGATGATATCATCTAAAGCAATACGTAAGAATATATAGAAAAAAAAATTTCTTAAATAAATGACGGCACTCTGAAATGAAAGTCAATTGTTTCCACAATAAGCCATTATGAAAAAGTGCCCCAAAAATAGGAATTAAAATATATCGCAGGAATGCTACCTACTACAGCAGAGAAAGAAACGCCGACTCACGAGTTACAAAAAAGCATATTATAATTGCATATTTTATTAGTCATAGCTCCCGTCAACAGCAGAGAAAGAAACGCCGACTCACGAGTTACAAAAAAGCATATTACAATTGCATATTTTATTAGTCATAGCTCCCGTCAACTTGAGAAAGCGTTTAAAGTATCAGCTTGTGTTTTTTAATACTGAAATTGAACAAACCGTAATCGGCAGTGCCAGCATCGTAAAGCCGATGTTGAAACACTCTCATTTTTAAGAAATCATTTTCAACAACTGGCTTCCGCTTACCAATCAAAGAGTTTTTATTTTATTTGTTTTATTTCTGCACGATTGGCATTACCTTTCGATCCTTTCCTATCCGTATAAAAAAGTTTGTTTGCCACTTTCAAGCACTCACGTTCTACTTCGAATAAAAAACAAGCAAAATGACAAATTAAGCAGACGCGAGACAAGCACATGCTCTCAGATTGTTTACCGTAAACGGAACATGTTACGAAGAGAAATCTTAATGATAATAGTATTTTAGTTGATACTAACGCCCTGTGTGATACTATCCGAACCTAACAAGAAGCCTATTCCGTCCTTAGCTATTATAGTATTGCATTCGAGCGCTTGAATGTGCCAGACCCAGTTGCAATAGGTGGTGGATTCAACATATTTTAACATATATGGCTAACTTCATATGAATGAATTTTTTAAATATACTAACTAAGGAACATTTTAAGACAATAAAAAATTAGGATGAATAATTTCCTATCCTGGTCTACTCCCTTAACACAAAAGAAGTGTACCAAGTTCCAAATTACCGACTTTGTATGTCAATGATGACCTCATTGGGTACCCAGTGGCGACCCACACTATCATGCCAGCAACGTGTTGGGCCAACGTGGCAATGACGAATGCCACCAGGCAACGTGATCCTCCTAGTGGACCCACATAATATTCACCCTTAATGACGCTCCACGTAGAACCAGGACCTACCTGAAAAGACAACATTGTACCATTCATGTGTCCAGTGTTGTCGATGGATGCGTTGCCGTCCATGCGCCTCTCTCTGACGTCACGTGAAGGGGAGCTGCAACAGTGATGGACATTCTGACACTCCGTGGTGCTCCAGCTGTAGTCCCAATCAAAGTGCATTTCCTTACTCAAGGTATTTGACCCATGGCCGGGAGAGAGAATAATATATCTGTCCCCTTCGGCGGTAATCGCGTGTGATCATTGAGATCCAGCATGCTGTTGAGTATGCACCTTCTTAATCCATCATTTCCATATCCTTTGAATCCGACCAGCGCGAGCAGAAATATCGCGGAACGATAAACTGCAGTCCCCGTAGACCACGGTCCTGTCACACCAAATTTCGACACCTGTCTGTAGTCGTTTCTCCCAACGACATATACTCAAATACGGTTTTGAATGAGAAACATGCTGCGCAACCTTTTCCTATAAATGGCGGGTGGCGGGCGTTACTCCTACCTACACTGCTATGATACACTTACGGTCGAAAGTAACTGTAGCATGATGTGTCAGTGACAAGTAACATAGCTCGATGAAACTTGAAGCACACATAGAAAGAATTGCTATAATACAGCACGGCAAGTCAGTGAAAGAAATAAGCAATGAGACGAACAGAAATGACACTTTCATTCAAAGACACTAATTACATTGAAGTCACAGTGATTCATTATGGTCGCCAGGACGTTAGAAAAGACGGAATATGGTGTTTAATCGGGCGGATGAGCACCACGGACGGCAGTGCATGCTCGGCAGCCTGCTCTGATGCTGGCCACAAGGTAGGTAGAGAGTTCTTGTGGATTCAGTTTTCGTTCCATAGAGCCGAAAATGAGATAATTCTCGTTGGTTTGGAACATGCCAGAAAATATAACAAAAACACAGAACATTGGATTATAATAATCATTTCCCTAATCATTTGTCAGCAGATCATTAAGATACGTGAATACGTAACAGTAAACTGGAACTACTAATACTTTCAGAATTAAAACACTGTCAGAATGAAACACAAATACGTACTTTTAATAAATTTATTATACACAGAAAAACTATTCTTGATTGCTGTGGCCATGTGCTGTCAGAACTTAGATATAACAGGTATTTTTTGTGTAAGCTGATCTAACTGTCCCTGTTGACAGATTCGTCTATAGAGTAGGAGGAGTTATCTAGAAAAAAAGTCATCTAAACACTGTTTAAATTGTTCTTTATCTCAAAAACAAGTTTTTGATAGTTGCTGGCACTTTACTGAAAATCTGTGTTCATGTACGTTGGATCCGTTTTTGGACCAACGTAAGGGATTTTAGTGATTTTAGCTCTTTATGTAGATTATGCTTATTCCTAGTATTGATATTATGTATTGAGATTCTTTTCTTTTCTTTTTTTCTTGAGTCATCAGTCTGCGACTGGCCACTAATTCCTCTATTGCACCAATCTCTTCATGTCAGAGTGGCACATGCAACCTATGTCCTCAATTACTTGCTGAGTGTATTCCAGTCTCTGCCTTCCTCTACAGTTTTTGTCCTCTACAGCTCCCTCTAGTGCCACGGATGTTTTCGTACGTCCAAACTTTGCATCTGCACAACGAGTGTACGAAGTGTGCAAACTTAGCTTACCACTTAATGCGCAAATGGACAAAACATCTGATCTGTCTTCTCAAGCCCAGGGTGTCAAACAGACATTCTAAATAAATATGAACCTGGCCCTGTAAAATCATTATAATTCCTGCCGTCTCGTACCTAGAATGCATGAATTAATAAAAGTGAAATTTTGGGTTCCATTCTAGAAAGACAACATAGCTATTCCCTTTTTTATTCTACATATAATTTATGAACTGTTGCTTTCAGGGGTCAAGTGATAAACAACAATCGTGTTCAATTACTTTTGACACTCAATAACAAAATATTTAATTCTTGGACATATTTAAATGACGATTATTTAAATCGTTATCTCAACACATTAATAATTTTTTACAACAGGAAAGAATGACTAATAAAAATCCTCATTAGCTCATTTAAATCTATGTTGTCATAGCTGGTCAATGCACTGAGTTGGTGGAAAATAAATTTACTTTTTGAGCGAATGAAAAAACTCTCATATACTCAATGTGAGGGTAGGTCAGTATCCTAATTTTTAATATTCAATGGTCAAAGTGTACACAAGTTGGAGTGAGCAAAATCTAGACTCAACATTGTCTGTGGCCCAATGCACGAGGGTACTTTACCAAGCGGCATCTGCAATAACGTTGTCTCTGTGCTGGATCTGAATCGCTAATTCCCTATTCTGGCCTTGACTGCATTCACTCAGTCGCAACTTCCCTGCGTTCCGTAGAACAGTAATCTTTCCCTAGTCGAAATAGTGGCTATTGCATACTCGCTATGGGTTGGATCGATGTGCACAATTTATTTGCCTGCAAAAATTCCTGCAGGAATGATTAACTACCGCTTTGCTATCTGTCGCGACAGTAAGTGAAGTGTATCGTCCTCACTTCGCAGAAAGCAAAGCTCTCAACACCCTCTCTCATTTCCACACACTTGTGTGGTCCACCGCAAGATGAGAGATAGAAATATTAGGTCTCAAAATTCTTTTATATAATGGGGATCTCCCCATCGTGTTGCGTCTGCGCAGCCAAGTATGGCTCCAGCCAACCACCGTCTTGCTAGCGGCGAATACATTTTTATTTTTCTTGCTGGCTCGCAACCTAGTCCTGTTAATGACGTGCAGCCACTTACCCTCCGTCCCAACCTTATTATGCTAAAAGGAATAATGTATTGTTCTGGCCTTATCCCTTCTGCACTGAAGCTCATCATTCTCTTGCTAAATGGGAGTTTTACAATGTCATTAAGCATCTGCTCTGTTCATCTCCAAAATGCATTTCACTTTAACTTGCTTGTTCATGCCAGTCCATATTGGTAGAGATTGTTTTGTTAGTTTTCGGTGCATGAGATTGACTAAACTGCAATTGCCTTTTGATGATATAATATAATTATTACACTCCTGGAAATGGAAAAAAGAACACATTGACACCGGTGTGTCAGACCCACCATACTTGCTCCGGACATTGCGAGAGGGCTGTACAAGCAATGATCACATTCACGGCACAGCGGACACACCAGGAACCGCGGTGTTGGCCGTCGAATGGCGCTAGCTGCGCAGCATTTGTGCACCGCCGCCGTCAGTGTCAGCCAGTTTGCCGTGGCATACGGAGCTCCATCGCAGTCTTTAACACTGGTAGCATGCCGCGACAGCGTGGACGTGAACCGTATGTGCAGCTGACGGACTTCGAGTGAGGGCGTATAGTGGGCATGCGGGAGGCCGGGTGGACGTACCGCCGAATTGCTTAACACGTGGGACGTGAGGTGTCCACAGAACATCGATGTTGTCGCCAGTGGTCGGCGGAAGGTGCACGTGCCCGTCGACCTGGGACCGGACCGCAGCGACGCACGGATGCACGCCAAGACCGTAGGATCCTACGCAGTGCCGTAGGGGACCGCACCGCCACTTCCCAGCAAATTAGGGACACTGTTGCTCTTGGGGTATCGGCGAGGACCATTCGCAACCGTCTCCATGAATCTGGGATACGGTCCCGCACACCGTTAGGCCGTCTTCCGCTCACGCCCCAACATCGTGCAGCCCGCTTCCGGTGGTGTCGCGACAGGCGTGAATGGAGGGACGAATGGAGACGTATCGTCTTCAGCGATGAGAGTCGCTTCTGCCTCGGTGCCGATGATGGTCGTATGCGTGTTTGGCGCCGTGCAGGTGAGCGCCACAATCAGGACTGCATACGACCGAGGCACACAGGGCCAACACCCGGCATCATGATGTGGGGAGCGATCTCCTACACTGGCCGTACACCTCTGGTGATCACGAGGGGACACTGAATAGTGCACGGTACATCCAAACCGTCATCGAACCCATAGTTCTACCATTCCTAGACCGGCAAAGGAACTTGCTGTTCCAACAGGACAATGCACGTCCGCTTGTATCCCGTGCCACCCAACGTGCTCTAGAAGGTGTTAGTGAACTACCCTGGCCAGCAAGATCTCCGGATCTGTCCCCCATTGACCATGTTTGGGACTGGATGAAGCGTCGTCTCACGCGGTCTGCACGTCCAGCACGAACGCTGGTCCAACTGAGGCGCCAGGTGGAAATGGCATGGCAAGCCGTTCCACAGGACTACATCCAGCATCTCTACGATGGGAGAATAGCAGCCTGCATTGCTGCGAAAGGTGGATATACACTGTACTAGGGCCGACATTGTGCATGCTCTGTTGCCTGTGTCTATGTGCCTGTGGTTCTGTCAGTGTGATCATGTGATGTATCTGACCCCAGGAATGTGTCAATAAAGTTTCCCCTTCCTGGGACAATGAATTCACGGTGTTCTTATTTCAATTTCCAGGAGTGTATTTTCTGAGGATCTCATATTGTTTCGTCCTGTCATTATGGATCAAGCTCATGTAAGGTCTGTAAAATCCGCACACCTTACAAAGTCATCCACTAAAGTCTTAATAGATGCCCTATCATCCTGTTCCTTGTCTTTGTCAGTGTTTTCCACAAATTCCTTTCCTGTCCTATTCTGTGCAGAACCTCCTCATTCCTCACCTTATCAGTCCACCTGATTTTCAACATTCGTCTGTAGCACCACATCTCTTCTATTCCGGTTTCCTCAAAATCCATGTTTCACTACCATGTAATGCTTTGCTCCAAACCTACATTCTCAGAAATTTCGTCCTCAAATGAAGGCCTATATTTGATACTTGTAGGCTTCTCTTGGCCATGAATGCCTTTTTTGCCAGTGTTAGTTTGGTTTTGATGTCCTCCTAGCTCCATCCATGATTGGTTATTTTTCTGCATAGGCATCAGAATTCCTTAACTCCATCTACTTTATAGCCATCAATTCTCAAGTTATGTTTCTCACTGTACTCATTTCTACTATTTCTCATTACTTTCGTTTTTCTTCACATTATTCTCAGTCCATATTCTACATTCATTAGACTGTTCTTTCCATTCAGCAGATCATGTAAACTTCTTCACTTTCACTCAGGAAAGCCATGTCATCCGCGAATCATATCACTGACATGCTTTCACACTGAACATGAATCCTACTCCTGAACCTTTCTCTTATTTCCATTATTGCTTCTTCAAAGTACAGGTCGAAGAGCAGGGATGAAACACTACATCCCTGTGTTACACCCTTTTAATATGAAGCTTTTGATCTTGGTCGTCCACTCGTATTATTACCTGCTGGCTCTTGTACATATTGTATATTACCCATCTCTCCCTATAGCTTACCCTTATTTTTCTCAGAATTTCAAACACCTTGCACCATTTTACATTTTTGAATGATTTTTCCAGCCGAAAAATCCTATAAAAGTGTCTCAAGTATTCTTTAGTCTTGCTTCCATTATCAACTGCAATGTCAGAATCGCCTCACTGGAGCTTTTATCTTTCCTTAAGTAAACTAATCGTCATCTAACTGATGCTCAGTTTTCTTTTCCGTTCTTCTCTATATTATTATTGTCAGCAGCATGGATCCATGTGCTGTTGAGTTGACTCTGCCATAATTCCCGCACTTTTCTGTTCTCGCAGTCATCAGAATTGTGCGGGTGGTATTTTTCCGAAAGTCAGAAGGTATGTCGCGAATGTGAATAGTCGTTTTGTTGCCACTTCCCCCAGTGAGATTGACATTCTGAAGGACAGTTATCTATCTCTTCTGTCTCATTTGATCACAAGTCCTCCAAAATTCTGGTTCTAATGCTGAATCCCCCATCTCTTCTAAATCGACTCCTGTATCGTTTTCTTCTCCCTCTTAGAGGCCTTCAGTGTACTCTTTCCACAAATCCCCTCACTCCTCTGCATTTAACAGCGGAACTCCCACTGCCCTATTAATGTTACCATCCATGCTTTTAATTTCACCAGAGGCTATTTTGACTTTCCTATGTGCTGAGTAAGTCCTTCCAACAATCATTTCTTTTTCGATTTAGTCACATTTTCACGCAGCCATCATCTTAGCTTCCCTGTCCTTCCTATTTTCCTACTTATTTCATTCCTCAGCGACTTGTATTTCTGTATTCGTGAACTTCCCTGAACAGTTTTGTACTTGCTTGTTTTTCCTCTCCATTTGTACTGCCTACTGGGCTATTCCTTATTGCTGTATCTATAGCCTTAGAGAACTTCAAGCATATTTTTTCATTCCTTAGTACTTCCGTATCGCACTTCCTTCTGAATTGATTATTCTTGACTAATCTCTTAAGCTTGAGCCTGCTCTTCATCAGTACTACATTTGTGATCTGCGTCTATATCTGCTCCTGGGTACATCTTACAATCCAGTATCTGATTTCGGAATTTCTCTCTGACCATGATGTAATCTAAGTGAAATCTTCCCATATTACCTCGCCTTTCCAAGTATACCTCCTCCTCTTATGATTCTTGAACAGAGTATTTGCTATTACTAACTGAAATTTATCAGAAAAGTCAATTAGTCTTTGTCCTCTCCCATTCCTTGTCACAAGCCCATATTCTCCTGTAACCTTTTATTCTACTCCTTCTCCTACTACTACTTTCCAGTCCTCCATTACTATCAGATTTTCATCTCCCTTTATGTACTGTCCTGCACTTTCAGTATCCTCATTTACTTTCTCTCTCTCTTCATCTTCCACTTGCGACATTGGAATGTACACACATCATTGTCAGTGTTGGTTTTCTGTCGATTCTTGTAAGAACAACCCTATCACTGAATTGTTCACAGTAACATACTCTCTGTCCTATCTTCCTATTGTAGCAGCACCACAGTTTAAGATAAGAAAGTTACAATCATTACAACATTTCTGTGCGCATAAATTACAGCCAGGTGAGGGACTGATGACGTAAGCTACGCTGACGAGTGATTGAAAAGTAGAATGGAGACCATAGGGCCGTCGAACCACCGAAAAGCGTAAACTCAGCGGTTTGCATGGCGTAAGTTACAGTCAGAAGGGGCCCACTGGCGCAACCTAGGTGTTGTGAGTGTGTGACTCAGAGCACCCCATTAGTAAAATAGAGGTGCACAGCCGTGTATAAATAGGTACGGGTTTCTAACGAGATTCATTCAAGTGTGGCAGCTTTCCTAGATGGCGGGGCAGTCACACCACCCGCCACACGTAGCAGCAGATGGGGTGCCAGCGTTCCAGTCCATGGTGGGTCACTGGTATGACCCTCTGAGGCCGATGTGGGGTCTGTACCCATCCAGCCATGGCAGGTCACTCTTCACCTCGCTACCGTGGGCAGTTGTCTTGGCTTCCAATGCACGCCGGAGGCGTCCCAAGGCAAGGGCCGCAGATTCCAATGCTGGATCGCAGGTGCTTGTGGTCGCCGTGATCTCAGCTATGCCAATGAGGAAGTACACAGCTGCACCCAGCAGAGTGGCGCTGAATCAATGGGGAAGAAGACTGATGAGTCCGTCCTGACAATGTGGCCCTACAAGGCTGACACACAGCAAAGCATTGCACTGCGTTGCTGGGGTGGTCGCCTAAGCATTGCAGGACCCTGTGACGCAGACTGAGGTGAACAGGGCACTGTAGTGGAAACAAATAAACCATTTGGCAAGCTCGAACGAGCCTTAATACGGTGCCAGCTGCCTCTTCCCACTACATTTGGTCATCCAGATACATTCGGTGGCAGAAGTCGCTACTACACTATTCATAATGAATCCTTCACCCATTATACCATTTTCTGCTGCTGTTGATAGCACTCATCTGACCTGAAATCTTTGCCTTCCTTCTATTTCACTGTTTTAACCCCTCCTATATCTAGATAGAGCTTTTGAATTTCCTTTCCAGATTTTCTAACTTCCCTACCACTTTCAAGCTTCTGACATTCCAAACAATTACCTGTTGAACATTATCCTTTCATTGGTTGTTCAATCTTTCTCTCATGGTTACCTACCCATTGGCAGTCTCCTCCCAGATATCCAAATGTGGGACTATTCCAGAATCTATTGCCAATGGAGACCCTTTCAATGACCGTTTGAATTACAGGTCACATGTCCTGAAGATTCTCGCTATGTGTCTTCGATCCTGTGGTTTCCATTGCCTTCAGCTTCCTTGTGCAGTTGATCATTGCTGATTGTTCCACCTTTAGGGGCAGTTTCCTACCCCGAGGACAAGAGAGTGCCCTAAACCTCTGTTCACCACTCCACTCTCATTCACAAAGTTGTTGACATAATGAGGGTGACTTTTTTGCCGAAAGTCTTTGGCCTTGAGCTGTAGACTGAATTGATCGAACAGATTTCTGCATGGTGATATTGATACACCATAAATGAGTGTTATTACATGCTTTTACGTTCTAAAACTTTTGCTCGGTTTGACGAGTTACCCCAAAAAATTATCCTATATGACATAAAAGAATGAAAGTAAGCAAGCTATGTAGGTTTTTTTTATATCTTCTACATTTAACATAATTTGCATTGCAAATACAGACTCGTTTAGGTGCTTCATCAGATGTATGGTAGGTCCTTCCCATCTGAATTAATTATCATGTTGTAACCCCAGAAATTTAACACTCTCAACCTCTTCTACTCTGAAGAGCCAAAGAAATTATTACATTTGTCTGTTATCGTGTAGGGCCCCCGGGACCATGCAGAAGTTCCGCAAAGCAACATGGCATACATTCAATTGATATCTGAAGTATTGTGAAGAGAATTGACACCATGAATTCTGCAGGTCTGTCCATAAATCCGTAGGAGTACGAGGGGGTGGGGATCTCTTTTGTACAGCATGTTGCAAGACATCCCAGGTATTCCTGGAGCCAATGAGTACCAATTCTGGATTGTGGGACGTCACAGAGTTGTGCTGGAACTGCCCAAGTATAGTATAACAGGTAACTGAAATAAATACACAATGAAACGAATAGACATGACACTTTTATTCAAAGACAATAACCGCACTGAAGTCACTGCGATTCAATGTAGTCTCCTGGGCATGACAAACGGCGAAACGAATAGAAATGACACTTTTATTCAAAGACAATAACAGCACTGAAGTCACTGCGATTCAATGTAGTCTCCTGGGCATGACAAACGGCGAAACGTGGTTCGTAACAGGGGGTGTGATCAGACGCACGGCAATGCATGCTGAACAACGTGCCCTCTTGATGGTCACGAGGTAGGCTACGAGTTCTTGTGGTAGAGCGTTCTATTGTTTCATCAGCGCTGTTGACAGCTACTGCATGGTCTTTGGTGCATGTGAACACGTTGTAGTACGACCCCATTGCATCCCTTATGTGCTGTATGAGATTTAACACTGCGGAGCGGGCAGGCCAGTCAATCCTCGAAGTATCCTGTCGTTCCAAGACCTCGTCTACCAGCGCAGTTCGAAACAGTCGTGCATTGCCATCCACAAAAATGAAAGGGCGAATGCAGCCCCAAAAAGAGGCACATGGGAAATGATTGCTAGACAATCGCTGCTGAGCATTCGGTTTCCCACGGTCTGAAGTAAAATTTCCAAACTTTGCACCAGCCAGGTGTATCGGCAAACATCAAACACCCAATTATCAATTGCAAAGTGACTTTCTCACGAGCTTGCTAAAATTTTTATCGACAGCTCATCCAGTTTAACTGTTTCTACATACACTTGCTTTTCGTACTGCACCAGGGTGATCGGCGAAACTGCAGACACCTGCTCCTAAGTGAAAATCTAAGGGATAATGCTGGGCCATTGACGAGCGTACTCAAATAGACTGAATTCCGTATCATGTCTCTGCCTCAACTACCGCACTCCATATTTCAACAGGCGGACAACATGAAAAGATAGTTCCGGGATACTTTAACAAAGGAGGGGTGATTGGGCAAGTACGTCAGAGAACCCAGCGTTGTCCAATGGCCAGCTAAGCAGGTTCTTATAATGTGTCCGGCAGCGCCGTCGAACAAGGCAACAGTCGCTCTCGCCCTGTGGAAATTCCAGTGGCTTTAGCACAGCCCAGACCAGTATTCGAGGATTAAACGTGCAGCAAGAATCCAATGCTAAATTAAAATGAACAATATGACAATCAAGACGTGAGTAGGTGCAAGAAGCAAGGATGACCCACAATCCCATATTGTAATATCTCTCCCATGATGATGAGTCCCATACTCCGTTTACCGAGCGTAGGGGAGCGACGCGGGAGACCCGCGCCGCCATACTAGGCAAGGTCCTAGTGGAGGTGGTTTGCCATTGCCTTCCTCCGACCGTAATGGGGATGATTGATGATGATGATGAAGACGACACAAACACCCAGTCATCACGAGGCAGGTGAAAAATCCCTGACCCCGCCGGGAATCGAACCCGGGACCCCGCGCTCGGGAAGCGAGAACGCTACCGCGAGACCACGAGCTGCGGACATCTCTCCCATAAGTATTATTAAAATCTGAAAGATATGATATAACTAGCATTATTCAAGGTGGACGTCATTACAGCCCGAATTAAGTCAAATCATTTAATAAAATATGAAGCGGCAGTCGGAGAGTTTCATGCCACCTTTCGCAATTGGCTCAGAAAAACTGAGAATTAATGCTACAACTCTTTGATTGTTTATCTGATAAATGGGTCGATGAATAGCAGATAGTAAGTTTTCAATTAGCAGCGTGATACGGTCCTCACTTTCATTGAATAAGACTTGCACATTAATTTCTGCGAAGATGCCTATCCGCATGACTGAGCATAGGCTCACATATGGTTTTTCGCAGTAAATTTTTGCATGACCAGAGAAGTTAACCCCAGTTACCCCTTTCTCTCTCCCTCTTCCTAACAATAAAACAACTGAAGCATTGCAGCAATGTTCTACTAATGTCAGAAGACAGTTGGGATTAAATTTTTACGCGTACCAACTTCCAAGTTTCTCAAATAATTTTCAGAAGATAAGCAAGGATGGAAACACTCTAAAAATGGCAAGCAGTTCTAGAAAACTCCAAGTTACGTTTAACACAGTCTTAGTTGCTAGTGTTGGGAACCGATTTTGATGTAGAACCTGTGAAACGCGCCTCCGGTGCCTCTGAATGGGGATCTATTCCCGACCTAATTCTGATGTCGTTTCAGGGCCACGTGTATTATTACAGCACTGCTTGGAGACATCAGTGTCAGCAGTGGGCCAGGAAACACCAACAAATCCAGCATCTTCACACACCCTGAGGCCACTGGCACGGCCGAATACGATTTTCCCTTTCTGTCACGTCCTTACATTTAGTCATGTGTAAGTGCAGTGTCTGTTTGGAACACAAATGCCTCACTGATCGCCGTAACAGCAATGTTCGCGCCGTCGAGCACGTGAATCGATAGCTGCGCCATCTGTAAAGGCATAACGATTCACCTACGAGTGTGTACTTTGGTAACTGCTTTCTTGTTCGGTGAGCATACTTCCTCGGAATAATCCTGAAATTACTTTAAATCTGCCGATACTGGTCCTTAAGAGCAATGAGCTGAGTTCTGTCTGGAAGGAAGTACTGAATCCGGCCATAAAACTAGTCAGATACTCGGTATCTCGTACATTATTCACCAAACTACAGTGCGGAACTGTATCAAAGGCCTTCTTGTAGCCAAGGAACAAGGCATCAAGCTGGCGCTTCGATGTTCAGGGGTAAAGAGACGGAGCTGAGTCGCTAGATCTCTATTTGGGCAATCCAGTTTGATTTTTATAGAGGAGGTTTTCCTCGATCTACAGACGTGTTACGATACTTGAGAATCAAACATGTTCCATAGCTCCAACAGGTTGGCGTCACCGACAAAGGCGTATAATTTTGTGCATCTCTACTGCGAGTCTTTTGTACGTAATGTATGCGCCTTAACTGGAGTCTGTTTGCTGGCCTCCACTTCTGTCTGCGCAGTGGCATAAGAGGCAGCTGGTCGGCAACATTCGCCACACTCGATTCATTGCCTCTGGCGCGGTTAATCATTTCTCGTGGGCTGTTATTGCTGTCATTGACTTGTGCTCGTTATCAAACGACTGAGTAATTACCTCGGCAGTGGGCCCGTACACATTCCCCAGTATGTGGTCGACTCCAAGCTATGACTAAAGCAATGGCAGCTTCGGCAGTGGCACAGTACTACATTAGCGAAATTGCAGCAAGACGTCGATTATCGACAGCTGCTTTCTACGGACACTTTGTTCTGACATTGGCCTCCAGCGGCAGCTCGTGCACATCAGTGCGCAGTGGTTATTCACCTGCTGGCTACGCGGAAGATATAACAATCGTTCTCCATACTGGCTGAACCCAGACTATCGCGCGGCTCTGCTTATTGCCATGTCTGCACTGAGGCATTAATAAAATTGTGTCAAAATTCGTCTTCGACAAACTGTATTACTCGTTGAAATACTGCTCTATAATACTGAAAAACATTCCGTTGCATGTGTGTAAGTGAATAGTTGTCGTTCCGGATACGTCTCACTTGGTATCGTGCTTTGGCAGTGCTTGGAACTTTGATACACTTCACTCCGCTCTCAGAGCAGTTATTCATTTTATGCACGAAACAACGTATTGTGCTTATTGAGCAACTTTTGTTTTTTATTTTTCTGAAGTTTTAGGAAACTGTCAGAACAATGACTGTGAAACGAAGGATGAGAAGCAGAAATGCTCATGGCCTTCTTTGAGAATATGATCTTGTTTATTTACGTCGGAATGATTTAAAACAAACAAATAAAACACTGATAATTGTGGATTTTCCAACAATGAGTCAAATTTATAGGGCATTAAATTCATATTTATTAGACAAAAAAAATTACAAATAATGTGAGATTGGAAACTTACACCCATGTCTGCTGACAATGTTCCCACTAAGCAGTACGACTCAAGCCTTTCATAGACAGAATTCACAAGTGTTCATCTTGTTCGTTACAGGTGGAATTTGATCAAGAAAAAAATAGGCGCTTGGATGGGGTCGCCGATTTCGATCTGATTATGGCATATACCACCTGAAGGATAGTAGCTGTACTGATAATTGTTTCAACTTTTTACTCCAACAGATAGTGTAGTGGCGTAGCTACAAGAGTGCCGTCTGTGTCTACCCTTTAATAGAGAATGATTACTGCCACAAGGCTCTGTGTGGTATAAACGTCTGAAGCAAGCAGGCAAACAGGCCACGGAGACGCACTAGTATTTCTTATAGCAAACTGAGCGAGTTTCGCAGAGATCTATATCTACATTTACATTTATACTCCGCAAGCCACCCAACTGTGTGTGGCGGAGGGCACTTTACGTGCCACTGTCATTACCTCCCTTTTCTGTTCCAGTCGCGTATGGTTCGCGGGAAGAACGACTGTCTGAAAGCCTCCGTGCGCTCTCGAATCTCTCTAATTTTACATTCGTGATCTCCTCGGGAGGTATAAGTAGGGGGAAGCAATACATTCGATACCTCATCCAGAAACGCACCCTCTCGAAACCTGGCGAGCAAGCTACACCGCGATGCAGAGCGCCTCTCCTGCAGAGTCTGGCACTTGAGTTTGCTAAACATCTCCGTAACGCTATCATGGTTACCAAATAACCCTGTGACGAAACGCGCCGCTCTTCTTTGGATCTTCTCTATCTCTTCCGTCAACCCGATCTGGTACGGATCCCACACTGATGAGCAATACTCAAGTATAGGTCGAACGAGTGTTTTGTAAGCCACCTCCTTTGTTGATGGACTACATTTTCTAAGGACTCTCCCAATGAATCTGGTACCAACAATTAATTTTATATGATCGTTCCACTTCATATCGTTCCGCACGCATACTCCCAGATATTTTACAGAAGTAACTGCTACCAGTGTTTGTTCCGCTATCATATAATCATACAATAAAGGGTCCTTCTTTCTATGTATTCACAATACATTACTTTTGTCTATGTTAAGGGTCAGTTGCCACTCCCTGCACCAAGTGCCTATCCACTGCAGATCTTCCTGCATTTCGCTACAATTTTCTAATGCCGCAACTTCTCTGTATACTACAGCATCATCCGCGAAAAGCCGCATGGAACTTCCGACACTATCTACTAGGTCATTTATATATATTGTGAAAATCAATGGTCCCATAACACTCTCCTGTGGAGCGCCAGAGGTTACTTTAACGTCTGTAGACGTCTCTCCATTGAGAACAACATGCTGTGTTCTGTTTGCTAAAAACTCTTCAATCCAGCCACAGAGCTGGTCTGATATTCCGTAGGGTCTTACTTCGTTAATCAGGCGACAGTGCGGAACTGTATCGAACACCTTCCGGAAGTCAAGGGAAATAGCATCTACCTGGGAGCCTGTATCTAATATTTTCTGGGTCTCATGAACAAATAAAGCGAGTTGGGTCTCACACGATCGCTGTTTCCGGAATTCATGTTGATTCCTACAGAGTAGATTCTGGGTTTCCAAAAACGACATGATACTCGAACATAAAACATGTTCTAAAATTCTACAACAGATCGACGTCAGAGATATAGGTCTATAGTTTTGCGCATCTGCTCGACGACCCTTCTTGAAGAATGGGACTACCTGTGCTCTTTTCCAATCATTTGGAACCTTCCGTTCCTCTAGAGACTTGCGGTACACGGCTGTTAGAAGGGGGGCAAGTTCTTTCACGTACTCTGTGAAGAAACGAATTGGTATCCCGTCAGGTCGAGTGGACTTTCCTCTGTTGAGTGATTCCAGTTGCTTTTCTATTACTTGGACGCTTATTTAGATGTCAGCCATTTTTTTGTTCGTGCGAGGATTTAGAGAAGGAACTGCAGTGCGGTCTTCCTCTGTGAAACAGCTTTGGCAAAAAGTGTTTAGTATTTCAGCTTAACGCGTGTCATCCTCTGTTTCAATTCCATCGTCATCCCGGAGTGTCTGGATATGCTGCTTCGAGCCACTTACTGATTTAACGTAAGACCAGAACTTCCTAGGATTTTCTGTCTAGTCGGTACGTAGAATTTTACTTTCGAATTCACTGAACGCTTCACGCATAGCCCTCCTTACGCTAACTTTGACATCGTTTAGCTTCTGTTTGTCTGAGAGGTTTTGGCTGCGTTTAAACTTGCAGTGAAGCTCTCTTTGCTTTCGCAGTAGTTTCCTAACTTTGTTGTTGAACCACGGTGGGTTTTTCCCCTCCTTCACAGTTTTACTCGGCACGTTCCTGTCTAAAACGTCATACTGTAGCCTTCCGAGTGGCAGGATAGTCCTTTCGGATAATTGTCTAACAAGTTTGTAGCGCTGCGTCAGCTGTGCAACGAGGCTGGTATCAATGGTCACATGAACTTCTAACACCTGTAGACAAGGTTCTCAACGTCCTTACAGCCCGCCAGAATCCTCGTACTGAAAGGGCGGCAGGGGCATCGTACATCTACGGCAGCACACATAAAAGGGATTGGAACTTCACAGCAAACATAAACATAGCCAAAGCCTTGCAGAAAAACAAAACTTACTCAAACCGAAATGTAGTGTGAGGAGACCTATGCGAGAGGCGTTCAATGAATTCGAAAGTAAAGTTCTATGTACTGACCTGGCAGAAAATCGTAAGAAATTTTGATCATATGTCAAAGCGGTAGGTGGATCAAAACAAAATGTCCAGCCACTCTGTGACCAAAATGTTACTGAAACAGAGGATGACAGACTAAAGGTCGAAATACTAAATGTCTTTTTCCAAAGTTGTTTCACAGAGGAAGACTGTACTGTAGTTCCTTCTCTAGACTGCCGTACAGATGACAAAATGGTAGATATCGAAATAGATGACAGAGGGATAGAAAAACAATTAAAATCGCTCAAAAGAGGAAAGGCCGCTGGACCTGATGGGATACCAGTTCGATTTTACATGGAGTACGCGAAGGAACTCGTCCCCATTCTTGCAGCGTTGTACCGTAGGTCTCTAGAAGATCGTAGAGTTCCAAAAGACTGGAAAAGAGCACAGGTCATCCCCGTTTCAAGACGGGACGTCGAACAGATTTGCAGAACTATAGACGTATATCTTTAACGTCGATCAGTTGCAGAATTTTGGAACACGTATTATGTTAGAGTATAATGACTTTTCTGGAAACTAGAAATCTACTCTGTAGGAATCAGCGTGGGTTTCGAAAAAGACGATCGTGTGAGACCGACGTGGCGCTATTCGTCCACGAGGCTCAGAGGGCCATAGACACGGGTTAACAAGTAGATGCCGTGCTTCTTGACTTCCACAAGGCGTTCGATACAGTTCCCCACAGTCGGTTAATGAACAAAGTAAGAGCATATGGACTGTCAGACCAATTGTGTGATTGTATTGAAGAGTTCCTAGATAACAGAACGCAGTATGTCATTCTGAATGGAGAGAAGTCTTCCGAAGTAAGAGAGATTTCAGGTGTGCCGCAGGGGAGTGTCGTACGACCGTTGCTATTCATAATATACATAAATGACCTTGTGGATAACATCGGAAGTTCACTGAGGCTTTTTGCGGATGATGCTGTGGTATATCGAGAGGTTCTAACAATGGGAAATTGTACTGAAATGCACGAGGATCTGCAACGAATTGACGAATGGCGCAGGGAATGGCAACTGAATCTCAATGTAGACAAGTGTAATGTGCTGCGAATACACAGAAGGAAAGATCCTTTATCATTTAGCTACAATATAGCATGTCAGCAACTGGAAGCAGTTATTTCCATAAATTATCTGGGACTACGCATTAGGAGTGATTTAAATTGGAATGATCATATAAAGTTGATAGTCGATAAAGCAGATGCCAGACTGAGATTCATTGGAAGAATCCTACGGAAGTAGGTTACAGTACGCTTGTTCGCCCTCTGCTTGAATATTGCTCACTAGCTTGGGATCCGTACCAGACAGGGTTGATAGAAGTGATAGACAGGATCCAACGGAGAGCATCGCGCTTCGTTACAGGATCATTTGGTAATCGCGAAAGCGTTACGGAGATGATAGATAAACTCCAGTGGAAGACTCTGCAAGAGAGACGCTCAGTGGCTCGGTACGGGCTTTTGTTGAAGTTTCGAGAACATACCTTCACCGAGGAGTCAAGCAGTATATTGCTCCCTCCCACGTATCTCGCGAAGAGACCATGAGGACAAAATCAGACAGATCATAGCCCACACAGAGGCATACCGACAATCTTTCTTTCCACGAACAATACAAGACTGGAATAGAAGAGAGAACCGATAGAGGTACTCGAAGTACTCTCCACCACACACAGTCAGGTGGCTTGCGGAGTATGCATCTAGATTTAGAGCCAGACGCCTCAACACTTGCCGTTGAGACCCAGTTATTAGCAGTCAGACTACGGGCACGCACGCCTCTAGCCCACCTCCCATTCGCACCACAACATCGATGTGCACGGCTCGACTAATGCCGCCACAGGATCATTTGAAAGATGGAATGGCGCTTCTTGGTTTTCAGTGATGAAACCGGATTCTGCCAACACGCAAGTGATGGCCGTTCGCGCGTACGATGTAGACCTGTTGAGCTCTGTCTGGTAGACTGTATTCGTCCAAGTCTCATTGGCCCCAACCCAGGCCTTATGGTCTGGGATGTGGTAAACTATGATACAACTGTCGTTTAGCTTTGGTGTTCCTGGAAGGGACGTTAACCAACGCTCAGTACACGCAGAATGTTGTTAGATCCGTTCTTTGCCGTCCTTGCAACATGAAAACATGAAGGCAATGTGTTGTTCCAGCAGGATAATGTTCGCCCTCCTACACACTGCACGTGAAACTCAACGTGCTCTGTAAGACATGCTTCAGATTCCCCTGGACAGTACGATCTCCTGACTTGTCTCCAATCGAGCGTATGCGGAATATGATGGGACGATAAATGCCTCGTGCGACTCGTCAACCAACAACTCTTCAGAACTACGTATACAGGTAGAACAGGCGAGGCATAAGGTATCCAAGGGCAGTATTCGCCATCTTTATGATCGGGATGCCAGTCAGCGCCTGTATTACTACTTGTGGAGGTTACACTACATACAAATATGGGTTTTCGCCGTGGGTCGACGCCTGGTACCTCAGGAACCTGGTACCTCTTGTGCTACTGATCTGCAAATGTAATCATTTCATAAACTCCAGATTCACTGTTGCCACAATAAACCTTGAATAAAATGGAAACCTCTAAATGGGAGTACTGACTTCTTCTGGTAGTGTATAATAGAACTGAAGCCGGTGATCGATGTTTATCAGAGTTCCATATTACGCAGGAACTTCCACAAGCGTTGCAGGAGGCTCCCAACTGGGAACGATGAAGGACTGTGGAGCAGGCATATAGTCACTAAGGTCCAAGCCACGGATAAGTAAGTAAGTATACTGTTACGACCGGACATGTTCCGGGCTGCTACGCCTCACAATGGTTGAGAGAAATGGTGAGGGAGAAGGCAGATTCACCTCAGGGGGTACAGTCAAACAGTGGTAGTACTGACAGGTGATTGATTGTTGAAGCAGTCTTGCAGCACCCCCGTCGCCCTCACGGATGTGCTGTGCGCTTGCAAACGCCGCCGGTCACGGAATGTGATGACGCTCCGGTCTGCCGGTGTCGTCTGTTGTCCATATACCGTGATGATGAGCAGCTCATCAGTAGGGACGTCGTGCGTGCCTCCGGCGGTGAAGAACAAGCATGGCGCACCCAAATCCTCCGGAATCTTGCCGTCTACGCACCCCCGCGCTTACTAGTGGTCACCATGACGGCGATTCTTTGCAGTAGCCGACCCAAGACGTCCGATGCCGAGCAGTAGTGTCTCGGTCAACCCCTTCCCCCCCCCCCCCCCCCACACCAGGAATCGACCAGGACGATGGCTGATGACGTCTGGGTGACTAGCAGGCCGCGAGGGAGCGCCTCCCCCGGTCGGACCGTAGATAGCTTGCAGTCCAAAGGCACAAGTCCTTCAGAGGGTGAATGGTAAACGCACACCAGCTCTCAATGTCGCTGAAGTTTCCTAAGTCCTGCGGCAGCTACACCACAGGTAAGAGCGCCTCACGTGAACTCGAAGAGCCCGTCTTCATCACCAAGAGCGGGTCGTGGTTTCTCTGAAACTCACTGGTTCAAGACGCAGACCGAATGGCGGTATGACTGCATGATTTGAGCTCGTAATTTCGATTATTTATACCCTTATAGCTGCGGCCTACTGGAGGGGGATGAGTAAGTTTGTTTCCTATTACTTGTTCTGTCAGCTTTTCCTAGTTCGCTGTGCAACGAGCACGGGTTGCTAGGTCCGGTTAAATTTGCAACGTGTGAGTGTCTGGGCAGCACCCAAATGCCTTTTACAAAATGTTATGTACTCCTGGTCACAACGTGTTAGCTGTTCCATGCGATCGACCTTTGATCAGGGTCGCAAACTCCAGTGTGCCTGGAGGGTTTTGTCATAATGTAAACAACACCATCCAGTGGCTGGCCGCTACTTCCTGACCGCGGTAGGATCAGAATTTTAAAAATTCAGAATTCTCGAGCTAAACTTCTCGATCCGGGTTCGTTACTGGTCGTTAGTTTGCCACGTACGGGCAATTTAATTCTGATTTATTATTCCGTCTCAGTTACACATTTTTAATTAAATTATATGTTTCGACCAATCTAGATCATCTTCAGATCTAAGCAGCAGCATTAGTAACAGGTCTTCTCTAGCCAGAACCACTTATCAGGGTGAGATGATTGTGATTATAAAAAGACTTAACTACATAATTGTTAGATCCTCAATCCTCTCATATTGTTTGAAGACGCAAGTACGACACTTTTTTTCATAGTAATAATGCTATGATGTGTAATAGTGGAACAAACTTGTAAAATCCAGCTGTCATTAAAGGAAAAAACTAAGATCAATGTGCAAAAGAGGTAAAACTGTGTATGTTCAATTGTTTCGTTGTTTAAGGCGGATTCAAGAATAACGAAACGAATTGTATTGTGCCTTGGGAATAGATCGGGTCCGACAGGTCACTCCAACCTCCCTAGATCTATATCTAGTGGTGCTGATTTTAAATATTGTCGTAACGTACACTCCTTCAAAGGAAGTGTAGTACACTCTAGTACATCGTCCATTGGAATATCTGGCAGTCGCTTTTTCGATAGGGTTGCTAAAATGAAACTGGCAAGAAGAATATTTACAAAACTAAAAAGGATTTCACCGCAATTACTGTACAAGATAACTGTCCAACACAGAAAATGCTGGAAACCGTGATTTCGACGCAACAGTGCCTTGCTGTCAAATGTTACATGCACATCTCCCGCAAACTCTCTCCCGAGTAATTCGCTGTGTCATCGCGTTTCAGGGAGTGAGATGAGAAGACCTGTTTAAACGACAGTTGAATGCAACTCAGAATGGTGCACACGAGAAAACAGGGCGTCAAGTTCATTGTCGAATGTTACGAGAAGCGCAATTCGTGGAGAATGTCTACAGATCCAGAAACTATTTAGTACATACGCGCATCAATCCACAGAAGATGAACGACTGTATATTTTCAGCATGACAGAGAAACGGCAGACAAAACTTTGACAACATTGTCCTGAGAGTACGAAGATGTTTTGTAAGGACAGTCAATAGAGGTATTGAAATCTTCCGGCCATCTCCATAACCTGAATTCAATCCGTGTGATTATACTAGTGGGGAATACCGAAGAGTCAGGTGTACTTAAACAATCCGAACACACTGGAAGAGCTACAGCAGAACACTGAAAACATAATTGCTGCTACCTCTCAGATAGAGCGGCTACATCTGTCTCAGTTTTATAAACCGAGCACAGTGCGGCATGGACGTCAATGATGGCCATTTCCAACGAGGGTCAGCCGGCCGCGGTCGCCGAGCGGTTCTAGGGTCTTCAGTTCGGAACCATGCGACTGCTACGGTCGCAGGTTCGAATCCTGCCTCGGGCATGGATGTGTGTGATGTCCTTAGGTTAGTTAGGTTTAAGTTGTTCTAAGTTGTAGTGGATTGATGACCTCAGATGTTCATTTCCATAGTGCTCAGAGCCATTTGAACCATTTTTTTTCCAACCAAGGTCAACCGCACACCAATGTTATCGTAAATATTTTTCGGTAATTTTTACTTTGATCGCCCTGGTTAAGAATATTTTCTGAGTAACTTATAATCAGGTAGCCGTTGTCCATTACAGAGTACTGCATTTCATTTGCTTTCTTATCAACAATTACCTATGAAAATACACTGAATTGAAAATATCTGTACAATGTTGCAAATGTAGACAATTTTCCTCTGTGCGTCTCGTTCGGAAAGAAATTTTTCCACTCTACAACGGTACTTTTCTGTTGACTGGTACAGAGCAATAATAAGCTGTCACAGCACTTTTATTATTCATTTTTGTCTCTTAGATTAAGAACTAATACAGTAAGGAAAAGAGTTGATACGGATAAACGGATTACCATTTCCTCTTCTAGCGGTAATACAATTACGTCGTGTAGAGGGATCGCTTGTTTCGCAAAGACCTGGACGGCGTGGACAATGGCAGTGGCGTGCTATCGCTATATCAGTCGTGTGCAACACTGCTTGTTTTATTCATACCACATCTTGCAAACAACAGATTCAGGTAAACAGGTAGCTTCCGTTTTCCTAGTGAAACACTTCGGCATTCGCGCGAGCGTCTTAGATAATACTGCACTCTAGTGCCGTACGGAAGTCACTTGTCAAATCAATGACGATCGAAGGCTAGCCTACTCTGTCTGCTAGCGAGATGCGCCTCTGCAAGTAACCGCCAAGTACACTGGCGGAAAAAAATCACAACACTAAGAACGTATTCTTCATCATTTATGAAAGGTGGTAAGAGTGTTTCTACATCTGAAAGATGATCTCTAGTCAAATATTGAGCCAGTCTCTAGCAGCGCTACTATGTGGACGCAAGTCAGATTTGTGTTAAATTCTCAGTGTAACGGTCTTAAACGTTGGTTACCTGCAGTGCTTTTTTTCTGAAATAAAGTTTGAGGACACTCCGACATTGGATATAATGCAGCGAAAATTACTTGTAACTGAATCATGGGATACCACCCGTCTGTTTTTAGCCATGACATTTCGAACTAAAAAAAATGGTGTCGGACTCTTCATTTGACTTTCAGCTTAAAGGAAGCAGGCGATACCGAGAAACACCCACACATACAAGAGAATGTGGTATCGAACAAAACAGTTTATATCACCTCAAATGAAGAATGTGATTCCCACCAACCCCTGAACAATAAAAGAAAATGGTATCGTACACTTCAATTGATCTATAATACACCTCAAATGAAACAGGCGAGTCCAATCAGCCCTCCGACATACAAAACAATACGAGGAAATATTACAGAACACATATTGCAAGCTATAAAACAGATGTGAGTGGTTTTTGTTGTGTTGTGTCTTTTAGTGTCAAGAACAATAGAAACTACACTACAAAAATCTTTTGTAACCTTGTTTGGCTCCCGAAATGGCATATATGATGGGTGGTATCCCGTGCTTTAACTGACCCAAATTTTAATACAGCTGAAAATGTATTTAACTATAAAACTACAGTTTAACTTATATTAATAGCATGTCAATGACATCGCTTTTCCCACCAAAAATTTCACTGGTATCGTTCGTATTGCAATTACCAACACGAAAAAATTAAATAAAAAATCTACGTCCGCGAAATATATCTTTGGCACTTTTCCAAGTTCTCAACATCGTAAAAAATTACTTTGTTGACGAAAAAGTTTAGGGGTACGCATTCCCCAGCGTTCCCCCAGAAAAACAGCACTTGGTACTTGTGGGATCGAACGGGGTGTGTTGCCTTAGTCAAGAATGCCTTTAAGCCGACAAAGACGCCATTATGAACATATCTCTGAGTTTGAATGAGTTCGTGTAATAGGGCTACGAGAAGTTTGATATTCTTTCTGGGATACTGCAGGAAGACTTGGCAGGAATGTAGCCACTGTACATGATTGCTCTCAGCGGTGGTCACGGGAGTGTACGGTCGCAAGAACACATGCCTCTAGGCACCCATGTGCCACTACCGACAGACGACTGCCGTGTTGTGCGTCTGGGCTCTGGCACATCGTACTGCATCTGCAGCAGTTGCCGCCGTAGTGACGCAATGAACTACACTCCTGGAAATGGAAAAAAGAACACATTTGTAAGTAGGCTGTTTACGTTTTTACTGGTAACGCCGCCGCCACGTAGCGCTCTGTGTGAAAATCCCTGGCTGTGCCGTGTGCAGTCTGTGGCTGGTTGGCATTGTTGTAATACTCGCCACTGTAGTGTTGGGCAGCGGCAGCTGGATGCTAACAGCGCGTAGCGTTGTGCAGTTGGAGGTGAGCTGCCAGCAGTGGTGGACATGGGTAGAGAGATGGCGGAGTTTTGAAATTTGTAAAAATTGGTGTCATGAACTGATATATATATTATGACTATTAAGGTAAATACATTGTTTGTTCTCTATTAAAATCTTTCATTTGCTAACTGTGCCTCAGTAGTTAGTGCCTTCCGTAGTTTGAATCTTTTAGTTAGCTGGCGGTAGTGGCGCTCGTTGTATTGCAGTAGTTCGAGTAACGAAGATTTTTGTGAGGTAAGTGATTTGTGAAACATATAGGTTAATGTTAGTCAGGGGCCATTCTCTTGTAGAGATTATTGAAAGTCAGATTGCATTGCGCTAAAAAACTATTGTGTGTCAGTTTAAGCACATTCGTGTATAATTGTTCAAAGAGGACTTTCGCATAGACCAGTCGTGTACAATTTTTCTAAGGGGACGTTTCACATTGACACCGGTGTGTCAGACCCACCATACTTGCTCCGGACACTGCGAGAGGGCTGTACAAGCAATGATCACACGCACGGCACAGCGGACACACCAGGAACCGCGGTGTTGGCCGTCGAATGGCGTTAGCTGCGCAGTATTTGTGCACCGCCGCCGTCAGTGTCAGCCAGTTTGCCGTGGCATACGGAGCTCCATCGCAGTCTTTAACACAGGTAACACGCCGCGACAGCGTGGACGTGAACCAAATGTGCAGTTGACGGACTTTGAGCGAGGGCGTATAGTGGGCATGCGGGAGGCCGGGTGGACGTACCGCCGAATTGCTCAACATGTGGGGCGTGAGGTCTCCACAGTACATCGATGTACTGGTCGGCGGAAGGTGCACGTGCCCGTCGACCTGGGACCGGACCGCAGCGACGCACGGATGCACGCCAAGACCGTAGGATCCTACGCAGTGCCGTAGGGGACCGCACCGCCACTTCCCTGCAAATTAGGGACACTGTTGCTCCTGGGGTATCGGCGAGGACCATTCGCAACCGTCTCCATGAAGCTGGGCTACGGTCCCTCACACCGTTAGGCCGTCTTCTGCTCACGCCCCAACATCGCGCAGCCCGCCTCCAGTGGTGTCGCGACAGGCGTGAATGGAGGGACGAATGGAGACGTGTCGTCTTCATGCGATGAGAGTCGCTTCTGCCTTGGTGCCAATGATGGTCGTATGCGTGTTTGGCGCCGTGCAGGTGAGCGCCACAATCAGGACTGCATACGACCGAGGCACACAGGGCCAACACCCAGCATCATGGTGTGGGGAGCGATCTGCTACACTGGCCGTACACCTCTGGTGATCGTCGTGGGGACACTGAATAGTGCACGGTACATCCAAACCGTCATCGAACCCATCGTTCTACCATTCCTAGACCGGCAAGGGAACTTGCTGTTCCAACAGGACAATGCACGTCAGCATGTATCCCGTGCCACCCAACGTGCTCTAGAAGGTGTAAGTCAACTACCCTGGCCAGCAAGATCTCCGGATCTGTCCCCCATTGGGCATGTTTGGGACTGGATGAAGCGTCGTCTCACGCGGTCTGCACGTCCAGCACGAACGCTTGTCCAACTGAGGCGCCAGGTGGAAATGACATGGCAAGCCGTTCCATAGGACTATATCCAGCATCTCTACGATCGTCTCCATGGGAGAATAGCAGCCTGCATTGCTGCGAAAGGTGGATATACACTGTACTAGTGCCGACATTGTGCATGCCTGTGTCTATTGCCTGTGGTTCTGTCAGTGTGATCATGTGATGTATCTGGCCCCAGGAATGTGTCAATAAAGTTTCCCCTTCCTGGGACAATGAATTCACGGTGTTCTTATTTCAATTTCCAGAAGTGTATTACAAATCGGTTACTTCAAGAACAGCTCCGAACCTGGAGCCCTCTTTCGTGCATTCCACGGACCCCAAACCACCGCCACTTTCGACTTCAGCGAGAGCTCATTGGAGGGCAGGGTGGAGGTCTGTTGTGTTTTCTGACGAAAGACGGTTCTGTGCCGGTGCCATTGATAACCGTGCGTTGGTTAGTAGTAGTCTAGTTGAGGGCCTGCAACCAACATTATGGGTGCTAGAAACACTGAAACTACAACTAGAGCTGTGGTCTGGGGTGCAATTTCTTGCGATAGCAGGAGCACTCTCGTGGTTATCCCACGCACTCTGACTGCGATTCCTTGCTACAGGAGAGAGCTAGGTTAGTTTAGGTCTCCAGTCTTCTTAATCTGTTTTTGTGTTCAGGGTGCCTCACGTTGGAAAGCGCCTCATCAGCTTCGTATTAATTTTGTAGTTGTCGGTACACAACAATAGTATTTACCAGCAATGTTTATAAAAACACTACAGACGACAGAACGCTGCAGCGTTGCTAGCGCTCCATGTGGTATCATGTCACATTGCAGTCAACAGAAGACAAGCGAGGCCCTAGATTTGATCAAATATTTGACGACATTTGAAAAAGTTCGCTATTACACCATCAAACCTCTTTGACAAAGATATTGGACAAAGAAATATGATAGTGTAATACCGGCCTTACCAGGTGCCGTACTCCAGTGAAAGCAAATGGAAATCATCTGGACGCGTTCTCCACATGCTTGTGTGTCTTTCCGTTACATGTTGTTTGTATCTTCTTGAAGAAAAACTTACAAGAAAAGTAATCTTGCCGCTTAGTGCACCATGCTAGCTAAACAATATTGGCTTGATGCATTTTTTTTTCATTTTGCTTCTGGATAAAAATTTATTTGCTGTACTAAAGCTAAATAGGCGACCTGAATCAGAACCTCATGCGTTTTCCGCATTAATCATCAATTGCCTTTAATTTCATTTTCCATTGATTTGTCATAACAAGTACCGGAACTTTTTACTTCCCGTGATGGCTTTTGACAGGGGAGAGAGATCTTTATGACAGGGTTTGGCTAAAAGGTGGGATAAGATGATAGGAAACTTCCTAAGGCATTAGGGACTAGTAAACTTGGCGAATGAGAGAGGAGCACGTGGAGGGAGACCACGCAGTAGTTACACAGAGATAAAGAGTATTGCGTGCAGAGCTGCATCAAACCAGTTTTCGGACTGAAGACGACAACAACGTTGGCCTGAAAGTGCTGGTAAAAGATAAGTACTCCTTAATCGCGTGATTGAGGAACTGTTGGTGATGAAACGGCTCGCAGCTCTTGCGGTTTGTTGCGAAGTGAAGATCGTGGGGAGGAATGTAACGGCAGCTCGAAGCGTAAAAATCTGAACAGATTTTAGATCGTCGCTCTCGCCAGCGTTACGAAACTCGGAGGCGAAGCGCATCACATACAGCAGCGAGATCATGAGGCGAGCTGGCCAGCCGCCAGTGGGACACGAGCATCGTTATATAAGGGATCATCGCGGTCTCGTGTTCTGCTCAGAGGGCACGGCGAAAGCCGACCCGTCGCTGACGCGTCGCTCGCCTCACGGGATTTAACCAGTTACTCCGACTGACGCAATCGCAGCACCATCAGATGTTTGGCAGGACTGCGAAAAACAAGAGATAGCCGTCCGAGAAGCAGCAACAAACAATAATCGAAAATGATGAAACTAGGTTCGTTACCAACAGCACGCAGTTAACAATCATTATTATAACAGCTTTCAGAATTGTACAAAGGAAGAAAGGCACGAAACAAATAGACCAAATAGAAATGTTTTAAATATATTCGCAATTGCGAATAATGACAACCATCAGCTGTAGACTGGAATGACGACAAAGAGAATTTGTGCCGGACTCGGATTCGAACCTGGATCGCACGCCTATCGCGGGCGCTCACCTTACCATGTTTTTAAAACATTTATTCAAGAACAATGTTAGACATTCCAAATACATACTAAGTACTTGTACTAATCATGCACACATGTTATCCATGAAACGATTTAAACAAAAACAGTTTGATCATTCCAATCACGTTGATGTTAAAGAAATACAACAGAAGATTGTGTTGATGATTAAATTACCAAAAAGAATTAATTTTAACAGCAAGAAAAGTTTTTTAAAGACATGCAAACTTCTTCATACATGAATAAATAAAAAACTGCTGTTTGAATTACATGTGCTCCGATCTTATACAGTAGCGTAAATAGCACTTTATGAAGGATATCACCAAGTTTTTGGCATAATTTTTAATATAGTAATGTACACAAGGAAATCGTCTCCGTTGAGATACAGGTTAAGGGAAGAAACTGATCTTTAACCTATTTAGCTCAGTTACACCAGCTGTGAGCATTTCACACAATTGTATGGAAGTCGCCAAAATTATACAGAAAATGGAACATTTAAGCCCTTCGCACATTAAAACAGTTCAAATGGCTCTGAGCACTATGGGACTTAAATTCTGAGGTCATCAGTCCCCTAGAACTTAGAACTACTTAAACCTAACTAACCTAAGGACATCACATACATCCATGACCGAGGCAGGAGTCGAACCTGCGACCGTAGCGGTTCCAGACTGAAGCGCCTAGAACCTCACGGCCACAAAATAAACGATCTTACACGAGTCAACTTTATTACGCACTGCACAGTAAGTGGCACGAAATGCAATTGCCTCACAGCTAACGAGTGAGAGCTTCACTGAAGCGCCTAGAACGGCTGGCCATAATAGACAATCTCTTAAATACTTGAGAATGGCGGAAAAGAGATGTTACAAAATTGACTAGCCTTCCAACTACTCTTTCTGGAGATTAATGGATTGTTAATTATCACAAGTGACCAGACCTATACAATAGATCTTTTACTAGAAAACTGACTTACACATCACAGTGCAAAAATGAACAGAGCAGTTTGCCAGCCATTTAATATTACAATATATTAGATAGAATCTTCTGGTTTTAACCAATCGATAAAAACACTCTGACTGTCACATAGGTTCTGTAGATTAGCTTGTAAAATTTCTAAAACTACTCTGTGAAGTAGAAAAAGCACACACTACAAATATACAGTAAAATTTTAAATAATATCCTTAAGGTAACTACAATACATCATTGTCAAAACAGTCCCCTCTTCTAAATTAAACAATCCCCAGTCTTTCAAATATAATTGTTAACATATTACCGAACTTTTTCTTGTAATTCGAATATCTTCTACTTTTGTGGAATTCACACAGCATATGTACCTTGAACCCCACGGTGCTGTAAGATCCTAATTAGTTAAAGATGTAATTAACAAAATTTCGCAGCAACCAGTGCACATTGTTATTTTTTGCCTATGGGAAATAGCGTGCTTCAGGCCTGTGTATCAGTGACAGCGATATACTCTCAGGGGATGTCCTTGTATTTTGTGTTGTTGTTGTGGTCTTCACTCCTGAGACTGGTTTGATGCAGCTCTCCATGCTACTCTATCCTGTGCAAGCATCTTCATCTCCCAGTACCTACTCCAGCCTACATCCTTCTGAATCTGCTTAGTGTATTCATCTCTTGGTCTCCCTCTACGATTTTTACCCTCCACACTGCCCTCCAAAGCTAAATTTGTGATCCCTTGGTGCCTCAGAACATGTCCTACCAACCGATCCCTTCTTCTAGTCAAGTTGTGCCACAAACTTCTCTTCTCCCCAATTCTATTCAGTACCTCCTCATTAGTTATGTGACCTACCCACGTAATCTTCAACATTCTTCTGTAGCACCACATTTCGAAAGCTTCTATTCTCTTCTTGACCAAACTATTTATCGTCCATGTTTCACTTCCATACATGGCTACACTCCATACAAATACTTTCAGAAACGACTTCCTGACACTTAAATCTATATTCGATGTTAACAAATTTCTCTTCTGCAGAAACGCTTTCCTTGCCATTGACAGTCTACATTTTATATCCTCTCTACTTCGACCATCATCAGTTATTTTGCTCCCCAAATAGCAAAACTCCTTTACTGCTTTAAGTGTCTCATTTCCTAATCTAATTCCCTCAGCATCACCCGACTTAATTCGACTATATTCCATTATCCTCATTTTGCTTTTGTGGATGTTCATCTTATATCCTCTTTTAAAGACACTGTCCATTCGTTCAACTGCTCTTCCAGGTTCTTTGCTGCCTCTGACAGAATTACAATGTCATCGACGACCCTTGTAAGTAGGCTGTTTAGGTTTTTTTATTGGTAACGCCACAAAGCGCTCTGTATCAAAAATCACTGGCTGTGCTGTGTGCAGTCTGTGGCTGGTTGGCATTGTTGTAATACTCGCCATTCTAGTGTTGGGCAGCTGGATGTTAACGGCTCGTAGCGTTGTGCAGTTAGAGGTGAGCCGCCAGCAGTGGTGGATGTGGGGAGAGAGATGGCGGAGTTTTGAAATTTGTAAGAATGGATGTCATGAACTGCTATATATATTATGACTATTAAGGTAAATACATTGTTTGTTCCCTATTAAAATCTTTCATTTGCTAACTATGCCTATCAGTAGTTAGTGACTTCCGTAGTTTGAATCTTTTAGTTAGCTGGCAGTAGTGGCGCTCGCTGTATTGCAGTAGTTCGAGTAACGAAGATTTTTGTGAGATAAGTGATTTGTGAAACATATAGGTTAATGTTAGTCAGGGCCCTTCTCTTGTAGGGATTATTGAAAGTCAGATTGCGTTGCGCTAAAAACTATTGTGTGTCAGTTTAAGCACAGTCGTGTATAATTTTTCAAAGGGGACGTTTCATATGTCGACCCTTAGCCGAGGATACCTCACTGGAATCTTCTGATCTTTTTTCTTGTAGTTTGTGTAATTAGTGTAGATTTTGTTTATTGCTAGCGCGTAATTGTTGAGAGAATCTCCTTTGTAGTTGTAGTCTTTCATTGTTGTACAGTAAAACAGTTGTGGCATGCATGTAGAGTTGCACCAAGTATTTCGCAGTTGAGCTTGCAATTAACGAGATATTATTTTCAGTGCTACTTTAATGTGTTCTCTTATTTTTTCTCTTCAAGTTGTGCTTTTCTGTGTGTTCGTGTGAAATATTGTGACAATAATGGAGTGTGAAAAACGTAATACTAGGCTCCAAAGTAAACTGTGAAATGACAGTGAAGACGAAAGCTGTGTGTTAGCGCCACCATGTAATGAATTAACTAATGTTCAAAGTAGTAATTTGGTAATTGTGCATAGGGAAATGGAGCGGGCTGCAAATAATGGTGTAGGCAGTGAAACAATTAGTGAACAGGGAAGAATCGATCGATCGGTCGGCAACAGCTCGCCTCAGGATTCCGAAATGACAGGACACAATCTTGCAAATACTGTAGATTCAGGGTTTTCGTCCTCACCGTTTCTCAAATAAGTCAAGACACATTTTCTGTTTTTCAGACTGCGAATATTGCCGGTGCAAATGCATTGCCGAATAGCACTGAGGAACATGTTTCAGACACCAGTGTATTGTTATTACAATTAATGCAACAAATGGGACAAAAGCTTCAAAAGTTAGACACAATGGAACAAAATCAGAGACAAACACAGCTAAAGCTTCAAAAGTTAGACACCACACTTCAATAAACACGTGAAGATTTAACTAGTGAGTTACATAACATTGAATCGAAACGTCAAAAAGTCTGTAATGACGTAAAAACACAAATTTGTGAGCATTTTCAACCTATTTTTTCGAGGCAGGAAAATGCATTACAGAATCACGAAGCAGCCATAAAAGAACTGCAAACTATTGTTCATGAAAATCATGAGACCTTGCAAGCTAAAATTGACTCAGTTGCATCTACCGATTTGGTTACGCAACTTGCAAAAACTCAGGAAAACTTAAAGGAGACAGTAGATACGATTTCAACACAAATGGACACTCTCAAACTTGGTTCAGAAAAAACACACAGAGGAAATAATTTCACTATCGGATAAGTAGCCGAACTTTCAGATCAGTTCATTAACTCATCTACAAAGGTAGATGATGATCTGAATGAATCAAAACCTGAGGCCTTCACTGAAACTGAAGAGTATGAACAAATTAGAAAATTCAAACAAAATCAAAATCAAATCAACACACAGTACAAAAGAGAAATGCGGGAAGTACAAGATCAGTTGGCTCAAGAGGGACATAGAAATACAGAACAACCACAAAATAATAACACAGGACACTTCGGAAATTATGAAAGAAATTGGCAAGGCCCATTGAATTTTGAGGTGGAACCGTCGAAACGATTTAACAATGACCGACATGCGACTCGCCGACATGATGATTTTGACTATAAGCTGTTCATGTAAATTCAAAACATTTAAGAATTCTGGAAACGACATTCATCCACAAGCGTGGCTCCATCAATTCTCTGATTGTTTTCCTCCTAACCGGTTATTGGAGCACAGATTAGAATTTATGTGTGGCTACTTAGAGAATGAACCAGCTGTAAGAATGCGATCGGTCATTCACGATTGTCACAGTGAGGGAGAATTTTATCATGCTTTCCTCTCAGCATGTTCGTCTCAAGCTACACAAGACCGAGTAAAACATAGCATCATTATGATGAAACATTTCGAACAATCTGAATTTTCCAGTCTTGTGAAATATTTTGAAGACATGTTGCATAAGAATCAATACCTATCAAACCCATACAGCCCTTCAGAACTCATCCGCATTTGCTTAATGAAATTGCCGGAACATCTAAGGAATATTATTTTGGCAGGGCGTTGCAAAGACGACACTGAAGCTTTTCAGGGACTCTTACAGGAATTAGAAATTGACACAGACAGCCGCGGGATGCGAAAACAGGAAAACAATGATTACAGGTCACATCCGTCGCAATTCCGCGATGAAAGAAACAATAACTGGACACGACAAGGCTATTCTCACAACGCAAATCGTGACCAAAACAGGCACCACCCATATGACAACCACTGGCAGAGTAATAGTTACAGAGAAAGATCGCATTTCCGTAGTAATGAATATTACACAGACAATCATAGAAACATACAATATGGCAACCAGAACTATTATTATCACGGGAGACAGAATAATTTCAGACGCAAGGGTCCACCGCGCAGTGATAATTCAGGGAGAAATTCTCCACCACTTAACCGACAAGAAAGAAACTACAGGAACTACCGACATGGCGACAGGCGATATAATCATAACGACAGACCAGAATTTCATCAG
This sequence comes from Schistocerca gregaria, assembly GCF_023897955.1. NCBI lineage: Eukaryota > Metazoa > Arthropoda > Insecta > Orthoptera > Acrididae > Schistocerca > Schistocerca gregaria. Next base: position 784,103,125 of record NC_064922.1, read on the forward strand.
AACTGGCGGGATTCAAACAGAGCTGGGCCCTCTCGGCAAGGTGAATTTGTAGAAGTTAGGTCTCCTAATCGTAATAACGGCGCGCGCCAACAAGGAGACAGACAATGACTCGCACCGCAGGCAGCCACTTGCGCCGCCTGGCTCAGAGAAAAATAACATAGGCGCTAACCTTGAGAAAAACTCCAGTATTCTTTACCGACGTTTACCGCATGATAAGTTGAAACTCTGAGTACTATGAAGAGTAAAGGATTGCACCATATTTCACATGTAAAAACGTTTATTGATAGATAATCTGCTTTTTAACCTAGTCTTTGGCATAAAATTTTTCACTTCACGCTACTAGTACAATTTGTCACACTGAGAAACTGTTAACATGCAACAATGTTTGAAGTAAATACCCAGTCAAGAACCAAGAGAACTTATTTAAACAGAAATTACGAATGCATTGTTATAGTGAACAGACATTACAGTGTTATTGTGTCTGTACATTTTTGCTTGATAGTTGCACGATTACTAACGACTATAAGGCTTACATACTTAGAACATATACCAGTACTGTTAATGAGATTTTAATGCAACATTTTGGTTTAGTTGAAAAGACATTCTTTATTTGAAGTACTTTCTGTGAGATTAAAGATGACTTAACATTTGGTTTCATTGATAGCTACACGATTATATCACGATGCTACTGATGTGTGACACAATTTACATTGTGCTTTTGCGGTGTATCTGTTTTATATCTGCACAGTTTTTCTGAATTCTTCTGGAAAGGAAAACATGTTTTAGTACTAACTTTGTGGTATAACTACAATGAGACAGCGTTTTCCGTAGCACAACAATACGTTACAGCACAGCACTTCATTCATCACGGCAATAAGCGTAATAACTAAGATATATATACACAAAACAATTCACTTCGTTTATTACAAGGGAAGTACATTGACTTCAGCAGAACTTTGCTTACAGAGGACGATAACTACGACACTTCCACAGAGATTATCTTACAACAAGACACACAGTTTAGCGCTATAGTACGCGTAATTGAGTTATTAATTTTGTACTTAAAACATTTATTTTTAAAGATATTTAAAGTACAATGATACAAAGGTTTCCGTGATACATTTCATTCCATTGCTGTAATCTGCAACACCTGAGGATATAATTACATTAACCCTCAGGGGGGTACACGCTTACTTTGTGTACCACGTGTGTGGCAAGCACAAGAAGCCCTAGCTAATATGGTATTTTCTTATACTACTTTACACATCAGTACCATATTTCTGTAACACATAAATTACACAGCTATCTGATCATCTAACTGGGAGAGACAAACATTTATTTTACTACATCAGTGACAGATGTTTACGTAATTATACAGTTGGATAATTTCACACTTATGAAATTGTATTTTGTCTGTACTTTGTGAACTGTTCATATTTTTTCGGAACCATTGTGATACTATGAGAGCTTTGAATGACATATTTGGTATGGGATCATGATTTTAAAGTACGTTTGAGGCAGATGACACTTTTCGCATTAGCAGAGAATTTTTTTTAGGTTTTGAAATTATTGGAGGAAGCTACAACGATTTTGAGAGTTGACTGAGGTGTTATGATGTTATTATTACGATGACTATGTGTATTATGCTGTTGCGGTTTGTTTATGATCAATAAGCTGATGCTATATGAGTTATTTGATTATGCTACCTACCTGTTATGACTAAATATTGAAGAAGTTTCGAGGAATATGTATATGTGTAATAAAGCAAGGAATAATGAGTAGTGGTTAGGGACTCTGGTTTGTGAAAAAGGATGTTGGAAACTGATAATCGTGCTTTAAGAGTTATGAAATGTGTGTATATGCGTGAATGTATCACTATTCTGGCGAAAATTTTTTGGACACTATTATATTTAAAGGATTTTGTTTCTACAGATTTGCAACGCAAGTTCTTGACCTGTGAAATTTTTTGTATGAGACTGCCACTGTAGCGGAAACTGGTGTCATAAATATTTCGGTAAGAAAGTTAAGTGATCATCTGCACGTAATGCGTCGTGGGCACCCAGCTGCGCGACAGCCACCTGAAAACAAGCCTTTAGTGTGTGCCTTTCAGAGGCACAGGTGGAGAAAAAAATAAAGAGGCGATTATCCTCACTATTGACATTCCTTTGTAGAAAGCATCGCAAAAACGCTCATTACTTGGAAAGACACTTTCTTACATCTGCACACCTGATAATGACAAGCGTCTTTCTTCGAGAGTTGAGGGAATTTGTACTAACTTATGAAATGTCACATGACTATTGAATGATACTTTTATGCTTTGCCTTTCATAGTTGCTTATTTCATTGGATATCTGGTTTCCAGCTGTGTTGCAGCATTGGTTTTACAAAATAAAATTAATTGCATTTGCTAATGTGAACACTTTCTGTCAGCAGATCTATTAAATAATCATTTTATGATCCACGTTCTTCGAAAAAGAAGCACTTCGAAAGGAAATAACAATAAGAAGGGATTAATAACAGTCACTGCATACTTAATTTTCTTTTCAACTACTTGGTAATTTTTTTGTAGAATAAGCTTTTGTGGTGCACCACTTTAATGACATAGACATTAAGATGTGAATATACATTTCCCTTATCTGCATTGTTGTCTTTACTGTAATATTTTTTCTGCTTGAGCTTTGTCATGTTTAGGTATAAGTTATTGTATTTGCTGCTGCTGTGTGCCAGGCATAGTGCTACTGAATTTCACTTTGTATTACTCTGTTAAGCCAGTTTTACTACGGATTTATTTTTCTTGTTTGCTGCACAATGACCTGTATTAGTTATAATATTGTAACTGCTTTGCCAATTTCCATTTTTTGTCATTTTTGTTTGCGTTAATTGTTTTGTGCTGCTACATTGCCTCGTCCCTTAGTTTAAGCGTCTAAGCTCAGTAGATTTAAGTTAGCTTAAGAGGGTGGTAGCCTATATAAGAGAATGAGTTGTGATGAATTGGAAGCAAAGCATTCAGAAGCTATAAGAAAATAGTTTGGCCAAAAAAGTAGTGTACAGTGGAGGAAAACTATTTTTGAAAGAGAATGTGAACATATAAATAAAGAAAGCATGCTTGGATAGGATTTTTTTTTGGCTGGAGCAAATGTTGAAATAAGAGGGACGATCTATGGAATGAAGTTTTGGGTTGGACTGCAGTACCAAATGTTACCCTGAAAACAAACCCTGTACTTTCCTTTTGTGTTATCCCACTATGTGTTTGTGTACCCCTGTGTATTTATTTTCTTCCTGTCTCTGTGTACCGTTTCATTCACTATGATGAGGAATACTGTTATCCTCAAATATAATTTGCATTAATAATATGTTATTTGCTTTGTAAAGATGTTAGACATTATTAATTCTGTTCTGTTTTAATGCTCATGTGTGAAGTTGATGTTTCAAAAGTTATTCTGATCTTTTATGTATGTACTTACGTCATAATTTTTGTAGCACTTATGTATTTGTTATTTCGATTCTTTTGTAAAGCCTGTATTACTGCAAATGTTATCTGTTCTATTATGTTCTTTAATGATATATTTTGTACCTTTGTTATTGTATTCTCATGTTATAAAATTGTAATTGACACCAGTTCATTAAATTAAGTAACTTGTAAATTACATTTCACTGCACACATTTCTATTGGTCATAGTATATGGACAATATGTTAGAAGTAGGGACTGATAGTGTTTGCACGTGTGTTAATAATTCAGCAAGGGACTGGATAACAGCATTGCTGGTTCTAAGGACATATAAAAAAATTGTGAGTACACAAGTGGTGGTTTATGGACTTGCTATATTGTCCACAAGACTCTTTGATGGTGACTGTGCACCTGCACAGTCGCAACAGTTGGCTGCAAGCCATCTCTACAAGGACTACAGTGGATCTACACCTTTGATGACTCACCAATACCATTATTTCTAAAAGCACTACAGTGGGTCTGCACCTCTGGTGGCCCACCAATACCGTAATCTCTACTAGGACTAAAGTGGGTCTGCTCTGCGATGACCAACCTACCGATATTCTTCAAAACTTCGACTGACTCTGCTGTGGATTTGCTCTGATGTGGACCATTACCTGTCTGCATCTCAAGAGTCAACACTGTCTTTCCGTTGGAAGGACAACACTACTACAAGACTGCTTGGAAATCCACTACTTCCATGTGCATTTTCTTTTACTGCTCAGACTTTGAGAAAAACACTTCTATTTTACTGTGATAACTGATCAGGACTGTCTTTATGGACTGTGAGAAAATTTTAGCATTTGATCAACATTGTATCGATAAGTGTGTGGATTTCATTTCTTTTTTATTGTAATTATGAAAAAAAAATTTCCAATCTGTACTGCCACTGCCAAAAACAATTTTTAAAATTTTTTGTGGGATAGCATGAGGGCTGTGTAAGTAGGCTGTTTAGGTTTTTTTTATTGGTAACGCCACATAGCGCTCTGTATGAAAAATCACTGGCTGTGCTGTGTGCAGTCAGTGGCTGGTTGGCATTGTTGTAATACTCCCCATTGTAGTGTTGGGCAGCTGGATGTTAGCGGCGCGTAGCGTTGCACAGTTGGAGGTGAGCAGCCAGCAGTGGTGGATGTGGGGAGAGAGATGGCGGAGTTTTGAAATTTGTAAGAATTGATGTCATGAACTGCTACATATATTATGACTATTAAGGTAAATACATTGTTTGTTCTCTATTAAAATCTTTCATTTGCTAACTATACCTATCAGTAGGTAGTGCCCTCAGTAGTTTGAATCTTTTATTTCATTGGCAGTAGTGGCGCTCGCTGTATTGCAGTAGTTGGACTAATCAAGATTTTTGTGAGGTAAGTGATTTGTGAAACGTATAGGTTAATGGTAGTCAGGGCCATTCTTTTGTAGGGAGTATTGAAAGTCAGACTGCGTTGCGCTAAAAATATTATGTGTCAGTTTAGGCACAGTCCTGCACAATTTTTCTAAGTGGACGTTTCAACCTCAAATATTTTATTTCTTCTCCCTGCATTTTAATACCTACTCCAAATTTTTCTTTTGTTTCCTTTACTGGTTGCTCAATATATAGATAGAGTAACATCGGGGAGAGCCTACAGCCCTGTCTCACTCCCTTCCCAACCACTGCTTCCCTTTCATGCCCCTCGACTCTTATAACTGCCATCTGGTTTCTGTACAAATTGTAAATAGCCTTTCGCTCCCTGTATTTTACCCCTGCCACCTTTAAAATTTGAAAGAGAGTATTCCAGTCAACATTGTCAAAAGCTTTCTCTACATTTACAAATGATAGAAACGTAGGTTTGCCTTTCCTTACTCTTTCTTCTAAGATAAGTCGTAGGGTCAATATTGCATCACGTGTTCCAACATTTCTACGGAATCCAAAATGATCTTCCCCGAAGTCGGCTTCTACAAGTTTTTCTATTCGTTTATGAAGAATTCGTGTTAGTATTTTGCAGCTGTGACTTGTGAAACTGATAGTTCGGTGATTTTCACATCTGTCAATACCTGCTTTCTTTGTGATTGGAATTGTCATATTCTTCTTGAAGTCGGAGGGTATTTTGTCTGTCTCATACATTATGCTCACCAGATGGTAGAATTTTGTCAGGACTGGCTCTCCCAAGGCTGTCAATAGCTCTAATGGAATGTTGTCTACTCCCGGGGCCTTGTTTCGACTCAGGTCTTTCAGTGCTCTGTCAAACTCTTCACGCAGTCTCGTATCTCCCATTTCATCTTCATCTACAAACTTTTCCATTTTCATAACATTGTCCTTAAGTACATCGCCCTTGTATAGACCCTCTATTTACTCCTTCCACCTTTCTGCTTTCCCTTCTTTGCTTAGAATTGGGTTTCCATCTGAGCTCTTGATATTCATACAAGTGGCTCTCTTTTCTCCGAAGTTCTCTCTAATTTTTCTGTAGGCAGTATCTATCTTACCCCTAGTGAGATAAGCCTCTACATCCTTACATTTGTCCTCTAGTCATGCCTGTTTAGCCATTTTGCACTTCCTGTCGATCTCATTTTTGAGATGTTTGTATTCCTTTTTGCCTCCTTCATTTAGTGCATTTTCATATTTTCTCCTTTAATCAATTAAATTCAATATTTCTTCTGTTACCCAAGCATTTCTACCAGCCCTCGACTTTTTACCTACTTGATTCTCTGCTGCCATCACTACTTCATCCCTCAAAGCTACCCATTCTTCTTCCACCGTATTTCTTTCCCCCATTCCTGTCAATCTTTCCCTTATGCTCTCCCTGAAACTCTGTACAAACTCTGGTTCTTTCAGTTTATCCAGGTCCCATCTCCTTAAATTCCCACCTTTTTGCAGTTTCTTCAGTTTTGATCTACAGTTCATAACCAATAGATTGTGGTCACAGTACATATCTGCCCCTGGAAATGTCCTACAATTTAAAACCTGGTTCCTAAATCTCTGTCTTACCATTATATAATCTATCTGATACCTTTTAGTATCTCCACGATTCTTACATGTATACAACCTTCTTTTATGATTCTTGAACCAAATGTTATCTATGATTAAGTTGTGCTCTGTGCAAAATTCTACCAGACGGCTTCCTCTTTCATTTCTTACCCCCAATTCATATTCACCTACTATGTTTCCTTCTCTCCCTTTTCCTACGCTCGAATTCCAATCAACCATGACTATTAAATTTTCGTCTCCCTTCACTACCTGAATAATTTCTTTTATCTCATCATACATTTCTTCAATTTCTTCGTCATCTGCAGAGCTAGTTGGCATATAAACTTGTACTACTGTAGTAGGCGTGGGCTTCGTATCTATCTTGGCCACAATAATGTGTTCACTATGCTGTTTGTAGTAGCTTACCCGTACTCCTATTTTCTTATTCATTATTAAACCTATTCCAGCATTACCCCTATTTGATTTTGTATTTATAACCCTGTATTCGCTTGACGAAAAGTCTTGTTCCTCCTGCCACGGAACTTCACTAATTCCCACTATATCTAACTTTAACCTATGCATTTCCCTTTTTAAATTTTCTAACCTACCTGCCCGATTAAGGGATCTGACATTCCACGCTCCGATCCATAGAACGCCAATTGTTTTCCTCCTGATAACGACATTCTCTTGAGTAGTCCCCTCCTGGAGATCCGAATGGGGGACTATTTTACCTCCGGAACATTTTTCACAAGAGGACGTCATCATCATTTAAGCATACAGGAAAGCTGCATGCCCTCGGGAAAAATTACGGCTGTAATTTCCCCTTGCTTTCAGCCGTTCGCAGTACCAGCATAGCAAGGCCGTTTTGTTTAGTGTTACAAGGCCAGATCAGTCAATCATCCAGACTGTTGCTCCTGCAACTACTGATAAGGCTGCTGCCCCTCTTCAGGAACCATACGTTTGCCTGGCCTCTCAACGGATACCCCTCCGTTGTGGTTGCACCTACGGTACGGCTATCTGTATCCTTCAGGCCCGCAAGCCTCTCCACCAACGGCAAGGTCCATGGTTCATGGGGGGCATGTCCTTGTAATAAGAGCTGTTTGCTCTCCTATCTACTTCCAACTATTCATATGACCGCTGCAAGTGTATCTATGAATTATTGTGTCAACTAGATGGCATTGTTTACATAAATCTGTTTTACAGAGTCCGATTGCGTACAGTCTTTCATTGATGCTAGCTATGTTGTTACCTGTCTTGTACCATGACAGTTTATAGACGTGAACACATTAGAACTAATGTTTTGCCAAATCTCAGTCCAATCAATGTTTGGAAACTGTAGTTCTATTTTGTTCCTTCCTTCGTTTTTCTTTCGTTCCCGCAGAATGGCTCTTGACGTTAAGTGTCGTGACTGTATGGTTTAGGCACTTACTTAACTGTACTCAACATAGAAAAACCTCACATGCTGTAAACGACTGTTGATATTCTGCACGTCAATCCGGGAAAGCAGGCTTCGAGATTTAATAATCTCGAAAAGTTGGCTGGCTATGCTTTCTCGCGAATCTCTTATTAAATTAAGTTGCCTTTTGATAAGAAGTGCTGAGGCTTTATCGGTTATATCAGTTAATCCCAGTCCACCATTTTTAGCATCTAAAGTGGTTACTTTAACAGATAGTCTGAAGTCTTCACCTTTCCATAGAAAGTTTGTGATTTTGGACATTATTCTTCTCGCTACCATTCTCGGTATTGAAAACAGCTTGGCAGTATAATAAACTTTAGCAAGGATGCATGAGTTGTTATACTTTATTCTTTGAACGTGGTTCAGATATCGAGTTAAATTGTTGTAGTGTCTTCTTGCACTTTATCTGCTGCAACTTTCCAATTTAAAGCAGTCATTTTCATAGGGCATGCTGTCAGGGTGATCCCAAGTGTTTTATGTTGTCGGACTAATTTTGTCCACTCGACTCTGATATTATCGAAACCTCTGAGGTTTAACATCTTACTTTTTTTCGATTGCATTCGCTCCAGAGGTTCTACAGTACATATCAATCACTGTTGCTACCGTGGTTACCTCTTCATTATCCCTAGTAAAGAACCTTATATTGTCAGCATAGGCGCTTACAGCTGTTTTATTTCCTGATGATGTTAAGCATTTTAATCTAGCATGGACATGTCGGAGGAAAGGTTCCAGTGAAATGGCGAAGAGGGACATGGACAGAGGACTTCCTTCAGGAACACCTCGTTTTATTTGTATCGGCCTAGACTGTTGACAATTCGCCGTTATTTTTGCATTTATTCCAGTTGCTGTTATCAACTATACGACCCAATCGTTGAAACCTACTTTCTTCAAAGTCTGTGGAAGATATTCATGATTTACTTCATCGAAAGATTTATTAAAATCTAAAAAATAAAACAAAGGAAGCACATTTTATGTTGCAATGGCTCTGAGCACTATGGGACTTAACATCTGAGGTCATCAGACCCCTAGAACTTAGAACTATTTAAACCTAACTAACCTACGGACATCACACATATCCATGCCCGGGGCAGGATTCGAACCTGCGACCGTAGCGACGGCGAGGTTCCAGACTGAACGTCATAGAACCGCTCGGCCACACAGGCCGGCTCTTATGGACACTGATGGGCGCCATATTGAGCCCCTTCTATTGCAGTAATGGTACCGGTGTATGATGGTATGATGTACGCAGCACCACACTAAAGGCGTTTCATTTGAATTGATTCTGCATTCTTTATATTCCCCATGTCCTTTACATTAATGCTACCTATTTTGGTACTCGAAACGGTAGTTGATTTTCGTATTATGACGTATTAAATAGGGGAAATTTAATCAAAACGCTGGTATTGCCATTCAGTTATCGGGGTATTCGCTTTCCAGACGCAAACTGCAGCGGCATCTGTGGTAAATACTTGGACTGGATAGCGGGTTTGGGATGTTGCGTCCCTAGTCATGTAAATTATTGACAAAGCACTATTGCCAAATTAGACCTGTCTGCAGCTGTGGTTATTCCAGTAAAGGTCAAAATGCAGCACCCCACACGCTTTTGGGATAAATTTTCCTCCATTTCCGAGCCGATAATTCTCAGGGCAAAGAAAATATGGTTTCGTTGCATGTTTCATAAGGCATGTAAACCGATACTGCGGCAATCTCTAGAGAATTCCAAACGCTTACTATCGTAAAAAGCTACGGAATTTCCTGATGGCATAACGAAAGCAGTACAGTGCGGACGGAATGAGCGGGTAAACCACCGCATCCGCAGCCGCTCCGCCGCGCCGCATCTCCAGTTTTTCCCTGTTCCGCTGTTCCTTGCGCGCGTCCTAGTGGCGCGGCCGATCATAAATTTGTATCGGGCGAGCGGCTGCCACCGGCTACGAGTCAATCGGCGCGACGCCGTCCATAATTCAGGACGCGCGTGACGCAATGCGCATGCGCGCCGGTGTCGTACCCGCACCCATGCGAGGCACGTGGCATCGCTCGCCACGCGCGCCCTCACTCTTCCTGTCTCACAAGCGGCGCCGCCGGTGTTACCGGTTCGTACCGACCAGCGGGAGGCGACGCTTCTCAAGGTGGCGGACTGATCGAGGGCTTGTGCGCTACAAATAACAGCGCCAAATAAACAATCCCAACTCAAATGCTCCTGCTTCCCCACATCAGACATTTTATTTAAATAAAATAAAAGCACTCCGTCTTCAGGCCACGAGTGGCCTACCGGGACCATCCGACCGCCGTGTCATCCTCCGAGGAGGATGCGGATAGGAGCGGTGTGGGGTCAGCACACCGCTCTCCCGGTCGTTAGGATGGTATTTTTGACCGAAGCCGCTACTATTGGGTCGATTAGCTCCTCAATTGGAATCACGAGGCTGAGTGCACCTCAAAAATTGGCAACAGCGCATGGCGACGTGGATGGTCACTCATCCAAGTGCCGACCACGTCCGACAGCGCTTAACTTCGGTGATCTCACGGGAACCGGTGTATCCACTGCGGCAAGGCCGTTGCCGATTTAAATATTATAATACTTAATTTTGTGAGGTTGTGTGAGGAAAATATAATTCAAATTCCAGTTTTAAAACGTTGCAAAAATGAACCGTAGCTGAGAATCACACATTTGAAAAAAATATTGTCGAAGAAGGGGAAACGTTAGGGAAACAAAGAAAAATTTAACACAAAATTTCCCACTGAAAGAGGCTGTGAGTGTCATAATGTAAATGGGCTCGGCTACAAATGACAAGCAGCTGTTTCACTGTCTGTGGAATGTGTGGAGGAGTGCCATCTTGCATAAAAATGATCCTACTCACATATCTGTGCTGTTGAAGGGTTGGAATGACTTTTCTACGCAAAAGACTCTCGTACCGTTCACCAGTGACAGTACAGGTAACAGAACCCGTAGGACCAATCTCCTCGAAGAAACGTGGCTGTGCGGTAAATTGTGCCGTCATCCCGCAAAACTGAGTTACTTCTGGAGAATGCTAGTGGATTTTCCGTTGTTCGTATTCTACAGGTCTGTGTATTGACATGTACTTGGAGATGAATATAGGCTTCGCCTGTCAAAAAATGGTTCAAATGACTCTGAGCACTATGGGACTTAACTTCTGAGATCACCGATTCTCTAGAACATAGAACTACCAGGTGATCAAAAAGTCAGTATAAATTTGAAAACGTAATAAACTACGGAATAATGTAGATAGAGAGGTAAAAATTAACACACATGCTTGGAATGACATGGGGTTTTATTACAACCAAAAAAAAATGTTCCCAAAATTTCCGACAGATGGCGCTGGTCAGCAAAAGTGCTACCGTGACGAGTGAGAGGTACGCCGATATGTTACAGATTCGCGTCATCCCCAGTCTGGCTGATAAACACCTGCTGGAACGTACGATGTTTATGCAGGATGGCGCTCCACCCCATGCTACTAGACATGTGAAAGATCTCTTGCGCGCGTCGGTTCGTGATGATCGTGTGCTCAGTCGCCACTTTCGTCATCCTTGGCCTCCCAGGTTCCCAGACCTCAGTCCGTGCGATTATTGGCTTTGGGGTTACCTGAAGTCGCAAGTGTATTGTGATCGACCGACATCTCTAGTGATGCTGAAAGACAATATCCGACGCCAATGCCTCACCATAACTCCGGACATGCTTTACAGTGCTGTTCACAACATTATTCCTCGACTACAGCTATTGTTGAGGAATGATGGTGGACATATTGAGCATTTCCTGTAAAGAACATCATCTTTGCTTTGTCTTACTTTGTTATGCTAATTACTGCTATTCTGATGAGATGAAGCGACATCTTTCGGACATTTTTGAACTTTTGTATATTTTTGGTTCTAATAAAACCCCATGTAATTCCAGCGTGTTTGTCAATTTGTAGCTCTCTAGCTACATTATTCCGTGATTTATTCAGATTTTAAATTTATACTGACTTTTTGATAAAAAAAAAAAAGTGGCTCCAATGGGTCTGAGCACTATGGGACTTAACTTCTGAAGTCATCAGTCCCCTAGAACTTAGAACTACTAAAACCTAACTAATCAAAGGACATCACATCATCCATGCCCGAGGCAGGATTCGAACCTGCGACCGCAGTGGTCGCGCGGTTCCACACTGCAGCGCTTAGAACCCCTCGGCCACTCAGGCCGGCGCTTCGCCTGTCCATAGAATGTTCCGGGAGCCGTTTATTGTCCATTTCCATGCGAGCAACAACTCGTAGAACAAACGTCTGTCTTACTGGGGGTCAGCATGAAACAAACCCTGAACATGACTAATTTTGTGTGGATAGCAATGCAGCCGGCCGCAGTAGCCGAGCGGTTCTAGGCGCTTCAGTCCGGAACCGCGCTGCTGCTATGGTCGCAGGTTCGAATCCTGCCTCGGGCATGGATGTGTGTGATGTCCTTAGGTTAGTTAGGTTTAAAACGTTCTAGTCTAGGGGACTGATGACTTCAGATGTTATGTCTCATAGTGCTTAGAGCCATTTGAACCATTTTTATAGCAATGCAGCACGCTTCGCAGAAATTTTTACATCGCTTTCGCAGGCATGTCCGAAGTTCAGACATTTCTCCGTGCACTGCGTATTTGCACACCACCGCTCGACGTCTAATGAATTGTTTTCCTCCGTCTGCCACATTGCACTTCAAAAGAATTTTTCTTTACGAATTTCCTGAACATTTTCACCTCACCTTTGGCAAAAATCAGAGCTACCAGCGTACAATCGTCGTTACTGTAAAAGAGCTTTACAAGCAGTGCGCCACCGTGCATAGAGCCAGTGCCTAGCGCCTCAGAGGGAAACAGAGTAACAGCTGTGTCGCCCGCATCTTTTGTTTCACGTATTTTGCCACATACAGAACTATCTAGTGTTAAAATTTTAATTAATTCCTTTTTGTTTTCCACAATGTTTCCCCCTTCTTCGATAACATTCCGTTCAAATTTGATGTCATTCTGTGCAGTGATTCTTTTTTACAGCGTTTAGAAACTGAAACTTTAATTGTACCTGTAATCACAGTGTATATAGCAGCTACTTGCTGTGGGGTTGTATTGTTTGTAATGCCCTCGTCAACCTGAAAAGTAGATGTTATGCTGCTTGAAGTCTGGGAGTGCCATGATAAGTGAGTACATTCTGTAATAACAGTTACCTTAGCTTTAAACAAAATACATGTAGAATACATTCTTTCGTGTGTTAGTAAGAGTTTTCAATTTTTGTAATAAATTTCCTTATTGATGTAACAATGTAACATATTCTTGAAGATACATATTATAACTTCATTTTACGTTATTTATGGAACTCTCAATGGTTGTCAGTAGCTTCAATAGAACGGTCTCGCCGAGTTATATATGTGTGTGTATGATAGACATACTGATATAATGTGCATACTGACGAGCGAATCTCTATTTTTAGCTTTTGTAAAACTTAGTGTATTTGTGATCATGACTATTTTTATAAAGCAAGACAGTTACACGTACGATCCACTTAAAGCAATATCGTTGTAGATACGCTCTTAAAAACTTGTTGTTTTTGCTGCGGTCTTCAGTCCAGAGACTGGTTTGATGCAGCTCTCCATGCTGCTATATCCTGTGCAAGCTTCTTCATCTCCCAGTACCTACTGCAACCTACATCCTTCTGAATCTGCTTAGTGTATTCATCTCTTGGTCTCCCTCTACGATTTTTACCCTGCACGCTGCCCTCCACTACTAAATTGGTGATCCCTTGATGCCTCTGAACATGTCCTACCAACCGGTCCCTTCTTCTAGTCAAGTTGTGGCACAAATTTCTCTTCTCCCCAGTTCTATTCAATACCTCCTCATTAGTTATGTGATCTACCCATCCAATCTTCAGCATTCCTCTGTAGCACCACATATCGAAAGCTTCTGTTTTCTTCTTGTCCAAACTATTTATCGTCCATGTTTCACTTCCATACATGGCTACACTCCATACAAATACTTTCAGAAACGACTCCCTGACACTTAAATGTATATCGATGTTAACAAATTTCTCTTCTTCAGAAACATTTTCCTTGCCATTGCCAGTCTACATTTTACACCCTCTCTACTTCGACCGTCATCAGTTATTTTGCTCCCCAAATAGCAAAACTCATCTACTACTTTAAGTGACTCATTTCCTAATCTAATTCCCTCAGTGTTACCCGACTTAATTCGACTACAATTCATTATCCTCGTTCCTTTTGTTGATGTTCATCTTACATCCTCCTTTCAAGACACTGCCATTCCGTTTAACTGCTCTTCCAAGTTCTTTGCTGACTCTGTAGAATTACAATGTCATCGGCGAACCTCCAAGTTTTTATTTCTTCTCCCTGGATTTTAATACCTACTCCAATTTTTTCTTTTGTTTGCTTTACTGCCTGCTCAATATACAGATTGAATAACACCTGTGATAGGCTACAACCCTGTCTTACTCCCTTCCCAACCACTGCTTCCCTTTCATGCCCCTCGGCTCATAACTGCTCAAAAAGTGGTTCAAATGACTCTGAGCACTATGGGACTTAACAGCTGAGGTCATCGGTCCCCTAGAACTTAGAACTACTTAAACCTTGCTACCCAAAGGACATCACACACATCCATGTCCGAGGCAGGAGTCGAACCTGTGACCGTAGCGGTTGCGCGGTTCCAGACTGAAGCGCCTAGAACCGCCTGGCCACACCGGCCGGCGACTCATAACTACCATCTGATTTCCGTACAAATTGTAAATGGCCGTTCGCTCCCTGTATTTTACCCCTGCTACCTTCAGAATTACACTTATAAGGTTAAAATTTTATATTACTTGGTTTGAAGCTTCTAAATTAGACAATTAAAAATGTTTACCAATGCTCTTCCGCTCGTCTAACATCGATAAGTAAGCATTGTGTTTAATTCTTGCATCATCAGATAACTCGTATATTATGAAAACAAAATAATTTAAGACGTAGACGAACTGTTTACAAAAGTTTGTGTGGTTTGGCATCATGACGCGCTCAGTTTCCTGGACATTTGATTTTTTGATAAGAACATGCTGTAATATGACCATAGCACGAATGCAGATATTGTTTAGTTTGACAGAATGGTATGTTCAGTTTTCCTGTTGGTATTTGTCTTCATTGGTGTACTTAGTCGTGTTAATTTAGCGACAGGAAGATAACTATATGTCAGACTGGTACCTAAATATAATTTCTAAGAGTACTGTTATGGCAACATTCCTCATTACGGACTTAACAATCCTTGTAGAGGCGAGCAAGCAAGCTGCCTCTGATATTCTATTGCGGAGGCTGGAGTACTGCTGGCATAGCACGGCGCAATAGCGCAGTCCGGCGCAGAAGCGAGCATGCCAAGGCCTTGCGCTTCACTGCCTTAGTCCACTACATGACCGAAGATGAGTCCTCTGACTGAAAAGCTGAAAAGCTGGCCAAAACAACTATAAATAACTGCTACTCAGACTTTAGTAGTACCTTGCATTGACAACAGCTGTTGCCGTGACGTACTCCATGCCAGCGTCGGTCCCATGTGGGCCAATAAGTCTTTTGACTGTGAAGCCACACCATTCGCTGCCGCTTCAATGAGACAGCACACAACTTGAAGTTTTGGTCTTGGAATGATGCTTACAATAGCTAACGATGTAACAGAACCTCCCGTCGCGTCTTGGTAGAACAACATTATAATAAATGAAAAGCACCAGTTTGCTTTTGTTCTACAAAACAGTCAACATAAAAATATCCAGTTCAGTATGAACTTCTTAGATCTCACCATTGACATCAGAACACACACTCACATTGTTTCAAAATTTACAGAAAAACAACAACTACAGACACAGTAATATTTTCTCGCTCACAACACCCCATAGCTCACAAACATGCAGCTTTCCCTCAATGGTACACTGTCTCATATCAATCCCCATGTCTAGAGACGTTTCTAAAGCACAGTTACATACAATAAAATTTATTGCCACAGCCAATGGCTACAATCCAGTTCTTATTGACCACATCTTGCACAGGAAACAAAAACGGACGATTACACCCCTCCTCTATGCCCCACCTGCTTCCCCATCCACTGTCTGAAAGAAATGGTGTACACTACTGTTGTGTACATAGTTCAGCGTAGTCAGCGCGTACACAACTTTTCCACTAGAGAGCACCCCGCTAAGCACAACAGCGCAGGCGCAGCGCTCGTCCGTCTCCGCACTAAGAGATGGCGCTGTCTTAGAGACGGAGCAAATTCTGCTTTCGTCGATCCACGTATTGATATTTAACGCAGACAATGAGACTGCTGCTAATGTAGAACCTTTTCTCCTGGCGGATCACACTCGCACAGGGATACCTGAACGAGTGTACAGACCTTCGATTAGTCAGTCTGCATTTATCTGCACCTGTTTGTACCAATCTGCATCAGTCTGCATTAGTCTGTACCAGTCTGCATTAGTCTGTACCAGTCTATAGTCAAGTTTCAGTCTGCGCCTAATAAGATTACCATATTCTGTACATAGCCATGAAGATAAGTGAATAGACACTTTGTCAAGTATCAAAGATATGTGAGAATAAGATTAACGTACCAAGATCAAAGGAACTTCAGATTGTCAATTGTAAATAGCATCCAGAATCATGTTAAGTAAGGTTTTTGATTTTTATTATTTTAATAAATGTGTGTGATAATTAATCAAGTTCTGTTTAATGTTGGTCACCATCAATCTGCTACTCTAAGCGTGCAAGTGGCATTTCTATCGTGTACAACCTCTGGTTCTTTCAGGTTATCCAGGTTCCATCTCCTTAAATTCCCACCTTTTTGCAGATTCTTCAGTTTAAATCTGCAGGTCATAACCAATAGATTGTGGTCAGAGTCCACATCTGCCCCTGGAAATGTCGTACAATTTAAAACCTGGTTTCTAAATCTCTGTCTTACCATTATATAATCTATCTGATACCTTTTAGTATCTCCAGGGTTCTTCCATGTATACAACCTCCTTTTACGACTCTGAAACCAAGTGTTAGCTATGATTAAGTTGTGCTCTGTGCAAAATTCTACCAGGCGGCTTCCTCTTTCATTTCTTAGCCGCAATCCATATTCACCTACTACGTTTCTTTCTCTCCCTTTTCCTACACTTAAATTCCAGTCACCCATGACTATTAAATTTTCGTCACCCTTCACTATCTGAATAATTTCTTTTATTTCATCATACATTTCTTAAATTTCTTCGTAATCTGCAGAGCTAGTTGGCATACACTGCCACTGTTCATAAAAGAATTAAATACGCATATAATTATTAATGGTTTCGTAACGCCAACTGGCCTTTACATAGAAAAATATCATCAGTGAACTATATATCAGTGCTGATCCTAAATCTCCAGTTCTAACTCGCCTTTTGATCCTCCAAACCTTAAGTATGGCATCATCCCCCGATGTACTCTAAGTTTATCAGGCGGCTAGCACGACGTGTCATTTGTGTACTGTTCACCGCTGTAACTAATTTCTAACTTCTTCTGCCTCTGAAACTGATTGCGCGATGAGATAATTCTACATCCTCGTTTCTACATTCCTATTGTTAACATCACACGCTGTTATCTCGACAGCTGAGGCAATGAGAAAGTTGACCTCTGGTGAGAGTAACCCATTTCCGTGTCCCGACTTGGTAGATCGCCTTAATCAGCAGTTGAACATCTCGTGCACTTATTGCTCAGAACACTCGCGACAGCATTCTCTCCCTGGTTTAGATCTGCGGCTGAGTCACTTCCTACGTTTACTTTCTCTTGCTTTTCACAATGACTATTACAGTATAACTGTGAATCAAGAGCTGTACATTCGAAAAATTGTCCGCGAAGTATCATACCTATCAGTACGCTTGGCACGTTAAGCTACTTGTTTTTACGCTTTTTATATGTTGGTGTGCGTGGGAAGAAAGTGCCCCCCAAAGTACAAAACATATATAAATATGTCTTCTCTCGCTTTACCGCATTAGACTCAACTTGTAATAATAAATATTACTCCCTTCCACTTCATTCACTAGAAATTTCATTTGACTGACCTCGTTGTTGTAGAACTGTAGGTTCTTTCTGGTCAGATGCCATTCCAATATGTGAAAGACCTAAGTATTGTTCAGGTAAACTGCCAACGCTGTATTTAACTTGCTTCGTCTTCTTTAGACTTACCACTCTCCTAGATGATATCTTCAAAGTTGAATCTCTAAGTACTATGCCCCAAATTTTTGCCTCTGTTCTGCATTTGAAAAAACATGTTTTATACTTTCTTCTCAAATATGTATTCATCTTTCGTTTTTCATCCTAGAGCCACTGTACTTACTTATGCTATTTTCATCGTTTTCCCACACATGTCCTCCGCATACTCCATTTCAGTTTGTTCATGAACTGAATACATCTTCTTTTCATACAAATTTTCTGCATGTTACTTAATTAGTATGAAGCATATTTGCTTAAGTGCATGTATCATTGCACCACAACTCAAAATGGTCTTAAGGATCTGTCGTGCCGTCCCTTCATATTATCGAATATGAGACGGGACACTTTAAGTTCCCTCAGCCAGGAATCAAGGACACTGAGTGGAAAGTGAAGAGTTTTTGGCTTCACATGGAAAGATTATTCACAGTTTTGATACTGCACATTCATTCACCACGTTTTGACAATACTATAGGAAGTATCATTCTTCTCTACTGTTTTTGACATTCCTCCACGGGGACACAAAAACGTGATGCTTGCTTCTAAACTCTGCCACTCACGTTCTACTGAAACTAAAAATTATTGCAAAACAGATAACATCGTATGATATTTTCACAGTACCGAAACAAAATACATCAAGCTTTGATATGGCAACAAATTACTTTTTCATTGCTAAGTGGATCTAGTTAAAAGTAGAAAATTTTACCATGATGCCCCCCCCCCCTCTCCTTCTTGATATCCACCCCTCACAATTTAGCAGATAATACACTCTTGGAAATGGAAAAAAGAACACATTGACACCGGTGTGTCAGACCCACCATACTTGCTCCGGACACTGCAAGAGGGCTGTACAAGCAATGATCACACGCACGGCACACCGGACACACCAGGAACTGCGGTGTTGGCCGTCGAATGGCGCTAGCTGCGCAGCATTTGTGCACCGCCGCCGTCAGTGTCAGCCAGTTTGCCGTGGCATACGGAGCTCCATCGCAGTATTTAACACTGGTAGCATGCCGCGACAGCGTGGACGTGAACCGTATGTGCAGTTGACGGACTTTGAGCGAGGGCGTACAGTGGGCATGCGGGAGGCCGGGTGGACGTACCGCCGAATTGCTCAACACGTGGGGTGTGAGGTCTCCACAGTACATCGATGTTGTCGCCAGTGGTCGGCGGAAGGTGCACGTGCCCGTCGACCTGGGACCGGACCGCAGCGACGCACGGATGCACGCCAAGACCGTAGGATCCTACGCAGTGCCGTATGGGACCGCACCGCCACTTCCCTGCAAATTAGGGACACTGTTGCTCCTGGGGTATCGGCGAGGACCATTCGCAACCGTCTCCATGAAGCTGGGCTACGGTCCCGCACACCGTTCAGCCGTCTTCCGCTCACGCCCCAACATCGTGCAGCCCGCCTCCAGTGGTCTTCATCGATGAGAGTCGCTTCTGCCTTGGTGCCAATGATGGTCGTATGCGTGTTTGGCGCCGTGCAGGTGAGCGCCACAATCAGGACTGCATACGACCGAGGCATACAGGGCCAACACCTGGCATCATGGTGTGGGGAGCGATCTCCTACACTGGCCGTACAACTCTGGTGATCGTCGAGGGGACACTGAATAGTGCACGGTATATTCAAACCGTCATCGAACCCATCGTTCTACCATTCCTAGACCGGCAAGTGAACTTGCTGTTCCAACAGGACAATGCACGTCCGCATGTATCCCGTGCCACCCAACGTGCTCTAGAAGGTGTAAGTCAACTACCTTGGCCAGCAAGATCTCCGGATCTGTCCCCCATTTTGCATGTTTGGGACTGGATGAAGCGTCGTCTCACGCGGTCTGCACGTCCAGCACGAACGCTGGTCCAACTGAGGCGCCAGGTGGAAATGGCATGGCAAGCCGTTCCACAGGACTACATCCAGCATCTCTACGATCGTCTCCATGGGAGAATAGCAGCCTGCATTGCTGCGAAAGGTGGATATACACTGTACTAGTGCCGACATTGTGCATGCTCTGTTGCCTGTGTCTATGTGCCTGTGGTTCTGTCAGTGTGATCATGTGATGTATCTCACCCCAGGAATGTGTCAATAAAGTTTCCCCTTCCTGGGACAATGAATTCACGGTGTTCTTATTTCAATTTGCAGGAGTGTATATATCATTTTCAATGATTTGAAACTTCTTGACAAATTAAAACTGTGTTGTGAACCGGGACCCGAACCTGTGACCTTCATCTTTCGCAAGCTGTGATATCCTCACAGCTTTACTTTCTCCAGAATCTCTTCTCCTACCTTCCAAAGGTTTGCACTGGCTTCACGCAAAATTTCGCTACCGTCTGCAGCCGCATTCCACTCGCTGCTGGCGACAAGCAGCCACAAGACGAACCATATCACGAATTTCATCAATAAGGCAACGTTTCTCGTGGGGCTCAGATAATTTCTAGGCACTACTTCGAAAATAAGTATTTTGGTAAAGCTTTTGTTACATGCGTTGGTTCAGTTTCCATTTCCATAACGACACGAAGCAAAAGTCATAGCAACAACAATACAACGAACGCGTAATGGGGGCTATGCGTCACTTCACCCTTCAGCTGACTATAAGTAGTTGTTTTCGAATCCATGTATGCAAGTCATACTTATTCTCTTTGTTCAGAAGAGATTCTACATCTACACTTCGCAGGGTAGTGATGCAGATCCACTCTCTTGCAGCCTTGCAGCAGCTCCTATAGTAGTTGTCTGAGCAGCTACCTGACGTTTCACACTTACAAGGGTCGTTTGAAAAGTCCGTGCAAAGTCCGAGAGATGACACCACTGGCGCGTATGGAGGTCATGTTTAGTTAGTAGCATCTTTGTAAAGAACGCACACCACATTTCAGTCATATTGGTATATTTCTTTGTGTTTGACATTCGTGTGAATCAAGGAAGTAGAGTGACTGTCAAAAAATAAAGAATTTTGTGTGGTGATTAAACATTACTTTATGAAAGGCAAAACGTCTCAGGAGACTAAAGAGAAGCTTGATTAGAACAGTTTATAAGTGGTTCAAAAATTTTCGGAGTGGCCATATGGGCACAAGTGATGCTGAACGTTCTGAACACCCTGTGGAGGTTGCAACTCCAGAAATCATTGATAAAATCCATGATACGATGATGGATGACAGAAGAGTTAAGGTACGCGAGATTGCTAGTGCTGTGAGCATCTCGAATGAATGGGTACATAATATTTTGCATAAACATTTGGACATGAGACAGCTATTCGCAAGATGGGTCCCGCGATTGCTCACGCTTGACCAAAAACGGAATCGTGTGAAGTGTTGCAAGGGTGATTTGCAGCTGTTCAGGAAGAATCTGCAGGACTTTAAGCGTCGTTTCGTCACTGTGGATGAAACATGGATACATTACTATACTAATGAAACCAAACAACAATCTAAACAATGGGTTACCAAGGGAGAATCTACACCATAAAAGGTGAAGACCATTTACAACACTACCGTCCGTTACTACTATACCATAACCTCGAAGCTGGAGGCAGTTAGTAAAATAGAACTATTTTATTAGAGTAATTATGGTATGAAGCAACAGAGCAGTGCTACCCTATGAGGGGAATTTTGTTATGTTGGCCGTGTTGTACGTAACGGAGGTGGCTTATCGGATATGAAAGTCAGAATTACGTAAATATTCGAATAGTAACAAACAATATTTTGCCTGTCTACACTGTTTGAAGAATAACGAAAACGGTCGCCAGCTTAATTAGGCAAGAAAATGAAACTTCCTGGCAGATTAAAACTGTGTGCCCGACCGAGACTCGAACTCGGGACCTTTGCCTTTCGCGGGCAAGTGCTCTACCAACTGAGCTACCGAAGCACGACTCAAGCCCGGTACTCACAGCTTTACTTCTGCCAGTATCTCGTCTCCTACCTTCCAAACTTTACAGAAGCTCTTGGTTTTTTAATTAACTATTTGGCTTTGGGACTTTCATTTTTTCCACGAACTAGATGTTGTCATAGGGAGAAAATCAAGGTAGGTTCATGAATTCAGTTATAAGTTATCTTATATTTGTGCACACTAAAACATCCAATGAGCTGATCCTTCACTGTATATTATTATAGTACTCCGTCACAGTGACTGCGCAATGTGGTGGTGATTGCATGATGGTAGGTGGAATTGCAGGTAGAATTGTTGGACTCTGTCAATTCTTGGTGGCGATGATAGATACCAATTTTAGAATAGTTCCAGCTATTTATCCATCCATCCGAGGCATTGGAAAGCGGCAGGAAAAGCCTCTCTCGGAACCAGCACAATATACAACTTTTACATGGGCAGTGCACAGTTTTGTAGCTCGTCCTCGACTGACTCTTGGCTCTACCTTTTCTACCTAGCCAACCACAATTTGCGCGCGCTACACAGTTCCGTTGCCGAGTGGAACCACACTACCTTTTCCATACAGAATAACTAAGAATCCTAAGTGAAAGACAGCAGTTTACATAACAGCAAACAATCATTTTAAACAAAACATATCATTTGCACATATAGGTAGTTCTAAACAAAATTATTTAAATAAATTTATTTAATTTTAAAGATAACCAAAGAGATTATATGAGGAAGACAAACATATAATTTACTGATAGATTACCCTTCCTACACTCCAAAACACATCAAACTTATACCAGAGAAAAGAATAAACACTCTCAAGGTATGGATTCAATCCAACAACATTTACAGAAACTCAATGATGTAATATAAAATAAAACAAAAAGGCAAAATAAATCAGTAGAGCTGTAGAGCTATGGTGTTACACATTCTTTCAGCCGGAAATGTTATGGTGGCTGTCTTTTGGGATTCGCAAGGGATAATCCTCATCGACTATCTGGAAAAGGGTAAAACTATTACGTGTGCATATCATTTATCGTTACTGGACCGTCTGAAAATCGAGCTGCAAGGAAGACGCCGGCTATTGGAACCGCAGAAAAGTCATTTTCCATCACGTCAATGCACCAGCACACACCTCAGCATTCGTGGTCGCAAAATTAATGGAAATAGGATTCCAACTCATTTCACATCCCCCCTATTCTCCAGGCTTGGCTCCCCTGGACTACTGTTTGTGCCCCAATTTGAAGACAAAGATTGTGTTCAAACGAGGAGGTGATTGCAGCAACTAATAACTATTTTGCAGACTTGGACAATTCCTGTTATTCGGAAGCGATCAGCAAATTATAACAGCGTTGGACGAAGTGTATAAGTCTAAAAGGAGACAATGTCAAAAAATAAAAAAGGTTTACCCCAAACACGTAAGTAGTTTTTATTTTTGCACCGACTTTTCAAACCCCCTTCGTACTAAATGAACCTGTAACGGATCGTACTGCTCTTCTTTGAATTTCCTCTATTTCCTCTCTCAATCCTATCTGGTTCGGATCCCAGACTGACGAATAATATTAGAGTATTGATCGAAAGAGTGTTTTGTAAGGTACTTCTGATAGTGACGGATTTCATTCCCTGAGGATTCTTCCAGTGAATCTTAGTCTGGCATCTGGCGTACCCGAGATTAATTTTATGTGGTCGTTCCACTTCAAATCACGTCATGCCCATACTCCCACATTTTTATGGGAGTATCTGCTTCCAGCGCGTTTTCTGGTACTGTGTAATCATACAATAAAAGAAAGGTCTTTTTGTCTGTATATTAGCAATACGTAAAATTTGTTTCCGTTGAGGGTCAACTACCACCTCCTGTGTTGGTCTTCTGCAGGTCTTTCTGCATTTCGCTATAGTTTCTAGCATTAGTACTTCTCTGTGCACTACGTACGCTCGTATTTTGTTTATTAGAGGACAGTGCGAAACTTTGTTGAACGCCTTCCGGAAGCTAAGAAACACTCCATCTCCCTGGGAGCCTGTATCAACTCTTTTCTGGGTTTCGTGGACGAAAAGATCAACCTGGGTTATATACGATCATTGCTTTAGGAACTCATGTTGATTAGTACGGAGATTTTCGGTCTCCAGAAATGCCACAATATGCGAGTATACAAGATGTATGAGACAGACGAAATACCTTCAGAACTGAAGAAAAATATAATAATTCCAATACCAAAGAAGGCAGGTGTTGACGACAGGTAAGAAAATTACCGAACTATCAGCCTAATAAGTCATGGCTGCAAAATACTAACACGAAATCCGTACAAACGAATGGAAAAACTGGTAGAAGCCGTCCTCGGGGAAGATCAGTTTGGATTCCGGAACAGGCGACCCAATGTTGACCCTACGACTTACCTTAGATGATAGGTTAAGGAAAGGTAAATCTACGTTTCTAGCATTTGTAGACTTACAAAAAGCATTTGACAATGTTGACTGGAATACTCTTTTTCAAATTCTGAAAGTGACAGATGTAAAATACAGGGAGAGAAAGGCTGTTTACAATTTGTACAGAAACTAGATGGCAATTTTAAGAGTCCAGGGTCATGAAAGAGAAGTAGTGATTGAGAAGAGAGTGAGAGACAGTTGTAGGCTATCCCCGATGTTATTCAATCTGTAGGTTGAGCAAGCAGAAAAGGAAATTAAAGAAAAATATGGAGTAGGAATTAAAATCTATGGATAAGAAATAAAGTCTTTGAAACTTCCTGACGATATTGTAATTCTGGCTCAGATTCTGGAAGAGCAGCTGAATGGAATGGACAGTGAAATGAGGACATAAGATGGACATCAACAAAACCAAAACAAGAGTAATGGAATGCAGTCGAATTAAATCAGGTGATGCTGAGGGAATTGGATTAGGAAATGAGACACTTAAAACAGTAAATGCGTTTTGCTATTTGAGGAGCAAAATATCTGACGATGGTCGAAGAAGAGACGATATAAAATGTAGACTGGCTAAGCCAAGGAAAACGTTTTTGAAGAAGAGAAATCGGTTAATATCGAGTATAGATTTAAGTGTCCGGAAGTCTTTTCTTAAAGTATTTGTATGGAGTGTAACCATGTATGGAAGTGAAACACTGACAATAAACAGTGTAGACAAGAAGAGAATAGAAGCTTTCGAAATGTGGTGCTAAAGAAGAATGATGTAGGTTAGATGGGTAGATCACATTACTAATGAGGAGGGACGGAAAAGAATTGCGGACAAGAGGATTTTGTGGCAGCTTGAGTAGAAGAAGGGATCGGTTGGTAGGACACGTTCTGAGACATCAAGGGATCACTAATGTAGTACTGAAGAGAAGCGTATAGGGAAAAAAACGAAGAGCGAGACCAAGTGATCACTACACTACGCAGATTCAGAAGAATATAGGTTGCAGTAGTTATTCGGAAATGAATAGGCTTGCACAGGATAGAGTAGCATGGAGAACTGCATCAAACCAGCCTCTGGACTGAAAATCACAACAACAGAGAAGATGTTCAAAAATCCTGCAACATATCGACGTCAGCGGTGTAGGTCTGTAGTTGTGTGAGTGTGCTGGATGATCCTTTTTGAAAATGGGAGTAACCTGCACTTTTTTCCAATCATTAAGAAAGCTTCGCTCTTCCAGAGACCTAAGATACACTGCTATTAGAAAAGAGGAGAGCCGCTTCGCATGCTCTTCGTAGAACTGAACCGGTATCCCGTCAGGTCGAGTGACATTTCTTCTATTGCGCGATTTCAGTTGTTTAGTCTCTTATTTCCATATCCGTTATTTTGTCGTTCGAGTGACTTTTCGACGGAGAAACTAAAATGCTACCTTTCTCTGTAAAATAGTTTAGGAAAAAGGCATTTAGTATTCCGGCCTTCTCTCTGTCGCCCTACGTTTCCATGCAATTAGGTCACTGAGTGTCTGGACGTATGATTATCGTAGTCGCCGTCAGTTACGAGAGACAGCCAAATGAAGACGAGGTAGATGAAAAAAGAAGTGAGCAATCTCTTTAGTACTTCAAACGTAATAGCCTCGACTGTTAATAATTTATCTCACTGTGAGACAAGAAGGTTAATTCTCTTATGGAAAAATGCTTGCGGTTGGCTATGGTGCCATAATTGTATCCATGCGCGCACCTGTTCGTCGGAAGGAAAGCGACTGCCACGAATGTCTATCGTCAAGGCTCCAAAAATTTGGAAATTGCGTAGGGAGAAATCAGGACACAATGGAGCGTGTGTAAGAGCTTCATAGCGCAACTTTTGCAACTTACTCGAAACTACTTATGCAACAAGTGAGTCCGCCCAGGCCTTTTTGCATGTGACGAAAGCTTTTATCGATCTCTAGGTGACAGGTCATCACCGCATCATCTGCGGTATTGATTCCGGCATAAACAATTAAGTGTAAGACAAGACACATCGTCGAAGTATTGATACATGTACATTTACAAGTTGTAGTTGACATGTCAAATGTGTGTCGCTCTTGGTATGGGTGGTCTGACGACGATATTCATGACGTCGTTCTTGAATGTGTTCACGCCCAGGCTGCCGCTTGATATTAATACTGTTTATGAACGCACAATTGGTTCAAATGGCTCTGAGCACTATGCGACTTAACTTAGGAGGTCATCAGTCACCTAGAACTTAGAACTAATTAAACCTAACTAACGTAGGGACATCACACACATCCATGCCCGAGGCAGGATTCGAACCTGCGACCGTAGCGGTCGCTCGGTTCCAGACTGTAGCCCCTAGAACCGCACGGCCACTCCGGCCGGCCGAACGCACAATTAATACAACACAACAATCAGTATAACTGTTGTACGTGGAGCCACAGACGGATGAGCAGAAATCGTGTGCTGGAAACAGTGCTATGATCGAGGTTGCCTGTAGCCACGTTTCGTCTAGCACTTCATCACAGGCTAATCTGTCTCCGGTGATGCAGAAAAACTGGCAAATGGAGAAATGAATGCTTCGAAGATATGCTTAGTGATGAGATCAGATTTCACCTTGCAGTAAGTGGAAGTCGTTAGCGACTTAGGCGTTAGGCACGGAGGTGGTGAGTACTGAAGTGAATTGGCCAGCGATGTTTAGGTCCACGTTTGTTTTTACTGGGATGGGGAGACATACCTTACAGTGACCGTGCCCGCCTGGTACTTACTGAAGGTACTATCAGCAATAGAGGAGACATCCATAACATCATGCAGTCTTCCTCACAACGTTATGGAGAAGCACTCTTACGAAATTCGTAACTCTGGTAGAAACGTCTGCTGTTCGACGGTTCACAACGAGGGTGATATGCGAGATGTTGACTGCTGCCTCGGATATATGCGTATATCTAGGTTAGGCCCCGCACGCAACAACCAATACGCAACAAGAGGAAGCTGGCTGAAAATACAATTACTCTACTATTCATACACGAGGCCCAGAGCGACAAAAGTATAAGCACTCCAATTAATTAAGCGATTACATACATTCATATTTATTAAACAAACCCTACTTGCACTTTAAACTTAGCATTAGAACCTTAAACCGGTAAACACAATGGTGGTAATAACACATATGTCTCGTACAAAGTCTACGCACAAAAAGATGTCACTGCAATACAAATGGGATTTAGATTTGCCGGCAAAACGGTTCCCAAAACTGCTGGCAGATACCTAGGCAAACCCTCCATTTATCTTTCATTCTGACGTCATGACGCTTACTCGTGAAGTGAACTTTATCCCACATCTACTGAAACAGATAGTCAGTCATGGGCAAATACAACATTTTACTAGGTAAGCACTCTTTGAGCAGCACCACCTCCCACGCCAGTATATGGTTGATAAATTACTGTTTTCTAATATCATTCAGCCTTGCTTGATCTTACAAATCTGTTTCTCTCATATAAAGTTTAACTGAAATCGAATATATGCAGACTGAAGTTGCGTATAAAAAACTTGGGTCTGCTATTGATGAGGCAGATGCGCCAACTACTACGCCATGCTCGCACTCTGCCAAGGGGAGGGGGAAAGGGGGGAAGAATGGTTACCACATCTCCCTCGTAAGTAGGAGGCTCATGTTCGCATCCCGGCCTTGGTACAAGTTTTTATAGTTTGCTTCAGCCTGCATATAGTCATCACAGCTGTTTGAGACTGAAAAGGTCTCTAGAACTATATAGTTTCATTTGATTAAAGCATCGATGCTTTCAGGCAGGATCCTCTGTGTAGTTTGATGCTGACGTGCAACGCCAATATACACTCCTGGAAATTGAAATAAGAACACCGTGAATTCATTGTCCCAGGAAGGGGAAACTTTATTGACACATTCCTGGGGTCAGATACATCACATGATCACACTGACAGAACCACAGGCACATAGACACAGTGCGTCATTGCAACGATTAGATTGCCATCGATAAAATGGGGGTCAATTTTCCTTCCTCCCATAATGTCGCATCATCCATTAACCCGCCAAAGTCGCTGATGTTCCACTTGTCGCAGCCATCGTGGATTTTCCGTTGGACAATACTGCATACTTTTATGTTACTGCTGCACAATGTCGGCACTAGTACAGTGTATATCCATCTTTCGCAGCAATGCAGGCTGCTATTCTCCCATGGAGACGATCGTAGAGATGCTGGATGTAGTCCTGTGGAACGGCTTGCCATGCCATTTCCACCTGGCGCCTCAGTTGGACCAGCGTTCGTGCTGGACGTGCAGACCGCGTGAGACGACGCTTCATCCAGTCCCAAACATGCTCAATGGGGGACAGATCCGGAGATCTTGCTGACCAGGGTAGTTGACTTACACCTTCTAGAGCACGTTGGGTGGCACGGGATACATGCGGACGTGCATTGTCCTGTTGGAACAGCAAGTTCACTTGCCGGTCTAGGAATGGTAGAACGATGGGTTCGATGACGGTTTGGATGTACCGTGCACTATTCAGTGTCCCCTCGACGATCACCAGAGGTGTACGGCCACTGTAGGAGATCGCTCCCCACACCATGATGCCGGGTGTTGGCCCTGTGTGCCTCGGTCGTATGCAGTCCTGATTGTGGCGCTCACCTGCACGGCGCCAAACACGTATACGACCATCATTGGCACCAAGGCAGAAGCGACTCTCATCGCTGAAGACGACACGTCTCCATTCGTCCCTCCATTCACGCCTGTCGCGACACCACTGGAGGCGGGCTGCACGATGTTGGGGCGTGAGCGGAAGACGGCCTAACGGTGTGCGGGACCGTAGCCCAGCTTCATGGAGACGGTTGCGAATGGTCCTCGCCGATACCCCAGGAGCAACAGTGTCCCTAATTTGCTGGGAAGTGGCAGTGCAGTCCCCTACGGCACTGCGTAGGATCCTACGGTCTTGGCGTGCATCCGTGCGTCGCTGCGGTCCGGTCCCAGGTCGACGGGCACGTGCACCTTCCGCCGACCACTGGCGACAACATCGATGTACTGTGGAGACCTCACGCCCCACGTGTTGAGCAATTCGGCGGTACGTCCACCCGGCCTCCCGCATGCACACTATACGCCCTCGCTCAAAGTCCGTCAGCTGCACATACGGTTCACGTCCACGCTGTCGCGGCATGCTACCAGTGTTAAAGACTGCGATGGAGCTCCGTATGCCATGGCAAACTGGCTGACACTGACGGCGGCGGTGCACAAATGCTGCGCAGCTAGCGCCATTCGACGGCCAACACAGTTGGTAACGGTAGATTTTTTTAAATAAAAACACAGAACGTAGGTACGTTTGAACATTTTATTTCGGTTGTCCCAATGTGATATATATATATACCTTTGTGAACTTATCATTTCTTAGAAAGCAGAAAGAAATCCGGGTCGTCAGATCCGGTGAACGTGCGGGCCAACTGTCATGAAATACGCTATTTAATACTGCTTCAACCGCGCGCGAGCTATCTGCCGGACATCCATCATGTTGGAAGTACATCGCCATTCTGTCATGCAGTGAAATACCTTGTAGTAACATCGGTACAACATTATGTAGGAAATCAGCATACATTGCAACAACGATTAGATTGCCATCGATAAAATGGGGGTCAATTTTCCTTCCTCCCATAATGTCGCACCATCCATTAACCCGCCAAAGTCGCTGATGTTCCACTTGTCGCAGCCATCGTGGATTTTCCGTTGGACAATACTGCATATTATGCCCTTTTGTGTTACTGCTGTTGGCCCTTTTATGTTACTGCTGTTGGTGAATGACGCTTCGTCGCTAAATAGAACGCTTGCAAAAAATCTGTCATCGTCCCGTAATTTCTCTCGTGTTCAGTGGCAGAACTGCACACGACGTTCAAAGTCATCGCCATGCAATTCCTTGTGCATAGAAATTTGGTACGGTTGCAATCGATGTTGACGTAGCATTCTCAACACCGACGTTTTTGAGATTCCCAATTCTCACGCAATGAGTGTGCTACTGATGTACGGATTAGCCGCAGCAGCAGCTAAAACACCTACTTGGGCATCATCATTTGTTGCAGGTTGTGGTTGACGTTTCAGATGTGGCCTGGCACTTCCTGTTTCCTTAAATAACGTAACTATCCGGCGAACGGTCCGGACACGTGGATGATGATGTCCAGAATACCGAGCAGCATACATAGCACACGGCCCTTGGGCATTTTGATCACGGTAGCCATACATCAACACGATATCGACCTTTTCTGCAATCGTAAACGGTCCATTTTATCACGGGTAATGTATCACGAAGCAAATACCGTCCGTACTGGCGGAATGTTGTGTGATACCACGTACTTATACGTTTTATACGTTTGGGACTATTACAGCGCCATCTATCACAAAGCGAAAAAAGTGGTCCAACTAAAACATTCATATTTCTTTACGTACTACACGAATAAGTAATATAAATGGGGCTTCCTATTTTAAAAAATGCAGTTGATATGGGTTTGACCTATGGCAGCGCCATCTAGTGGGCCAACCATAGCGCCACCTGGTTTCCCCCTTCAAGCTAGGCGACTTTCGTTCTTTGTAGTTTTTTTTTTTCGTTTGATGCTTATTTCGTGAGATATTTGGCCCGGTTACTATCAAAGGACCACCTTGTATTCATCAAGAGTAGTGACTGGCGTATTGTGAAGAGGCAGTTGCTCGGCCACCATTGACTGGGGGCTTTCAATTGGGGAGAATTCTGGAGAATGTGTTCGCCAGGGCAGCAGTCGAACATTTTCTGTATCCAGAAAGGCCCGTACAGGACCTACAACATGAAGTCTTGCATTATCCTGCTGAAATGTAGGGTTCCGCAGGGATTGAATAAAGGGTAGAGCCACGGGTCGTAACACATCTGAAATGTAACGTTCACTGTTCAAAATGCCGTCAGTGCGAACAAGAGGTGACAGAGACGTGTAACCAATGGCACCCCATAACATCACGCCGGGTGATACGCCAGTATGGCCATTACGAATACACGCTTCCAATGTGCCTTCACAGCGATGTCGCCAAACACGGATGCGACCATCATGATGCTGTAAACAGAACCTGGATTCATCAGAAAAAATGAAGTTTTGCCATTCGTGCATCCAGGTTCGTCGTTGATTACACCACCACAGACGCTCCTGGCTGTGACGCAGCGTCAAGGGTAACCGCAGCCATGGTCTCCGAACTGATAGTCCATGCTGCTGAAAACTTCGTCGAACTGTTCGTGCAGATGGTTGTTGTCTTGCAAACTTCCCCATCTGTTGACTCAGGGATCGAGACGTGGCTGCACGATCCGTTACAGCCATGCGGATAAGATGCCTGTCATCTCGACTGCTAGTGATACGAGGCCGTTGGGATCCAGGACGGCGTTCCGTATTTCCCTCCTGAACCCATTGATTCCATATTCTGCTAACAGTCATTGGGTCTCGACCAACGCAAGCAGCAATGTCACGATACGATAAACCGTAATCGCGATAGGCTACAATCCGACCTTCACCAATGTTGGAAACGTGATGGTAAGCATCTCTCCTTACACGAGGCATCACAACAGCGTTTTACCAGGAAACGCCTGTCAACTGCTGTTTGTGTATGAGAAATCGGTTGGAATCTTTCCACATGTCAGCACGTTGTAGGTGCCGCCACCGCCGCCAACCGTGTGTGAATGCTCTGTAAAGCTAATCATTTACATATCACAGCATCTTCTTCCTGTCGGTTAATTTTCGCGTCTGTAGCAACTCATCTTCGTGGTGTAGCAATTTTAATGGCCAGTATTGTATACGTTTCGTTTAACCATTTATTTTATTTTTTTGGTCATCTGTCTACTGACTGGTTTGATGCGGCCCGCCACGAATTCCTTTCCTGTTCTAACCTCTTCATCGCAGAGTAGCACTTGCAACCTACGTCCTCAATTATTTGCTTGACGTATTCCCTACAGCTCCCTCTAGTACCATGGAAGTCATTCCCTCATGTCTTAGCAGATGTCCTATCATCCTGTCCTTTCTCCTTATCAGTGTTTTCCACATATTCCTTTCCTGTCCGATTCTGCGTAGAACCTCCTCATTCCTTACCTTATTACTCCACCTAATTTTCAACATTCGTCTATAGCACCACATCTCAAATGCTTCGATTCACTTCTGTTCCGGTTTTCCCACAGTCCATGTTTCACTACCATACAATGCTGTACTCCAGACGTACATCCTCAGAAATTTCTTCCTCAAATTAAGGCCGGTATTTGATATTTGCCATAGCGAGTCTGCTTTTGATGTCCTCCTTGCTCCGTCCGTCATTGGTTATTTTACTGCCTAGGTAGCAGAATTCCTTAACTTCATTGACTTCGTGACCATCAATCCTGATGTTAAGTTTCTCGCTGTTCTCGTTTCTACTACTGCTCATTACCTTCGTCTTTCTCCGATTTACTCTCAAACCATACTGTGTACTCATTAGACTCTTCATTCCGTCCAGCAGATCATTTAATTCTTCTACACTTTCACTCAGGATAGCAATGTCATCAGCGAATTGTATCATTGATATGGTGGTGGTGGGTAGTGTTTAACGTCCCGTCGACAACGAGGTCATTACAAACGGAGCGCAAGCTCGGGTTAGGGAAGGATTTGGAAGGAAATCGGCCGAGCCCTTGCAAAGGAACCATCCCGGCATCTGCCTCAAACGATTTAGGGAAATCACGGAAAACCTAAATCAGGATGGCCGGAGACGGGATTGAACCGTCGTCCTCTCGAATGCGAGTCCAGTGTGCTAACCACTGCGCCACCTCGCTCGGTATATCATTGATATCCTTTCACCTTGTATTTTAATTCCACTCCTGAACCTTTCTTTTATTTCCATCATTGCTTCCTCTATGTACAGATTAAAGAGTAGGGGCGAAAGGCTACAGCCTTGTCTTACACCCTTCTTAATACGAGCACTTCGTTCTTGATCGTCCACTCTTATTATTCCCTCTTGGTTGTTGTACATATTGTATATGACCCGTCTCTCCCTATAGCTTACCCCTACTTTTTTCAGAATCTTGAACAGCTTGCACCATTTTATATTGTCGAACGCTTTTTCCAGGTCGACAAATCCTATGAACGTGTCTTGATTTTTCTTTAGCCTTGCTTCCATTATTAGCCGTAACGTCAGAATTGCCTCTCTCGTGTCTTTACTTTTCCTAAAGCCAAACTGGTTGTCACCTAGCGCATTATCAGTTTTCTTTTCCATTCTTCTGTATATTATTCTTGAAAGTAGCTTCGATGCATGAGCTGTTAAGCTGTTTGTGCGATAATTCTCGCACTTGTCAGCTCTTGCCGTCTTCGGAATTGTGTGGATGATGCTTTCCCGAAAGTCAGATGGTATGTCGCCAGACTCATATATTCTACACACCAACGTGAATAGTCGTTTTGTTGCCACTTCCCCTAATGATTTTAGAGATTCTGATGGAATGTTATCTATCCCTTCTGCCTTATTTGACCGTAAGGCCTCCAAAGCTTTTTTAAATTCCGATTCTAATACTGGATCCCCTATCTCTTCTAAATCGACTCCTGTTTCTTCTTCTATCACATCAGACAAATCTTCACCCTCATAGAGGCTTTCAATGTATTCTTTCCACCTATCTGCTCTCTCCTCTGCATTTAACAGTGGAATTCCTGTTGCACTCTTAATGTTACCACCGTTGCTTTTAATGTCACCAAAGGTTGTTTTGACTTTCCTGTATGCTGAGTCTGTCCTTCCGACAATCATATCTTTTTCGATGTCTTCACATTTTTCCTGCAGCCATTTCGTCTTAGCTTCCCTGCACTTCCTATTTATTTCATTCTTCAGCGACTTGTATTTCTGTATTCCTGATTTTCCCGGAACATGTTTGTACTTCCTCCTTTCTTCAATCAACTGAAGTATTTCTTCTGTTACCCATGGTTTCTTCGCAGCTACCTTCTTTCTACCTATGTTTTCCTTCCCAACTTCTGTGATGGCCCTTTTGAGAGACGTCCATTCCTCTTCAACTGTGTTGCCTACTGCGCTATTCCTTATTGCTGTATCTATAGCGTTAGAGAACTT
The DNA here is from genome assembly GCF_023897955.1 of Schistocerca gregaria. Lineage (NCBI taxonomy): Eukaryota > Metazoa > Arthropoda > Insecta > Orthoptera > Acrididae > Schistocerca > Schistocerca gregaria. The sequence continues at coordinate 784,137,537 of NC_064922.1, forward strand.
CAAACGTATCCCGTCATTCCTTAGAACTTCCGTATCCCACTTCTTAGCGTATTGATTCTTCCTGACTAATGTCTTGAACTTCAGCCTACTCTTCATCACTACTATATTGTGATCTGAGTCTATATCTGCTTCTGGGTACGCCTTACAATCCAGTATCTGATTTCGGAATCTCTGTCTGACCATAATGTAATCTAATTGAAATCTTCCCGTATCTCTCTGCCTTTTCCAAGTATACCTCCTCCTCTTGTGATTCTTGAACAGGGTATTCGCTATTACTAGCTGAAACTTGTTACAGAACTCAATTAGTCTTTCTCCTCTTTCATTCCTTGTCCCAAGCCCATATTCTCCTGTAACCTTTTCTTCTACTCCTTCCCCTACAACTGCATTCCAGTCGCCCATGACTATTAGATTTTCGTCCCCCTTTACATACTGCATTACCCTTTCAATATCCTCACACACTTTCTCTAACTGTTCCTTTTCAGCTTGCGACGTCGGCATGTATACCTGAACTGTCGTTGTCGGTGTTGGTCTGCTGTCGATTCTGATTAGAACAACCCGGTCACTGAACTGTTCACAGTAACACACCCTCTGCCCTACCTTCCTATTCATAACGAATCCTACACCTGTTACACCATTTTCTGCTGCTGTTGATATTACTCGATACTCATCTGACCAGAAATCCTTGTCTTCCTTCCACTTCACTTCCTTCCACTTCCAAAGTATTTAAACCGACAAACTCTGGGAGGTTGTAGGGGACATCAAAACAAATATTTTTCCCTAATGTAGAGGAAGATTTCTCTGGCAACAAATCAATTCAACCAACAAACACGTTTCCATTTTTTATGATCAAGAGACAACACATGAACACAACGCAATTTCAATTACAGTAGATGTTCAAAAATGCCTCCATTGACACGTAAACAATGGGCAACAACCCCAGGAGTATCCTGAATTGTTCCTGCTGCTGCTACTATCCGGGCAACCAGATCCTCTTCTGATGAAACAGGAGTTGCGTAAATAAGATTGCACATCTCCTCCCACACAAAAGATTCCAGAGGGACATATCTGGGGATCGAGCAGGACATGGTACAGGACAACCTCTGGCAATGTTGGAACCAAGTGCGTTGTCTTGTAGTTAGCTCGACGTCTTCCAGCAATTCTGGCAATGATCTGGCGATAAAATTGTAATAGTGCGTGCCATTTAATGGCCTAGGTAACAGATAGGCCCAATTAAACAGTCCCCAACAATACCGACACACATATTAACGAAGAATCGCACTTGATGACCGCTAGCAACTGTGGCGTGTAGGCTATCCTCACTCCAAACATGCGAATCGTGCATTTTGAAGACTTCATCACGCCCGAACGTTGCTTCATCGGTAAACAATAAAGAGGATGGAAATGTAGGATACATTTCACACTGTTCCAGGTACCACTGCGAAAACTGTGCTCTGGGTGGATAATCAACTGATTCCAGATTGTCGACACGCTGTTAAGTGAAATGGACGTAACAATTGCTCTCGAAGGACTGTTCTTACCTTCATCTGATTCGTACCCACGTTATGTGCAATTGCACGAGTGCTGATTGAAAGGTACCGCTCCAGATGCTGCAAGACAGCTACCTCAAATTGCAGCGTTCTTACCGTGCGACGGCGTCCCTGTCCAGGTAATCTGCTAAATGAACCGGTCTCACGCATACGTTGGTACACAGCAGCAAAGGTCGTATGATGCGGGATACGGCGATTAGGATATTGTTGTTGATAAACCCGCTGTGTAGCTCGTACATCGTGGTGCGCTACGTAGTACGTACAAATCATATCAGTGTATTCACTCCAGGTGTATCGCTCCATTAGTAAACAGAGACAATGCACTGGTGGACAGCAGTTGCCTAGAACTGAAGAGCGTCATACGCCCTCTAACAACTGAAGATCGTAATACGGCTTCCACCGGTTTAAATAATCCCCATAGGAAAAAATGACTTAGGGAAAAATATTCGTTTTGTTGTCCCCTACAACCTACCAAAGTTTGTCGGTTTAAATACTTTTCGCTCTGTAAGCGAGATAGCAAAGGACTTGGGAGAGCAGTTGAACGAAATGGACAGTGTCTTGAAAGAAGGGTATAAGATGAAGATCAACAAAAGCAAAACGAGGATAATGGAATGTAGTCGAATTAAGTCCGATGATGCTGAGGGAATTTGATTAGGAAATGAGACACTTAAAGTAGTAAAGGAGTTTTGCTGTTTGGGGAGCAAAATAACTGATGATGGTCGAAGTAGAGAGGATATAAAATGTAGACTGGCAATGGCAAGGAAAGCGTTTCTGAAGAAGAGAAATTTGTTAACATCGAGCATAGATTTAAGTGCCAGGAAGTCATTTCTGAAAGTATTTGTATGGAGTGTAGCCATGTATGGAAGTGAAACATAGACGATAAATAGTTTGGACAAGAAGAGAATAGAAGCTTTCGATATGTGGTGCTACAAAAGAATGCTGAAGATTAGATGGGTAGATCACATAACTAAAGAAGAAGTATTGAATAGGATTGGGGAGAAGAGAAGTTTGTGGCACAACTTGACAAAAAGAAGGGACCGGTTGGTACGACATGTTTTGAGGCATCAAGGGATCACAAATTTAGCATTGGAGGCCAGCGTGGAGGGTAAAAATCGTAGAGGGAGACCAAGAGATGAATACACTAAGCAGATTCAGAAGGATGTAGGTTGCAGTAAGTACTGGGAGATGAAGAAGCTTGCACAGGATAGAGTAGCATGGAGAGCTGCATCAAACCACTCTCAGGACTGAAGAACACAACAAGCTCTGTGTGAATGAAAATCTGTTTGCGCTCTGGATTTGGCCATCACAAATCGAAACTGGTTTTGAAGATGGTCATCGCAGACCGAAGTCAGTTATCCTTTGCCTTGAATTGTGGTCTACTGTGGAATAAATATGAGAAACCTTTTGTGAATCGCTACAGATTTTCCCGCGATGATGTAGCGACTCGTGATGATCAAAAATGTACGAGTATCCCTCGCGTCTTTGTGTGCAAGTCGTGCAGTAATTATCCGTTCTAGGAAAGTAGTGCGTAAACAAAAGAGGACCTGGGCGTGCTTCGGCGGCAGAACATCCGAAGCGGCGGCGGCCGGGCAGACAAAGCGCCGTTCACGCGGCGTGCACGGCGGCTGATTTTCGGTTTTTCAACGGTGGCGCGGCGGCCGTGGGCGAGCCGTGAAGCGGCAGAGGTGCGCACCGCAGAGCACGCTTCCGGTTCCGGCCGTCACGCCTGCCACTGTCGCTGGCCGGACACGCGTCAACACCGCGGCCCGCGCCCGCACCAGACCCGTGCAGACTCCCGGGCGACTGGGGGTGTCTTCGTGGACCCTCCACACGCGGAGCTGCTCGAAGGATGATCTCTGACGAAGAGAACTGCTGACTGGTCGCTTGTGAGGGTGTCGTGGGGTATCCTACCGTGGGGTTTCCTACGAGCAGTGGCGCGCTAAACCTGTCTGAGGCCCGACTGGCTCTTGGGGTGCACACAGGTTTTTATTGTTTCTGTCTCCCTCCCCAAATAACTCGCCGCCACCCCATTTTTGACGTGCCACTGATGGAAATAATTTTTGTATTAATAACTACACAATGTATTAATTTTAATAAAATAATACTAAATTACCAGTGAATACTACATAACGTCCAATAGGCATATCTATAAAAAAAAAAGAAAAAATTTCACCAAGATGGAATTATCAGAGTGGGGCAAAAATCGGTACATTTACCGTAAACGCACATACAGAACAGATTATTACAGTTCCCGAAAATATTGACGATTTATTCAAAACACTGAGCCTCACAAACTGAGGAAGTCCACCTCTGGCCCTTAAGCAAGCAGCTATTTGGCTTCGCATTTGCTGATAGAATTGTTGGATGTCCTCCTGAGGGATGTTGTAGTTGTTGTTGTCTTCAGTCCAGAGACTGATTTGATGCATTTCTCCATGCTACTCTATCCTGAGCAGGCTTCTTCATCTCCCAGTACCTACTGCAGCATATATCCTTTTGAATCTGCTTCGTGTATTCATCTCTCCGTCTCCCTCTAAGATTTTTACCCTCCACGCTACCCTCCAATAATAAATTGGTGATCCCTTGATGCCTCAGAACATGTCCTACCAACCGATCCCTTCTTCTAGTCACGTTGTGTCACAAACTTCTCTTCTCCCCAATCCTATTCAATACTTCCTCATGTGTTCTACCCATCTAAACTTCAGCATTCTTCTGTAGCACCACATTTCGAAAACTTCTATTGTCTTCTTGTCCAAACTATTTATCGTCCATGTTTCACTTCCATACATGGCTAACATAATGTATTAATTTTAATAAAATAATACTAAATTAAATGTATTAATTTTAAGAAAATAATACTAAATTACCAGTGAACACTACATGAAGTACAATAAACACATCCAAAAAAAAAGAAAGAAAAGAAAACAATGCACCATGATGGAATTATCCGAGTCGGGCAAAAGTCGGTACATGTACCGTAAATGCACATACAGAATAGATTATTACATTTTCAGAAAAGATTGACGATTTATTCAAAACACTGGGCCTCACAAACTGAGGAAGTCCACCTCTGGCCCTTATGCAAGCAGCTATTTGGCTTCGCACTGATTGAGAGAATCGTTGGATGTCCTCCTGAGGGATGTTCTAGTTGTTGCGGTCTTCAGTCCAGAGACTGGTTTGATGCAGCTCTCCATGCTACTCTATCCTGTGCAAGCTTCTTCATCTGCCAGTACCTACTGCAACCTTCATCCTTCTGAATCTGCTTAGTGTGTTCATCTCTTGGTCTCCCTCTACGAGTTTTACTGTCCACGCTGCCCTCCCATATTAAATTGGTAGCCGGCCGCAGTAGCCGTGCGGTTCTGGGCGCTACAGTCTGGAACCGAGCGACCATTACGGTCGCAGGTTCGAATCCTGCCTCGGTCATTGATGTGTGTGATGTCCTTACGTTAGTTAGTTTTAATTAGTTCTAAGTTCTAGGCGACTGATGGTCTCAGAAGTTACGTCGCATAGTTCTCAGAGCGATTTGAAACATTTTTCTAACTAAATTGATGATTCCTTGATGCCTTTGGACATGTTCTAACAACCGATCACTTCTTCTAGTCAAGTTGAGCCACAAACTCCTCTTCTCCCCAATCCTGTTCAATTCCTCCTCATTAGTTATGTGATCTACCCATCTAATCTTCAGCATTCTTCTGTAGCACCACATTTCAAAAACTTCTATTCTCTTCTAGTCCAAACCATTTCTCATCCTTGTTTCACTTCCATACAAATATTATTAATATATAGTAATTAATAACCATAAAAATATAAAATTTAATAAAATAATAATAAATTATCAGCGATAACTACGAGGGTTGAATGAAAAGTAATGCCTCCACCTTCATTAATTGGGGTTGTATGGCAATATTTTAATAATTTAACGCAGAGACAATCCTTATAATGTGATATTTAATTACCAATATTAACTTTTCCACAAAATCATCAGCAAATTGGATATATTTCTGCCAATGATGAACAAGTTTTCTGAAGCCGTCATGGAAGAAATCGACACACTGTTTCTGTAACCACAGTTTCACTGTCCTCTCAACGTCTTCATCAGAAGCATAATGATGTACCCTCAGATCGTCTTTCATTATCGGGATCAGATGGAAGTCAGACGGTGCTAAATCTCGACTGTATGGAGGAAGCCGTATGGTGGTGAGATTCAGTATCTGAAGTTCTGCTGTGGTGGCACGTGAAATGTGTGGTTTGACATTATCATGGTGCAGGAAGACATTACCCTTTTCCTTTCTGACCATTGTTGGCCGTCGTTTCAGAGTTCGCAGCATTGTGATGTAACGCTCTGAATGTATTGTTGTTCCACGATCAAGGAAATCAACATGGGCAACACCATCTGCTAGTTCTGAAAGGTTCGCAGGAGAGCTTATGTAAAATTTGGAAGGCAGGAGACGAGGTTCTGGCAGAAGTAAAGCTGTGAGTACCGGGCGTATGTTGTGCTTCGGTAGCTCAGTTGGTAGAGCACTTGCCCGTGAAAGTCAGAAGTCCCGAGTTCGAGTCTCGGTCGGGCACACAGTTTCATATCAGCGCACACTCAGCTGCAGAGTGAAAATCTCATTCTGGAAACATCCGCCAGGCTGTGGCTAAGCCATGTCTCCGCAATATCCTTTCTTTCAGGAGTGCTAGTTCTGCAAGGTTCGCAGGAGAGCTTCTGTAAAGTTTGGAAGGTAGGAGACGAGGTACTGGCAGAAGTAAAGCTGTGAGTACCGGGCGTGAGTCGTGCTTCGGTAGCTCAGTTGGTAGAGCACTTGCCCGCGAAAGGCAAAAGTCCCGAGTTCGAGTCTCGGTCGGGCACAAGTTTCACCATCTGCGTGCCAGAACACTGTGGCCATGATTTTTCCAGCTGAGGGCTGCATCTTGAATTTCGTTTTCTGTGGTGAGTCTGTGTGTCGATATTCCTTAGATTGACGTTTCGTCTCCGGGCTGCAGTGGTGTACCCACGTTTCGTCTCCTGTCAAAATGTAATGGAGAACGGCGTCACCTTCATTCTCGTAACGCCAGAGGAGTTCCTGGCAAATTTCAACTCTTTCCGCTTTGATTTCAGGAGACAGCATCTGGAGTACCCATCCTGTACATATCTTCGATTGCCATGCAACTCAATAGTATGACCCACACGTTCTTGTGAAATGCCGATTGTGCTTGCAGTTTCTTTCTGAGTAATAAGACGATCGTCCTGAATCAGTCTGTCAACATTTTACTTGTAAAACTCGGTGGTTGTTGTCACAAGACGTCCAACTCTTTGTCTGTCATGCAGGTCAGATGTTCCCGCCTCAACATCTTTAAATTTACTCGTTCAACGACGCACAGTACTCACATCAACACAATCACCATAAACTGCTTTCATTCACTCATGAATCTCCTCTGGGGAGACATCTTGTGCTGTCAAGAATTCAATGACTGTACGTCGCTTAAATCGCACTGACCGACCGTCTGCGCAGGGTTCCATAATTCACACTGTAACAACACAACCGTTCAATATGAAAGGTCTCTGTTGGATTCCTTTCATGTTAATTTCTTAAATCTGTTGTCATTTACGGCATAAATTCATCTTCTAAATTTACTGTGGCGTTTCTGACTATCTGCGAGGAGACTGAGTAGTGGAACGTGTTACTTTTACACATAAACAAGAACGATCTGTCACACTACTACACTTTAAAACACAGTTTACATGCAAGTCATGTCACACAGTCTCATACGGAACCTACATCCGCTTTCTTTTATGTACTGTATATGATAAGATACTGTCATCCCCCTTCCCTTCTGTGTGAGAGGATGAATGAGCAAATGTATTTCTAGTTGCATGCTTGAGGGTAGCAGCAAGCCTGTCTGCTAGTGAACAGTAGGACCAACGTCGGAACAGGTAGCTACGCTTTCTAAAAGCAAAGAGGTTTCTATCCTTAGTATGGTTCTGTCCGTCCCTTGTCATGTTGGTATAGGAAGCTGCCCCTCTGGTCACTTCCGTTTTATATACGGAAGCACCCTTGGTAGGAGCGCAGGTCAGTCGGTCCGCGGCGAGCGTCTGAAGTGGTAAGATCTCCGGCTAAGCGCGTGTCTGCTAAGTCCGCAGGACAATGGATTTCTTAAGTTCAGCCTAACTGAAAATTTAATCACCTTTATTTCAGGTTTTAGCTCTAAAATATCTAATGTTATCTTAAATTGCAACGCAGTGTATTTCGAGTGTCAACTTCAGAATATCTTCCAGTAATTGCTTTGTCACTACTTTGTGAGTAAAGTGGAACCACATGTTGATCAGAAACTCTAACTAAGATCATGAATCTTAAATGCAAATGTGCGTGAGATTATAACGTCTCGTCTTAACAATATTTTTCAATATAGCAACTTTTCTTTATGGTCAACCCACGTGGGGTGTACTTTGTGAGACCAGTACCACGTGCTTATACAATTGTTTGACCCACCAGGTTAATAGTAAGACGATAGTAACCTGTTCGAGGTTTTTCTTTTGTTAATTGCTTTTCGATCTAATTTATTTTAACTATCAAAATTATTGTGGAGTAAACCAAGTTGACCACGTGAAGTATGTGGTTTAATCATCAAAGTAGCCCTCAGCTATTCTTTTCGGGAAGATTTCTCAGAGAGTTAGTATGAATTTAGTATACCACTGTGTGGTAATTACATGACGGACAGGATTGCGCTACAAACGTAACTTCTTTGGGTGAAAATTGAATCGGTTGGTCGTGGTTAATTTCCTCTTGCATATGTTTCAACGTTCTTCGTGTGTTATTTTATGAATGCAGTGTTGTATGTAGTCTCCCAATCTTGGCTCCGTATTTGATGTGTTCTGTAAGATGAAAAACTCACATTTTCACAATCCTAAATAAGGCACCAGTTTAATTATGACTCAAGTTTAATATGCTGAAATTTCAATGATCAATGTTAAAATAAATTTTCAAATATAAACTCATTTATTTCTTTTTATTTAAATTCTCTTTTTTATATATATATCGCCGGTTTTCGTATGACTATTAAAAGATTATAATTAATGTTAGTCTGGCTGGGAATTTGGTAAGCTAGATTGGATACCTGGTGAAACAATTGCGCAGTAATGCAAGGTTAACTTCCTCAGAGAGCTCACAGCTTTTAACCCACGTTTATGGTCTTGAATATCAGCACCGCTCACATAACAAATTAAAGCAACAACATTACAAATACTAAGGCTTCCCGCCAACTGGAGCTGTAGATAAGAGGCTACGGAACAAGCCAGTACCTGTCGCATACCAATGCGAAGGAGGAGGCAATACTTCTTTTCAGTCAACCCTCGTACATAACGTCCAATAAGAACATCTACAAAAAGAGAAAGAAAGAAACGCACCAAGAAGGAATTATCCGAGTGGGGCAAAAATCGGTAGATGTACAGCACATGCACAGACAAAACAAATTATAACAGTTTCAGAGAAGAATGACGATTTATTAAAAACACAGGGCTTCACAAACTGAGGAAGTCCACCTCTGGCCCTTATGCAAGCAGTTATTTGGCTTGGCACTGATTGATATAATTGTTGGATGTCCTCCTGAGGGATATCGTGCCAAATTCTGTGCGATTGACCCTTTAAGGTCGTCAAAATCTGGCGATGGCTGTAAGGCCGTGCTCATATGCACGCAGCACCTGAAGTTTGTCATTTCGAAGTTCCGCTGCGTGCGGAACTGCTTTGATAGCCTGTCGGCAGCCAGTCACCAATTTAGATCTTCAGCCTGTTCAGTTCCTTTCGAGTTCCGGACGGCAGCAGTCAATAGTCTCGCTTCTGTATGCGTAGATGTGTCGTTTGAGGTACTTCGAAGCAGAGTCCCGCAGCGACAAGGGGAGCTCAAACGTAATACGGTATTTGGGACACAATGGCCTGCTTGCTATCCAGCATGGATTGCGAAACATTGTTTATGTGAAACAAGCGCTTTTCGCTACTGACATCATGAGAACCAGGATTCAACACAATCCGGGTATACGGAGTGTTTCTTGATTTCCGAAAAAAATTAGAGTCACTACCACACAAACCATTATAAACAAAAGTAATACCGGGTGAGGTATCAAGAGAAATTTATGTCTCTATTCATGATTTCTTGGTAGGGTGGCTGCAATCTGTTATCTTGGATGGAGGTACACTGTGTGATCAAAAGTATGCGGACACCACCAAAAACTTACGTTTTTCATATTACGTGCATTGTGCTGCCAGCTACTGCCAGATACTCCAAATCAGCGACTTCAGTACTTATTTGACATCGCGATAGAGCAGAATGGGGCGCTCCACGGAACTCACGGACTTCGGACTTGATCAAGTGACTGGATGTCACTTGTGTCATACGTCTGACTGTACGCGAGATTTCCACACTCCAAAACATCCCTATGTCCATTGTTTCCAAAGTAATAGTGAAGGGGACACGTGATGGGAGATGTACAGCACAAAAGCGTACGGGCCGACCTCGTCTGTTGACTGACATAGACCACCGAGTGTTGAACAGGGTCGTAATGTCTAATAGGCAAACATCTATCCAGACTACCACACAGGAATTCCATACTGCTTCAGGATCCACTGCAAGTACTATGAGAGTTAGGTGGGAGGTGAGAAAACTTGGATTTGACGGTCGAGCGGCTGCTCATAAGCAACACATCACGCCCGTAAATGCCAAACAACATCTCACTTTGTGTAAGGAGAGTAAACAATGGGCGATTGAACAGTGCAAAAATGTTGTGGGCAGTTATGTATCACGTTACACAATGTGGGTGTGGTTTTGGCGAATGCCCGGTGGACGTCATCTGCCACCGTGTGTAGTAAAGATTCAAATGTCTCTGAGCACTATGTGACTTAACTACTGAGGTCATCAGTCCTCTAAGACTTAGAACTACTTAAATTTAACTAACTTAAGGACATCACCCACATCCATGCCCGAGGCAGGATTCGAACCTGCGACCGTAGCAGTCGCGCGGTTCCGGACTGTAGTGCCTAGAACCGCATGGCCACTCCGGCCGGCCGTGTTTAGTACCAACAGTAAAATTCGGTTGTGGTTGTGTTATGGAGTGGTCGTGTTTTTCATGGAGTGGGCTCGCACCCCTTGTTGTTCTGCGAAGCACTATCACAGCACACGCCTACATTCATGTTTTAAGCACCTTCTTGCCTCCCAATGTTGAAGAACAATTCGGTGATGCCGATTACATCTTTGAACACGATCGAGCACCTGTTCATATGCACGGTCTGGCGGAGTGGCTATCCGACAATAACATCCCTGCAATGAGCTGGCCTGCACAGATTCTTGACCTGAATCCTATAGAACTTTTGGGTTCTTTTGGAACGCCGACTTCCTGCCAGGCCTCACCGACTGACATAGATACCTCTTCTCAGTGGAAAATAGGCTGCCATTCCCCAAGAAATCTCACAGCACCTGACTGAACGTATGCCCGTGAGAGTGGCAGTTGTCATCAAGGCTAACGGGGGGTCAACACCATATTGAATTCCATCATTACCGATGGAGATCGATACGAACTTGTAAGTCATTGTCAGCCACGTGTCCGGATACTTTTGATCACGTAGTGTACCTTAGTGACTTGAGCCGCGCCCCAAGGAGGTGTGCTGCGGTCTTTGCTTCACATGTTTTATATTAATGGCTTGGCTGACTATGTGAAATATGATCGTATGATTGATTCGTGCATATTTCGACGTATCGATGCATAGCATGTGTCATACAGTTGGGCGACAATTTTCTCTGACGGTTTGAAAGTTTGATGCCAGAACTCCATCACGTTGGTCCATATCTTTTTTAGAATCTGTACACTTATGGTTGTTAGCTCAGCCGCCTGTCTAGAGCATGCTGAATTGCATAATTGGCATACACGAATTTCTAAATTTCTGCATGAAAAATGTTAATAAATGTCAAGAAGAACAAATTGTCTGAGGGACTGACTCAACATACAAAAAAGTCAAAACAGCCTTTAATTACGTTAAAAGCAAGGCTGGCAACATTCACAATGCAATGGGAATCCCGCCGTTAAATGCAGAGAAGAGAGGGGACATGTGGAAAGAGTACGTTGAAGGCCTCTATGAGGTAGAGGACTTGCCTAATGATATGATGGAAGAAGAAACAGTAGTCAACAGGGAAGAGCCAGGGGATCCAGTATTAGAATCAGAATTTAAAAGAGCTTTGAACGACTGAAGATCATTGGGTAAGTAGCAACAAAATAACTTTTCACGTCGGTGTACAGAACGTATGAGACTGGCGACATACCATGAGACTTTGGGAGACGGACGTTGTGGCCGAGCGGTTCTAGGCGTTAAAGTCCGGAACCGCGCTGCTGCTGCGGTCGCAGACTCGAATCCTGCCTCGGGCATGGATGTGTGTGATGTCCTTAGGTTAGTTAGGTATAAGTAGTTCTAAGTTCTAGGGGACTGATGACCTCAGATATTAAGTCCCGTAGTGCTTAGAGCCATTTGAACCATTTAGACTTTGGGAGAAGCAGCGTCAACACAGTTCCGAAGACAGTAACAGGTGATAAGTGGAAGAATTATCGCGCAATCATCAAAATAGCTCATGCATTGACGTTACTGATAACAATAATATACACAAGACAGGAGTAGATATCGAACATTAGTAAGATGCCGATCAGTTTGGAAAGCAAGACCGAAGAAAAATCGACCGTTCATAGGATTTATCAACCTGAGAAAAGCATTCAACGAAGAAAAACGGTGCAATATCTTCGAAATGCCGAGTAAGATAGAGGTAAGCTATAGAGAAAGACTGGTAAAATACAATATGTAAAAGAATCTTGAGGAATCAGTATGACTGGAGGACCAAGAACAAAGTGCTCGCATTATGAAGTGTATAACACAGGGGATGCAGTCTTTCGCCCACACTGTTCAAGCTATACAGCGAAGAAGCAACGATGGAAGTAAAAGAAAGGTTCAAGAGTGGAACTAAAATTGAGGGTGAAAGGATATCAAAGATAAGATTCGCTCATCACATTGCTATCCTCAGTTAAAGTGAAGGAGAGTTACAGAATCTGCTGAGAGGAATGAACAGTGTAATGAGTACAAAATATGGATTAAGGGTAAATCGAAGAAAGTAATAAGAAATAGCAGAAGTGACAACAGTGAGAAACTTAACATCAGAACTGGGGATCACGAAGTAGATGAGGGTAAGGAAATCTTCAACCAAGGCAACAGAACAACCCATGACAGAAGGAGCGAGGAGGACATAAAAAGCAGACTATCACTTGCAGAGGGGACATTCCTGACCTTCAGAAGTCAACTAATATCAAGCATAGGCCTTATTTTGAAGAACAGATTTCTGAGAACGTACGTTTGGAGAACAGCATAGAATGGTAGTGAAACATGGACTGTGCGAAAACCGAAATAGAAAAGAATCGAACCACTTGAGATGTGGTGCTAAAGACGAATGTTGAAAATTAGGTGGACTGATAAGGCAAGGAATTAGGAGGTACTCCACAGACTCAGTGAAGAAAGGTATACGTGAAAAACACAGGCAAGACGAAGGTACAGGCTGACAGGACATTATGAATTAGCTTCCACTTGTGTTAGAGGAAGCTGTAGAGGGTAAAATCTTTAGAGGAAGGCAGAGATTGGAGTATATCCAGCAAATAATTGAAGATGTAGGTTGCTGTTGGTGCTCCGATATGAAAAGTTTGACACGCGAGAGCAGTTTGCGTCGAGCCGTATCAAACCAGTCAGAAGTATGATGACGCTCTCTCCCTCTACCCCCCAAAAAAGAGACTGTTAAACACATTTGTAGAAGTGCATAATTTTACCACTATACTTGTCTGTCTTGCAATCTCTTCGGTGGTTTCATTTCAAAGGCACCGATAGTTAAGAAAAAAAAACTGTAGTTTCAGACAGAAACTTCTGGTTCTTAAACGGTTAAACGATTCAGAAATCATCATTAAATAAGGAATCTACTAACATTTATAGCTATTAATACTCCCGTAGGGACCACAAAGATAAGTTTACAATAATTACATCACGTACATAGGCACTTAAGCAATCATATCTTTTATTTTTTGTTTTGTTTTCGTGAGCTGTTACGAAGGTTACAAGAAAATCTATTTTTTCCCTTAAGAATGTTCTCCCACAAAAAGACCAAACATTTATTATTGAGACACATTAAGTAATTTACTACTAAATAATGTTTGTCAAACGAAAATAGGTACAATGATGTGTAGGAAGGCAAGCGAAGGCATCAGCCCATTATTATGGTGAAGAGATGTTAGCGATACCCTAACCTGATTTACCGTCAGATGCGATAAACTGTTAATGAATGTAGGTCATTACTTTACAAATAATTAAGAATAAATACACTACCACACACAGTAGCGTGTGGAATATTTAATACTTAATAATATTTCGAAAACTCTTATGAGACATGTGGTGTCAACGCCAGACACCACACTTGCTAGGTGGTAGCCTTTAAATCGGCCGCGGTCCGGTAGTATACGTCGCACTCGCGTGTCGCCACTATCAGTGATTGCAGACCGAGCGCCGCCACACGGCAGGTCCAGAGAGACTTCCTAGCATTCGCCCCAGTTGTACAGCCGACTCCGCTAGCGATGGTTCACTGACTTCTACGCTCTCATTTGCCGAGACGATAGTTAGCATAGCCTTCCGCTACGTTATTTGCTACGACCTAGCAAGGCGCCATGATCAGTTTCTATTGATATTGTAAATCATGTACCGTCAAGAGCGACGTTCGTCATTAATAGATTAAAGTTAAGTAATCCACCAGCTACGTCCGTTTTTCTCAAATCTAATTCCCTCGTCATGTTCCAGACCTCATGCCAGCCTGCGTCAGCTGAGACGCATGCATCGCATGCATTTCGGCCTCCTTTAGCAATACGGTGTTGGCTCTCCTGCCAGCCACAACAAGACACATACCGTTTTATTACGCTCGTTAATGTTGGCACTGAAACTTGAGGAAAGAGCTAAAAATGAACGGCAAGGCGACCAGAACCGGCTACTGAGTTGTAAACACGACGAGTGGGGCTCCCGTTCCAGGCTTCGTCTTTACGTGCAGCAGCAAGTCAGTACTATTCTGCTAAGGTGAAACGAATTTCCTCTCGCTCCTACTCTTTGCAGTACTACTGTATGACCTGCGCACATTTTTTTCTTCAATCGAAGTTTTGTTGTTTGCAAATTGCAACACCTCCGAAACTTTTCTTGCTAATTATGGCCATAAAGGCATGGTCTTTTACCAATATACTTCTGATCAGAAAGCTATTCTGGTAGCTGTAGTCGGAGGCTTTTGTTAATTCTACGTGTTGAGTTATTGTGGTGTTATTTCCTTAGAAAATTTTATTCCCTAACGCATATTTCACTATTTCTAACCGAGAACTGAACTACCTGTTTTCATAGATTTAGCATTAAAAACGTTTTAACGTACCGCAGTATTTCCTTAAAAATTTTCGACCCCTATATTACCCCCTTAGAGGTTAAATTTCCAAAAGTGATGAAACACAAATCTGTTCGTTTCTGACCCAAAAGCTAAATACAAAACTCTGTACCGTAGTTACAAAATTGCCTTAATAGCGACATATTTTCGAAAACCTTTCATCCCCTGCCTCACCCCCCTCACGGGTGGAATTTCGAACAATCCCTCACTGAACAATTTCTACAGTATAAGATTAATACCCTCCCCCCATGAACCATGGACCTTGCCGTTGGTGGGGAGGCTTGCGTGCCTCAGCGATACAGATGACCGTACCGTAGGTGCAACCACAACGGAGGGGTATCTGTTGAGAGGCCAGACAAACGTGTGGTTCCTGAAGAGGGGCAGCAGCCTTTTCAGTAGTTGCAGGGGCAACAGTCTGGATGATTGACTGATCTGGCCTTGCAACATTAACCAAAACGGCCTTGCTGTGCTGGTACTGCGAACGGCTGAAAGCAAGGGGAAACTACAGCCGTAATTTTTCCCGAGGACATGCAGCTTTACTGTATGATTAAATGATGATGGCATCCTCTTGGGTAAAATATTCCGGAGGTAAAATAGTCCCCCATTCGGATCTCCGGGCGGGGACTACTCAGGAGGATGTAGTTATCAGGAGAAAGAAAACTGGCGTTCTACGGATCGGAGCATGGAATGTCAGATCCCTTAATCGGGCAGGTAGGTTAGAAAATTTAAAAAGGGAAATGGATAGGTTAAAGTTAGATATAGTGGGAATTAGTGAAGTTCGGTGGCAGGAGGAACAAGACTTCTGGTCAGGTGACTACAGGGTTATAAACACAAAATCAAATAGGGGTAATGCAGGAGTAGGTTTAATAATGAATAGGAAAATAGGAATGCGGGTAAGCTACTACAAACAGCATAGTGAACGCATTATTGTGGCCAAGATAGATACGAAGCCCACACCTACTACAGTAGTACAAGTTCATATGCCAACTAGCTCTGCAGATGATGAAGAAATTGAAGAAATGTACGATGAAATAAAAGAAATTATTCAGATAGTGAAGGGAGACGAAAATTTAATAGTAATGGGTGACTGGAATTCGAGTGTAGGAAAAGGGAGAGAAGGAAACATAGTAGGTGAATATGGATTGGGGCTAAGAAATGAAAGAGGAAGCCGCCTAGTAGAATTTTGCACAGAGCACAACTTAATCATAGCTAACACTTGGTTTAAGAATCATGAAAGAAGGTTGTATACGTGGAAGAACCCTGGAGATACTAAAAGGTATCAGATAGATTATATAATGGTAAGACAGAGATTTAGGAACTAGGTTTTAAGCTGTAAGACATTTCCAGGGGCAGATGTGGACTCTGACCACAATCTATTGGTTATGACCTGTAGATTAAAACTGAAGAAACTGCAAAAATGTGGGAAATTAAGGAGATGGGACCTGGATAAACTGAAAGAACCAGAGGTTGTACAGAGTTTCAGAGAGAGCATAAGGGAACAATTGACAGGAATAGGGGAAAGAAATACAGTAGAAGAAGAATGGGTAGCTCTGAGGGATGTAGTAGTGAAGGCAGCAGAGGATAAAGTAGGTACAAAGACGAGGGCTGCTAGAAATCCTTGGGTAACAGAAGAAATATTGAATTTAATTGATGAAAGGAGAAAATATAAAAATGCAGTAAATGAAGCAGGCAAAAAGGAATACAAACGTCTCAAAAATGAGATCGACAGGAAGTGCAAAATGGCTAAACAGGGATGGCTAGAGGACAAATGTAAGGATGTAGAAGCTTATCTCACTAGGGGTAAGATAGATACTGCCTACAGGAAAATTAAAGACACCTTTGGAGAGAAGAGAACCACGTGTATGAATATCAAGAGCTCAGATGGCAGCCCAGTTCTAAACAAAGAAGGGAAGGTAGAAAGGTGGAAGGAGTATATAGAAGGTTTATACAAGGGCGATGTACTTGAGGACAATATTATGGAAATAGAAGAGGATGTAGATGAAGACGAAATGGGAGATACGATACTGCGTGAAGAGTTTGACAGAGCACTGAAAGACCTGAGTCGAAACAAGGCCCCCGGAGTAGACAACATTCCATTAGAACTACTGACGGCCTTGGGAGAGCCAGTCATGACAAAACTCTACCAGCTGGTGAGCAAGATGTATGAGACAGGCGAAATACCCTCAGACTTCAAGAAGAATATAATAATTCCAATCCCAAAGAAAGCAGGTGCTGACAGATGTGGAAATTACCGAACTATCAGTTTAATAAGCCACGGCTGCAAAATACTAACGCGAATTCTTTACAGACGAATGGAAAAACTGGTAGATGCAGAGCTCGGGGAGGATCAGTTTGGATTCCGTCGAAATGTTGGAACACGTGAGGCAATACTGACCTTACGACTTATCTTAGAAGAAAGATTAAGAAAAGGCAAACCTACGTTTCTAGCATTTGTAGACTTAGAGAAAACTTTTGACAATGTTGACTGGAATACTCTTTTTCAAATTCTAAAGGTGGCAGGGGTAAAATACAGGGAGCGAAAGGCTATTTATAATTTGTACAGAAACCAGATGGCAGTAATAAGAGTCGAGGGGCATGAAAGGGAAGCAGTGGTTGGGAAAGGAGTGAGACAGGGTTGTAGCCTCTCCCCGATGTTATTCAATCTGTATATTGAGCAAGCAGTAAAGGAAACAAAAGAAAAATTTGGAGTAGGTATTAAAATAAATTCATGGAGACGAAGTAAAAACTTTGAGGTTCGCCGATGACATTGTAATTCTGTCAGAGACGGCAAAGGACTTGGAAGAGCAGTTGAACGGAATGGACAGTGTCTTGAAAAGAGGATATAAGATGAACATTAACAAAAGCAAAACGAGGATAATGGAATGTAGTCAAATTAAATCGGGTGATGCTGAGGGAATTAGATTAGGAAATGAGACACTTAAAGTAGTAAAGGAGTTTTGCTATTTAGGAAGTAAAATAACTGATGATGGTCGAAGTAGAGAGGATATAAAATGTAGACTGGCAATGGCAAGGAAAGCGTTTCTGAAGAAGAGAAATTTGTTAACATCGAATATAGATCTATGTATCAGGAAGTCGTTTCTGAAAGTATTTGTTTGGAGTGTAGCCATGTATGGAAGTGAAACATGGACGATAACTAGTTTGGACAAGAAGAGAATAGAAGCTTTCGAAATGTGGTGCTACAGAAGAATACTGAAGATAAGGTGGATAGATCACATAACTAATGAGGAGGTATTGAATAGGATTGGGGAGAAGAGAAGTTTGTGGCACAACTTGACTAGAAGAAGGGATCGGTTGGTAGGACATGTTTTGAGGCATCAAGGGATCACAAATTTAGCATTGGAGGGCAGCGTGGAGGGTAAAAATCGTAGAGGGAGACCGAGAGATGAGTACACTAAGCAGATTCAGAAGGATGTAGGTTGCAGTAGGTACTGGGAGATGAAGCAGCTTGCACAGGATAGAGTAGCATGGAGAGCTGCATCAAACCAGTCTCAGGACTGAAGACAACAACAACAACAAGATTAATACCCTCTCCAAATTTCAAGTATCTGTCCTTAGCGGTTTGGCGATGATGAGGCAGTCAGTCAGTAGGTCAGTCAGTGCCTTTTATACAGTACAAAGAGAAGAAAGATGCAGGGTCACATATGAATTTTGCAAATGAAAATATTTGCTAATTTCTGGTATATCTGAAAGCTGTAATACAAACAGTTTCAAATGAGTGTACGATTCATATTTAATCGAATAGCTTTTGTGGAAACCGGTATTTCATCGAAAGACTTGATACAACGAAGATTCCTGACATGAAAGTTCCATTTGGCAAAGTTTATACTGCGATAGCCTATTCGGCCTCCTTCTCTTTCAACTTAAGCAGATTTCTCACATATTTTTGCAAAAAGTGTCTGTTCCAGTTTTAACAAGTGCTGTGTCACTAAACTGGCTTTCTCAACTTCCTTAGAATTCCATGAACAAAATATAACGTTATATTTAAAACAACCATACTTGCTTCACTATACCAGTTACTGCGAGAGTTAAGACTATTAAACATACAACAAAATTAGACATTCCTCAGTATACTATCATGAAGACATTACCCGACATGTCTGCGTTTCTATTGTCAGGTATCCACAACTGTTACTCATTGTCAATGATAAAATACGCTACAATTGTAAAAATTATTTATTTGTATAACAGAAAGCACAATGCGGTGTCAGGACTTATGTCCCATTTTCAGGTGCATCTAAAGTCAAAAATATGTTAAAATAGTGCATTCTTGGTACATGACATGCAAAAGAATATCCTTTTCACTCCCTGGTGTGTAAGAAAGCCTAGCCGGCCGGAGTGGCCGTGCGGTTCTAGGCGCTACAATCTGGAGCCGAGCGACCCCTACGGTCGCAGGTTCGAATTCTGCCTCGGGCGTGGATATGTGTGATGTGCTTAGGTTAGTTAGGTTTAATTAGTTCTAAGTTCTAGGCGATTGATGTCCTCAGAAGTTAAGTCGCATAGCGCTCAGAGCCATTTGAACCATTTCAAAAAGCCTCTCACGGACGAGGACGAAGGTCCGGGCTTTGAGGCGCACCGCACGTGGATCCGCATGAGGTCAGATAGGCCATCTTTCGGAAGACAAGGTTTCACTTTAAAATTGCCGTGAGTTGACAGGTGACTTACGAGTCAATTTAACGTAATAAACCTAATTTGTTGCGATTTTTGTTTAATTTTGTAGTCATTTAATTCCTAATTCGTTACTTTAGAGGATGTCTAATTCATTTATGTCAGATAACAGGGCGTATTAGCAGACATTTAGATTGCATTATCCACGACGACTTGCAGTGCCACAAATATCATGTTTGTGCATAAGTTCGTGGTGTTTTGTTTTGCATGTTGGTATATCGTTTGCTATGTTTGCCGATTGTCATTTTTTATTTGTAGTCCACTGCAGCTATTTGAGTTTACATATTGTCATTTTGTCTTTTGGAGATACTGGACGGAACTGGGGACGCTACTGTACTCGAGAACTGGCAAGTGTGATGAACTGCAATCATTCGACCATTGTGTCACATTTGTATGCAGTAGGGAATGTTAAAAAATCATCTCTACATGCTCGTCATCAGTTGTCTCGTTGTCCCGTATCTTTACTGGTGACAAGAAATGGTTTCTTCATGCCAACTCAAGGAGAGGAAGGAATTGTTGAACCCAAACAAAGCAGTAACTCTCCGTAGAAAGATCTGCGCCCATCCACAAAAGATGATAAGCATATGATACAACAAAGACGGTGTGGTGTACTACGAATTGCTTCACCGAGGTTTAGCCATCACTGCTGACATTTATTGTCAACAACTGAGACGTCTTGGAGACGCAGTGCAAGAACAACGACCAGGAAGATTGCGTGGAGTGATGCTACTCCACAATTACGGTCGCCGACATTCTGCTAAACTGACATAAAACACTTTCCAGGAATTTGGTTGGAAAGTCATTTCGCACGTCCTATATTCACCGGGTCTTGCGTCCTCAGATTCTCAGTTTTCCCACTCTCTATCGAACAACCTTCAAGGAGCTTCCTTTCAGTATGAAAATGCGTTCCGAACTTGACGAATTCGCCTCAAAACCCCTTGACGTATACAGTAACGGACTCGCAGTGTCTGGTACGTGTATCTGTTGTGTTTAAACAACGGAAAAATGTTGCGCACTTATGTACCAACAGAAAGGAATTGTATCGTTGTTGATATCCATTTTAAACCAAAAAGCGTAATACAGCCATCACATAACAAAAACACCGGCCCTTTGAAGTTAACGAATTCCGCTGCAACCTAAAATTACCAGTTTTTGAGAAAAATATTCATTCGATACAGAATAACGTCACATCCGTGTCAAGATATTACTAGAATATTGCGTTTCGACACTCTCATACATATACTTTTTCCAAGAAACAGTACATTCACTACACTAATATCAACATGAAAAATATGCCTTAAAATTGAGGGCTCCGAACGGCATTTCTTCGGGAGATGCTGGTGCTATAGGCGGCACGAAGGAGTCAAGATTACACCTGCCGCCGCCTGAGAGTTTTTGTGCGTCAAGCACCGCAACGGATCTGAACGGACAGAAGCAAATTAGTCCGGAGTCGTCAGAAGTAATCGAGTATAATCTTTGATGCTTGGTACGGCCTAACGAGGGGCGGGAATCGCTCGCAATGAAAATTCAGTTATTCACCGTTCCGGAGTGGGATCTTATTATTCTTCTCGGACTGAAGACCGTCTTGGACGCCGTTGCTGAAACGTCTTGCGCGGCTGGAAACGCTCTGCAATGTTAATGCGATCGTCGTCCAGTTATCGAATTATTTAAATGACTGCTGTAAAGGTAATTTAACAATCATAAAATCAGATTATCCGGCGATAAAATATTTATCATGCTCGCTGCCTGAGCAATGAATAACTGACAACCGATTATCTGGTTATAAGGCAATATCAGAAATGTGACCGGACTGGGCAGCGGGGAATACGGGAGTGGCTGCCTGCCGCTCTCCGGAACATTAAACGTCGCAACACAGTTACGAGAAGGAACAGCCGGTCGTGACTCTACCGAAAAGAATGAAGACCCGCAGCCTGTGCGTGGCGTGTCTCCCCCTCTCAGAAGCAGCTATTTGGCGGTCTCTGGTACGCAGCACGATCTTTTTTGCCTCTCAGTGCAGTCGGTCTGGAGATTAACTTGGTACCAATATCGAGAATCGGAATAAACAGCGACGGGCTGTCTCGTAATTTAGACCGGCTGTAAATTTTGGAGATCATCGCGTGATACGAAACTGTTGACTGCTTCTAATTCGATTAAATGCTATCTGTTTTCTTACAACGGCAGTGGACTGACTGCATTGGACGTGGATATGTATTTTAATGGAACAGGAATAATATCGGATAGAAACCGTTTGTCATCTGTTACTGGTATTTTAAACAAGGACGCTCCACCCTTGTGAAGATTAAGAGGCAATTTGTCATCTGTTAGATGGTGTTTCGACATGTTAGAAGTTCTATTGAAACCGATCTGGAGGACTCGAGTTTCCAAACAGTAAATCTTGCAGCGCCTGCCGGGGTGACCGAGCGGTTCTAGGCGCAACTGTCTGGAACCGCGAGACCGCTCCGGTCGCAGGTTCGAATCCTGCCTCGGGCATGGATGTGTGTGAGGTCCTTAGGTTAGTTAGGTTTAAGTAGTTCTACGTTCTAGGGGACTGATGACCTCAGAAGTTAAGTCGCATAGTGCTCAGAGCCATTTGAACCATTTGAACCTCAGCAGTTAAGTCCCATAGTTAGAGGTCTGCGCGGATAAGAAAAGTGCAATCCGCATCCATAAGTTCCGAATCCGCATCTACATATATTTAAGTTTTGAGTGAGTAATTAATAGTAATAGACAGTAGTACTTAGAATTATGGTATGTAATGACATAGTTCAGGCAAAAAGGAATACAGACGTCTCAAAAATGAGATCGACAGGAAGTGCAAAATGGCTAAGCAGGGATGGCTAGAGGACAAATTTAAGGATCTAGAGGCTTATCTCACTAAGGGTAAGATAGATACTACCTACAGGAAAATTAAAGAGACCCTTGGAGAGAAGAGAACCACTTGTATGAACATCAAGAGCTCAGATGGAAACCCAGTTCTAAGCAAAGAAGTGAAAGCAGAAAGGTGGAAGGAGTATATAGGGGGTCTATACAAGGGCGATGTACTTCAGGACAATATTATGGAAAGGGAAGAGGATGTAGATGAAGATGAATTGGGAGATACGATACTGTGTGAAGAGTTTGACAGAGCACTGAAAGACCTGAGTCGAAACAAGGCCCCCGGAGTAGACAACATTCCATTGGAACTACTGACAGCCTTGGGAGAGCCAGTCCTGACAAAACTCTACCATCTGGTGAGCAAGATGTATGAGACAGGCGAAATACCCTCAGACTTCAAGAAGAATATAATAATTCCAATCCCAAAGAAAGCAGGTGTGGACAGATGTGAAAATTACCGAACTATCAGTTTAATAAGTTACAGCTGCAAAATACTAACGCGAATTCTTTACAGACGATTGAAAAAACTAGCAGAAGCCGACCTCGGGGAAGATCAGTTTGAATTCCGTAGAAATTTTGGAACACGTGAGGCAATACTGTCCCTACGACTTATCTTAGAAGCTAGATTAAGGAAGGGCAATCCTACGTTTCTGGCATTTGTAGACTTAGAGAAAGCTTTTGACAATGTTGACTGGAATACTCTCTTTCAAATTCTGAAGGTGGCAGGGGTAAAATACAGGGAGCGAAAGGCTATTTACACTACGGCAAAGGACTTGGAAGAGCAGTTGAACGGAATGGACTGCGTCTTGAAAGGAGGATATAAGATGAACATCAACAAAAGCAAAACGAGGATAATGGAATGTAGTCAAATTAAATCGGGTGATGCTGCGGGAATTAGATTAGGAAATGAGACACTTAAAGTAGTAAAGGAGTTTTGCTATTTAGGAAGTAAAATAACTGATGATGGTCAAAGTAGAGAGGTTATAAAATGTAGACTGGCAATGGCAAGGAAAGCGATTCTGAAGAAGAGAAATTTGTTAACATCGAGTATAGATTTAACTCTCAGGAAGACATTTCTGAAAGTATTTGTATGGAGTGTAGCCATGTATGGAAGTGAAACATGGACGATAAACAGTTTGGACAAGAAGACAATAGAAGCTTTCGAAATGTGGTGCTACAGAAGAATGCTGAAGATTAGATGGGTAGATCACATAACTAATGAGGAAGTATTGAATAGGATTGGGGAGAAGAGAAGTTTGTGGCACAACTTGACCAGAAAAAGGGATCGGTTGGTAGGACATGTTCTGAGGCATCAAGGGATCACCAATTTAGTATTGGAGGGCAGCGTGGAGGGTAAAAATCGTAGAGGGAGACCAAGAGATGAATACACTAAGCAGATTCAGAAGGATGTAGGCTGCAGTGGGTACTGGGAGATGAAGAGGCTTGCACAGGATAGAGTAGCATGGAGAGCTGCATCAAACCAGTCTCAGGACTGAAGACCACAACAACAACAATGACATAGTTATTGTTAGGGTGCCATTTCTGCGACAACTTAACTACTTTTGACTTCTTAAATCACAGGAAATGCTATATACCTACTCTAAAGCAGACCATTCCAAACAGGAAAGCATTGGCGCTCCGGAGCACACACAGCAACGGTTCGGATCTCGTGATTTTGGAGACTCTATTAAAAAAAAAATCAATGTAATGGTATTAAATGATGAAAATACATGTATAGAAACAACTATATTTCGCTGCTCTTGTGCCAAGGCAGCTGAAAATGACGATGGTTTTAAACGGTTACTAGCACATTGCATCATTTACCGACAGTTTTTTTTTTTTGTACTCACTGCTTGAATGTGTCAAATTTTGAAGCCTTTCATGCCAGCTGATTCCTATATTATAGCTTACGCGTTCAGTCCTCGTCATTTCCAGTTGAAAATATTTACAGTATTAGGCCTACACTACAAAATGCTGGCGCACCTGTGAAAAAGTTAAACTGCCAGCAATAATTGACGTTGTCTGGAAGAAAGAACCCGTCTTTCGAAGAGTGACAATAAAATCAGTGGTTATAGAAATTAGGAGTGGTTGGATGAGGTAGCAGTTCCTTAGCACTCACTGCACCGTACTTGGCCCACACATCAATAAGAAACTGTGCCGTCTCGAGAAACCCATACTCCTGGCAGATTAAAACTGTGTGCCCGACCGAGACTCGAACTCGGGACCTTTGCCTTTCGCGGGCAAGTGCTGTACCAACTGAGCTACCGAATCACGACTCACGCTCGGTACTCACAGCTTTACTTCTGCCAGTACCTCGTCTCCTACCTTCCAAACTTTACAGAAGCTCTGTTCGCAGAAGAGCAGTCCGGAACCGTGCTGCTGCTACAGTCGCAGGCTCTCAGGTTCGAATCCTGCCTTGGGCATGGATGTGTGTGATTTCCTTGGGTTAGTTAGGTTTAGGTAGTTCTAAGTCTAGGGGACTGATGACCTCAGATGTTAAGTCCCATAGTGCCGAGAGCCATTTGAACCATTTTTTTCCGCGGGCGCATTTGGGTAACCAATGTGATGAGCCATGAGCGGCTGACGCGGTGCCTTGTACGTTAGCTACAACATGGACACTCTCTTTCCTACTGTTTGTAGGTAGGTTCAATGGAGTGTGTATTTACTGAGGATTTCTACTTTTAAAATATAAATTCCTTATTTCAGTAATTTTGTCAGGGCTTGTGACCTAGTCATGATATTTATTTTTATGAGCAAAATTCATCAGGATGACCAGACGCCTGGTGTAGTCGCAACGGGTATGTAATTGCTGTTCTGTCCCTAAACCTCCAGTCGCCACATGACGAGAAGGATCTTGGCGTCTCATGTGTTAACTGGACATTAGAATCGAGACGATCGGAGATCGAGCTTTACAAATTCGAATTTTCTTTATAATTAAAGTTATATTTTCAAACTGCTGTGGAAATAACACCACTGATCAGAATGACGTAAAATTGCAACAGAATATTATCGGTGAAGGGGGAAAACGTGTGGCAGAAGAAAAATAAATAATTACAAAATGTACCAATAGCTGGCGCTGTAAGCATCGTAATTTAATAATGGTCGACTACAAATGACAAGTGAATCATACAACAATACCTAAGGGGTACGCTTGGCTTTAGACAAACTGTACTACTCAGTGTGCATGGGTAAACAAGTGTGATAGTATTAATTACGTATGCCCATCCACCACGGCAAGGTCATATCCATTCTGTTAAGGACTTTTTTTTAAATTACCGCTACCAGTCACAAACTTTGTCAACTATTGTATTACTAATTTATTTAACGACATGTTCCGAAGTTTATACCTCATATCAGGCTAAATGGCATTACAAAAACAACTTAACAATAAGGTCATACTGGACTAAGGTCAAGCTGGACTAATGTTCGCACAAAAATGTTCTGTGACGCTCACTCACTTTGTTCTTACAAAACATTTTCCTGCAAATATCAGCCCAGCTTCCAAAGTGACATTGCTTCTTACTAAGGTTTCTTCTTCTCATCTCCACAGGATGACCACAGCATTTACGAAAAGATTATGTAACATCAGTATGACCTTATTGTAAAGTTGTTTTTGTAATGCCATTTAGCCTGAAGATGAGGTATAACCCTCGAAACATGTGGCTAAATAAATAAGTAATACAATAGTTGAGAATGTTTGTGACTGGTAGCGATAATTTAAAAAACTTTTACATATTCCTTGAGACAGTCACGGTTGAAAAATATTCAAAATGGTTTCAAATTCTCATATCACATCCGATGGGAAAAATCGGTTTTTAATTGTCCTGGAGCTAAAAACCACATAAAAAGCGTCAGTGACATCGGTTTTTAATTGTCCTGAGGCCAAAAATGCATAGAAAGCATCAATCAAAATCAAATCGGATTACTAATTTCCGTGTGACTGGCGCAATACATATCCAAAATGCTGTCCATCGTTTTCTGCAACAAATTGAAATCAAGAAGCAGCATATTCCAAAACTGATCGAAGTGTTTCCGAGTTCTTCCGAGTTCACGTTCAGAATGTGTTGCGCAATGCGTGCCTTCAATGCAACTAAGTTTGCAATTGGAACACTGAACACATCATCTTTCAGAAAGCCCCACAGCCAGAACTCACACGGATTAACATCAGGTGCTCGGGATGGCCAAGCTGTAGGGAAATGGCGGCTGATAATTCTAGCATTTCCACACTGGCACTTCAGCAGCTGCTTAACTGGATTTGCACTGTGCGGAGGTGCGCCATCTTGCATAAAAATGATTCCATCTACACATCCATGCTGTTGGAGAGCCAGAATGACGTGGTTGCGCAAAAGACACTCATAGCGCTTACCAGTGTCGGTACAGGTAACAGGACCGGAAGCTCATGCCTCTTCGGAAAAATGTGGCCCTGTGATAAATGATGCCATAAATCCTCACCACACAGTGACCTATTCAGGGTAAAGTGGTACTGGTTAATTTGCGTGTGGATTCTCAATTGCCCATATTCAAGAGTTCTGTGTATTGACATATGCTGTCAGATGGAACTGGGCTCCATTTCTTCACAAAATCTTCCACGGCCAATCATTGTCCACTTCCACGAGGGCAAGAAATTCTAAAGCAAAGGTCTTTCTTGCTGGTAGGTCAACAGGAAGCAACTCGTGCATATGCGTAGTTCTAAATGGATAGCAAGGAGGATGCTTCGTAGGGTTTTAAGCACTGTGCTGACGGGTATGTCCAGTGTTCGGGCAATTCTCCGTGCACTACAGGTTTGCACAACACCCACCACTCGTCTCCTCCTGCACTGCTGTGGCCACCGCTTCGACTGACGTCTAATCAATTCGTATCCTCTCTCTAGCAGGTTGCACACCAAAATAACCCATCTTTTCGAATTTCCGAATCATTTTTCCAGACCCATAGCAGTCATCGGACCAACGCCTTTTTTCAAACCCTGCAGTGTCCGGAACTTCTGCAGAGCGATGTGTGCACTTTCATCATTCCTGTAATATAGCTTTACAAGCAGAGCGCGATCCTCCATTGAAACAGTCATGGCGAACGTCGCAGACGAGAAATGAGGAAAAGCCGTGTACCCGGCGTGTTTATACCAACTTCGATTTTGCGCATGACAGGTCCTTTCATTTACCTATTCTGACACATACAGTGCCATCTATTGATCAGTTTTCACACTTTTTTTTCCTTCTGCCATACGTCTTCCCTCTTCTCCGGTATATATATATATATATATATATATATATATATATATATATATATATATATATATATATATATATCACTTACTATCTGAAAAGAAGTGCTGTGGGGAAAAGAATCACTTCCCTATCAAAATAAAACAGCGTTTTGCTACCTTTCCTGGCCACAGCAGTCTACAGGATCCGTAATGACAAACTTCGAGATACAGTGTCCATCTCGGACAGACACCACAACACATTCATTCACCACCAATACAACAGAACGAATGTAGTGGTCTTTTCGCTGGCCACGAGAATGTATCGAATCAGTGTGACAAGCAAGAGGTCAAATAGGTGTAGCGAGAATATCAGAGAATATCACTTCGAAAGCTACTACAATAAAGAACAAGGTCTACGTCGAGGATGCGTAAAGTTACTTTACCACAGGAATAACAAAATAAGATACTCCCTAACTTACACTAAGGTGTTGAGATTCATCGTCACATGTTTTAAACTAGCTGAACACACGGTATTGCCTGGGTATGTACTTATTCCATTGGTCTGTTAGTCCATCCCCTCCTTTCCGCACCCCCACCCCCCTCCCTTCGTCCATCTCCTGATCCCCCTGTCTCAAACCTACTCCTTCCCTCTCTCTCTGCCCATATCATCCTCCCACTTTCCTGCCCATCTTTTCCCTTCTCTATCCATTTCCTCCTCCCCCTCGCTCCATCCATCTCCTCCTCATTCCCCTATCTTTGTCCATCTCCTCCTCTCCCTGTCCACCGCCTACCTCTCTCTGTCCATCGCCTCCCCCTCTGACCCTATCCATCGTACCCTCCCCCTCTCTCTGTCCATATTCTCGTCTCCCTCTGTCCATCTGCTTCTACCCTCTCATCGTCCATCTCCTCCTACCCACTCTCTCTTTCCATCTTCTCCTTACCCTCCCATTGTCCATCTCCTCCTAATTCCTAACATGTGTACCAAGTCAGATTGCAATCGATCCAGGGATTAAGGAGCAGCTTTTTACCCACGGCTTCACCTTTGTACGCACGTCACATATATTTAAATTACTTTACAGTTACTTGTACACAAATTTCACCTGTATCTCTAATGAATTTTTCAGTGCAGTTTCGTTTACAAGCAGCTTAATCTCCTGAATTATATGTCCTACAATGACGTAACGTTGTAGGCACTTTCAGAGGCGTATGTAAATGATGTCTGCAAAATGTGTTGTGAGGAGAGTTAGTATCAACGAAATAATAAATTAAAAAGTGATGCCTGATGGGGCCTTTTTACTGCATAAACGACGAAAATGTAGTAAAAGATGAACTTTTTCTCTTACATTGTTTTTTGATGAGGGGGGTCAGGTATCAGTGATGAAAGATTTCTTGAAAGTTCGAAATTGTGTGTAAATTTTGTTGCAAGTGACTATGTGTTCCCACTGGATGAATAAAATTTGGGTATTTAAGCACCATGTGCTACACTTCCATTTCATCCCAGCCCCCACCACTTTGATAGGGAAGTGATTCTTATCCCCACAGCAGTTCTTTCGGACAGTATGTGACATATGTACCCACTTTGGTTCAGATCGATTCAGTAGTTTAGGAGGTACCCGAAACACACAAATATACATCCATTTTTATAACATGTTTGGTTCATATGGCTCTGAGTTCTATGGGGCTTAACATCTGAGGTCATCAGCTGCCTAGAACTTAGAACTACTTAAACCTAACTAACCTAAGGACATCACACACGTCCATGCCCGAAGTAGGATTTGAACATGCGACCGTAGCGGTCTCGCGGTTCCAGGCTGCAGCGCCTAGAACCGCTCGGCCACATCGGCCGGCCATGACCATCGACCTGGCGTTGAAAGAAAGGGGTTTCGTCCAGGCAGGTGAGAGTTTCCACTGATACACAGTCCAGACTTAACGATGCCGCTCCCACGCCAAGCGTTACTCACAATGTCGTTGGAAACACGTACGGATAGTGTACTGAGGAACCCCATGTTGAACAATATGCGCAGAACTTTGTGTCCTCAAAAAGTCGCCCTACACTCTGTCGTAAGATCTGCCAGAGGTCACCATCTCTCCTACATTAGAGAGGGGGAAATCCTCCGACCTCGATGTTGTGTGATAAATCGTGGACGCCTAAAATCTTGTCGCTTACCAGTCGTTTTACCGTCCTTCAACAACTTTCGATAGATGCTCACGACAGAAGCACGTGAACAGAGGACTTTCTTCGCTGTTCCCGATGTGCTCGTTACGATACATAACAATCCACCTTTAGTCAAAGTCACTTAGGTCAGCGGATCTCTTCATTTAGGGCGCGTAACATCGCTAGAATCACTCCCCATCCATCATTGCTCCATTTATACGCTGTCCTTACTTCCTGCGACAGTTTCGTGACCTTTTCTCGTTTCCGGTGGTAGCCGAAGGAAATGTGGCCGGGCCCCCTTCGGAACCACAGTCACGACCGGGAAATAGGGCAATACTGCACAAAGAAGTCTTGGCGGAACTCCTCTAAGTGAATCTGGGGCGCGGTTTTGTCACATGTACGTTTAAATTATTTTCTTCATACTGAGATATGTGCATATACAACTGTCAGTATGACAAATAGACGATAGAGGATTACGCAGAGAAATTCAGCACATTCGTACGGTTTAAAAAAGCTCACGTTTTAAACAGAGAGCCATTTACCATGAAGTTCGAAGATCTTAAGGGCCAACAAGAGACCAATACCTACGGCCAGCACGAACACAGCTATTGCCGTGTAACGGTTAAAATGCTTGTGGAGCTGGCATTACCTCTCATCACATAGAAAGCAGTAGCCAGCGACCTTCAGCTTACGACCGAGAGCAGCGGAGGAGAGTTGTCAGTGCTAACAGATAAGTAGTACTGAATGAAATGACCGCAGAAATCAACGTGGGACATACGACGAACCTATCCGTTTGGGCAGTTCGTCGAAATTTGGCGCTAACGGGGTGTGGCAGCAGACGACCGATGCGAGTGCATTTACTAACAGCACGACATCGCCTGCAGTGCCTCTCTTGGTCTCGTGACGATATCGATGACTATGAGTCCTGATTTCAGTTGGTAATAACTGATACTAGGTTCGAGTGAGGCGCAGACCCCACGAAGCTATGGACCCAATTTGTGAAAAAGGCACTGTAAAGGCTGGTGGTGGCTCCATAATAATGTGGGACGTGTTTACATGGAATGGGCTGGGTCCCCTGGTCCAACTGAAAAGATCACTGACTGGAAATGAATGACTATGTTCAACTACTTGGGGACCATTAACAGGCCGGCTGGTGTGGCCGATCGGTTCTAGGGGCTTCAGTCTGGAACCGTGCGACCACTACGGTCGCAGGTTCGAATCCTGCCTCGGGCATGAATGTGTTTGATGTCCTTAGGTTATTTAGATTTAAGTAGTTCTAAGTTCTAGGAATTGATGACCTCAGATGTTAAGCTCCATAGTGCTCGGAGCCATTTGAACCATTTGAACCATTAGCAGCCATTCATGGATTTCATGTTCGCTTCAGTCTGTTCAGACAGAAACGATGTCATTTCCCCGGGCCACAATTGTTCGCGATCGGTTTGAAGAACATTCTGGATAATTCCATCAAACCGTTTGCCCACCAAGATCGTGCGACATGAATCCCATCTAACATTTATTGGACATAATCGAGAGGACAGTTCGTGCACAGCGTTCTGCTCCGCACTTTCGCAGTTATAGACGGCTGTAGAGGCAGCATGGCGCAGTATTTCTGCAGGGGAGTTCCAACGACTTGTTGAGTCCGTAACGAGTAGAGATGCTCTGTGGCGGACAAGAGGAGGTCCGACACGATACTTGGAGGTATCCCATGACTTTTTCCACAAGAATGATCTTTGTGGATGCCTCGCCACATGTACTGCTTAAAACGCATCTGAGATCAAATATTTATCTTCATTTACAGCCTCGAAAGAAAAGTCCAAGAATGACAAACTGCCATATCCATGGCTATGTTTAAAACATTATTCTTCTCCCGTATTCACGCCAATAGCCGAAGTGATACCGCAAAATTCCCTGGAGAGATAGGCAACTGTCTACACAGAAAATCTGATTCACGTACGTATTCATTTCTTTTTATTTTATTGCTATACAGAATATGATTACAGCAATTGCATTCAAACTTCTTGATGGTCAATGTATGGCTCAAGTCGGGAAAAAATTCTAATCTTATCCTATGATAGAGTCTAAAATAAAAAGCACTGAAAAAAATTCTGTAAGCTATTTCACAGTGACGCCCAGGTAACAAAATCAGAAATAATAATGACAGAATACACTTACAGAAACGGGAAGTGTTACTCTATCAACACCTTAACCGAGCGCTACCAAACTTATACTACTGTATTCCCAAGCATACTAGATTTGTTGTTTAAAATTTCAAGCTCATATCAGGCTATTTTCATTATTTTTAGAACAAGAAAACCCTCCATAGATGAAGAATGATGTTAGTGTATGATGGCTATCGGGAGATGAAACAGGGGGTGAGCAACGTACTTGGGAAGCGGTAGGGCAAGGCAGTCAAAGAAGCACCAATCACACAATTAACAATTTTATTAAAATAAACCAGCATTAAACTCATGACTAACAAAATGCAAAATGACCAGAATGATTACAATCTCACTGTAAAAGCCAGCAGATGCCCAATTAATTTCCTTTCAAAATACTCCAATTGTGGGCTGAACCCAAAGCCGGAAACACTTCACAGTATTGGATGTGCTGTTTTACAGGATCTACCTAAATAGCGCAGTCAACGGTACTTCTAAAACATATAAATGAAATACTTTAATCAAACACACAATAAACAATTTATCAAGTAGGCAGTTCTTCAAAATTCTCCGGCTTACATATTGCATGATCTACCTCCACATATATATTGAAAAGATATCCTTCATGATACTGGTAAATAATCTAAATCTCATAGTTAAGAAGAAGAACAAAAGTACTTGTTTCTGATATCAATAGCAATTAACCTTTGAATGCTAAACCACTGGTACTGGTAATTCTAGTGCAAGCGTGATACACCTGGTTTCAAAACTGCAACAAGCAGTGCCCCTCGCAGAAGCTTAATCAGATAAAATTACGCAAATGAACAGCCAAACCAAGTCACAAGAAATCTTAAAACCAGACGCATTCACTAAAAGGGACCAAATCAGCTGTACAACTCAAATCTATTCTCCCCCTTTACCCCCAGACTCAATAGATGAGCAATGTAAACTTAACACAAAACATTTAATTCCGACCCAGGACCACATGAAAAAATTGAAAATGGAAGCTATTTAACACAAAACAATGAATAATCCACTCTTTGTAAGTCTGTCGGGGACAAAACGAACATCTAGTAACAAAACCGACTGCAACTCAATGGGGAGTAAGGTCAGATAAATAGCACTAAACAGACTGAACTTTTGTTAAAGTCAGCTCTGCAATGCAAGTACACTGATATAGGCAATGTTCTGAAACATGCTCACCTGTCTTCGTTGGAACCTGGGCTGTCCCAAGTGGCAGCTGGCACACCAATCTTCCTTTGGTCGCACCTCGCGACCCGACTTTTCCTTTGTCCTATGTACGGCTGTCACTTCCCCATGCACACGCATACGCCCCGGCGCTGACATCCTCCACTCGGTCACTCACTACTCTGAAGGCACCAGCCCAGCATGTCTGCTGGGAGTCAAGACGGCGCTTCCTTCTTGACTGTCAGACTGAGACTCCGTCACGTGAACCTGCAGGCCTATAAAGACTGGGAACTCACCGCATACGCCCGAAGCCGTTGCCTGGTAACAGCCAAATAGCGTAACCATGCGCAATATTGATACGAAGCGACACGGCTGAGGGGTATCTTGTGGTGTCACCGCCAGACACCACACTGGCTAGGTGGTAGCCTTTAAATCGGCCGCGGTCCGGTAGTATACGTCGGACCCGCGTGTCGCCACTATCAGTGATTGCAGACCGAGCGCCGCCACACGGCAGGTCTAGAGAGACTTTCTAGCACTCGCCCCAGTTGTACAGCCGACTTTGCTAGCGATGGTTCACTGACAAAATACGCTCTCATTTGCCGAGACGATAGTTAGCATAGCCTTCAGCTACGTCATTTGCTACTACCTAGCAAGGCGCCATTATCAGTTATTATTGATATTGAATCATGTACCGTCAAGACCGACGTTCGTCATTAATGGATTAAAGTTTTCTGAAGTCTAATTTCCTTGTCCTGTTCCAGACCTCACGCCAGCCTGCGTGAGCTAAAACGCGTGCATTTCGGCCTCCTCTACTAACACGGTGTTGGCTCTCCTGCCAACCACAACATATCTAACATAACTGGAATCTTCTGGTGGAAACCACAACACAGTATACCCAGAGAATGTGCATACGCTGCTCATCGCCACCCTTCAGAGCGATAAAAGTCGAATCATTGGGATTACACCGACAGACCGAGCAGACAGGTGGCTGTAGTGGAATGCTACTGAACGAATGGTGTTGAAATTGACTCAAAAAAACATTGTGCCAAGAAGAGGAGACGCGAAAGGTCGTAGAATATTTCGACGGATGGCAACAGCTGAAACCGGGGTCGATGTAGCAGACGGGAGTCATCATGAATCGTCGGGAACAGAGTACTGGAAACTGGGCTAATATCACGAGGTGCCGTGCACTGTTTATTGCTGACACCATACCACAGACAACAGATGGTTTCGTAGTGTGGTGACTGACAAAACTCGCACATTTAGTGGCATTCTGTGGTGACCGGCAACGAATCACCATCTGTTTGTGGCAGACATATAGACGGCAAGACCGTAGACGGTCTTGTGAAAGGTCGTAGGAAGTAAGGAGTACAATTCGTTATCCATTGGAAGGTAGGTCAGAGAATGAGTTAGATATGAACATTTCATTCATAGGTTTGATCTCATCAAAGTCGACAGCAGACCAACACCAACAACATTAGTTCAGGTATACTTGTCAACGTCCCAAGCAAAGGTGAAGCGATGGAGAAAATATATGAGGATATTGAATGGCTAACTCATTACGCAAAGGGAGATGAAAATTTAATAGTCTTGGGAGATTGGAATGCGACTGTTGAGCAAGGTGTGCAAGGTCCAGATTGTATACCGATTAGGTTCCTTTCTGATTACGCTGATACTATAGCTCCCTACTTAGCACTCATATACAACCGCTCGCTCACCAATAGATCTGTACCTACAGATTGGAAAATTGCGCAGGTCGCACCAGTGTTCAAGAAGGGTAATAGGAGTAATCCATTTAACTACAGACCTATATCATTGACGTCGGTTTGCAGTAGGGTTTTGGAGCATATACTGTATTCAGACATTATGAATCACCTCGAAGGGAACGATCTACTGACACGTAATCAGCATGGCTTCAGAAAACATCGCTCTTGTGCAACGCAGCTAGCTCTATATTCGCACGAAGTAATGGCCGCTATCGACAGGGGATCTCAAGTTGATTCTGTATTTCTAGATTTCCGGAAAGCTTTTGACACCGTTCCTCACAAGCGACTTCTAATCAAGCTGCGGAGCTATGGGGTATCGTCTCAGTTGTGCGACTGGATTCGTGATTCCCTGTCAGGAAGGTCGCAGTTCGTAGTAATAGACGGCAAATCATCGAGTAAAACTGAAGTGATATCAGGTGTTCCCCAGGGAAGCGTCCTGGGACCTCTACTGTTCCTGATCTATATAAATGATCTGGGTGACAATCTGAGCAGTTCTCTTAGACTGTTCGCAGATGATGCTGTAATTTGCCGTCTAGTAAGGTCATCCGAAGACCAGTATCAGTTGCAAAGCGATTTAGAAAAGATTGCTGTATGGTGTGTCAGGTGGCAGTTAACGCTAAATAACGAAAAGTGTGAGATGATCCACATGAGTTCCAAAAGAAATCCGTTGGAATTAGAGTACTCGATAAATAGTACAATTCTCAAGGCTGTCAATTCAACTAAGTACCTGGGTGTTAAAATTACGAACAACTTCAGTTGGAAGGACCACATAGATAATATTGTCGGGAAGGCGAGCCAAAGGTTGCGTTTCATTGGCAGGACACTTAGAAGATGCAACAAGCCCACTAAAGAGACAGCTTACACTACACTCGTTCGTCCTCTGTTAGAATATTGCTGCGCGGTGTGGGATCCTTACCAGGTGGGATTGACGGAGGACATCGAGAGGGTGCAAAGAAGGGCAGCTCGTTTTGTATTATCGCGTTATAGGGGAGAGAGTGTGGCAGATATGATACACGAGTTGGGATGGAAGTCATTACAGCATAGACGTTTTTCGTCGCGGTGAGACCTTTTTACGAAATTTCAGTCACCAACTTTCTCTTCCGAATGCGAAAATATTTTGTTGAGGCCAACCTACATAGGTAGGAATGATCATCAAAATAAAATAAGAGAAATCAGAGCTCGAACAGAAAGGTTTAGGTGTTCGTTTTTCCCGCTCGCTGTTCGGGAGTGGAATAGTAGAGAGATAGTATGATTGTGGTTCGATGAACCCTCTGCCAAGCACTTAAATGTGAATTGCAGAGTAGTCATGTAGATGTAGATGTAGATGTAGAAACGGCTACGAGAGAATATGGGCTTGATAGTAAGAATGAGAAAGGAGAAATGCTAATTTATTTCTGCAATAAATTTGAGATCGTAATAGAGAACACTCTGCTCCAGAAGCACAAAACGAGGAGGTATACTTCGAAAACACCGGGACATACGGTAAGATTACGTAATGGTCAGGAGATTCCGAAATCAGGTACTGAATTGCGAGGCGTACCCAGGAGCAGATATAGACTCATTTCACAATTTAGTGGGGATGAAGAGTAGGCTGAAGTTTAAGACTCTAGTCAGGATCAATCAATGCGCAAAGAAGTAGGATACGCAAATACTAAGCTTTGCAGAGACGCTTGAAGTTGTCTGAGGCTATATATGCTGCGACAATGAATTGCTCAGAAGACTGTTCAGTTGAAGAGGAACGGATATCTCTAAAAAGAGCAATCACAGTAGATGGAAAGAAATACTCTGGTACAAAGAAGGCAACTGTGAGGAAACCAAGAGTAACAGAAGAAATACTTCAGTTGATCGACGAAAGGAGGAAGTAAAAAGTGTTTAGAGCTATTCAAAAATACAGAAGTACTAGTCACTTAGGAATGAAATAAGTAGGAAGTGAAGGTATACTAAGGTGAAATGGGTGCATGAAATCGAAAAGAAATGATTGTCGGAAGAACTGACTCAGCATACAGATAAGTCAAAACAACCTTCATTGAAATTAAAAGTGGGATGAGAATTCCATTCTTAAATGCAGAGGAGAGATCGGATAGGTGGAGAGAGTATATCGAAGACCTGTGTGAGGGGAAAAACTTATCCGGTGACTTGATAAAACAAAAAACGGGGCGACATAGAAGAGACAGGGAATCCAGTATTAGAATCAGAATTTAAAGGAACTTTGGACGCCTTGACATCAAATGAGGCAGAAGGGATACATAGCATTCCATCGGAATCTCTTACATCATCGGGGGAAGTGGTTACAAAACGCCTACTCACGTTGATGTAGAATGTATGAAACTGGCGACATACCATCAGACTTGCGGAAGAAGGTCATCCAAACAATTCCGAAAGTTTCAAAACCGAAAAGGGTGAGAATTATACTACAATCAGCTTAACAGCTCATGCATCCAAATTGCTGACAACAATAAGATATAGAAGAATGGAAGAGAAAACTGGCTTTAGGAAGGGTAAAGGTACTAGAAAGACAGTACTTACGTTGCGGTTGACTATGGAAGCGAGACTGAAAAAAAGTCGAGACATGTTCGTAGGATCTATAGACCTCAGAAATCGCTTAACAGTGTAAAATGGTGCAAAATGTACAAAGTTCTGAGAAAAATGGGGGTAAGTTATAGGGAAAGACGATTAATATACAATATATAGAAGAACCAAGAGGGAACAATAAGACTGGAAGACAAAGGACGAATTGCTCTGATTAAAAAGACTGTAAGATATGGATGTTTTTCGCCGCTACTGTTCACTCTATACATCGAAGAACAAACGACGGATTTAAAAGAAAGGTTCAAAATAAGGATTAAAATTCAAGGTGAAAGGGTGTCAACGATACGATTCGCTGATGACACTGCTATCCTGAGTGACAGTGAAGAACAATTATGGGATCTGTTGAATGGAATGAACAGTCTCATGAATACAGAATATGCAGAAGTGTAAATCGAAGAAAGGCGAAAGTAATTA
Organism: Schistocerca gregaria; assembly: GCF_023897955.1. NCBI lineage: Eukaryota > Metazoa > Arthropoda > Insecta > Orthoptera > Acrididae > Schistocerca > Schistocerca gregaria. Next base: position 784,175,567 of record NC_064922.1, read on the forward strand.
GAAGTAGAAATGTGAACAGAGAGAAACTAACATCAGAATTGGCGATCAAGAAGTTAATGTAGTTAACGAAGCAAAATAAGCCATGACAGACAGAGCAAGGAAGGCGTAAAAATCAGACCAGAAATGGAAAAACGGCATTCCTAGTCAAGAGAAATGTGCTGATATCAAACATACCCCTTAATTTGAGAAATAATGTGTAAGTAGGCTGTTTAGGTTTTTTTATTGGTAACACCGCCGCCACGTAGCGCTCTGTATGAAACTCACTGGCTGTGTGCAGAATGTGCCTGGTTTGCATTGTTGTCTGCTATTGTAGCGTTGGGCTGTTGGCTGTTAACAGCGCGTATCGTTGCGCAGTTGGAGGTGAGCCGCCAGCAGTGGTGAACGTGGGTAGAGAGATTGCGGAGTTTTGAAATTTGTAAGAATTGGTGTCATAAAGTGATATATATATTCTGACTACTAAGGTAAATACATTGACTTCTGCAGAACTTAGCTTTCAGAGGACAATAACTACGACACTTCCACAGAGATTGTCTTACAGCAAGACGCACATTTAGCGCTACAGGACACGCATTAAACTATTTATTTTTCAACATATTTGAATTACAAAGAAAGTTTTCCGTGATACATTTCATTCCATTGCTGTAATCTGTAACACCTGAGGATATAATTACATTATTCCTCAGGGGGGTACACGCTTACCTTGTGTACCATGTGTTTGGCAAGCTCAAGGAGCCCTAGCTAATATGGTATTTGTTTATACAACTTTACGCATCGGTACCATATTTCTCTAATACAGAATTACACAGCTATCTGATTATTTGACAGAGAAACAAACATCTTTTTACTACGTCAGTGACACATGTTTAAGCAATTACACAGTTGGATAACTTCACACTTACGAAATTGTATTTTATCTGTACTTTGTGAACTGTTCATATTTTTTCGGAACCATTGTGATACTATGAGAGCTTTGAATGATGTATTTTGTATGGGATCATGATTTTTAAAGTACGTTTGAGGCAGATGACACTTTTGACATGAGCAGAGAATTTTTTTTAGGTTTTGAAATTATTGGAGGAAGCTACGACGATTTTCAGAGTTGACGGAGGTGTTATGTTGTTATTATTACGATGATTACGTGTATTACGCTGTTGCGGAATGTTTATGATCAATAAGCTGATGCTATATGAGGAATTTGATTATGCTACGTATTTATTATGATGAAATGTTGAAGAAGTGTCGACGAATAAGGTAAGGAATAATGAGTAATGGTTAGGGACTCTTATTTGTAACAAAGGTTGTTGGAAACCGAGAATCGTACTTTAAGAGATATGAAATATGTGTGTATGTGTGAATGTATCACTATGCTGGCGAAAATTTTTTGGACACTGCTATATTTACAGGATTTTGTTTCTACAGATGTGTAACGCAAATTCTTGACCTATGAAATATTTTTTATATGAGACTGCGACTGTAGCGGAAACTGGTGTCGTAAATATTTCGGTAAGACAGTTAAGTGACCACCTGCACGTAATGCGTCGTGGGCACCCAGCTGGGCGACAGCCACCGGGAAACAAGACATTAGTGTGTGCCTTTCAGAGGTACAGGTGAAAAAAAAAAGGGGAGGCCATTATCCTCGCTATTGACAGTCCTTTGTAGAAAGCACCGCAAATACGATACGCTTATTTCTTGGAAACATTCTTACATCTGCACACCTGATTATGACAAGTGCCTTTCTACAAGATTGAGAGAATTTGTACTAACTTATGAAATGTCTCATGACTATTCAATGATATTTTTATGCTTTGTACATAGTTGCTTATTTCATTTGATATCTGTTTTCCAGCTCTGTTGTAGCATTGGTTTTATAAGATAAAATTAAATGCATTTGCTAATGTGAACACTTTCTGTCAACAGATCTATTAAATAATTATTTTATGATCCACATTCTTCGAAAAAGGAGCTCTTGGAATGGGAAGAGCAATAAGAAGCGACTAATAACAGTAACTGTATATATAATTTTCTTTTCAAGTACTTGGTAATTTGTTGTAGCATTAGTTTTTGTGGTGCACCACTTTAATTGCATAGACATTAAGATGTGAATAGACATTGTCCATATCTGCATTGTTGTCTTTAGTGTAACATTTTTTCTGCTTGAGCTTTGTCATGTTTAGGTATAAGTTATAGCATTTGCTGCGGCTGTTTGCCATTCATAGTGCTACTGAATGTCACTTTGTATTACTAGGTTAAGCCAATTTTATTACTGATTTATTTTTCTTGTTTGCTGCGCATTGCCTTATATTAGTTGTAATATTGCTGCCTTTTTTTTGCCAGTTTCCATTTTTTTATCATTGCTGTTTGTGTTAATTGTTTTGTGCTGCTGCATTGCCTCGTCCCTTAGTTTAGTATCTGAGCTCAGTAGGTTTAAGTTAGCTTAAGAGGGGATAGACTATATAAGAAACTAACTATGATGATTTGGAAGAAAGGCATTGAAGAGCTTTAAGAAAATTATTTGGCCAAAAAAGTAGTGTACAGTGGAGAAAAACTATTTTTGAAAGAGGATGTGAACAGAATACAGAAAGCAGGTTTAGATAGGACTTTTTGGAAATAATGATGAACTAAGGGAGATCTCTATGCAAAATACTGCAGTAAAACAAACCCTGTCCTTTCCTTTCGTATTATCCCTCTATGTGTTTATGTACCCTTGTGTATTTGTCTTTTTCCTGTCTTTATGTGTTTAGCTAATAAGATTTATGTTGTAGAATTTTTCAAATACTATGTCATTTTCTTTGTAAATATGTTCAGACATTATTTATAGTGTTTTGTTTTAATGCTCATGTGTGAAGTTGATGTTTCAAAAGTTATTCTGATCTTTTATGTATGTACTTATGATGTAATTTTTGTAACACTGATGTATTTCCTATTTCGATTCTTTTGTAAAGCCTATACTACTGCAAATGTTATCTGTATTGTTATGTTCTTTAAAGATATATTTTGTACCTTTGTTATTGTATTCTTATGTTATAAAATTGTAATTGACACCAGTTCATCAAATTAAGTAACTTGTAAATTACATTTCACTGCACACGTTTCTGTTGGTCATAATATATGGACAATATGTGAGAAGTAGGGACTGATAGTGTTTGCACGTGAGTTAATAACTCAGTAAGGGACTGGATAACAGCATTGCTGGTTCTAAGGACATTTCAAAAACAATTTTTCTGAGTGCACAAGTGGTGGTTATGGACTTGCTATATTATCCGCAAGACTCTTCAATGGTGATTGTGCGCCTGCACAGTCAAACAGATGGCTGCTGGTCATCTCTACAAGGACTACAGTGGGTCTACACCTTTGATGACCCACCAATACCATTATTTCTACAAGGACTGCAGTGGGTCTGCACCTCTGGTGGCCCACCAATAGTAATCTCTACCAGGACTACAGTGGGTCTGCTCTATGATGACCTACCTACCGATAGTCTTCAACGTTGACTGACTCTGCTGTGGCCCATTACCTGTCTGCATGTCAAGAGTCAGCACTGTCTGTCCGTTGGAAGGACAACACTACTTCCTCAAGACTGCTTAGAAATCCACTACTTCCAAGTGCATTTTCTTTTACTACTCAAACTTTGAGACAAACACTGCAATTTTACTTTGATGAATGATCAGGACTGTCTTTATGGACTGTGAGAAAATTTTAGCTTTTGACCAACATTGTATCGATAAGTGTGTGCATTTCATTTCTTTGTTATTGTAATTATGAAAAAAATTTTCAAATCTGTATTGGCCACTGCCCAAAACAATTTCTAAATTTTTTTGTGGCGAGCATGGGGGCTATGTAAGTAGGCTGTTAAGGTTTTTTTTATTGGTAACGCCGCCGCCACGTAGCGCTCTGTATGAAACTCACTGGCTGTGTGCAGAATGTGCCTGGTTTGCATTGTTGTCTGCTATTGTAGCGTTGGGCTGTTGGCTGTTAACAGCGCGTAGCGTTGCGCAGTTGGAGGTGAGCCGCCAGCAGTGGTGAACGTGGGTAGAGAGATGGCGGAGTTTTGAAATTTGTAAGAATTGGTGTCATAAAGTGATATATATATTCTAACTACTAAGGTAAATACATTGTTTGTTCTCCATTAAAATCTTTCATTTGCTAACTATACCTATCTGTAGTTAGTGCCTTCCGTAGTTTGAATCTTTTATTTAGCTGGCAGTAGTGGCGCTCGCGGTATAGCAGTAGCTTGAGTAACGAAGATTTTTGTGAGGTAAGTGATTTGTGAAACGTATAGGTTAATGTTAGTCAGGGCCAATCTTTTGTAGGGATTTTTGAAAGTCAGATTGCGTTGCGCTGAAATTATTCTGTGTCAGTTTAAGCACAGTCGTGTATAAATTGTTCTAAGGGGACGTTTCATATAGACCAGTCGTGTATAATTTTTCTAAGGGGACGTTTCAAATGTTCTGAGAACGTACGTTTGGAGCAGCGCATAGTATGGTAGTGAAACATGAACTGTAGGAAAACAGGGCCAAAAGAGAACCGAAGCGTTTGAGATGTGGTGCTATAGAAGAAGGTCAAAAATTATGTGGACTAATAAGGTAAGGCATGAGGAGATTCTCGGCATAACCGGCGAGGAAAGGAATGTGCGGAAAACATTGATGAGGAGAAGGAACAAGATGGTAGGACATGTGTTAAGACAATAAAGTATAACTTGCATGGTATTAGTGGCAGTTTTAAAGGCTAAAAAGCTGTAGAGAAAGACAGAGGTTGGGATACATGCAGAAAAAAATTGAGAATGTGTTACTATGAGATTCAGAATTTGGCAAAGGAGAGGAATTGGTGGCGTGCTTCATCCAACGAGTCAGAAGACTGATGACTCGAAAAGAAAGTAAGTCTGGGGTCCTGAGGACACATATACTTTCATATCAACAACCAGCCAGAAACCTTCTTGAAGAGACAAAGCACGTGGTTCAGGCACGGAAATTAATTCTTCAAGGAGACATTCGGAGGTCATTAGCTGCTACTTCACAACCACAAGAGTGTATTCGGGCCAGTAGAGGTCACACCTCACACAGACGTTGATAATGGACAGCAGCTGCAAATGGAATGCCAGTTCAATCACTCAACACCGGTTGTCTGATGAAGATCTATAAAAGCTTCTCTCCGTGTTTTGTAATGTCCCGTTGCCGTAGATATCGTTAGAGACAAATTCATGCACGGTTAGCAGAAGTGTGACAAAAATTAACTGGGTCTTCTCAAAAAACCGTTCTCTTACTCTCCTTAGTAGATTTGCGGAAAGGATGTAAAAACTTAAATATGCATCAGTGAACATAGATCTGAAATCTACTTCTCCCGAATTCTAGTGTCTTAACCACAGCGTTCTAGAAAAACCGTTAAAAGGTAATACTGTGGTGAATAAGAAGTTTTCAGTACTGAGGTGCACGCTACCAACTGAGAAATATGAATGGACGGAGATTAAAGACCAGGCAGATATAAAATTATGAGCACCAGTTCTTGAGTGAACAGTATACTACAATTATAATTAATAATTAAAAGTACACAGAATTATGAGGATGTAGGATATTTTCATACTAAAAAAGAAATAATATTGGACTCGTAATCGATTCGCCTGCTATACAGCAGATCTAATTTAATCAGCAATTTTAGTATTGACAGCTTAACTGAGCCCAGGATTTGCTTCCTCAGGACTCTGTTTCCATCATCACTTGTGTCATGTTAAGGTCATGTAAGGCTCTCTTATTCAGTTCTGACTTTCAGTCAGATTACTTATTTTATTTATTTATTTTATTTATTAAAATAAACCAGCATTGCACTCATGACTAACAAAATACAAAATAGCCAAAATAATTACAATCTCACTGTCAAAGCCAGCAGATTACTGACAGGAGCCTCCACGAACACGTGCTAAATTGGGCCTCAGTATTATTGTCTGTTTCGGTTGCATCGAAAGCGGTGCTATTTTATACACTGCACGAGTTATCTATTTGACTTAGGGGAAAAAAAAAACGAAATATGAGTGAGCCTTACCAGCAAGCTGAACGGTACTCAAGAACGGGTGGGATGAATAACCATTAGAGCGTGTTCCTTAGCAGTCAGTGTTGCCCAGAACTCATAACAGCTGCCCGTCTGTCAGTGCCACTGCGTGCAAGAAGAACCTGACGTCGGTATGCCACGTTGGCCTACGTACCACGTAATTTATCAGCTGTAACCGGAACTCTAAGGTCGTCGAAAATACTTGAGGCTGTGGTGAAAAACGCAAACTATGCCCCAGCTGCGTGACTGCGAAACCAATCACGTAGTAGGCTTAATAAATCTGTCATCCAGTCACAGTAAGGAAATTGCACTTGCGTATGTCGGAGATGCCGGGTCACGCTGTTACCGGCAGTCGGGGCATTACTACAACGTGTTTCTTTCATTTCATTGTATAAAGACGATGGGGTGTCTTCTTCTCCCATTGCTCAAATTGATACCGACTGCCTGCATGGCAACTGCATAAATGTTTACCAATGGTAGTATATGCAGTTACTACTCGTATATGATTGTGTGTGTTGTCGGCTCTTTTTTTTTTTTTTTGTATATCTTTGGTATGTTTCAGCGACTATTTGCCTTGCAGCCTTCAATGTGTGCATGGTACTGTTACATGGGAACTATGAAATGTATTATGAATATTATTATACGGGGTCGCTCAGGAAAAATAGTCGTTATTTAGGTATACTGGAACGATCATTCGAATGAAAAAATCTAGCAAACGTAAGTCATAATATGTCTACCGTAAGAGCTAAATATGATGACTTCTTCATCTTGTATACTGTGTAACAAATCTCTTCTACGGCAAGCGCTTTGCTTTCCATATTTTGGGAAGAGGTATTATGGACCAAAACAATGTGGCTCTAAAGTGCGTACCTTAAGAGCTCGGAGCACTTATTCGGTAAAACAGATGAGTTTCACAGTAGCGAAGATGAACAAGTACTCACAGTTTTTAAGATATACATTATAGAGCCCATGTTTACTAGATTTGCATAGAATGATCATTCCTGTCATCCCTGAATACTGACCACTCCTTTTGAAGGTTCTTTATCATAAAGATAAGAATAAATATTACATGCCTTTTAAGGGTAAAAATTTATTTTATTTTCAATCTAAGATATTTCACCAATTCCCATTATACAGTGGTTTTTACGTTCCTATTCGTTCGATATGTCCACTGGCTCTTTTGTCGGCACTAGATGAGCACAATTATGTTTTCCCGTTGACTACATGTGCACTGCAGTGTAAAACAAGCAAGGTGTTGGTTTATTTGTCATAGAGTCAGTTGAAAACTTGTGTTCAGCTACTTCCCACACAGGAGGCAACAAGCGCTTTAAATTCGTAGCAAACACAGAAACTGATCGTGATGCGTGACACGAATGGGTGGAACATGTTTGGATGAAAACAAAATAAACATTTAGTAGCAAAAGGTGCATATTATCCATTCTTATCTACATCATAAAAGCAACTGAAGTAGCAACTCAGGAAAAATAGCTGCAAATGCTGTTATTAACAATAGAATTACGAACAGTACCATAATATATTTCAGACTTCTGCCGTCTCTGAATTGGCCCTTTTGAACGATTGAAAATATCTCAAGACTCCCCGTGTATATGTAATGGAACAGACCAAGCCATTGACCAAATGCTAGTGGTCTGAAGGCGGAGGTATAACTCTTTCGCGAACCCACACCTTCCTCGTAGCTGCTACACTGAGGGGAGCTATTCTGGACAAACTGGGCAGCAGATTTTGGGTGTAGCCCTCTATTATTCTTACACATGTTTCACAACAGACCTTTAATCATTCTCTCTATTTGTATTGTCGGTTAAAATTACAGCTACACTGCGGGCGTATTTCAGTCGCAGAATTTCGATTTGTTTGGTTTTGCAAATGTTACGTGTATAACGATCCGACACTTGGTCTGGTCACATGGACGTTCTTGCTTCCCGTGTTCGTTCTTTGTATTATGCCCATTCTCAACGCGTTTTTCAAAACCCTTTTTTTACATGGTTCACATGGCTCTGAGCACTATGAGTCTTAACATCTATGGTCATCAGTCCCCTAGAACTTAGAACTACTTAAACCTAACTAACCTAAGGACATCACACAACACCCAGTCATCATGAGGCAGAGAAAATCCCTGATCCTGCTGGGAATCGAACCCGGGAACCCGGGCGCGGGAAGCAAGAACGCTACCGCACGACCACGAGCTGCGGACACCTTTTTTATAATTTTAATCATTGTAATAGTTCACGAGGCTTACATTTCGATAACATGTGGTCACTTTTGAGCGCCTTTAGTATTTGGCTACGTCTGTACTTATACTGCTTTGCAATCCCCACTGTGTTTGTTAGTTTTAACTCAATATAGATTGATTCGACATTGTTTTAACTGGTTTCATACACCTCTTCATAATATTCTGTAATCTTCAGAATATATTTCCCATGTTCACAACTTCGCTCTGTTTGTGAGAGATTGAGATTTGTTCAGTTCCCACACAGTTACAAACGTTTCCTTTCAGAGTTTGAGGTACGTTTGTCGCTGTACGAGCCGACGAGATGCGGGCAGGGGCATAGAGTTATTCCGTAACGCAATTTGTTATTGACTTTTGATTCATTTCAGGCCTACAGTCAATAAGTTAAGAGCCTCTATTAGTAGTACAGGTAGTGCCCATTTTCAATACGATAGACTGCTAATATTATGTCAGAAGCTTAAGGACAAGCACACGAAATTTCACTCTGTCTCTAGTATTTCACACACCATGTAACACTGCTAATGGTGAATACTATGTAGCGATGAGTACTTTACGCTAGACATTTAATAACACCCTGTGCGTGTTTAAAAGGTTTGTCCTATCCCAGGAAGGTAATCAAGAGCCAGACACTCCTTTACGACCCGAGCTGAAATTACTGTGCACAGCGGAACGGCTAACGCGAACAATTCATGGCCCTGGCTGTGGATCCTACAACGGAGAACTATCTAGTATTAAACTTGATATTAATCAGAGGCGTTAAGAAAACAAATTTAAAATGAAGACATTAGTTTATTCTGTTAAAAACACACATTAAACGGGCCTGACTAGGAAAGAAGTTGATATAACAAAATGTGCACTTGGTGAATCACACCAAGTGAAAGCACTCGTTTTAACGTTGCTTGAAAGTAAATGAGAACATGCCATTTAGATGCAACTGACGTTCTACAGTTACTCAGGAGCTTTCTTTCCAACGAATACTGTGACTGTTGGCCTGACAGACTGAGGAACGCATGCATCTATTAAAGCAATGCTGTACAGGAGACAGATAACCGAAATGATTTGAGCAGATGCGAATCAAGGTTTGTCCTAAGATGTTAGTGGTGCTAATAACCCTAACTGTAAACATTCACCACCAGATGTGCACAATCGCACCTGTGTCTCTGTGTTACAGGGTTACGGTCGTAATTCTGCCAACATGAACTTTGGATCCTGATCGGAGTTAACACACGCATCATATCGGCGCCTTCCCGTCTCTGGACAAACTCTAATATCCGTCCGCATCTCTGCCCCAAAACCGACTCTATATTCTAGATTAATCGAACAGCCTGCTCTTTTCTTACGGGGGACAGAATATACTTGTCAATCGTTGAGTAAGCAGCACACAGCTAGACAATGACACGATTCTTTCTTGCACAAAAATCTCGCCAGGAAAGCATATCGCATTAAAATCCCAATAACTCTCCGATTCGCCCTTCTTTCTCAAAAAACCTACGGCTTCTGCTGCATTTTCGTGACATCACAAACATTTGAACCAGTCACGCATTTTCAGGTGAAAACCTAGCCTCACAGAAAGGTTCTTTAAAAATAAAACACTGTGCCTGAGACTAGACTCCTTTTTTCTGTAAGTAGCGTTTTTTTTTTATTTTTAAGAAAATGTAACATTGTTATCTACCGAAGGCGCTCTTCAGAACATGGGAAAGTGCCAGCCTACCGATGATAAAGTTCTGTCCCTGGCCTCTCCTCGGTCACAGGGATCGTAAACGCACAATACCTGCAACTCCCTAAGGCTCGCCTGCCGAGGCGACTGTTACTGAGACAACACGTGGGGCTGCCTACCTGTGCAGATGCCATAGGCCGACTTTTTCGATACGTTGGAGTGCTGTGCTTCCGTCCTGTTTACACGCACTCTCAAAAGTAACAACAAAAGACCTGCACCAGGTTAAAAGTAGTTTTGAAGTTATTTAGAAGCCAGTACATACAGTCACTGCAGTCCTATTTGCTTTTATAAACATTATTATCATATTCCTCTGCCCTCCATACCCTTTTTACACTTTAAGTAGAGAGCTATTCTCATATTAAATGAAAAGGGACATGCCGCTTTTCAAGGGCCAAGGTGTTTTTCGTGAGGATCAGGCTAAACTATGCCATTTGGCCTAATTTCCTTGCTTCTTTTTCATCACCATCAGCACAAACATTACACTATTATTTTTCTATCATTATGAACTACATTCATGCTGAATGATCTAAATGCTCATGCATTCACCATTTCACCGTTTTTTTTTTTCTTCCTTTAGACACTATTAGAATTTCGGATCGTTATCCACTTTCAAGTGATACGTTATTTTCATTTCGAAATTAGTTGCACTGCTTGCCATAGCACATATGTAGAACATCATATTCATCATTTGACCATATTCTGATGCCACACCTTCCGTCTCGTTCGAAGAAATTGGTGACGTCAGCTGATGTATATTTGTTGCGGAGAATAATAAACTACACTGAAGCGCCAAAGAAACTTTTATAGGCATGTGTAATCAAATACAAAGATATGGAAACAGACAAAACAACGCTGCCGTCGGCAACGCCTATATAAGACAAGTGTCGGGCGCAGTTGTTAGATCAGTTACTGCCGCTACAACGGAAGGTTATCAAGATTTAAGTGAGTTTGAACGTGGTGTTATAGTCGGCACACGAGTAATGAGACGCAGCATCTCCGTGTCAGGCCGCTGTGGACGAGCGGTTCTAGGGGCTTCAGTCTGGAACCGTGCTGCTGCTGCTGCGGTCGCAGGTTCGAAGCCCTCCTCCGGCATGGATGTGTGTGATGTCTTTGGGTTAGTTAGGTTTAAGTACACTACTAGCCATTAAAATTGCTACACCAAGAAGAAATGCAGATGATAAAAGGGCGTTCATTGGACAAATATATTACTTCAGAACTGACATGTGATTACATTTTCAAGCAATTTGGCTGCATAGATCCTGAGAAATTAGTACCCCGAACAACCACCTCTGCCCGTAATAACGGCCTTGATACGCCTGGTCATTGAGTCAAACACAGCTTGGATGGCGTGTACAGGTACAGCTGGCCATGGAGCTTCAACACGATACCACAGTTCATCAAGAGTAGTGACTGGCGTATTGTGACGAGCTAGTTGCTCGGTCACCATTGACCAGACGTTTTCAATTGGTGAGAGATCCGGAGAATGTGCTGGCCAGGGCAGCAGTCGAACATTTTCTGTGTACAGAAAGGCCCGTACAGAAACTACACCATGTGGTCGTGCATTATCCTGCTGAAATATAGGGTTTCGCAGGGATCTAATGCAGGGTAGAGCCACGGATCGTAACACATCTTAAATGTAACGTCCACTATGCGAACAAGAGGTGACCGAGACGTGTAACCAATGGCACCCTATACCAACACGCCGGGTGATAAGCCAATATGGCGATGACAAATACACGCTTCCAATGTGCATTCATTGCGATGTCGCCGAACACAGATGCGACTATCATGATGCTGTAAACAGAACCCGGACTCATCCAAAAAAATGACGTTTTGCCCTTCGTGCACCCAGGTTCGTCGTTGAGTACACCATCGCAGGCATTCCTGTCTGTGATGTAGTGTCAAGGGTAACCGCAGCCATGGTCTCTGAGCTGATAGTCCATGCTGCTGCAAACGCCGTCGAACTGTTCGTGCAGATGGTTGTTGTCTTGCAAACGTTCCCATCTGTTGACTCAGAGATCGAGACGTGGCTGCAAGATCCGCTACAGCCATGAGGATAAGATGCCAGTCATCTCGACTGCTAGTGATACGAGGCCGTTGGGATCCAGCACGGCGTTCTGTATGACCCTCCTGAACCCATCGATTCCATATTCTGCTAACAGTCATTGGATCTCGACCAATGCGAGCAGCAAGATCGCAATACGATAAACCCCAATCGCGATAGGCTACAATCGTACCTTTATCAAAGTCGGAAACGTGATGGTACGCATGTCTCCTCCTTACACGAGGCATCACAACAACGTTGCACCAGGCAACGCCGATCAACTGCTGTTTACGTATGAGAAATCGGTTGGAAACTTTCCTCATGTCACCACGTTGTAGGTGTCGCCACCGGCGCCAAGCTTGTGTGAATGCTCTGAAAAACTAATCATTTGCATATCACAGCATCTTCTTCCTGTTGGTTAAATTTCGCGTCTGTAGCACGTCCTCTTCGTGGTGTACCAATTTTAATGGTCATTAGTGTAGTTCTATGTCTAGGGGAATGATGACCTGAGATGTTAAGTCCCATAGACTTCAGAGCCATTTGAACCATCTCCGTGGTAGTGATGACGTGGGGTTCTGCGGTACGGCCATTTCACGAGTGTACAGTAAAAATCAGGAATCGGGTAAGACATCACATCTCCGACATCGCTACGGCCCGAAAAGGATCCTGCAATAAAGGGACCAACGACGATTAAAGAGAATCGTTCAGCGCGAAAGAAGCGCAACCCTTCCGCAGACGGCTGCAGGTTTCAATGCTGGGCATCAACAAGTGTTAGTGTTGCGAACCATTCAACGAAACATCTCCGATATGGGCTTTCGGAGGCGAAGGTCCACCCATGTACCCTTGATGGCTGGACGACACAAACCTTTACCGGAACCGTCAACACCGACATTGGACTGTTGAGGACTGGAAACATGTTGCCTGGTCGGAAGAGTCTCGATTCAGATTGTATCGAGCGGATGGACGTGTTCAGGTATGGAGACAACCTCATTAATACATGTACCCTGAATGTCAGCAGGGCACTGTTCAAGCTAGTGGAGGCTCTGTAACGGTGTGTGGCGTGTACAGTTGGAGTGATATGGGTAACCTGATACGACTTCTACAGATGACAAGCACCTAAGAACCTTGTCTGATCTTCTACTCATGTCCACTGTGCATTCCGACGGACTTGGGCAATTCCAGCAGGAGAATGCAACATCCCACACTTCCGTAATTGCTACAGAGTGTCTTCAGAAACACTCTTCTGAATTTAAACACTTCTTCTGGCTACCAAACTCCTCAGACATGTACATTATTGAGCATATGTGGGATGTCTTGCAACGTACTGTTCATCAGAGATCTCCTCTTCCTCGTACTCTTAAGGATTTAGGGGAAGCCCTGCAGGATTCATGGAGTCAGTTCCCTCCAGCACTACTTCAGACATTAGTCGACAACATGGCAAGTCGTGTTGTGGCACTTCAGCGCGCTCGCGGGGTCCCAACACGATATTAGATAGATGTACCAGTTTCTTCGGCTCTTCAGTGTATTTATTTTCGCTTTCCATGACGCCCACTTCATACATCTGTATTTAGTGTCGTTTTTTCAAACATTATCATTTTCAAAGCTCTCAGAGCTTCATCATCAGGCAAATACAAAATATATTACTTAATAATCTCTGATAGCTTTCTATTATGGCTCCAGATTAATAGATGGCATTCGTTGTCATGATAATCCCTGTTTGATCTAGTACTCTTTTACATGTGATGCTGCATGCAGTATAACTAATTTTAAGAGGATTATGGTTCAAATGGCCCTGAGCACTATTGGACCTAACATCTCAGGTCATCAGTCCCCTATAACTTAGAACTACTTAAACCTCACTAACCTAAGGACATCGCTTACATCCATGCCCGAGGCAGGATTCGAACCTGCGACCGTAGCGGTCGCGCGGTTTCAGACTGTAGCGCCTAGAGCCGCTCGGCCACCAGCGGCCGGCTAAGAGGATTATAATCAATCACTGGAAAACTGCAACAGAACCGAAACAATAATAGTGTTCGAAAGTAAATCAAATAACAATCATTTGGCGAAAGCGGTTTCATTTCGACACTAGTGTGACAGTAAACATCACACCTACACATCACACTTACACATCACTGTCACCTATACTTACGAAACAACACAGTCACACATTTAGAATGGGAATGGGTGCCTTTGTGAGAAATTAGCCGACTTAATGCATTCTTCAATGTCTAGCACCTAACGGTGCCATACGACGGGAACTCCTCTTTTATTTTTGTATCTTGTCAGTAGAAACTACACTCCTGGAAATGGAAAAAAGAACACATTGACACCGGTGTGTCAGACCCACCATACTTGCTCCGGACACTGCGAGAGGGCTGTACAAGCAATGATCACACGCACGGCACAGCGGACACACCAGGAACCGCGGTGTTGGCCGTCGAATGGCGCTAGCTGCGCAGCATTTGTGCACCGCCGCCGTCAGTGTCAGCCAGTTTTCCATGGCATACGGAGCTCCATCGCAGTGTTTAACACTGGTAGCATGCCGCGACAGCGTGGACGTGAACCGTATGTGCAGCTGACGGACTTTGACCGAGGGCGTATAGTGGGCATGCGGGAGGCCGGGTGGACGTACCGCCGAATTGCTCAACACGTGGGGCGTGAGGTCTCCACATTACATCGATGTTGTCGCCAGTGGTCGGCGGAAGGTGCACGTGCCCGTCGACCTGGGACCGGACCGCAGCGACGCACGGATGCACGCCAAGACCGTAGGATCCTACGCAGTGCCGTAGGGGACCGCACCGCCACTTCCCAGCAAATTAGGGACACTGTTGCTCCTGGGGTATCGGCGAGGACCATTCGCAACCGTCTCCATGAAGCTGGGCTACGGTTCCGCGCACCGTTAGGCCGTCTTCCGCTCACGCCCCAACATCGTGCAGCCCGCCTCCAGTGGTGTCGCGACAGGCGTGAATGGAGGGACGAATGGAGACGTGTCGTCTTCAGCGATGAGAGTCGCTTCTGCCTTGGTGTCAATGATGGTCGTATGCGTGTTTGGCGCCGTGCAGGTGAGTGCCACAACCAGGACTGCATACGACCGAGGCACACAGGGCCAACACCCGGCATCATGGTGTGGGGAGCGATCTCCTACACTGGCCGTACACCTCTGGTGATCGTCGAGGGGACACTGAATAGTGCACGGTACATCCAAACCGTCGTCGAACCCATCGTTCTACCATTCCTAGACCGGCAAGGGAACTTGCTGTTCCAACAGGACAATGCACGTCCGCATGTATCCCGTGCCACCCAACGTGCTCTAGAAGGTGTAAGTCAACTACCCTGCCCAGCAACATCTCCGGATCTGTCCCCCATTGAGCATGTTTGGGACTGGATGAAGCGTCGTCTCACGCGGTCTGCACGTCCAGCACGAACTCTGGTCCAACTGAGGCGCCAGGTGGAAATGGCATGGCAAGCCGTTCCACAGGACTACATCCAGCATCTCTACGATCGTCTCCATGGGAGAATAGCAGCGTGCATTGCTGCGAAAGGTGGATATACACTGTACTAGTGCCGACATTGTGTATGCTCTGTTGCCTGTGTCTATGTGCCTGTGGTTCTGTCAGTGTGATCATGTGATGTATCTGACCCCAGGAATGTGTCAATAAAGTTTCCCCTTCCTGGGACAATGAATTCACGGTGTTCTTATTTCAGTTTCCAGGAGTGTATCTACGGCACAATGTTGAAACCTTTGTGAGGCGTATCGCACTACCTAGCAATTTAGAGTCGCGGGATGCGATGGGGGAGCGAGATAGCTGCCGACACGTGCGCCGATCAGGTCGGCCAGCAAAGCGTGCGAGGCCGGGCGCGCGCTGAGGCGAGCTGGGGTGGGACGGGTGTATCGCCCGCTGGCGGCGCAGCACGGCACAGGAATCACACCGGCTGCGGCCTAATTACCGCGCACTGAGGCCCACTCCACCCGCCTCACGCACGTGGCCTCTGGCGGCTGTACCAGCACCGCCCCGCAGCCTCCCAAGGCCGTAGCCAGAGTCGCAAGCGTTCTGCAAAACAGGAAACAACAAGTAATTAGTCACCACCTGGAGCTATTTCTCAAGGTCGAAGTCTGGACCTGTGACTGAAGAGCAGGGATGCGTGGCAGGTGGAGTACTGGGTGCCAGGGCATGGCAGACGGGTGGGCGTACGTCGTTCGCAGCCCGGTGTCAGCATAGTGACGACGAAGCCTCTGCTTGGCGAGACTAGCTGTGGTACAATGTTCAGCTGACCGAATGCCGATGGTCTGATTTTGGTAGACTTAAATGCTCATGTTGCTCGCTGACTTTGTGGGGATCGGAGCGACTCTGTGTCATACCGGATTGTCTGGAATGGAAGCAGAGTCTGACTATTGTAACTGGCAGCGGACAGGGTCATGTTACTTCTTGGTGACTGGCCTGGTTTCGTCACTTGACGCAGAAGACGTAGAAGTCTGCGCCGATAGTTCAAGGAGAGCAGGAAATGAAAGAATAAGCCCTATGAAACGAAGAAAAAGGGACTTTGCTTTGAAATAAAAAAATATAGCTGTCATAAAGTCGTCCAGTTAGGTGCTGTTTCACTCTGTACTCCGTGCGTTCTGTCACACTTGTATTCTTCTTATTCACAAAACTGTCGAGTCGTTACAACTCAGACCTGTCCCACTGCTCTACCGCAGCCATGCTGAGGTCAACTAATGCAAGAGAATGATTAAGCTGGTCCCAAGCACGTTAATCGGATTCTTGTCGGCAGGTACCGCAGGTCGTCATATTCTATTTTATTCTTGCTAAGGAAGACTACTCTTTTGGACTCCCCAGGCACAATCATTGTGCTTGCTGAATTGCTGGTAGCAGTTGCTAACTGATGACTGATTCCTTCGTCCGATTTCATGCGGTCTTTTACAGCCATCCTCCACAATGCTCGAAGGTCCCTGTCCGTCGAGACAGGTGATCTGCCTGGTCTTAGTTTAAGTGTAATTCTTCTCCATGTTTAGACTTCGTAATCATATCACCAACAGTCGACTTCGGCAGTTTCAGAAGGGTTCAAAAGTACTTGGTGGATTTTTACTCAGGTGACACCCAATGAATAGTCCACTTTCTTAGTCACTGAGCACTCCTGACCGATCCATTCTGCTGTTACCCAACATTCACCGCCACGGATTATACTGGCGGGTCCACCATTCATGACATTTAATTGTCAAATTACATATGGTTGTCCGGATAGTTTGGCTAGATAGCGCCACTTTTGCTTCCATTGACCAGGTAGTAGTGCTCAATGATTTTATATGTTGAAAACAGTATTGATAGAAAGATTTCCAGGCAAAGAAAAACGTGTGTGCTACAAAACCATTTTATGCAGAACACATATAAACATATAAACTGACCTTACGAGTTATATTAGAAGAAAGATTAAGGAAAGGCAAACCTACGTTTCTAGCATTTGTAGACTTAGAGAAAGCTTTTGACAATGTTGACTGGAATACTCTCTTTCAAGTTCTAAAGGTGGCAGGGGTAAAATACAGGGAGCGAAAGGCTATTTACAATTTGTACAGAAACCAGATGGCAGTTATAAGAGTCGAGGGACATGAAAGGGAAGCAGTGGTTGGGAAGGGAGTAAGACAGGGTTGTAGCCTCTCCCCGATGTTATTCAATCTGTATATTGAGCAAGCAGTAAAGGAAACAAAAGAAAAATTCGGTGTAGGTATTAAAATCCATGGAGAAGAAATAACAACTTTGAGGTTCGCCGATGACATTGTAATTTTGTCAGAGACATCAAAGGACTTGGAAGAGCAGTTGAATGGAATGGACAGTGTCTTCAAAGGAGGATATAAGATGAACATCAACAAAAGCAAAACGAGGATAATGGAATGTAGTCGAATTAAGTCGGGTGATGCTGAGGGAATTAGATTAAGAAATGAGACACTTAAAGTAGTAAAGGATTTTTGATATTTGGGGAGCAAAATAAGTGATGATGGTCGAGGTAGAGAGGATATAAAATGTAGACTGGCAATGACAAGGAAAGGGTTTCTGAAGAAGAGAAGTTTGATAACATGGAGTATAGATTTAAGTGTCAGGAAGTCATTTCTGAAAGTATTTGTATGGAGTGTAGCCATGTATGGAAGTGAAACATGGACGATAAATAGTTTGGACAAGAAGAGAATAGAAGCTTTCGAAATGTGGCGCTACAGAAGAATGCTGAAGATTAGATGGGTAGATCACATAACGAATGAGGAAGTATTGAATAGGATTGAGGAGAAGAGAAGTTTGTGGCACAACTTGACGAGAAGAAGGGATGGGTTGGTAGGCCATGTTGTGAGGCATCGAGGGATCACCAATTTAGTATTGGAGGGCAGCGTGGAGGGTGAAAATCGTAGAGGGAGACCAAGAGATGAATACACTATGCAGATTCAAAAGGATGTAGCTTGCACTAGGTAGTGGGAGATGAAGAAGCTTGCACAGGAAAGAGTAGCATGGAGAGCTGCATCAAACCAGTCTCAGGACTGAAGACCACAACAACAACAACATATAAACAGGAGCAGGAAAGCACAACGCGAGTATTTTGGTTAGACTTAAATATTTTAGGAAGACGAGAGGCCTCAGCTTCCCTATCCCTGTATGGCACATGTTTCTTTATTGCCTTTATTTCATTAAAAACAACGGCATGTCACTTCGACGTCGGTGGTCTTCAATTGAGAAACAATACACAAGCATCTGTGATGTGTTATCTGAAAAAAAGAGCTGTTGCTGAGCGGTATTAAGAATGGAACTTTGAATACTGCTTCCAGCAAATATTCAGCCAAAACACCTTTTCAGTCCTCGCTTCGCTCTGTAGCGGGAAAAAGTTATAACATGATTTAGAGCCAGCGATGGAGTGCCAGGATGGCAATCACGTCACACCGGAGTCAGCCAAGTGCTGTTCTGCGACACTGAGCTGAGTGGACTTCTACGTCTTCCGCGTCATATGATGGAACCAGTCCAGTCACCAAGAAGTAATATGACCCTGTCCGCTGCCAGTTACAACAGTCAGTCATTGCTTCCATTCCAGACAATCCGGTATGACACACAGTCGCTCCGATCCCCACAAAGTAAGCGAGCAACATGAGCATTTCAGTCTACCAAAATCAGACCATCGGCATTCGGTCAGCTGAACATTGTACCACAGCTAGTCTCGCCAAGCAGAGGCTTCGTCGTCACTATGCTGACACCGGGCTGCGAACGAGGTAAGCCCACCCGTCTTCCCAGCCCTGGCAGAAAGTACTCAACCTGTCACGCATCCCTGCTCTTCAGTCACCGGTCCAGACTTCGACCTTGGGAAATATCATCGCCATCGCCGTCACCTGTCGCAAAGACATTGCCGCCTTGCCCTGGACTGTATCCAGCTACGTTCGGTTCCAAGACCTTCACCTACAAGTCACCAAGTCGACATTCCACTGAGTAAAAAGCTCGCATCCCTGCACCTCCAGGCTGTTGCTACACTTACCGCTACAATGTTAGACTATTACGTGAAGACAAGTATGCACTCTATTGACCGTACAAGTTGGATGGATTTATTAAAGTCTTGTCTGTGTTCATCTTCAAGCCTGACCACAGTCACTTCTGACAGTTACGTGATGGAGCTAAGTGGAGCGAATTAACAAATAACTGTTTTATGGTGATCGCAGGGTTATCTGCAGCCGCCCTTCACGTCACAACCGTCGTTTAAGCAGTCTAACACCCCTGAAAAGCTGAAGGAAGACTCGAGAACATCGTGACAAGCGAGAACTGCGATGTTACACTCATGTTTCTCTCACAGCTACTACGACCGCTTCACTATGGCTGCGATGTTACACTCGTGTTTCTCTCACAGCTACTACGACCGCTTCACTATGGCAGTTAGTACATGAGCCCACGCGGTTGTGAAAACACACTTGACCTCTTAGGAACAAATAATGCCGAGTTAATAACGAGCATCAAAACCGATTCAGGGATCAGTGAACAACGGGCTGTCGTAGCGAGATTGAATATTGTAATCCCCAAATTCTCCTAAAATAAGCGAAAAATATACCTATTCAAAAAATCAGATAAAAATTCACTTGACGCCTTCCTGAGAGACAATCTCCACTCATTTCAAACAGACCAGTTGTGGCTTAAATTCTATAGTATCGGCAGCAATTGAAAGATTTATACCAAATAAATTAACTAACAACGGAGCTGATCCTCCTTGGTACACAAAACGGGTTAGAACACTGTTGCAGAAACAACAAAACAAACATGCCAATCAAACAGACGCAAAATCCCCGAGATTGGCGACCTATTACAGAAGCTCTAAATTTAGCGAGGACTTAAATGCGACATGCCTATAACAGTTTCCACGACGAAACTGTCTCGGAACCTGGAAGAAAATCCAAAGAGATTCTGGTCGTATGTGAAGTATGTTAGCGGCAAGAAACAATTATGCCTTCTCTGCGCGACAGCAATGGAGATACTATCGAAGACAGTGTTCCCGAAGCAGAGTTACTAAACACAGCCTACCGAAATGCCTTCACAAAAGAAGGCAGAGTAAATATTCCAGAATTCGAATGGCGAACAGCTGCCAACATGAGTAACGTAGAAGTAAAATTTCCTCGGAGTAGTGAAGCAGCTTGAATCACTTAATAAAATCAAGTCTTCTGGTCCAGACTGTATAACAATTAGGTTCCTTTCGGAGTATGCTGATGCATTAGCTCCATACATAACAATCATATACAACCGTTCGCTCGACGAAAGATCCGTACCCAAAGACTGGAAAGTTGCACAGTTCACACCAACATTCAAGGAAGGCAGTAGGAGTAAGCCACTAAATTACAGGCTCATATCGTTAACGTCGATATACAGAAGGATTTTGGAACATGTGTTCGAACTTTATGAATTACCTCGACGAAAACGGTCTATTGACACACAGTCAACATGAGCTTAGAAAACATCGTTCCAGTGGAACACAACTAGCTCTCTGTTCACATGAAGTGCTGAGTGCTATTGACAAGGGATTTCAGATCTGTTCCGTATTTCTGGATTCCCGGAAGGCTTTTGACACTGTACCACACAAGCGGCTCGTAGTGAAATTGCGTGCCTGTGGAATATCGTTTCAGTTATGTGACTGGATTTGTGATTTCCTGTCAGAGAGGTCACAGTTCGTAGTAACTGACGGAAAGTAATCGAGTAAAACAGAAGTGGTTTCTGGCGTTCCCCAAGGTAGTGTTATAACGTTCCCTTAGAAAAATTAATGAATTACTGTGCTGGAAAACCGCTTACGTTATCTGTTTACAAGCAGCTGAGCGAAACTGAACGTACTCAGACATTCACTAAAGTGACACACAATATTTTTTTTTTTTAGCGCAACGCAATCTGACTTTCAAAAATTCCTACAAAAGTATGGCTCTGACTAACAATAACGTATACCTTTCATGAATCACTTACCTCACAAAAATCTTCATTACTCGAACTACTGAAAATAGCGAGCGCCAATACTGCCAGCTAAATAAAAGATTCTAACTACCGAAGTCACTAACTACTGATAGGTATAGTTAGCAAATGAAAGATATATATATATATATATATATATATATATATATATATATATATATATATATATCAGTTCATGACATCCAGTCTTACAAATTTACTCTCTCTGATGGACACACATCCAGATCATCCGCTCTCAAAACTCCGCCATCTCTCTCCCCACATCCATCAATGCTGGCGGCTCACCTCCAACTGCGCAACGCTATGCGCTGTTAACAGCCAACTGCCCAACACTACAATAGCAAATTCCAACAATGCAAATCAGCCACAGACTTCACACAGCACAGCCAGTGATTTTATATAGAACGCTACGTGGCGTTAACAATATAGAAACCTAAACAGCCTACTTACAGTGTTATAGGCCCTTTCCTGTTCCTTATCTATATAAACGATATTAGAGACAATCTGAGCAGCCGTCTTCGGTTGTTTGCAGATGACGCTGTCGTTTATTGACTAATAAAGTCATCAAAAGATCAAAACAAACTGCAAAACGATTTAGAAGAAATACCTGAATGGTGCGAAAAGTAGCACTTGAACCTAAATAACGAAAAGTGTGAGGTCATCCGCATGAGTGCTAAAAGGAACTCGTTAAACTGCAGTTACACGATAAATCAATCTAATCTAGAAGCCGTAAATTCAACTAAATACCTAGGTATTTCAATTACCAACAACTTAAATTGGAAGGAACACATAGAAAATGTTGTGGGGAAGGCTTACCACAGACTGCATTTTATTGGCAGTACACTTAGAAAATATAACCGACCTACTAAGGACACTGCCTACACTACGCTTGTCGATCCTCTTTTAGAATACTGCTGCGCGGTGTGGGATCCTTACCAGATAGGACTGACGGAGTACATCGAAAAAGTTCAAAGAAAGGCACGTTTTGTATTATCGTGAAATTTGGGAGAGAGTGTCACAGAAATGATACAGGATTTGGGCTGGACATCATTAAAAGAAAGGCGTTTTTCGTTGCGACAGAATCATCTCACGAAAGTGCAATCACCAACTTTCTCCTGCGAATGCGAAAATATTTTGTTGACACCGACCTACATAGGGAAGAACGACCACCACGATAAAATAAGGGAAATCAGAACTGGTACGGAAAGATGTAGGAGTTCATTCTTTCTTTGAGCTATACGAGACTGGAATAATAGAGAATTGTGAAGGTGGTTCGATGAACCCTCTGCCAGGCACATGAATATGATTTGCAGAGTATCCGTGTATATGTAGATGTATGGCGACCAACGGGGAGCATCTTGCTTCTCCCAGCAAAATCTCTCTTGAATTTTTACTGGGGAGAAGTATCCATTACTTACAGCATCAGACTCAAAAATGGCTGCTTCCAAACAAATTTTTATGGAAATCATTTGTCAAAATCCTCTAATTGCGACATTGAGGACAGTCCGCCTATTCGCCAAGAGGCACGTATCACATTACTTTTATTTGCGTGAGGTACACTGTATATAGAAGAGCATTCGTACGCAAACAGTCGTGGAGTTACGTTCATCAGCCGACTATCCAGCAAAAATTCTGAGGCATGGAGTATTATTTCGGTGTGCAAACTTGGTGCAACCATTAAGATGTTATTATACATTAGTTTGTGCTATTTTCATTTTTCCGCGAGGCCTGCAATATATAAGCGGTTGTATTATATGTTCTATGTGAAACTGTTGTCAACGTTTCTGTCATTCAAGCTAATTTTTTTTCCTTTATTGTTATTTTAAACCTGTTTACAGGCAGGCCTGCAACAGCATACTACGCCGCTCTTCGGCCGCAGAGAAACATACAAGACAGAAATGATGACAACGTGAGATAAAAAGATGGTGGACATATAAACGGAGACAAACACTTTTTAAAATATACGGAGCCGTTCACGGGCGTAGAGTCCAAGATAAAAGTTGTTCAGGCACTGGGACACATACATAGACGAAAGTTGTCACACGTGAACGTAGGTGCACAAAACGAATAACACTGAACCACTTAAGCACAAACGACGGCACACACAGAAACACGAGGCGTTGATCTCCGGCGCGCGAATGTTCACTAACCGTGTACGAGTCCGGGGACCTGTCAAGAGAGGAGGAGGGGGCAGGGGTGGGAGAGGGAGAGGGAGAAGGAGAAAGGAGAAACGATGCCATGGGCAGGGGAGGCAGGGGGAGGGGAGAAGGGGGGAGCCCGAGGGAAGAGGGGTGGAGGAAGGGGACGGGGGAAAAGGAAAGAGAAGGGAGAGAGGGTGCCAAGAGGAGAGGCCACAGGAAGTGGGGGCAGGGAGGATTAAAGTTGATAGGAGGGGTAGATGGAAGGGAGGAGGACATCATCAGGGAGGGGCAGCTGCCAGAAGCCACCTTGGGAGAGTATAAGGAGGGTTGAGAGATGGAGACCAGGTGAGACGTGGGAATACAGGCACGGCAGCGGGCGGGGATGCGAGAGGATGGGCGAGACAAGCAGGTCAGGAGGGTTGAGTTTGCAGGAGGTGTACAGGATCCGTATTCTTTCAAGGAAAAGGAGGAGGTGGGGGAAAGGAATGAGATCGTACAGCATCCGCATGTGGGAGGGGAGACGGATGCGATAGGCGAGGCGGAGAGCATGGCGTTCAAGGATCTGAAGGGATTTATAAACGGTAGGGCGGGGCGGAGATCCAGGCCGGATGGGCGTAGCAGAGGATAGGGCAGATGAGGGATTTATAGGTGTGGAGGATGGTGGAGGGGTCCAGACCCCACGTACGGACCGAAAGGAGCTTGAGGAGACGGAGTCGGGAGTGTGCCTTGGCTTGGATTGTCCGGAGATGGGGGGTCAAGGAGAGGCGACGATCGAGGGTGACGCCAAGGTACTTGAGGGTGGGAGTGAGGGCGATAGGACGGCCGTAGACAGTGAGATAGAAATCAAGTAGGCAGAAGGAAGGGGTGGTTTTGCCTACAATGATCGCCTGGGTTTTGGAGGGATTGACCTTCAGCAACCACTGGTTGCACCAAGTGGTGAACCGGTCAAGATGGGATTGGAGAAAGTGTTGGGAGCGCTGCAGGGTGGGGGCAAGGACAAGGAAGGCGGTGTCATCGGCAAACTGGAGAAGGTGGACGGGGGGTGACGGCGGCGGCATGTCCACCGTATACAAAAGGTACAGAAGGGGGGGGAGGATGGAGCCTTGGGGCACAGCAGCGGAGGGAAAAGGTGTAGGAATCCGTGTTATGGATGGTGATGTAGGAAGGACGCTGGGAGAGAAAGGAGCTGATCAGATGGACGTAGTTAATGGGAAGGGCAAAGGTTTGGAGCTTGAAGAGGAGATCGGATTGCCATAAGCGGTCATAAGCTCGTTCGAGGTCCAGGGAGAGGAAGACAGCAGAGCGACGGGAATTAAGCTGGTCGGAAAGGAGATGAGTGAGGTGAAGGAGAAGGTCGCCGGAAGAGAAGGACGGCCGAAAGCCACACTGGGAAACCGGAAGGAGGCGGTGCTGGCGGAGATGCTGGTGGACGTGGCGGGAGAATATAGATTCCAGGACCTTGCTGAAGACTGAGGTAAGGCTGATAGGACGGTAGGAAGAGACAGTGGACGTCGGTCTGCCAGGTTTAAGGAACATCAGGATACGGGAGGTTTCCCACAGATTGGGGTAATAACCGGTGGACAGGACTACATTGTAGAGCCTGGCCAAGGTGGAGAGGAAAGAGGCAGGAGCTTCACGAAAGTGACGATAGGTGACATGATCATGACCAGGAGCGGTGTTGCGTTCCGTGCGGAGTGTAGCAATGAGATCCTGTGTAGTGATTGGGGCACTGAGTTCCTTGTGTGTAATGTTGTCCAAGTACTGGAAACCAGGTGCGAGGGGAGGGATAGAGGCGTTAGTTGGATCACGGACATCCGGGAAGAGGGAGTAATCGAACTGGGGATCATCGGGGATGGAAAAGACATCAGACAGGTAGGAGGCAAAGTGATTGGCCTTACTAAGGGTGTCAGGGAAGGGGTGATCATCATAGAGAAGAGGATAGTAGGGGGAGGGTTTAGTTCCGGTAAGGCAATGTAAGGTGGACCAGAACTTGGATGAGTTGATAGAGAGGGTAGCATTTAAACGTGTGCATATCTGTCGCCAGTCCCGGCGTTTCTTGGCCACGAGCAAATTACGAATGTGCCGTTGGAGTTGCCGGTGGCGTCGTAGTGTGCCCGGGTCATGCGTGTGGAGGAAGGCACGGTAGAGACGGCCGGACTCACGGAGGAGGACGGCCTGTGGGGATAAGGTGGGACAGTGGGGGTGGATAGCGACAGTAGGGACGTGGGCCTCCACGGCCTCAGACAAGGGGATGGGGATGAGGTCGCCTTGAAGGGAGGAGAGGAACCGATGCCACCGCCGTAAATGGGTGGCGGAACGACTGTGGATATTGAGGTCGGCGAATATCACGTAGGAGGAGAAGGTACGGTCAATGTGGGAGAGGAAGTCGAAGGGAATAGGGGTGTTAGGGCGGACATAGATGGTGGCGCAGGTAACGGTAAGGCCGGGGAAGAAGAGACTAAGGATCAGGTGTTCGGTGGGGTCGGGAAGGAGAGGTTGGAGCCGAACAGGGATCTGGCGGTGGTGACCAATGGCAACTCCGCCACATGCAATCGGGAGGGGATTATCAGAATGGTGCAGGAGGTATGGCGAAGTGTGGATGGTGTGGTGGGGTTGGAGGAAGGTTTCATTGAGGAGGAAGGCATCCACGCAGTGGGTGGCAAGGGAGTGCAGGAAGAGGTTCTTGTTGGTGGGAAGGGAGCGGATGTTGTTGAAAAGAATACGGTGCTGTCGTGCCATGACAGGGATTTAGACAAGGATATCAAGGCGGGAGAAGGTGAAATGGGCCTGGTTGTTGGAGTAGGTGGAGTACATTTTCAGGTGGGAAACGTAACGAGCGGCAAGGGATACCTGTTGGAGGGTGTGGGGGCGCTGAAAAGGATGAACATTCTGAAGGACGATGGTGAGGAATCTGATGATGTCCTCAGCAGTAGGGGGTGGACGAAGGGAATTGCCGGGAGGGGTGGGGGCGTCCAGAGGGCAGACAGGAACGGTGAGCTCAGGAGTGGTAGGAGGGGGTCGGGCTTTACATTTCTGGGAGTAAGTGGGGTGAGGGAGTTTACAGGGATTACAGGAGGGGGGGGGGGGGACTGGAGACTGGGGCACTGCCTGAGAAAGTGGGCTTGCCTACAGTGCGGGCAGGTGTGGGAATCGCGGCACTCAGATGTAGGGTGTGCATTATACCATATGCACCTCTGGCAGCGGAGGGGTTGAGGAGGGCAACGGGAAGGGTCAACTGTGTAGCAGTGGTGAAAGAGAAGGGCACCCTCCTTCAGGAGAAGGTCGATGGAGGGGGCGTGCTCGGGAAAGACCTGCATTAGGCGGGTGTGGCCGGAGGAGTTATGAATGCGGCAAACCGCACGCACCTCCAGATGGGAATGCGCCTTGGGCTCTGCCAACACCTCCTCCTCCGTGATCGCCGGACTAAGCCGATTGATCACGGCGGTGAGGGTCGGTGGGCGACACGGGGGTTGGGGTTGGCGGGAGGGAGACGGGAAAGGAGCAGGGTTGAGGGATGCATTAGGCCCAAAGCGGGTGACAGGGATGCGGGAAAGGAGGTCCGTGTGGAGGGTAGGGCTGGAGGAGGAGATGAGTACCGAATCATGGCGAGGAGTAAGGAGGGAAATGGGGGCACCAGGAAAATTTTGGCGAAGGAAGAGGGTGAGGTTCCGGGCTTCAAGAAAGGAGGTAGCGGTAGAAGGGGGTGGAGGAGGAGGAGGATGGGGGGCAGGTGGGGAGACATCCATGGGATCGTGAGTTGGGGAAGGGAGACGAAGTGGAGCCTTTTTGGGAGTAGAGGAGGCAAGGGTGCCACTGGGGCGCTTGACGGCGGCGGAGGAGGTGTGGGGGATGGGAACGACTGGAATGTGGCGAGGAGTGACAGGTCCCACTGCTGGAGTTGGCGCCGGAGACGGTGAGGGTGACGGCGAAGGCGACGGTGAAGATGATGACGATGAGGGCGAAGGGGAGAGTTGAGCGTGAGCTGTAGCTCTCCGGGCAACCACCCTAGCGGGGGCCGCAGAAACGGAAGGAGCAGGGGAAGGGAGGGGAGGGAAGGGATCAAAGGAGGCACGGGAGGGAGCAGCCGGGGATGTGGCGACAAATAGGGAGGGAGATGGAAGAGTGAGGAGTGGTGGGATGGACTGAGGGGGGAGTGATGCGGCACACCATGTGATAGTGGTGGCAGTGGCTGAGGGGGAGGTGTAGACGATGGCAGTGGTGGTGGCTGTAGAGGAGCTGGTGGGGTTTGACATTATGATGAGAGGAAAAACACAGGACAAGACAAGGAAACAAACGAGAGACGGCAGGGCGACGAGAGACACAGAGTAAAAGGTGACGGAGAACGACGAAGGAGACTGGGGCCGAAGCCCCACTCTGCTGTTGCTGGTGGTGGGGGCGACCCGACTGGCTGGCTGGTGGTGACGCCTCCGCTGCTGCTGCTGGAGGCAGCTAGGACCACCGCTGGCTGCTGGCTGCGACCAGGGCTGGCAGGGACCGGCGCTGGTGGGCTGCTGGCGAGGCCGCTGCTGGCGGGAACCGGCGCTGGCTGGCGGGCTGCTGGCGAGGCCGCTGCTGGCGGGAACCGGCTCTGGCTGGCGGGCTGCAGGCGGGGACCGCTGCAAGTCGACGGACGGGCTGGCTGGCTGGCTGGCTGGCTGGCTGGCACCTGCAACACCTACCACTTCGATTGGTAACGCAACAGCACAATCGAAGGGTGGTATTCAAGCGAATTACCGCCGGAGAATGTGTCATTCAAGCTAAATACAAATGTGCTATTTATTGTGTCCTGCCGGCTTGTCGAATACGTGGTGCCTAGGAGACCTACTTTCTCAGAACGCTAGCCAACAATTCAGGCAAATGGTATTAATGAATATTTATTACAGCAAGATAAATGACAATATTTAACATTGAGAATTTTCAGTTATGTGTCGCAAGCAATTGGTGACAGACAACATGAGATATTTCATCAGTACAGACTGAGGCGTAGCGCCTTCGCATTGCTCCTGACACTTTCTAGGACAATAGCTTATAGGCCTGAGTCATCGACAGATGTCACCAGCTGACATGGACCTGAGTTACAGAGCTGCACGTAGTTGTACTAGTAGGCGGCAGAGGTCAGCAGTTGACGGACAGTGCTAGCACTCGTAGTCAAAACAATGTTGTAAAGTTATGTTTGACTAATATTTAATGTATTTGCATAATTATAATTGTTTTATATGTGTAGTAATTAGCAGTGTAAGTTTTGTATGAGTGAAGAAGAATAGAAGTAAATGAAAATTGTTTTGTTTGTTCACGAAGTACCAGTTAAACTATATAGGGAATTTACTATAATTAAATGTGCAGTCAGTTTATGGTACTAATAAATCGTTAGTAGAACACAAATTAATCGGTAATTTCGGAAGGAGTAATTTTATATTTGATACTTTTCTAAATTTATTTATTTAGCAATTTCCATAGAAAGCAATGTTTTACTATGATTGGTCACTGAAGTAAAGCGCGGGTTAGAGCGGGATAATACTACAACCTGATTTGCTGTTTGTGATATCAGCCAATCTATGCTGGGAACAAAGCCTTTGGTGTGATCTAAGTCAGTCGGGGCTGAGGGTTCGAACGAGTAACATCTCATTGAAAGCAGCTCCGACGAAAGTACTGTAAAATCGCGGAAAATTCTAATTACGAGTTCGAGAAGTAGTACAAAGCGTATTTAAGTGAACGGTATAGTGGAAGTCGTGTGGAATTTCGGACGGAATATCAAAATTATTGCTTTTGATTGTTAGTTAAAACCACGTGGCGTGTTGTGCGATATAAGACTGGAACATGCATTACGTGTAGAGCAGAGTGCACAACATTTGAGCCAGCATTTTCATAACTAAACATTCCAGTGAACTCTCTTAACTTCGGTAACGGGTGTAAATACCACAAACTGGCTACGTGTGTGATTGTGGTGTGCGTGGGAACTTTACATTGTGTAGACACTTAGTACGGACTTGGCAGTATTAACTGTGATCTTTATCGTAAAAATACACCTGAAAATTTACATTGCCGAGTTAAAACTTTTATTTCAGTACTAGCCACATCCCGTTTAACAGACAATTTTATGTATGTTGCGACCTGCAATAGACAGTAGTGGTCTAGTATTTTCTGCTACAGCTTTTAGCTAGACAAATGAACACTGCTGGACGTTGGAAGGGCGGTAAAAAGAAACGTGCCGCGCCGCAAGACAATGCCTAATACAAGAGAAGGGCTCATACAACGAATAGTCTTCAACTGGGCGGCGACCAGTCGGGTGCAGCGCTTATGTTCTCTTCGCCTACAGGCCGCAGCTGTCTCGTTGTCGTCGTAGGGAGGGGTCGGTCAGCGTCCTAATGGCTGACGTTTTCTTCATAGTCCTCTCCGCTTTAACGTTCCCGGCGCTTGACTTCACGGTGGAACACTATTGAACAGAGACGTAAATATTACTTCATAAGGCACGGCCTGTGGCGGAGTGGTTAAACGACAATAACATCCCTGCAATGGACTGGCCCTCGTAGAGTCCTGACCTGAATCCTATAAAACACCATTTGGATGTTTTGGAAGGCCGGCTTCGTGCCAGGCCTCACCGACCGACATCGATACCTCTCCTCAGTGCAGCACTCTGTGAATTACAGGCTGCCATTCCTCAAGGAACCTTCCAGCATCTGACTGGAAGTATACTTGAGAGAGTGGAAGCTATCATGCAGGCTAAGGGTGGGCCAACACCATATTGAATTCCAGCATTACTGATGGAGGACGCCACGAACTTGTAAGTCACTTTCAGCCAGGTGTTCGGATACTTTTGATCACATAGTGTGCTAATATGCCGTATATAATACTTTGCTCGATCGTGTTGAAGGACGCTACCGCCATCCCTGAATTGCTCTTTATCAGTGGGAAGCAAGAATGTGTTTAAAACATCAATGTAGGCCTTTGCTGTGATTCTGCCACCCAAAAAAACAAGATGTGGAAGCCGACTCCATGAAAAACACGACCACACCATAACACTACCGCCTCCGAATTTTGCAGTTGGCACTACACACACTGGCAGATGATGTTCATTGGGCATTCGCCATACCCACACCCCGCCATCGGATCACCACGTTGTGTACAGTGATTCCTCACTCCACTCAACGTTTTTCCACTGTTCAATCCTCCAATGTTTTACGCTTCTTACACCTAGCAAGACGTCATTTGGCGTTTGCCGGCATGTTGTGTAAGTTACGGGCAGCCACTCGATCATGAGATCTAAGTTTTCTCACCTCCTTCCTAACTGTCATAGTACTTGCAGTAGATCCTGATGCAGTTTGGAATTCCTGTGTGATGTTCTGGATAGATGTCCGCCTATCACACATTACGACCCTCTTCAACTGTCGGCGGTCTCTGTCAGTAAACAAATGAGGTCGGCTTAAACGCTTTTGTGCTGTACGTGTCCCTTCACGTTTCCACTTCACTGTCACATCGCAAACAGTGGTCTTAGGAATGTTTAGGACTGTGGAAACCTCGCGTACAGACGTATGACACAAGTGTCACCCAACCACCTGACCACGTTCGAAGTTCGTGAGATCCACAGAGGCGCCCCATTCTGCTCTCTCACGCTGGCTAATGACTACTGAGCTAGCTGGCACGGAGTACCTGGCAGTAGGTGGTAGCACAGTGCACATAATATGAAAAACGTACTGTTTTGGAAGTGTCCGGATACTTTTGATCGCATAGTGTAGTACTGTTAATGATTTTGTCATGTTGTTGTTGTTGCTGTTGTGGTCTTCCGTCCTGAGACTGGTTTGATGCAGCTCTCCATGCTATTCTATCCTGTGCAAGCTTCTTCATCTCCCAGTACCTACTGCAACCTACATCCTTTTGAATCTGCTTTGTGTACTGACCTCTTGGTCTCCCTCTACGATTTTTACCCTCCACGCTGCCCTCCAATACTAATTTGGTGATCCCTTGATGCCTCAGAACATGCCCTACCAAACGATCCCTTCTTCTAGTAAAGTTGTGCCACAAACTTCTCTTCTCCCCGATCCTATTCAATACCTCCTCATTAGTTATGTGATCTACCCCTCTAATCTTCAGCATTCTTCTGTAGCACCGCATTTCGAAAGCTTCTATTCTCTTCTTGTCCAAACTATTTATCGTCCATGTTTCACTTCCATACATGGCTACACTCCACACAAATACTTTCATAAATGACTTCCTGACACTTAAATCTATACTCGATGGTAACAAATTTCTCTTCTTCAGAAACGCTATCCTTGCCATTGCCAGTCTACAATTTATATCCTCTCTACGTCGACCATCATCAGTTATTTTGCTTCCCAAATAGAAAACCTCCTTTACTACTTTAAGTGTCTCATTTCCTAATCTAATTCCCTCAGCATTACCCGACTTAATTCGACTACATTCCATTATCCTCGTTTTGCTTCTGTTGATGTTCATCTTATATCCTCCCCTCAAGACACTATCCATTCCGTTCAACTGCTCTTCCAAGTCCTTTGCTGTCTCTGGCAGAATTACAATGTCATCGGAAAAATCAAAGTTTTTATTACTTCTCTATGGATTTTAATACCTACACCAAATTTTTCTTTTGTTTCTTTCACTGCTTGCTCAATACAAAGAGTGAATAACATCGGGGATAGGCTACAACCCTGTCTCACTCCCTTCTCAACCATTGCTTCCCTTTTATGTCCCTCGACTCTTATAAGTGCTATCTGGTACCTGTACAAAGTGTAAATAGCTTTGCGTTCCCTGTATTTTACCCCTGCCACCTTCAGAAGTTGAAAGAGAGTATTCCACTCAACATTGTCAAAAGCTTTCTCTAAGTCTACAAATGCTAGAAACGTAGGTTTGCCTTTCCTTAATCTAGCTTCTAAGATAAGACGTAGGGTCAGTATGGCCTCACGTGTTCCAACGTTTCTACGGAATCCAAACTGATCTTCCCCGAGGTCGGCTTCTACCAGTTTTTCCGTTCGTCTGTAAAGAATTTGCGTTAGTATTTTGCAGCTGTGCCTTATTAAACTGATAGTTCGGTAATTTTCACATCTGTCAACACCTGGTTTCTTTGGGATTGGAATTATTATATTCATCTTGAAGTATGAGGGAATTTCGCCTGTCTCATACATCTTGCTCACCAGATGGTAGAGTTTTGTAAGGACTGGCTCTCCCAAGGCTGTCAGTAATTCTAATGGAATGTTGTCTACTCCTGGGGCCTTGTTTCGACTTAAGTCTTTCAGTGCTCTGTCAAACTCTTCACGCAGTATCATATCTCCCATTTCATCTTCATCTACCTTCTCTTCCATTTCCATAATATTGTCCTCGAGGACTACGCCCTTGTATAGTCCGTCTATATACTCCGTCCACCTTTCTGCTTTCCCTTCTTTACTTATAACTGGGTTCCCATATGAACTCTTGACAGTCATACATGTGGTTCTCTTTTCTCCAAAGGTCTCCTTAATTGTTCTGTAGACAGCATCTATCTTACCCCTAGTGAGATAAGCCTCTAAGACCTTACATTTGTTCTCTAGCCATCTCTGCTTACCCATTTTGCACTTCCCGTCGATCTCATTTTTGAGATGCTTGTATTACTTTTTGCCTGCTTCATTTAGTGCATTTTTATATTTTCTCCTTTCATCAATTAAATTTCATATTTCTTCTGTTACCCAAGGATTTCTACTAGCCCTCGTCTTTTTACCTACTTGATCCTCTGCTGCCTTCACTACTTCATCCCTCAAAGCTACCCATTCTTCTTCTACTGTATTTTGTTCCCCCATTCCTGTCAATTATTCCCTTATGCTCTCCCTGAAACTCTGTACAACCTCTGGTTCTTTCAGGTTATCCAGGTTCCATCTCCTTAAATTCCCACTTTTTTGCAGTTTCTTCAGTTTTAATCTACAGTTCAGAACCAATAGTTTGTGGCCAGAGCCCACATCTGCCCCTGGAAATGTTGTACAATTTAAAACCTGGTTCCTAAATCTCTGTCTTACCATTATGTAATCTATCTGAAACCTGTCAGTATCTCCAGGGTTCTTCCATGTATATAACATTCTTTCATGATTCTTGAACCAAGTGTTAGCTATGATTAAGTTGTGCTCTGTGCAAAATTCTACCAAGCGGCTTCCTCTTCCATTTCTTAGCCCCAATCCATATTCACCTACTACGTTTCCCACTCTCCCTTTTGCTACTACCGAATTCCAGTCACCCATGACTATTAAATTTTCGTCTCCCTTCACTACCTGAATAATTTCTTTTATCTCATCATACATTTCTTCAATTTCTTCGTCATCTGCAGAGCTAATTGGCTTATAAACTTGTACTACTGTAGTAGGCGTGGGCTTCGAGTCTATCTTTGGGACAATAATGCGTTCACTATGTTGTTTGTAGTCGCTTACCCGCACTCCTATTTTCCTATTCATTATTAAACCTACTCCTGCATTACCCCTATTTGATTTTGTGTTTACAATCCTGTAGTCACCTGGCCAAAAGTCTTGTTCCTCCTGCCACCGAACTTCACTAATTCCCACTATATCTAACTTTCACCTATCCATTTCCCGTTTTAAATTTTCTAACCTATCTGCCCTATTAAGGGATCTGACATTCTACGCTCCGATCCGTAGAACGCTAGTTTTCTTTCTCCTGATAACGACATCCTCTTGAGTAGTCCCCGCCCGGAGATCCGAATGTGGGACTGTTTTACCTCCGGAAAATGTACCCTCGTGGACGCCATCATCATTTAATCATACAGTAAAGCTGCATCCCTCGGGAAAAATTACGGCCCTAGTTTCCCCTTGCTTTCAGCCGTTCGCAGTACCAGCACAGCAAGGCCGTTTTGGTTAGTGTAACAAGGCCAGATCAGTCAATCATCCAGACTGTTGCCCCTGCAGCTACTGAAAAGGCTGCTGCCCCTCTTCAGGAACCACACGTTTGTCTGGCCTCTCAACAGATACCCCTCCGTTGTGGTTGCACCTACGGTACGGCTATCTGTATCCTTGAGGCACGCAAGCCTCCCCACCTACGGCAAGGTCCATGGTTCACGGGGAGGGATTTTGTCATCGTAATAGCAATATAATGGAAAAAATATAAAATATTTATTTGTGTTTCTATTGTTGCACATATGTTACGGAAATTTGGAGAGCGCTGAAGATTTTTTTTGAGCCACACAGTATTGTCACTTCACCTGGTCGACAGCCGTCATCGCAACAAAAAACCTGAAGCTGTACTTCATCTCCTGCAGCGGTAATGGTTGTGCATTGAAAATAAAAGAATATTATATATGATTGTTGTTAGTATGATGTCGTGAAACAATCTCTTGCTAGACACGATCAATACATTTTCTATTTTATTACATGACTTTAAGCTTTACCTTTCTTAAAAAGAAAATAATTATGTGGCATTATATTGTTATCTCTGGTGGCAAGTAAACCCTGCCGAAGTTGATGTGTTATTGTGAAAATGAGAAAATAATCACTGAGTTACAAAATTGTTGAGGCTTTCGTGGCCACTTGTTGACAAACTGCCTATTGGCGTCTGTCTCGGGTTCTTCGGCCGGCAATGGAGGGTGAAGTTTTGACATTGCGATACACTCGTGCTGGCGGAACGTCAGAAAAATTATTAGATGAACGTCGGCCGAAGAACCCGATACAGAAGCCAATAGGCAGTTTGGCAGTTATCCGTATTTCCTACTTTATCTGTGGAAGTAGTGCCATTGCCCTCTCCCCTTCCCCCCAAACAGATGTCTCAACTGAGAAGAGAATGTAGTTATAGGAAGAAAAATTTAAGGTGTGTGAAGTACAAAAAGCGAGAAAATATCTTTGGTTTTAAAACAATTAATCAAGATACATTACCAAAACAGTATTTGGTATTTCTAAGGACAAAGTGTGCGTTTAACTGAATGTGGATAAAAGATGATTTACCACGATTGTACCATAAAGTGTAATGAAGTGGAAAACTTTCACTTTATGAGTTGAATGATTGCCGAAAACCAGCGTTTCATAGAATTTATTTGAGCATCAGGTTAAATGTTTTCGTTTGTTTCATGAGTAATGAAGTAAATCAACAACTAGCTTATAACGGCTTGTGGCAAATACCACAAGAAAAATTATTTTTCCCGTGTTACCCAATTCTTTTTCGAATCAGACAAACCTGTAAACCAGTACAGAATTAAGGACACACATTCAGAAGACATTAAATATGAAAGGAAATTTTAGTGAAGATGTGTCACTACGCCTTGTATTCCTTGTATTAATAATTCAAATGCGTTCAATTTTTCAGAACTTAACATTGCAGTTTAGATTTATTTACTATACCACTTTAACGTTTACAATTATATTACAGTTGCACTGCCAAAGATGACACTGAGTTTGTACCTCATTTACAAATCATAATA
This sequence comes from Schistocerca gregaria, assembly GCF_023897955.1. Lineage (NCBI taxonomy): Eukaryota > Metazoa > Arthropoda > Insecta > Orthoptera > Acrididae > Schistocerca > Schistocerca gregaria. The sequence goes on from NC_064922.1 coordinate 784,211,608, forward strand.
GCTTTTCAGTGTTTTCATCACTGCTGCATCCTCTTTCATAACGATAGTTATGTGGTCTGTTGATGGTCTTATAATCCGAAAACCTGTTGATTAATTAAATTAATGCTGTAGAGAGACCGCAATTTAGTGTTTTTTAGCTACAATGAAAAATTAACAATCGGGTCTAGTGCATGTAAAACCACCACCACTGGAGGTTAACTGATGTTTTTTGACTCTTTCAAATGTCATTACTTACGTTGGCGTTTGCATGTGCTTCGAACGAAAGTTTTGTTAGATACTTATTGTCCAAATACTATAGGTTAACTGATGCTTTTTGACTTTTTGAAATGTCTCTACTTACACTAACGTTTATTTATACTTCGGAATGAAGTTTTGTTAGATAGTTGTCCAAATGTCCTTAACAGAAATATTGATACAGAACTGAATTTTTGCCCCCTCTAGTTCACACATAGAAGTACGCTTTCGCCGAAACGCGAAAATGCTTTTAACTGGATCCGTTCTGAACCGCTACAGCCCATTCCAAAAGAAAGGCCAGGAAGCCACATTTGCATTAGCACACTGGAGTCCGAAGGTGATATTATCCCACGTTTGGTCATGCATAACAGTTCAGAACCTGTATTTCGAGTCCTCAGAATGAAATTAATTACTTTAGAATTGGAAGTTCAATCTAGTATTCCTACCGTTAGGAGATAATATTTAGAAATGAGGGAATTACGAGGCATTTACACTCCCCGGAGGTGGAGAATTGGTAGCATAATACCTTCAATAACGATGGAAGCTGCAAACATTTAGTGTAACAGCAAATTAAGAGTGCTTCAGCCAAGAACTGCGACTGCCCCATTCTGGAACGACGGGTCTCAAAGTGTGGTGCGATATAAGTTAAATGGAGTGACTTGTTTGTATTTCGATTCATGTCGTTTCTTTCAGGTAGCAGTTCCATTATCGGAAATACAGTAACAAAAACGAAGATATACGAATGTACTTAGCCGGACCTTGTGACCGAGCGGTTCTAGGCGCTTCAGTCCGGAACCGCGCTGCTGCTACGGTCGCAGGTTCGAATCCTGCTTCGGGCATGGATGTGTGTGATGTCCTTAGGTCAGTAAGGTTTACGTAGTTCTTAAGTCTAGGGGACTGATGACCTCAGATGTTAAGTCCCATAGTGCTTAGAGCCATTTGAACCATTTGAACGAATGTAGTTAGCACACCCTCCCCCCATGAACCATGGACCTTGCCGTTGGTGGGGAGGCTTGCGTGCCTCAGCGATACAGATGGCCGTGCCGTAGGTGCAACCACAACGGAGGGGTATCTGTTGAGAGGCCAGACAAACGTGTGGTTCCTGAAGAGGGGCAGCAGCCTTTTCAGTAGCTGCAGGGGCAACAGTCTGGATGATTGACTGATCTGGCCTTGCAACATTAACCAAAACGGCCTTGCTGTGCTGGTACTGCGAACGGCTGAAAGCAAGGGGAAACTACAGCCGTAATTTTTCCCGAGGACATGCAGCTTTACTGTATGATTAAATGATGATGGCATCCTCTTGGGTAAAATATTCCGGAGGTAAAATAGTCCCCCATTCGGATCTCCGGGCGGGGACTACTCAGGAGGAAGTCGTTATCAGGAGAAAGAAAACTGGCGTTCTACGGATCGGAGCGTGGAATGTCAGATCACTTAATCGGGCAGGTAGGTTAGAAAATTTAAAAAGGGAAATGGATAGGTTAAAGTTAGATATAGTGGGAATTAGTGAAGTTCGGTGGCAGGAGGAACAAGACTTCTGGTCAGGTGACTACAGGGTTATAAACACAAAATCAAATAGGGGTAATGCAGGAGTAGGTTTATTAATGAATAGGAAAATAGGAATGCGGGTAAGCTACTACAAACAGCATAGTGAACGCATTATTGTGGCCAAGATAGATACGAAGCCCACACCTACTACAGTAGTACAAGTTTATATGCCAACTAGCTCTGCAGATGATGAAGAAATTGAAGAAATGTACGATGAAATAAAAGAAATTATTCAGATAGTGAAGGGAGACGAAAATTTAATAGTAATGGGTGACTGGAATTCGAGTGTAGGAAAAGGGAGAGAAGGAAACATAGTAGGTGAATATGGATTGGGGCTAAGAAATGAAAGAGGAAGCCGCCTTGTAGAATTTTGCACAGAGCACAACTTAATCATAGCTAACACTTGGTTTAAGAATCATGAAAGAAGGTTGTATACGTGGAAGAACCCTGGAGATACTAAAAGGTATCAGATAGATTATATAATGGTAAGACAGAGATTTAGGAACCAGGTTTTAAATTGTAAGACATTTCCAGGGGCAGATGTGGACTCTGACCACAATCTATTGGTTATGACCTGTAGATTAAAACTGAAGAAACTGCAAAAATGTGGGAAATTAAGGAGATGGGACCTGGATAAACTGAAAGAACCAGAGGTTGTACAGAGTTTCAGAGAGAGCATAAGGGAACAATTGACAGGAATAGGGGAAAGAAATACAGTAGAAGAAGAATGGGTAGCTCTGAGGGATGTAGTAGTGAAGGCAGCAGAGGATAAAGTAGGTACAAAGACGAGGGCTGCTAGAAATCCTTGGGTAACAGAAGAAATATTGAATTTAATTGATGAAAGGAGAAAATATAAAAATGCAGTAAATGAAGCAGGCAAAAAGGAATACAAACGTCTCAAAAATGAGATCGACAGGAAGTGCAAAATGGCTAAACAGGGATGGCTAGAGGACAAATGTAAGGATGTAGAAACTTATCTCACTAGGGGTAAGATAGATACTGCCTACAGGAAAATTAAAGAGACCTTTGGAGAGAAGACAACCACGTGTATGAATATCAAGAGCTCAGATGGCAGCCCAGTTCTTAGCAAAGAAGGGAAGGCAGAAAGGTGGAAGGAGTATATAGAAGGTTTATACAATGGCGATGAACTTGAGGACAATATTATGGAAATGGAAGAGGATGTAGATGAAGACGAAATGGGAGATACGATACTGCGTGAAGAGTTTGACAGAGCACTGAAAGACCTGAGTCGAAACAAGGCCCCCGGAGTAGACAACATTCCATTAGAACTACTGACGGCCTTGGGACAACCAGTCCTGACAAAACTCTACCAGCTGGTGAGCAAGATGTATGAGACAGGCGAAATACCCTCAGACTTCAAGAAGAATATAATAATTCCAATCCCAAAGAAAGCAGGTGCTGACAGATGTAAAAATTACCGAACTATCAGTTTAATAAGCCACGGCTGCAAAATACTAACGCGAATTCTTTACAGACGAATGGAGAAACTGGTAGATGCAGACCTCGGGGAGGATCAGTTTGGATTCCGTCGAAATGATGGAACACGTGAGGCAATACTGACCTTACGACTTATCTTAGAAGAAAGATTAAGAAAAGGCAAACCTACGTTTCTAGCATTTGTAGACTTAGAGAAAGCTTTTGACAATGTTGACTGGAATACTCTTTTTCAAATTCTAAAGGTGGCAGGGGTAAAATACAGGGAGCGAAAGGCTATTTATAATTTGTACAGAAACCAGATGGCAGTCATAAGAGTCGAGGGGCATGAAAGGGAAGCAGTGGTTGGGAAAGGAGTGAGACAGGGTTGTTGCCTCTCCCCGATGTTATTCAATCTGTATATTGAGCAAGCAGTAAAGGAAACAAAAGAAAAATTTTGGAGTAGGTATTAAAATTCATGGAGACGAAGTAAAAACTTTGAGGTTCGCCGATGACATTGTAATTCTGTCAGAGACAGCAAAGGACTTGGAAGAGCAGTTGAACGGAATGGACAGTGTCTTGAAAGGAGGATATAAGATGAACATTAACAAAAGCAAAACGAGGATAATGGAATGTAGTCAAATTAAATCGGGTGATGCTGAGGGAATTAGATTAGGAAATGAGACACTTAAAGTAGTAAAGGAGTTTTGCTATTTAGGAAGTAAAATAACTGATGATGGTCGAAGTAGAGAGGATATAAAATGTAGACTGGCAATGGCAAGGAAAGCGTTTCTGAAGAAGAGAAACTTGTTAACATCGAATATAGATTTATGTATCAGGAAGTCGTTTCTGAAAGTATTTGTTTGGAGTGTAGCCATGTATGGAAGTGAAACATGGACGATAACTAGTTTGGACAAAAAGAGAATAGAAGCTTTCGAAATGTGGTGCTACAGAAGAATACTGAAGATAAGGTGGATAGATCACGTAACTAATGAGGAGGTATTGAATAGGATTGGGGAGAAGAGAAGTTTGTGGCACAACTTGACTAGAAGAAGGGATCGGTTGGTAGGACATGTTTTGAGGCATCAAGGGATCACAAATTTAGCATTGGAGGGCAGCGTGGAGGGTAAAAATCGTAGAGGGAGACCGAGAGATGAGTACACTAAGCAGATTCAGAAGGATGTAGGTTGCAGTAGGTACTGGGAGATGAAGCAGCTTGCACAGGATAGAGTAGCATGGAGAGCTGCATCAAACCAGTCTCAGGACTGAAGACAACAACAACAGTTAGCACACGAAGTACCCATAAATTATACGAGTAAAAGAGAAACAGTTTGCTGTAAGTAGCTGAACTGAAGCAAATGAAAAACGAAAATGGGAAGTAAGTAAATCCGGAACATGGTCTACGGTGGTATTTTCTATAAATCGCATATTAGGCCAAGAAACTCCCAATACAAAGCGAGATATCGTGCACTGAAAATTACTAACAAATTACGTGTTACGAACACTTTACAGCCAGCTTCGCACTAATCTTGTCAGCAATGGTATTGAACTAAGGAAGAAATGATCTTTATTCTTTATACATAATTTCCTTTAAACGCTATTGACAAATATGATACAGTGTAAGCAAGTAACACATAGGAAATTATTATAATTTATTTAGTCTTGGATGCTGTGCACGTTCAAAACATTTTCTGAATAATTCAGCGAGCCAGCGATTTCTCAGGTATCTCATACTGTAAACAAGAATTACAGGGGTATACCGTAGTGAAATGTGACACTTTCAAGTGGCACATAGTTTCAACATATCACATTGCGATATGACCGGTGTGAGTAGGCCTGTGGATCTAGAAGGTTCTGTCTGATTGACTCGATCGCTGCTACGTGTTAAATCAGTGCTTGATCCCTTCTCTTGAGAGGATGTCACCTAAATAATCTCTGTCTGGATAATTTTGATTTACGGTAATATCATCTGAGAGATGCGTCTTGTTCTTTGGGCAAAAACAGTCCTGAGGCTTTCAAGTTGCTCCTGCCCTGAGGCATCTTTTATAATTATATCGTGAGGTAATCTATACGGGAAGGATTCCCTGAGTCAGATCTAACTATCACTGAAAAACCTCAGCGCGCTCTCGACGCCGAACAGAGGACCTTATAACGGTACAACCTAATTGCTGTGTTTATTGTTATCTTTGGGGAGGCGGAATCACAAGGCATCTGCAAGTAAATACCAGTCAAGTGTAGCTTGTAGAAGCACTCATCCCAACAGTTTTGCCAGTAATTCTTCAGAGCGGAGACTGAAGTAGCAAACAGTCAGGGATTAATTTAGATCGGAATGAGACGGAACGGTGTGCCGCCACGTCCCATGCAATTTTTTTTAACCCTAGAACAAGTCGGCATCGAAGATTTTAAGCAGTACTAAACTGCAACGTAACTATAATTTGATGCTGCACCAGCACCAGTAAACGTAACAACGGATCACCAATGTGATCCGATGGACACGGGCGTGGGGAGATGTATACGTTCAACGTCATTCATCGCTAAATACTTTATTTATTGATACATGACACAATTTCACCGAGCAGTATGTTGTATCCTACCTACTCATCGAATATGGAGTGCTTAGGAAACCTGCTTTCTCGGAACACTATACAACAATTCAAATAAATCGTATTAATGAATTGTTATTGTAGTAAGAACTACTGAAAGCCTTGGGAGAGCCACGCCTAACAAAACTCTACCATCTAGTGTACAAGATGTATGAGACAGGCGAAATAGCCTCAGACTTCAAGAAGAATATAATAATTCCAGTCCCAAAGAAAGCAGGTGTCGACAGATGTGAAAATTACCGAACTACCCGTTTAATAAGCCACGGCTGCAAAATACTAGCCGGCAACGGTGGTCTCGCGGTTGAGGCGCTCAGTCCGGAACCGCGCGACTGCTACGATCGCAGGTTCGAATCATACCTCGGGCATGGATGTGTGTGATGTCCTTAGGTTGAAGGCAAAATAACTGATGATGGTCGAAGTAGAGAGGATATAAAACGGAGACTGGCAATGGCAAGGAAAGCATTTCTGAAGATGAGATATTTGTTATCATCGCGTATAGATTTCATTGTCAGGAAGTAGCTTCTGAAAGTATTTGTATGGAGTGTAGTCACGTATGGAAGTGAAACATGGACGATTAATACACTCCTGGAAATGGAAAAAAGAACACATTGACACCGGTGTGTCAGACCCGCCATACTTGCTCCGGACACTGCGAGAGGGCTGTACAAGCAATGATCACACGCACGGCACAGCGGACACACCAGGAACCGCGGTGTTGGCCGTCGAATGGCGCTAGCTGCGCAGCATTTGTGCACCGCCGCCGTCAGTGTCAGCCAGTTTGCCGTGGCATACGGAGCTCCATCGCCGTCTTTAACACCGGTAGCATGCCGCGACAGCGTGGACGTGAACCGTATGTGCAGTTAACGGACTTTGAGCGAGGGCGTATAGTGGGCATGCGGGAGGCCGGGTGGACGTACCGCCGAATTGCTCAACACGTGGGGCGTGAGGTCTCCACAGTGCATCGATGTTGTCGCCAGTGGTCGGCGGAAGGTGCACGTGCCCGTCGACCTGGGACCGGACCGCAGCGACGCACGGATGCACGACAAGACCGTAGGATCCTACGCAGTGCCGTAGGGGACCGCACCGCCACTTCCCAGCAAATTAGGGACACTGTTGCTCCTGGGGTATCGGCGAGGACCATTCGCAACCGTCTCCATGAAGCTGGGCTACGGTCCCGCACACCGTTAGGCCGTCTTCCGCTCACGCCCCAACATCGTGCAGCCCGCCTGCAGTGGTGTTGCGACAGGCGTGAATGGAGGGACGAATGGAGACGTGTCGTCTTCAGCGATGAGAGTCGCTTCTGCCTTGGTGCTAATGATGGTCGTATGCGTGTTTGGCGCCGTGCAGGTGAGCGCCACAATCGGGACTGCATACGACCGAGGCACACAGGGCCAACACCCGGCATCATGGTGTGGGGAATGATCTCCTACACTGGCCGTACACCTCTGGTGATCGTCGAGGGACACTGAATAGTGCACAGTACATTCAAACCGTCATCGAAACCATCGTTCTACCATTCCTAGACCGGCAAGGGAACTTGCTGTTCCAACAGGACAATGCACGTCCGCATGTATCCCGTGCCACCCAACGTCCTCTAGAAGGTGTAAGTCAACTACCCTGGCCAGCAAGATCTCCGGATCTGTCCCCCATTGAGCATGTTTGGGACTGGATGAAGCGTCGTCTCACGCAGTCTGCACGTCCAGCACGAACGCTGGTCCAACTGAGGCGCCAGGTGGAAATGGCATGGCAAGCCGTTCCACAGGACTACATCCAGCATCTCTACTATCGTCTCCATGGGAGAATAGCAGCCTGCATTGCTGCGAAATGTGGATATACACTGTACTAGTGCCGACATTGTGCATGCTCTGTTGCCTGTGTCTATGTGCCTGTGGTTCTGTCAGTGTGATCATGTGATGTATCTGACCCCAGGAATGTGTCAATAAAGTTTCCCTTTCCTGGGACAATGAATTCACGGTGTTCTTATTTCAGTTTCCAGGAGTGTAGTTTGGACAAGAAGAGAATAGAAGCTTTCGAAATGTGGCGCTACAGAAGAGTGATTAGATGGCTAGATCACATAATTAATGAGGAGGTATTGAACAGAATTGGGGAGAAGAGGAGTTTGTGGCACAACTTGGCTAGCAGAAGGCATCGGTTGGTAGGACATGTTCTGAGGTATCAAGGGATCACCAATTTGGTATTGGAGGGCTGCGTGGAGGGTTAAATTCGTAGAGGGAGCCCGAGAGATGAATACACTAAACAGATTCAGAAGGATGTAGGTTACAGTAGGTACTGGGAGATGGAGAACCTTGCACAGCATAGAGTACCATGGAGAGCTGCATCAAACCAGTCTCTGGATTGAAGACCAAACAACAACGTTGTAGTAAGATAAATGACAATACTTAACTTTGAGAGTTTACAATGATATGTTGCAATCAATAGGCGACAAAAAATAAGAAATCTCATCACAATAGACAATGCATAATACAAGTGAAATCATACAGTACCTAAGTCGCTGCTGTAGGGCTCATAGAACGAGTAGTCTTCAACTGGACTGCGGCCAGTCGGATGCAGCGCTTATGTTCTCTTCGCCTAGAGGCCGCTGCTTTCTCGTTGTTCTAGGAGGGGTCGGTCAGCGTGCTATTGGCTGACGTCTTCTTCACAGCCCTCTTTAAGGTTCCCGCCTGGCGTGCCGGTGTTTGACGTTACGCCGGAACACAGAGAGAATGCAACTGTTTGAACATCGCGGCTGGCAGCAGTTGAAAACTTGGCGTCTTACTCACGAAGACCACCGACTTTTCCCTATGTGTGTCGAACTGAACTAGGGAGCAAAGTGACACTTCAACGGGAACAGACGGTAGCACCTGTTGATTATATTAAATCTTGCGGATTTATTAGGAATTACGTTTTAAAAGTCTGACCCTCAGAACAGTATTGTGTAAAAATTGATTTCTCATTGTAAGTTTTATCACAAGTTTTCAGAAACCGAAATTTTGACTTTTACGGGTTTGGGGAGGGAGGGGAGGGGGCTATATGGTTGAAGTGGTGCAAAAATTATTTTTAGATATTAAGCATTTCTATTGCTGATTCCGGGCGTTAATTGTAACCTTCAGGTCCAAGCATAGCCGAAGCGCTCCTAGTGCATTACGAATGATAACGATAGGTGATACGCCCTGACTGAATGAAGTGGTTCGATAACACCTTGAGCTTGCATACTATCTAGTTCTTGCTTTACTGTCGGTTCTTGCACAAATGGCACACGACGATCATGACGCAATTTTGAAATGGCCCACGGTTTTATAGTATTGTGGGCGTCATTATTTTAAGCATATCCTAATCCAGGGGAAAATAATGTCTGGATATCGCGGCAGAGACGAAATGGAGATGGACACTTTATTAACCTTCGTATATCCATAACCGAAACGGACGACTTGGGATGTCAGCTAGTATATGTTAAAAAATGACGAAATTCCTCCAGCTGTATGAAGGTGTTGGATTTATTAGCAACTAGTTTCGATGTTGTTACATTATCTTCAGGCCCTAAATACAACATACCATATATAAACAAACAATGCAACAACAGTAATTTGAGTTATTATGCAAAACAATTCTATTATAACCATATTACATAATGATAATTTTAATGAAACTAATTATATTTTTTTGTCATTTCCGTTGATATGCCATCACTCTGGACATTAGCCATTTACGTGGTATCACTAAATACAAATGAAGCTGTATATGCGCAATCGATTTATTGTGGGTTAACATCAGGTACCAAAAATTTGAGTATATAGAAGCTTAAGCGATAAGCCGTTTTTCTAATGGATAATAATATAGGCGTGGGACACTGTAAATTTTCTTTTTTAGTAATGAATTATAAAAAGGAGAACATACGCGTTGCCAATCAGACAGTTTACATTACATGTCTGATTGGCTTTGCGTATGTTCTCCTTTACATAGTTCATTTTTTTTTTAATATTGCAATGTTCACCGCCTATATTATTATCCATTAGAAGAACGGCTTATCGCTTAAGCTTTTATACATTCCCGTTTTTAATACCTGATGTTAACCTGCAATAACACGATTGTGCACATACAGCTTCATTTGTATTTAGTGACAACACGTAAATGGCTAATGTCCACAGTGATGGCATTTCAAGGGAAATTACCAAAAAATATAACTAGTTTCATTAAAATTATCACTATGTAATATGGTTATAATAAAATTGTTTTCCTTAATAGCTCATAAATTACTGTTGTTGAATTGGTTGTTTATGTGTGGTATGTTGTATTTAGGGCCTGTAGATGATGTTGTAACAACATCGAAATTTGTTGCCAATAAAACCAACACTTTAATACAGCTGGAGGAATTTCGTCATTTTTTAACATACTCTACTTACCTTGTCGCGAGTCTCGAGCCAAAAACTATGAAGGCGACCTGTAGAGATTAACTGTCAAAAAACAATTTTCTCGAGTGATGCGTTGATTGTTGCAGTTAACTAGAATGCGATTTGCACTTTACAATAGAGGACAATCCAAGCGAACCTAAGTTTCTAGTTTTACGACGTGCACAGGGTCCTGTACCTACCTGGAAACAGACGAGAAGCTGCTGTATGTGCAAGGTACTGCGAAATATTCTTGGAATACCAGTTTCCTGGTGAAGCACTGGTGTCACACTGTTAACAATGAGGCGAGAAAAGTCACGGTATAGCGATATGCACATATACAGACGGCAGTATGAAAGGGTACTGCATTGGCGGTGCTGTCATAAGTATTCAGGTGGTTCACGTGTAAAGGTTTCCGACGGGACTGTTTTTTTGTTATGGGGTTTTAGGGCGCTCAACTACTGAGGTCATTAGCACCCAGTCACAAATGTAAGTGCACATATAATCTGGTAAAACTCAAGGGGGTGGGGGACACCAGAAAGTTCTTACAAAGACGCAGATGAAATAATTAAAAGTGTTAGATGTCTTTGCATAAGTCCGTCAAAGTAATAAAACAAAGAACACGAGCAGCTACTCGAGCGACAAAAGCTAAAATTCCTGTAAAGTAGATGTCTGTGACAGGATAACACGAGATTGATTAAAACGGGGACACGACAGTAAAATATGGCGCACTGTCAATGCATGACCACAAGGGCAGTGCAGGGCAGGGTCACCGGATAGCAGGTAGTGGTGGCTAAACCGGCAACGCCCAATCCGCAACCTGGCCAAAAGGACCTCCTCTCGCCGAGATGGTCTGGAGGAGGTTGACGAAGCTGTTGGGAACGGTTTTATGGCCCGGAGCATATTTTCTTGAAGTGATGACCAAGTATCCCACCATAATGACACAAGCCTCTTACAAACAACCCCACTAATGTCAGACGATGGCACACAAAGGGAGGCTGGCCGAAGCAGGAGGACTGAAGCCTTGGCCACAGCATCAGCAGCCTCATTCCCAGGCACTCCTACATGGCCTAGATCCCACATAAAGCTAACAGGAGAGCCATCAGCAAAAGAATGGAGGGATTGCTGGATATGTTGCACCAAGGGATGGACCGGATATGGAGCTCCAAGGCTCCGAAGAGCACTGAGTGAATCAGAGCAGAGTACATACGGAGAATGGCGATAGTGGCGTACGTACTGAACGGCCTGATTGAGAGCAAAAAGCTCGGCCGTAATTCTGGAACATTGGTCGAGGAGCCGGTATTTAAAGGTGACGTCCCCGACGACAAAGGCACAGCCGACGCCATCATCAGTTTTGGAGCCATCAGTGTAAATAAAGGTGTTACTGGCAAGTCACGCACGAAGTTCGACAAACCATGACCAATACACTGCATCCGGAGTACCTTCCTTCGGGAGCGAGCTGAGATCAAGATGAATGTGAACCGGAGCCTGGAGCCAAGGTGGTGGTGGGTTCTCACCCTCTCTGAACGTGGTAGGGAGGGCAAAATCCAATTGTCGAAGCAGGCGACGAAAGCGGACTCCAGGAGGCAGCAGGGCAGACACATACAACCCATACTGATGGTCGAGAGAATTGGCGAAAAAGGACTGAGAAGGGGGGCGGTCAGGAATTGACAACAGCCGGCAGGCATACCGACAAAGCAGGAAGTTGCGCCGGTAGGTCAATGGTAATTCGGCAGCTTCAGCATAAAGTCTTTCGACGGGTCTAGTATAGAATGCTCCGGTTGCAAGACGTAACCCCCAATGATTGATGAAGTTGAGACAGCATAAGAGGGATGGCCGAGCAGACGATAGACAAGGCTCCCATAATCCAGCTTTGATCGGACTATGGACTGACAGAAGCGAAACAGGACAGTGCGATCCGCTCCCCAAGATGAACCACTAAGAACACGGAGGACATTAAGGGAACGTGTACAACGGGCAGCCAAATAAGAGACATGCGGAGACCAACAAAGTTTCCTGTCCAGTGTGAGCCCTAAAATCTTCGTTGTCTCCACAAATGGGAGATCAATGGGACCAAGATGTAAGGATGGTGGAAGGAACGTTTTATATCGCCAAAAGTTGATGCAAACTGTCTTCTCTTCAGAGAACCGGAAGCCATTAGCCACACTCCATGAGTATAGGCTGTCAAGACAACACTGAAGGCATCGCTCCAGGAGGGATGTTCTCTGGGCACTGCAGTAGATCGCGAAGTCATCGATGAAAACTGAGCCTGAGACGTTTGGTGGAATGCAATCCATAAATGGATTGATCGCTATGGCAAAAAGAGCTACGCCCAAACGGAGCCCTGAGGCACTCCATTCTCCTGGAGGAAGACGTCGGACAACACGGAACCCACAAGTATCCTAAACATTCGATATGTTAAAAATGAATCAATAAAAAGGGGCAGGCGACCACGTAGGTTCCATCTGTGGATAGTGCGGAGGATACCTCCTCTCCAACAGGTATCATAAGCCTTCTCCAAATCAAAGAACACAGCTATCGCTTCCGCTTTCGCAAGAAGTTGTTCATGATGGACGTCGACAAGGTCACAAGGTGGTCAACAGTGCAGCGGCGTTGACGAAAGCCGCATTGAACATTGGTAAGTACATCTACATCTACATCTACATCTACATGACTACTCTGCAATTCACATTTAAGTGCTTGGCAGAGGGTTCATCGAACCACAATCATACTATCTCTCTACTATTCCACTCCCGAACAGCGAGCGGGAAAAACGAACACCTAAACCTTTCTGTTCGAGCTCTGATTTCTCTTATTTTATTTTGATGATCATTCCTACCTATGTAAGTTGGGCTCAACAAAATATTTTCGCATTCGGAAGAGAAAGTTGGTGACTGAAATTTCGTAAAAAGCTCTCGCCGCGACGAAAAACGTCTATGCTGTAATGACTTCCATCCCAACTCGTGTATCATATCTGCCACACTCTCTCCCCTATAACGTGATAATACAAAACGAGCTGCCATTTTTTGCACCCTTTCGATGTCCTCCGTCAATCCCACCTGGTAAGGATCCCACACCGCGCAGCAATATTCTAACAGAGGACGAACGAGTGTAGTGTAAGCTGTCTCTTTAGTGGACTTGTTGCATCTTCTAAGTGTCCTGCCAATGAAACGCAACCTTTGGCTCGCCTTCCCGACAATATTATCTATGTGGTCCTTCCAACTGAAGTTGTTCGTAATTTTAACACCCAGGTACTTAGTTGAATTGACAGCCTTGAGAATTGTACTATTTATCGAGTAACCGAATTCCAACGGATTTCTTTTGGAACTCATGTGGATCATCTCACACTTTTCGTTATTTAGCGTCAGCTGCCACCTGACACACCATACAGCAATCTTTTCTAAATCGCTTTGCAACTGATACTGGTCTTCGGATGACCTTACTAGACGGTAAATTACAGCATCATCTGCGAACAGTCTAAGAGAACTGCTCAGATTGTCACCCAGGTCATTTATATAGATCAGGAACAGTAGAGGTCCCAGGACGCTTCCCTGGGGAACACCTGATATCACTTCAGTTTTACTCGATGATTTGCCGTCTATTACTACGAACTGCGACCTTCCTGACAGGAAATCACGAATCCAGTCGCACAACTGAGACGATACCCCATAGCTCCGCAGCTTGATTAGAAGTCGCTTGTGAGGAACGGTGTCAAAAGCTTTCCGGAAATCTAGAAATACGGAATCAACTTGAGATCCCCTGTCGATAGCGGCCATTACTTCGTGCGAATAAAGAGCTAGCTGCGTTGCACAAGAGCGATGTTTTCTGAAGCCATGCTGATTACGTGTCAATAGATCGTTCCCTTCGAGGTGATTCATAATGTTTGAATACAGTATATGCTCCACAACCCTACTGCAAACCGACGTCAATGATATAGGTCTGTAGTTAAATGGATTAATCCTACTAGCCTTCTTGAACACTGGTGCGACCTGCGCAATTTTCCAATCTGTAGGTACAGATCTATCGGTGAGCGAGCGGTTGTATATGAGTGCTAAGTAGGGAGCTATAGTATCAGCGTAATCTGAAAGGAACCTAATCGGTATACAATCTGGACCTGAAGACTTGCCCGTATCAAGCGATTTGAGTTGCTCCGCAACCCCTAAGGTATCTAATTCTAAGAAACTCATGCTAGCAGATGTTCGTGTTTCAAATTCTGGAATATTCCATTCATCTTCCCTGGTGAAGGAATTTCGGAAAACTGCGTTCAGTAACTCCGCTTTAGCTGTCGAGATTCAAGAATCCATACCAACTGAGCGTTAGTCATGCACTCCATCACCTTACATACACAGCTTGTAAGAGAAATGGGGCGGTAACTAGGAGGAAAGTGTCTATCCTTCCCGGGTTTGGGTATGAGAACGACGACCGCCTCACGCTAACGCATGGGGACCTGACCTTCGGTCCAGACGCGATTATAGGTACGAAGAAGAAAGCATTTACCTGTCGGAGAAATGTGTGTCAGTATCTGAACGTGAATGGCATCTGGCCCCAGAGCAGAGGACAAGAACAGTGCAAGTGCACGTTAGAGTTCCTGCATGGTAAAGGGAGGATTATAATCTTCCAGATTCAGAGAATGGAAGGAAGGTCGTCGATCCTCTTCTGCCTCTTTTCTGGGAAGGAAGGCAGGGTGGTAATGGGCGGAGCTTGAAGCCTCCGCGAAAAAGCGGCCGAAGGCGTTGGAGACATCCACAGGGTCCGCAAGTACTTCATTACCAGAAGTCAGGCCAGGTACCGAAGAGTTGGCCTTAATGCCCGACAGCCGGCACAGGCCACCCCAGACGACAGAAGAGGGAGTAAAACTGTTAAATGAGCTTGTGAAAGAGGCCCAACAAGCTTTTTTTTGTTGTCTTTGATGACTGGACGACATTGCGCTCGGAGTCGTTTGCAATCAATACAATTCGCCAGGGTAGAATGGCAGCGAAAGGTGCGTAAAGCACGTCGTCAAGCACGGATAGCGTCTCTGCAAGCCTCATTCCACCAGGGAATGGAAACACGACGTGAAGAAGAGGTAGTACAATGAATGGAACGTTTGGCAGCATTGATGATAACAGCCGTGAGGTATTCGACCTGACTGTCACAGCTGAGAAAATCTTGGTCCGGAAAGGTCGCCAGCGAGGGGTAAAGTCCCCAGTTAGCTTTCGGTATGTTCCAGCTCGAGGGACATGGGGATGGGGTGTGGTGCAGGAGACGAACGACACAGGGGAAATGGTCGGTCGAATAGGTGTCAGAAAGGACATACCACTCGAACCGATGGGCCAGATTGGTAGAAGAGATCGAGAGGTCCAAATGGGAGTAGGTATGAGTAGAGTCCAAGAGAAAAGTCGGGGCGCAAGTATTGAGGCAGACAAGATTTAGATGGTTGAAAACATCCTGCAAGAGGGAGCCTCTCTGACAGAATGCAGGAGAACCGCAAAGGGGATGATGGGCATTGAAGTCACCAAACAATAAAAACAGCGGAGGAAGCTGAGCAATTAGGCGTATCATGTCAGCCTGACTAACTGTAGATGATGATGGAGTGTAGACAGTACAAACAGAAAAAGTAAAGGCAGAAAGAGTAATACCGACAGCTGTTACTTGGAGGGGGGGGGTGGTCAATGGGATGGGATGCTAATAGACAGCGTCCCGAACAAGCAACATGACACCACCATGAGCTGGAATACCGTCCACAGGAGTTAGGTCAGATGGCTCGGAGGTATAGTGGGTAAAAGCTATATGGTCAGTTGGGCGTAACTTCGTTTCCTGGCGACGAATGAAGAGCGGACAGTGCAGGCAGAGGAGTAGTTGTAATTCCTCCCGATTAGATCGAATACCTCTTATGTTCCAATGTAACAGAGCCATCGCGAATCAGGAAAAGGGGGAACGAAATGGGTGAAGAACTGGTCACCTCGACGGCCGCGGAGGGCCAGGTTTCGAGGGAACATCGCTACAACCGTCGGGAGGCGGATGCTGTTCTATCGAGTCGTCGCCAGCTGCGGCCACATTCCTGGGTTGCGGAGGAGGGGCAGCATCGTCCACCGACGACAGGCCAGCTGAGTGCCTGGCAGCAGAGCATCCCAGCGAAACAGAGGAAGGTCGGGAGCAGCGACTGCTGGATGGAGCATCAGACGAAATGCACTGGGTTGGAGAGGGGGATAAAGACTTCTTCTTTGAGGCCTTCTTGGAAGACCGATGAGTCACAGGGATGGTGGGCTGTGGGGGCTGGATCTGAAGAAAGTCCTCATGCTTGGGGTCCTTTTTGGAACGCTGGACCTCGGAAGCCAGTGCGTAACGTTTCCCTGATGGACACCTGAGAAGAGGATCGCTTCTCAGGCGGCGGAGGAGGAGGAGAAGGAGGAGGAGGAGGATGAAGGGTCGCCCCTGGGGAAGAGGGGGCAGGAGGCGCGAGGGAGGAGGATTTGGAAGGGAGGGATTTGGGAGGTGGAGGCATAGATCCTGGGTGGGGTGAGGAGATGGAGGGAGGACATGATAGAGGTGAGGATACTGCGGAAGGAGAGGACACGACCGAAGCAAACGACGTTGTCAACATCATGGGATGGAAGCGGTCATATTTCCTCCTGGCCTCCGAATAAGACAGACGGTCCAAGGTTTACAATTCTTGTATCTTCTTGAACTTCTGATATGCAGGGCAGTCGAAAGATCTAGGCGAGTGGAGGCCAGGACAATTGACGCACCGAGGTGTTGGGGTGCATGTATGTCCCTCACAAAGAGGACGTCCACAATAGCCACAAAGAGGCTCAGCTTCACACCGTGACTACATGTGCCCAAAGCGCAAACACCGAAAGCATCGCGGAGGAGGCGCGATGTAAGGTTGCACGTCGCACTGGTAGCACATCACCTTTCCCTTCTCCAGGAGAACATCCCCCTCGAAGGCGAGGATAAAGGCCCCAGTGTCTACGCCACGATCTTTGGGGCCGCGCTGGACTCTCCAGACCAAATGCACGCCACAGCGCTCCAGGTTGGCCCTGAGCTCCTCATCAGATTGCAGCAGGAGGTCCCGATGGAAAATAATCCCCTGCGTCCTATTGAGCGCCAGATGTGGGACAATAGACACTGGGAAGTTCCGTAGTCGGTCGTATGCCTGGAGCGCCACCGACTGTGTAGTGGAGGTGGTCTTTATGGAAATGGACCCCGAACACATTTTACTAAGAACCTCAATTTCTTAGAAGATATCCTCGATATGCTGTACAAAGAACATGGGCTTGGAGGTGGCGAACGTCCCCCCATCGGTCCGAGAACAGACTAAATAGTGGGGGAAGTATTTCGCCCCAAGCTGGCGGGCCTGTCCTTCCTCCCAGGGAGTGGCCAAGGGGGGAAAGGCAGAAGTACCAGAACCAGAGACAGAGACATAGACAGAACCTTTCCTCTTAGAAGACGCGGCCGCAGAGCGACCTGATGCATGTTGACGTTTCATCTGCGAAACGTCCGCCCCGATACCACCCACTCCGACCAGGGGCTCTTCCACGGTCGCCATACAGCCTCAGCAAGGGCCACGTGGCAGGATGACCGTTGCCAGGCGTGTCCTGATGCCCCAGGTAGATGGGCATCTACCCCTTGTCTTACGTGGGGAGGGTGCAGCTCAGGTATCGGCAGTACGATCCCTGTGCTGTCAGGAGGATACAACCTAGAGGGTACATGACGACCCCACCACAACGGGCTGGCTACCGTTGGTGGCATGGAAAGTCCATCATGATCGTCAGTGAAGATGGGGACGCACTACGGTCGTAACTTGTGCAACCCATCAGGTATTTAGGCCCAAATTGATGAACAGTGGGTGCAGTTATGACACCGTTACGATGATGAGTGCCAAGGTCTTAGTGCACTGAGGACCGGTGATACACCACGTAAGGTGTCCTTCCCTGAAAGACTCGTATTTATGTAGAATTTTGAAAAATGGAGGTCAAACCCCAATGGGGACCATCACATTGAAGGCCGAAATGGTTGAAACTCCTTTTAGTCGCCTCTTACGACAGGCAGGAATACCTCGGGCCTATTCGTACCCCGGACCCGCAGGGGGGCCGACGGGACTGTGGCCGCATGGCGGGAATTAACAGACATTGAACGTGGAGCAGTAGTTGGACGTAGACATTCAGTTTTCGTACGTTTGTGAGTCAAGATTGCGTTTCGGTTTCTCATCTTCAGCATTCTTTGGCTACAGACGTCCATATACTGAGTGTAAGAAGCGGACTCTGATTATTTTTGGCGGTTTTCCGTTTGTATCCTACATAGTATAATGGCCCTGATATAAACTATCACATCGACAAATTTTTTTCGGTGCTATAATGGCATAATTTTCAGACTGGTTGTGCTAGCTTCAGATGTTGGGTTGATCATAGCTGTATTTTGATTTTTATAATTTACTAAATATTTTTTAGTATACAGTCTAACTTCTGCTTCTTATAATTTTTAAATTTTTGTATTTATCATGTAACTATGTTTGTCGTTTACTTAGCGATATTGTCAAAGAAAGGTACTTGTAGTCTATTCTATAACGCAAGTATCGTAAATACGGTGTATAGGGTTACTTAGCAATATTTTGTCATGAAGTAATCATCAAAGATATTTAATAACTTTCAGAATTTCTTATATGTGTACATTTGGAATCATGGTTATTTTAAATTTTGTATTTTACTTTTACTGTTAGAATCTATGTACTGAAGCGATACATGTTTTGCTTGTGGTCAGTTCTTCACACGCGTTGGCTGTGACAGTTAGTTCTTGCGGCACGCTGGTAGGCATGACGTGTCATGTTATGGGAACGATGTTTTGGCGAATTGTGATGTACATAGGAATTTCAATTTGCTTTGCCAACGCATCGGTCATTTCGTGTTTTATTTACCTGCAAATTGAGTGGAAAGATTTTGTGTGTAGCTGACACAAAATGTTTGTAATAAACTTTATTAAACTATGTTGTCATTTGGTTCTTCTGTGAGTTAATGTTGCTTTATTGGTATAACAGTTTGAACCAATTCTTGCAATTTTATTACAGTACTGAATATGGTAACTTAGTTTACCGAAACCGGTTATCTACAATAAAATTTTTATAGTGATCTCGTCTAATGAAAGTTATATGCAGATAGTAACTGTTCTCGAAAGAACAGATGCCACTGATGACCGTGCAGCGTCTCTAGAATAAATGATAATTAATTGAAACTCTCCGCTGCCGACAGATGTTGTTGCCATATCTTGATGGGGACAGCTGAAAATGTGTGCCCCGACACTCCATCTGAGCCACCGAGAACACAGATGAATAGCACTACTGCAGGGACTTATCCCATGCACGCTTCCCGTGAGACCCACATTCCCAACTGTCCACAAACTGCATACGTAATGTTCCTAGTAGATACTTTGCCCATCCACTCGTTACTCGCGCACACTAAGGTGACGATTCCCGTAAGAGTTCGGACAACCTGTGCGCTTTCGACCAGACGAAGGTCAATTGCCAGGTAGTCATTTAACTACACTCCTGGAAATGGAAAAAAGAACACATTGACACCGGTGTGTCAGACCCACCATACTTGCTCCGGACACTGCGAGAGGGCTGTACAAGCAATGATCACACGCACGGCACAGCGGACACACCAGGAACCGCGGTGTTGGCCGTCGAATGGCGCTAGCTGCGCAGCATTTGTGCACCGCCGCCGTCAGTGTCAGCCAGTTTGCCGTGGCATACGGAGCTCCATCGCAGTCTTTAACACTGGTAGCATGCCGCGACAGCGTGGACGTGAACCGTATGTGCAGTTGACGGACTTTGAGCGAGGGCATATAGTGGGCATGCGGGAGGCCGGGTGGACGTACCGCCGAATCGCTCAACACGTGGGGCGTGAGGTCTCCACAGTACATCGATGTTGTCGCCAGTGGTCGGCGGAAGGTGCACGTGCCCGTCGACCTGGGACTGGACCGCAGCGACGCACGGATGCACGCCAAGACCGTAGGATCCTACGCAGTGGCGTAGGGGACCGCACCGCCACTTCCCAGCAAATTAGGGACACTGTTGCTCCTGGAGTATCGGCGAGGACCATTCGCAACCGTCTCCATGAAGCTGGGCTACGGTCCCGCACACCGTTAGGCCGTCTTCCGCTCACGCCCCAACATCGTGCAGCCCGCCTCCAGTGGTGTCGCGACAGACGTGAATGGAGGGACGAATGGAGACGTGTCGTCTTCAGCGATGAAAGTCGCTTCTGCCTTGGTGCCAATGATGGTCGTATGCGTGTTTGGCGCCGTGCAGGTGAGCGCCACAATCAGTACTGCATACGACCGAGGCACACAGGGCCAACACCCGGCATCATGGTGTGGGGAGCGATCTCCTACACTGGCCGTACACCTCTGGTGATCGTCGAGGGGACACTGAATAGTGCACGGTACATCCATACCGTCATCGAACCCATCGTTCTACCATTCCTAGACCGGCAAGGGAACTTGCTGTTCCAACAGGACAATGCACGTCCGCATGTATCTCGTGCCACCCAACGTGCTCTAGAAGCTGTAAGTCAACTACCCTGGCCAGCAAGATCTCCGGATCTGTCCCCCATTGAGCATGTTTGGGACTGGATGAAGCGTCGTCTCACGCGGTCTGCACGTCCAGCACGAACGCTGGTCCATCTGAGGCGCCAGGTGGAAATGGCATGGCAAGCCGTTCCACAGGACTACATCCAGCATCTCTACGATCGTCTCCATGGGAGAATAGCAGCCTGCATTGCTGCGAAAGGTGGATATACACTGTACTAGTGCCGACATTGTGCATGCTCTGTTGCCTGTGTCTATGTGCCTGTGGTTCTGTCAGTGTGATCATGTGATGTATCTGACCCCAGGAATGTGTCAATAAAGTTTCCCCTTCCTGGGACAATGAATTCACGGTGTTCTTATTTCAATTTCCAGGAGTGTATATATGAAGATAGTAACTGACCTCGAAAGAACAGATACCTTTGATGACCGTGCAGCGTCTCTAGAATAAATGATAATTAATTGAAAACTCAGATGCTGACAGATGTTGCCATACCTTGACGGGGACAGCTGAAAATGTGTGCCCCGACCTTCGTCTGTGTTAATGCGCACAGGTTGTCCAAACTCTTACGGGAATCGTCTCACGTTAGTGGGTGCGAGTAGTGAGTGGATGGGCTAAGTATCTATTAGGAACATTACGTATCAAGATTGTGGACAGCTGGGAATGTACGTCTGACGGGAAGCGTGCAAGGGATAAGACCCTACAGTGGCGCTATACATCTGTGTCCTCGCTGACTCAGATTTATAGAGCGTCTGCCATGTAAGCAGGAGATCTCGGGTTCGAGTCCCGGTCGGGGCACACATTTTCAGCTGTCCCCATTAAGGTATGGCAACAAATCTGTCGTCGGCTGAGGGTTTCAATTAATTATCATTTACAATGAAAACGTTGGTCGTATAACAAACTTTAATTACTGGTTGCTTGACGATAATGCCGTAACTGGCACAGAGTTTTAGTCGGTTTGCAAACTGCTCATACGAGTTCACTGCCTTCAGGATTTTATGTGTCAGCCATCTTCCATTACACAGCCTCCCCGTTTCCACAGATAATCTTTGTATAGCGTGTGTGTTCGAATTTATCCGGCGACAAAACTAAAGGTTTTCTTGTCTTTTCTGTGTTGTACTGAACTGATATCGAAGGCTTTCCTCAGATGTGGCTAGCAAGTTTGTTCTTCCACAAATCAGAGCGATACCTGCTGCCTTGAAAAAGGTGTTTTGACGTGTTCGGTCCCAAATAGCGTAAAAAAGAAACGTTTTCCATATCCTACCACCTCCACTGGCCTCTTTAAAACGACATTTTGGATCGAGACTCCAATTTGGCAAGACCTGATGTTCCTTCAGAACTTGGCTTAAAATGATTGTATTTCTGTTGACATCAGTTATGTTTTATATGACGATCAGTTTATCTTTAGCGAAGTTGAAGGCACCAGTGAGGCACTTCTGACACTGCAGTTTATAATGGAAGCAAGACTGAAGAGATGAAGACACAGCCATAGGATTTGACGACATGGAAAAGACGTTTGACAATGTCATATAGTGCAAGATGTTGGAAAGTCTGAGAAAAACAGGGGTGATCTATAAGGAAATACTGTAATATACAATATGTACAAGAGCCAAGAAGGAATAATAAGAGTGGAAGAGCAAGAATGAAGTGCTCGGACTGAAAAGGTTGTAAGACAGGGACATAGGATTTCGCCCCCAGTGTTCGACTTAAAGTCTGTATATCGAGGGAGTAACGATGGAGAAAAAAGAAAGGTTCAACACTCGAATTAACATAAAAGGAGAAAGGATATCAATGATAAGTTTCTCTGATGACGTTGCTATTCTCAGCGAAAGTGAAGAAAACTTACACGATCTACTGAATGGACTAATCAGTCTAATGAGTACAGAATATGGTCTGAGAGAAAATCGAAGAAAGACGAAAGTGATAGGAAGTAGCAGAAATGTGAACAGTAAGAAACTTAACATCAGTTTGTTGATCACGAAGTAGATGAAGTTAAGGAATTCTGCCATCTAGACATCAAAATAAACAATGACGGAGGGAATAAGGAGGGCATAATTAGCAACTATCACGGGCAAAAAGTGCATTCCTCGCCAAGAAAAGTTTTCACTGCTTGCTCAATATACAGATTGAATAACATCGGGGAGAGACTACAACCCTGTCTCACTCTCTTCCCAACCAGTGCTTGCCTTTCATGTCCATCGACTCTTATAACTACCACCTGGTTTCTGTACAAATTGTAAATAGCCTTTCGCTCTCTGTATTTTACCCCTGCCACCTTCAGAATTTGAAAGAGAGTATTCCACTCAACATTGTCAAAAGCTTTCTCTAAGTCTACAAATGCTAGAAATATAGGTTTGCCTTTCCTTAATCTTTCTTCTAAGGTAAGTCGTAGGGTCAGTATTGTCTCCGGTGTTCCAACATTTATACGTAATCCAAACTGATCTTCCCCGAGGTCGGCTCCTACTAGCTTTTCCATTCGCCTGTAAAGAATTCGCGTTAGTATTTTGCAGCTGTGACTTAATAAACTGATAGTTCGGTAATTTTTACATCTGTCCACACCTGCTTTCTTTGGGATTGGAATTATTATATTCTTCTTGAAGTCTGAGGGTATTTCGACTGTTTCATACATCTTGCTCACCAGATGGTAGAGTTTTGTGAGGACTGGATCTACTAAGGCCATCAGTAGTTCTAATGGAATGTTGTCTGCTCCGGGGTCCTTGTTTCGACTCAGATCTTTCAGTGCTCTGTCAAACTCTTCATGCAGTATCGTATCTCCCATTTCATCTTCATCTACATCCTCCTCTATTTCCCGAATATTGTCCTCAAGAACATTGCCCTTGTATTGGCCTTCTATATACTCCTTCCACCTTTCTGCTTTCCCTTCTTTGCTTAGAACTGG
Organism: Schistocerca gregaria; assembly: GCF_023897955.1. Classification (NCBI taxonomy): domain Eukaryota; kingdom Metazoa; phylum Arthropoda; class Insecta; order Orthoptera; family Acrididae; genus Schistocerca; species Schistocerca gregaria. The sequence continues at coordinate 784,235,266 of NC_064922.1, forward strand.
GTTTTCATCTGAGCTCTTGATGTTCATACAAGTGGTTCTCTTTTCTGCAAAGGGCTCTTTAATTTTCTTGTAGGCAGTATCTATCTTACCCCTACTGAGATATACCGAGTGAGGTGGCGCAGTGGTTAAACACTGGACTCGCATTCGGGAGGACGACGGTTCCATCCCGCGTCCGGACATCCTGATTTAGGTTTTCCGTGATTCCCCTAAATCGCTCCAGGCAAATGTCGGGATGGTTCCTTTCAAAGGGCACGGCCGACTTCCTTCTCCATCCTTCCCTAATCCGATGAGACCGATGACCTCGCTGTCTGGTCTCCTTGCCCAAAACAACCCAACCTTACTAAGATAAGCCTCTATATCCTTACATTTGTCCCCTAGCCATCCCTGCTTAGCCATTTTGCACTTCCTGTCGATCTCATTTTTGAGATCTTTGTATTCCTTTTTGCCTGCTTCATTTACTGCATTTTTATATGTGATCCTTTCATCAACTAAATTCAATATATCTTCTGTTATCCAAGGATTTCTACTAGCCCTCGTCTTTTTACCTACTTGATCCTCTGCTGCCTTCACTAACTTCATCACTCAGAGACCCATTCTTCTTCTACTGTATTTCTTTCCCCCATTCCTGTCAATTGTTCCCTTATGCTCTCTCTGAAACTCTGTACAACCTCTGGTTCTTTCAGTTTATCCAGGTCCCATCTCCTTAAATTCCCACCTTTTTGCAGTTTCTTCAGTTTTAATCTACAGTTCATAAGAAATAGATTGTGTTCAGAGTCCACATCTGCCCCTGGAAATGTCTTACAATTTAAAACCTGGATCCTAAATCTCTGTCTTACCATTATATAATCTATCTGAAACCTGTCAGTATCTCCAGGCTTCTTCCATGTATACAACCTTATGATTCTTGAACCAAGTGTTAGCTATGATTAAGTTGTGCTCTGTGCAAAATTCTACCAGGCGGCTTCCTCTTCCATTTCTTTGCCCCAGTCCATATTCACCTACTACGTTTCCTTCTCTTCCCTTTCCTACTACCGAATTCCAGTCACCCATGACTATTAAATTTTCGTCACCCTTCACTATCTGAATAATTTCTTTTATTTGATCATACATTTCTTTAATTTCTTCTTCATCTGTAGAGCTAGTTGGCATATAAACTTGTACTACTGTAGTAGGCGTGGGCTCCGTATCTATCTTTGCCACAATAATGCGTTCACTATGCTGTTTGTAGTAGCTTATCCGCATTCCTGTTTTCCTATTAATTATTAAACCTACTCCTGCATTACCCCTATTTGATTTTGTATTTATAACCCTGTAGTCACCTGACCAGAAGTCTAGTTCGTCCTGCCACCGAATTTCGCTAATTCCCACTATATCTAACTTTAACCTATCCATTTCCCTTTTTAAACTTTTTAACCTACCTGCCCGATTAAGGGATCTGACATTCCACGCTCCGATCCGTAGAACGCCAGTTTTCTTTCTCCTGATAACGACGTCCTCTTGAGTAGTTCCCCCCCCCCCCCCCCGGAGATCCGAATGGGGGACTATTTTACCTCCGGAATATTTTACCCAAGAGGACGTCATCATCATTTAACCATACAGTAAAGCTGCATGCCCTCGGGAAAAATTACGGCCGTAGTTTCCCCTTGCTTTCAGCCGTTCGCAGGACCAGCACAGCAAGGCCGTTTTGGTTAGTGTTACAAGGCCAGATCAGTCAATACCTCTTTGTAATTCACTGAAAGTAGTTTCACAGAAATTCATAAAATCGAAAAGTGAAATTTAAATTTGTTATACGAAACAGGTTCTACCTAATCTGGTAAAAATAATTGTTTTTTCGAAATACGGGTGCCATCACGTCATCCATGACTATATAAAATGATGAAATTATCTCTTCAAAGTTCACTGAAGCTAGTTGCACTGAAACTCATAAAACAGAAGAGTGAAATTATAATTTGTTAAAAAATATAAGATCGTAGATGTAAGAAATGAAATACACATGGTGTTCACAAATGAAGAAGACTATATATGTACGATAAAAAAAGGGCATCCTACTATCTATCTTTTAGCACGTAGTTTCCAAACAGACAAACGCTAATGAGCCAAAACATTATGAACAGCCGGTTAAAAATGTGTCGATACGCCTTTGGAACTCTATATGACAGTGACACGGCAGCGTTCTAAGGATTCGATAAACTTTTGTTAGTTCGCACAATTCCCATAAATTAAGGGATAAATTACGGGACAGTGGTTTGTGGACACAGATCGGGCGTCGGATAGCGTTCCAAATGTGTTTTATCGGGTAATACCATGTAATCTGTCAATCAAGACTATAATGGACATCTGAATACTGTAACACGATTGGGTATTGGTCATTTATCGTGCTGGAAACTGTTGCTGAAGACATAAAAACGTGAAGGCATGCAGGTGGCCCGCAGTAATGTTCAAATACTACACGGCTGTCGTAGTACCTTCGATTATTACCAGAGCACCCATGGAAGCTGAAGTGAATGTTCTCCATTACATAATACTTCCCCCGCTGTCAGCCGGCCATTGTGGCCGAGGGGTTCTAGGCGCTTCAGTCCGGAACCACGCTGCTGCTACGGTCGCAGGTTCGAATCCTGCCTTGGGCATGGATGTGTGTGATGTCCTTAGGTTAGTTCTAGTCAAGGGGACTGATGACCTCAGCTGTTAAGTCCCATAGTTCTCACAGCCATTTGAACCTCCGCTGCCCTGCGTCCGTGGAATGGCGCGTGTTTCCAGCAGTCGTTCGTCTGGAAGACCGTGTGTCCGGACACGAACATCGACTTGTTGTAACAGGGAACACGATTCATCCGACCAGGTGGCATGTGTCCATTATTCCACCGTCCAATATCGATGATTCTGTGCCCAGTGCAACCGTAACTGAAGATGTCGTTGGGTCAACTGAGAGTCCGTCTGCCGCAGAGCCTCATGTTCAAAAATATATACTGAACACTTCAGGGCACTTCCCCATTTGCAGTTCGTATCGTTCCTAGAATGATTCGTCTGTATTTTGTTTATTCACTTTCCTTATCGCCTCAAGCACAGCAGTCTGAATGTTTCAGCTCATTATTGATTACAGACACGTACATTAGTGTCAATGTTTATCCAAAGGGGGACCGTGCGACATAGCTAGGGAACACATACATGTTTGACTATACATGAAAGGAAAATCGTGTTCCAGATGGAATGCCTCCGACTGCCATCAAGGGGAACAAAACGAAGCTTCACTGTCTCGGGCGTCGCCCTCCCTCAGTAATAAAAGCTTCCTCACGCCTTCAGTCTTGTTTACTCTTCCGGAAACACGCGCTCGGCGCACATTTTTACGCTCGGCGGGTGACTGTGAACGCATCGTTGTGGCCGTATCACGGGGCGCCTCTGTTCACACCTAATCACCGGGGCGCGAGCCGTTAGGCCGCCGAACGACCGTAACTGCCGTTATTTCACGTGCTCTTCCGAGGCGAAGCGGGTGGCCAATGCGGTCGTTAAAGCTGGCATCTGCCTGAACTGAAGCGGACGCGTCCACGGTACGTCCGGTTAGCTGTTAAGTTCCAGAAACCACGCAGACGGCTGATGACCGCCCGATTACTGTCAGGATAGGGAGCAGCTCAGCTGCAGAGAGCGTTTTTACAACCCAGTCTCATTTTCTTAGTATGTATACAGTGATACCAGTGGCCACGTGTATGAAAGACCCACTCGTTTCCTTTCTTCGTTGCTCGAAGCTCCGAAACATGTAAGCAGATTTTTTTCTGTTTTTGTGATACACTCCTGGAAATTAAACTAAGAACACCGTGAATTCATTGTCCCAGGAAGGGGAAACTTTATTGACACATTCCTGGGGTCAGATACATCACATGATCACACTGACAGAACCACAGGCACAAAGACACAGGCAACAGAGCACGCACAATGTCGGCACTAGTACAGCGTATATCCACCTTTCGCAGCAATGCAGGCTGCTATTCTCCCAAGGAGACGATCGTAGAGATGCTGGATGTAGTCCTGTGGAACGGCTTGCCATGCCATTTCCACCTGGCGCCTCAGTTGGACCAGCGTTCGTGCTGGACGTGCAGACCGCGTGACACGACACTTCATCCAGTCTCAAACATGCTCAATGGGGGACAGATCAGGAGATCTTGCTGGCCAGGGTAGTTGACTTACACCTTCTAGAGCACGTTGGGTGGCACGGGATACATGCGGACGTGCATTGTCCTGTTGGAACAGCAAGTTCCCTTGCCGGTCTAGGAATGGTAGAACGATGGGTTCGATGACGGTTTGGATGTACCGTGCACTATTCAGTGTCCCCTCGACGATCACCAGAGGTGTACGGCCAGTGTAGGAGATCGCTCCCCACACCATGATGCCGGGTGTTGGCCCTGTGTGCCTCGGTCGTATGCAGTCCTGATTGTGGCGCTCACCTGCACGACGTCAAACACGCATACGACCATCATTGGCACCAAGGCAGAAGCGACTCTCATCGCTGAAGACGACACGTCTCCATTCGTCCCTCCATTCACGCCTGTCGCGACACCACTGGAGGAGGGCTGCACGATGTTGGGGCGTGAGTGGAAGACGGCCTAACGGTGTGCGGGAACGTAGCCCAGCTTCATGGAGACGGTTGCGAATGGTCCTCGCCGATACCCCAGGAGCAACAGTGTCCCTAATTTGCTGCGAAGTGGCGGTGCGGTCTCCTAAGGCAATGCGTAGGATCCTACGGTCTTGGCGTGCATCCGTGCGTCGCTGCGGTCCGGTCCCAGGTCGACGGGCACGTGCACCTTCCGCCGACCACTGGCGACAACATCGATGTACCGTGGAGACCTCACGCCCCACGTGTTGAGCAATTCGGCGGTACGTCCACCCGGCCTCCCGCATGCCCACTATACGCCCTCGCTCAAAGTCCGTCAACTGCACATACGGTTCACATCCACGCTGTCGCGGCATGCTACCAGTGTTAAAGACTGCGATGGAGCTCCGTATGCCACGGCAAACTGGCTGACACTGACGGCGGCGGTGCACAAATGCTGCGCAGCTAGCGCCATTCGACGGCCAACACCGCGGTTCCTGGTGTGTCTGCTGTGCCGTGCGTGTGATCATTGCTTGTACAGCCTTCTCGCAGTGTCCGGAGCAAGTATGGTGGGTCTGACACACCGGTGTCAATGTGTTCTTTTTTCCATTTCCAGGAGTGTAGATAAATGCGTTGACAAGTAGCTACACATAGTAGTCATGTTGCAGTAATAGTGATCCTCTGTCTTCGTTGAAAGGACCATGGTTAACTTCAATGTATAATTATACCACATCAGTCGTCGAATGAGTCAAGAGACCCGCTTCAGCCTAATGCCTTCTGCTGTTCCGTAGCCTGCAAGCCGAACAGCTGCTTCAACATACCTTCTAAGACAAATAACACGACGCACCACGTAGGAATTATACGAATTAGACGGAAATCGCTAGATGTGATCTACATATACAAACAAGATAATGACTTCAATTTCAGAAAAGGGGATGATTTATACAAGAGAAAGAGCTTCAGAAACTGATCAAGTCAATAATGCGTTGATCCACTTCTGACCCTCACGCAAACATTTATACGGCTTGGCATGGAGTTGTTGGGTGTCTTCCTGACACATCTTGCCAAATTATGTCCAACTGGTATGTTTTGTTGTGGTCTTCAGCCCAGAGACTGGTATGATGCAGCTCGCCATGTTACTCTATCTTGTGCATCCTTCTTCATCTCCCAGTACCTACTGCAACCTAAGTCCTTCTGTATCTGTTTAGTGTATTCACCTCTTGGTCTCCCTCTACGATTTGTACCCTTCACGCTGCCCTCCAGGACTAAATTGATGCCTCAGAATATGCCCTACCAACCGATCAGTCCTTCTAGTCAAATTGTGCCATAAATTTCTCTTCTCTCCAGTTCTATTCAATACTTCCTCATTAGTTACGTGATCTACCCATCTAGTCTTCAGCATTCTTCTATAGCACCACATTTCGAATGCTTCTATTCTCTTCTTGTCTAAACTATTCAACGTTAGTGTTTCACTTCCATACATGGCTACACTCCATACAAATTCTTTCAGAAACGACTACCTGACACTTAAATCTATACTCGATGTTAAAAAATTTCTCTTCCTCAGAAACGCTTTCCTTGCCATTGAAAGTCTACATTTTATGTCCTCTCTACTTCGACCATCATCAGTTTTTTGCTCCCAAATAACAAAACTCATTTACTACTTAAAGCGTCTCATATCCTAATCTAATTCCCGCGGCATCAACCGATTTAATTCGACTGGAGCTCTCACACTGACTCGTCCGACTGCATGTTTCGAGTCACCAAAAACCGTAAGTTCATACGCGTGAAGGTGACATTTTAAAATCAGGAAACAGGTACTGATTTGAATAACTAGTACAACTGAAGCGGATCTCACTTAATCAATTATCACCCTCACAGAAGTTCTCCACAGAACCGTCGGCGGCTGTCTTGAAATGGACTGACACATGGACACGAGGTCAGTTCAACCCCAGCCTACGTTCCAGTCCACGCCCCGTCCGCAGCAAGCAGCAAGAAACGTATCGTATCTTACAAAAACAGAGTTAGAGACAACCAGTTAGATTCTTCAGATTATTCAGCAAGTCCTTGAAAATGTTTGTGAACTTTCGCTTAGACCTGTAGTGGTACGATGAAGAGCTTCTACTGAACGAACAGAGCTACGAGAAGGAGTTTCTATTGAACAGTCCATAGAGTCATATTACCAACGACAGTGTATTTCAGAACAAATGTTATAGTGCTTCTATCTGTGTATGTAAATGTGCCTACTCTCTGACCCACAGTCACTACAAAGAAGAAGTTGTACAACAAAAGATAAATGTTCATTTTGACTACAGACGTATTTCACTTCTTACGTTTTACGCGTGCTATAATCATGTCATTCATCAATTTTTTAGGATATAATTCATTTGTGACAACACGTCACAGCACATGAAGTGGTATACATGTAGTCCTAAAATAAGGAAAGTTGGTTTTTATCATTATCTGAAAGCTACTATGTCTCTTGGGATGTCTACAGATGTTACGAAAGGTAATTTAAAGAAGCTGAAAGAACTGATGCACAGAAGTAATCCATGTTATTGAAATTACTTTAACTGGGTTTGAACCAGAGTAATATAATAAAAAGGCAGTATTATGTAAGACATTAACCGCGTATTGTAGATTTAGTTGTTTTTTGCTTTTAGTTGAAGAATATTTTCTGTTGCTGATTTATTGTGCAAATTATTTCCAGGCTTAATGAATATGGCACAGCCCATTGATAAAGTAGAGCGTTGTGCGGTAATTCCTTTCCTTGAAACACTGCAACCGTCCGTGTTGGGCTGCAGTAAGTGTGTGGCAACAATGCAGCATCACATGTCACACTAGTTAGCTGGCGCTTCCAGTGTGATCATATAAGTCTGAATGACGAGGAACGAAGTGTCAGACTACTTCTCTGAGAAAAATCGGGAGCTGCAAGAGCAGTGGACGCCTAGCTGCTCGTCACAGTCGAGGCGTTACTGGAGAAAATGTGAAAACTGTCATGGATCATTTTTCATCATCTTGCACATGTTAAGCATGGGAAAGTTGCCATCCGCTCTGTCCCATGATTTCTTGCATCAATTCAGAAAACTCAACGAATCGAGACGGCAGCTCAGATGTTGTGGCTTCTTTCGCCACTCCACCTAACCACCATGGACCAGTGTTGGGTATATAGCTTTGATCACGAGACAGATTGGGCAAATGAAGCAACGGGAACATACGGATTCACCATCACCTTACACGGCGAAGACTCGCCTATCATAGGGCCAAGTGATGTGGGGTGTGGTGCTAAAACGTCACCTTCGTAAGGGGAAAACCGTCTTAGGAGCAACTATCAAAATATGACGTGGCTGTGGAAGACTCTCGAACAGCAATTGAAAGACGGTGGGTCCTTTCGACCTGCCTTTCTTTCACTTTATTTACGATGTACAGTTAACACTTAACAAAATATTGTCTTTTTATTACATAATTATCAATCGGACTGGTAATTACATGCTCTATGGTCAATGAGAGTATTAGAAAGGGTTCATGTGCAACTGGATCAGGCATGTTTTCCGATTTCTCAATTGGTGGTTGTAGCTTTTTGAGATAAGCGCCACGTGGAGCTTGCCATGGACTTGCGTATACTGTGAGGAGCAAAGATTCGGTAGCGAACGGTGGAGGAATTTCGGTCGTGAACCAAGGAGGAGATTTGGTTTCGATCTAGTCTTGGCGCCCACTGCAGCCGCAGTTGTTGTCGGTTTAAGAGTATTGTGGCAGTTTGTTGCACGGTTCACAATCACTGCCATTCTTATTAATCACAGTCAGACGGCGCTATCCAGTTTTTTAGTTGCAATTAAAGCCAAGTCACCATCCGTGGTTGAATTTTGTCAACCGTCTATCAGAACACTTTACAAACACGAGGTAGAATATAATCATTCTGCTTGGTGACCTATGCCCACTTAACCGATGTCTGCATGGCTAAATTTGTCATCATACTGAATTCTATGTATTATTCAAGTAGACAAGATCCCTTGATAACCTTTAATAATTTTACTTGCTCATTTGTGAAATAACAGGTGTAGTCTTGGAGTAAAATAGGTGCACACAGGATCGCACTTTATAGTCATTTGCTTTTAAATTCATTGCGTATGATTTTCGCCGTAGTGACATTGATACAGTGGTTCTGTGCCTTGGAGACATTGAAAGGCAGAAGATCTTTACAGGTGCCCACCTACCTGTTCACCGGGGAGACGTGTGGAGTGTCGAGGTAGTCTGGTCAAGGCGGCGTTTCCTTCTCCACGACAACGTCCCAGCTCATTCTGCTCAGTTACAGTTGCTGATAAAGCGGGCTCTCAGGTTTTGTTTCAGTCCTCCTAATCTCCTGACGTGCCATCCAGTGACTTCTCCCTCTTTCCTCGGTTGAATGACGGCGACGTGATTTTAGAGGTGGAAAATTTGCTGAAAGGCCAGAATTCTTCACCGGCCGGAGTGGCCGTGCCGTTCTAGGCGCTACAGTCTGGAACCGAGCAACCGCTACGGTCGCAGGTTCGAATCTTGCCTCGGGAATTGATGTGTGTGATGTCCTTAGGTTAGTTAGGTTTAATTAGTTCTAAGTTCTAGGCGACTGATGACCTCAGAAATTAAGTCGCATAGTGCTCAGAGCCAGCCAGAATTCTTCCACAATCGTCGACAAAATTCTTCTATCATTAAGGTCTCGGCCGAGCCATCCTTCGTTGGGAAAATCTGGTGGAATTGGAGGATGGATATATATATAGAAGGATCAACAACGTCATCATGTGTCATGATCACGACTTTGTTTTCCGAGGTGTTAATTTGTATCACCACCCCTCTTATATCTGACTGGGAATGTGTGTTCAGAGCTCAATATGAAGGCAACGTCACACAGTTCTGTAATCTACTTGCCGGCCGCGGTGGCCGAGCGGTTTTAGGTGCCTCAGTCGGGAACCGCGCGACTGCTACGGTCGCAGGTTCGAATCCTGATTCGGGCATGGATGTGTGTGATGTCCCTAGGTTAGTTAAGTTTAAGTAGTTGTAAGCTCTAGGGGACTGATGACCTCAGATGTTAAGTCCCATTGTTCTCAGAATCATTTGAACCATTTTTTGTGTAATCTACTTCTTCATCTACATGTACAAACATAACTCACAATCCACCATACTTAAACTTCCAGGAGGGAGGAACGACAATGTATATGCCTCCGAAAGACCCATAATTTCCTTTATTTTGAATTGTACAATGGCCGCAGTAGAATCTTCCTCCATTCAGCTCCAAATGTCGGTTCTCTAAATTTTCTCAACACCGTTCCTTGAAAAGAATGTCGCCTTCCCTCCATGGATTCCCACTGGAGTTACCGAAGCGTGTCCATAATACTTGCGTCTTGTTCGAACCTGCCGATTAAAAAAATCTAGCATTCCGTCTCTGAATTTCTTCAATGTCTTCCTCCAGCCCGTCCTCGTGCACTACGCTAACACTCAAGCAGTCCTCATGAATCGGTCTCAGTAGTTTCCTCCATGCAGTCTCCTCTACAGACACACTTTCCTAAAATTTTCCCAATACCTAGACTACGACCATTCGCCTTCCCTGCTGCAGTCCTTACATCCTCGTTCAATTTCGTATCATTCTGCAACGTTACGCCTGGATATTTAGACGACGTGACTGGTTCAAAATGATTCAAATGGCTCTGAACACTATGGGACTTAACGTCTGAGGCCATCAGTCCCCTAGAACTTAGAACTATTTAAACTTAACTAACCTAGGGACATCACACACATCCATGCCCGAGCCAGGATTCGAACCTGCGACCGTAGCAGCAGAGCGGTTCCCGAGTGAAGCACCTAGAACCGCTCGGCCGTTGTGACTGTGTCAAGCAGGACAGCACTTATGCTGTATTCTAATATTAAAGGTTTGTTTTTCATGCACAGCTGCATGAACTTATACTGTTTATAACACGCCCGGGGGTACAAATGGGTGAGGTGCTTTAAAATGGTTGTCGTTCCTTGACTGTGCGCCCTGTCCACACCACGTGACCTGGTGATCCCGCGGCGGTCGTACTGTTCTGCCCCACACTGCTGCTGGCTTGCCTGAAATTACCTATCGAAATGTGCAAGAGGGTTTAGGGGAGCCACTCAACGTTAAAACTCAACACTGTTCGAAGTGTGGCATGAACAACTGTATTCTGAGACGATTAAAGGAAAATCGCAGGTTGCACTGTTTACATTCTAATTCCGAAGTGTTATCCCAATTAATGGATGATTAACATCCACAAAATCATTCGGACGAGCGTACGCGTAACCGACCGGGCGCGGGTGACTGTTGATGATGCGCTCGTCACGCATACACAGACATTTGGTACTAGTCCTCATTGACACAAGTAATAAATTTTAAAAATGTTGACAAAGTTAAATTTACAGTTCACAGTTCTCAGTTGTACGAGCGTGCGCGCAACCGTCGCGGCGCTGTTGATTGTTGATAAAACGGAAACGCGATGACCAAACGCACAATCTCACGTTCGCTACAAATCAGTGGCACTTGATTGCACTCTGTTATGGTAACTAATTTCTACTGATTCACATTAGTTCTTTCTGGGAGTACGAATACGGCGCGGATGATTGATTCTGTACGGTACGACACGCAACTAGAGGATACACAAATCCGTTATCAGCAGCACGGCTCATTTTTTAAAATTACTTCTTGACGCACTTTCCTCTGAATCATTGAATCATTTACTTATTTTATCACTTTACTGTCATAGCACTCGTAGCAACACTTCAACTTCCGTACTAACAATGCCTCTCTCATGCAGAGGTACACACTACTCAACACAACAGTTCCGTGTCCCACACTCGACTCGACAGACGCGACTGCCCGCAAAGATACTCCACAATTAAGCCAGCGATATGACAATACGCATCCATGTTCTACATTTAGAGTTAGCTGCCATCCCTCACACTAACTACAAATTTCATCTAACAAGGAGACGGCACGACCGTGGGGTCGGGGATTTGTCCGAAATTTTGTGTGGTGAAAGAGGACCCCTAACACCTCACGTGGTTAAAATATTGGGACGGACTACTCGGAAAATTCCGAGAAAAATCGATCCATACTTTCTTAGGTGCCTTATGAGTATGAAATGTTAGTCAACTGCCGAGCCGCCGTCTGGCCTACAAGATAGCCGGCACGGCAGCTCATTGTGTTCGGTCAGAGGGTTACGTGCCCCCTGTATAAAAAAAATTGAAAAAAAATGAGGTAATCGATTAACCGCGAACCTCAATGGACGTCTTACGACGTCCGCCCCGAGCAGATCCACCGAACAAAAGACAACAAAAATGAGAATACAAAAACTAAAAAGATGGTTAGCGGTCGGACTCTTACGCCAGAGGTCTCGGGTTCGATTCCTACTCTGGCACTTTTCTTTTTCTTCTGTTGCTTGCAAAATTGCACCGAATTGTTACAGGAGAATCGTGAAATTAATTCCCGGAAAAACTGTATAAAAATTCATCCTATAATTCACCATTAGTTATCGTCACCAATATTCCGAGACATGATTCAATATGCCTGGTTTGCCTCAAAATTATCAGAAACTCAAAACATTTTGTAAATGTTAATGGGGCATATTTTTGTACAGATTTATTGCAAACGCCCTGTGATTGTAAAAAATCCGCTTTTATGTGTTGCGCAAGATGTCGCAAAAATTATTGCTTTGTTTGTTTTTACTATAATTACCACTGCAGTTCTTGTCTGTAATTATTGCATGTATAAAAATTGAATGTTTCCCAATCGAATTTGTTATTCTGATCAAAAACCCATTGATTCTCCTTATATACTTTACAATGAAAAATGGAAAACTCACCCCCATGAATTGTGTTGCTGGACAAAAAGAAAATAATTTTTATTCAATAATGTAACTAATTTGTTAAAGATAATGTAGGTTTGGGAAACTTTCTGAATAATTGGTGGAATAACAAAAGAAAATGAAACAGAAGAAAAAAAGTGCCAGAGGAGGAATAGAACCCGAGACCTCTGGCGTAAGAATCCAAGCCCTAAAAATCTAGACCAGACCGCGGCTCGGCAATAGACTAACATTTTATACTCATAAGGCACCTAAGAAACTTTGGATCGATTTTTCCCGGGCTTTTCCTGGTAGTGCGTCCTAATATTTTAACCACGTGAGGTGTTAGGGGTCGTCTTTCACCACACAAAATTTCGGACAAATCCCCGCCCCCACGCTCGTGCCGTCTCCTTGTAAGTTGTACCCTTCTATAGTCGTTCAACAACATCTTCCCCTACACCACAGTGTCATCAACAAACACCCGCACACTGATGCCCTCCCCGTCCGTCACATCATCTACACTGCTGGAAATTGAAATAAGAACACCGTGAATTCATTGTCCCAGGAAGGGGAAACTTTATTGACACATTCCTGGGGTCAGATACATCACATGATCACACTGACAGAACCACAGGCACATAGACACAGGCAACAGAGCATGCACAATGTCGGCACTAGTACAGTGTATATCCACCTTTCGCAGCAATGCAGGCTGCTATTCTCCCATGGAGACGATCGTAGAGATGCTGGATGTAGTCCTGTGGAACGGCTTGCCATGCCATTTCCACCTGGCGCCTCAGTTGGACCAGCGTTCGTGCTGGACGTGCAGACCGCGTGAGACGACGCTTCATCAAGTCCCAAACATGCTCAATGGGGGACAGATTCGGAGATCTTGCTGGCCAGGGTAGTTGACTTACACCTTCTAGATCATGTTGGGTGGCACGGGATACATGAGGACGTGCATTGTCCTGTTGGAACAGCAAGTTCCCTTGCCGGTCTAGGAATGGTAGAACGATGGGTTCGATGACGGTTTGGATGTACCGTGCACTATTCAGTGTCCCCTCGACGATCACCAGAGGTGTACGGCCAGTGTAAGAGATCGCTCCCCACACCATGATACCGGGGTTGGCCCTGTGTGCCTCGGTCGTATGCAGTCCTGATTGTGGCGCTCACCTGCACGGCGCCAAACACGCATACGACCATCATTGGCACCAAGGCAGAAGCGTCTCTCATCGCTGAAGACGACACGTCTCCATTCGTCCCTCCATTCACGCCTGTCGCGACACCACTGGAGGCGGGCTGCACGATGTTGGGGCGTGAGCGGAAGACGGCCTAACGGTGTGTGGGACCGTAGCCCAGCTTCATGGAGACGGTTGCGAATGGTCCTCGCCGATACCCCAGGAGCAACAGTGTCCCTAATTTGCTGGGAAGTGGCGGTGCGGTCTCCTACGGCACTGCGTAGGATCCTACGGTCTTGGCGTGCATCCGTGCGTCGCTGCGGTCCGGTCCCAGGTCGACGGGCACGTGCACCTTCCGCCGACCACTGGCGACAACATCGATGTACTGTGGAGACCTCACGCCCCACGTGTTGAGCAATTCGGCGGTACGTCCACCCGGCCTCCCGCATGCCCACTATACGCCCTCGCTCAAAGTCCGTCAACTGCATATACGGTTCACGTCCACGCTGTCGCGGCATGCTACCTGTGTTAAAGACTGCGATGGAGCTCCGTATGCCACGGCAAACTGGCTGACACTGACGGCGGCGGTGCACAAATGCTGCGCAGCTAGCGCCATTCGACGGCCAACACCGCGGTTCCTGGTGTGTCCGCTGTGCCGTGCGTGTGATCATTGCTTGTACAGCCCTCTCGCAGTGTCCGGAGCAAGTATGGTGGGTCTGACACACCGGTGTCAATGTGTTCTTTTTTCCATTTCCAGGAGTGTATATACGAAGGTTAGAACTTAAATAGTGGCAACTATTTACTCACAACCGATACAAAAGAGTTACATGTTTGCACCTGTTAATGTCCTTCAAAGTAGTCACCAGCGTTGTGTAGAACCCATTGCCACCGACGTGGAAGGCGTAGTATACCGTTAGCAGAGCCTGTTCCGTTGATGGTGCGAATGGAGCGGCCTACTCCCTGTCGAATCCTTGAAACAGTTCTGAAGCGAATGCCACGAAGTGGTTCCCTCATCTTCGGAATCAAATCAAAGTCACGAGGACTTAAGTCCGGGGTGTATGGTGGATGGTACAATACTTCCCAGTCTCATCGGCCGAACAGAGCAGCCACAGCTTGGCTGCACGCGCCCGCACATTGTCGTGCAAAATGATGGGTAGGTTGCGCAGAAAATGTCGCCGCTTCTTTCGAATGGCCGGTCGCAGGTGATGCTCCAAAAACGAACAGTAATACTGTGCACTGACGGTCTGCCAAGGAGCAACGTAAAGTCATAGGATAATACCATCACACTCGTATACGAGAATCACCATAATTTTACAAACATGTAACTATTTTGTATCGGTTGTGAATAAATAGTTGCCACTATTTAAATTCCAACCCTCGTATATAGAAAATAACAGATTTTATATCACACTTCCCTGGGATATTCCTGACTATACCCTTGTGTCTGGTTAACATTCGCCATCGAGGGCAAGGTGCTGGCTTCTATTACAAAATCTTAGAGCCACTCACATATCAGAACTAATTCCTACTGCTCGTTCTAGTATCTTACGTAACACTCTGCAGCGTGGTACCGCGTCGCATGTTTTTCGGATCTACTGGAATATGGAATGTATCTGTTGCCCTTCATTCATGGTTCGTAAGATATCAGGTGATGAAATGCAAGCAGTGTTTCGCAAGAGCGATGCTTTCTACTGTAAAACCGTACTGTTTCGTAGACAGAAGCTTTCCCCTCTCAAGTAAATTTATTACACTCGAACTCAGAAAATGCTCAAGAATTCTGCAGCAGATTGATGTCAAAGATTGGGGATCCTCTCTTTTATCCTTCTTATGCACAAGAGCCACCTCCTCCCTTGCTCCACTCGCTTAAAACCATGCGCTGCGCGACAGATTAGCGATAAATGCAAATTAAGTAAGGGGCTAATGTCGTAGAGCATTGTTCTTAAAACTGAACTTGGGTTCCATCCGGACCTGGCGACATATTTCTTTTTTTCAACTCTTTCAGTTATTTCTCTACGCGAGCGATAGCTACTACTACACTATGTGGTCGAAAATATCCGGACACCTAGCTGAAAATGACTTACAAATTCGTGGCGCCCTCCATATGTAATGCTGGAATTCAGTACAGTGTTGACCTACTCTTACCCTTGATGACAGCTTCCACTCTCGCAGGCAAGCGTTCAATCAGATGCTGGAAGGTTTCTTGGGGAATGGCAACCCATTCTTCATGGAGTGCTGCACTGAGGAGAGGTATCGAAGTCGGCTTTCCAAAACTTCCCAAAGGTGTTCTAGAGGATTCAGGTCAGGACACCGTGCAGGCCAGTCCATTACAGGGGTGTTATTGTCGTGTAATCAATCCGTCACAGGCCGTGCATTATGACCTGGTGTTCCTTCGTGTCGAAAGAAGCAGTCCCCATCGCCGAATTGCTCTTCAACAGTGGGAAGCAAGAAGGTGCTTAAAACATCAATATAAGCCTGTGATGTGATAGTGCCACATAAAACAACAAGGGGTGCAAGCCCTCTCCATGAAAAACACGGCCACACCATAACACCACCACATCCGAATATTGCTGTTAGCACCACACACGCAGGCAGACGTTTAACGGGCATTCGCCATACCCACACCCTGCCATCGGATCGCCACGTTGTGTACCGTGATTCGTCACTCCACACAACGTATTTACACTGTTCAATCGTCCAATGTTTACGCTCCATACACCAAGCGAGGCATCGCTTGGCATTTACTGGCCTGATGTGTGGCTTACGAGAAGCTGATGGACCATGAAATCCAAGTTTCCTAGCTTCCTGCGTAACTGTCACATTACTTGCAGTGGACCCTGGTGCAGTTGTGGAATTCCTGTGTGGTGGTCTGGATAGATGTCTGCCTAGTACACATTACGACCCGATTCAACTGTCGGCGGTCTCTATCAGTCAATAGACGAGGTCGAAATGGTTCAAATGGCTCTGAGCACTATGGGACTTAACATCTATGGTCATCAGTCCCCTAGAACTTAGAACTACTTAAAACTAACTAACCTAAGGACATCACACAACACCCAGCCATCACGAGGCAGAGAAAATCCCTGACCCCGCCGGGAATCAAACCCGGGAACCCGGGCGTGGGAAGCGAGAACGCTACCGCACGACCACGAGATGCGGGCAGACGAGGTCGGGCGGTACGCTTTTTTTTCTGTACGTGTCACTTAACGTTTCCACTTCACTATCACCTAGGAAACAGTGGAATTAGGGATGTTTAGGAGTGTAGAGATCTCGCGTACAGACGTATAACACAAGTGACACCCAATCACCTGACCACGTTCAGAGTCCGTTAGTTCCGAGGAGCACCCCATTCTACTCTCTCACGATGTGTAATGACTACTGAGGTCGCTGATATGGAGTACCTGGCAGTAGGTGGCAGCACAATGCACCTAATATGAAAAGCGTATGTTTTTGGGGATGTTCGGATACTTTTCATCATATAGTGTATGATCTGTGCGGTGGTCACGCGACGGTATGTTTGTAAGATCCCACTGATAAAGCACTGTGGTATTAAACTAACCTTCGAGATGATACCTTTTATTTCTTCTTTTAATTATTTGAAATACGATCATGGAAATACAATACGTGAGTAAATGATTCCTTTACTGATTGTAGTCAATAATTGCGAAGGAAACAAAGAATTATGTGTGTTGGAAAACAAAATGAAACTGCTAGTGTCCCACACGTTTATTTTCGTACAACAGAAGAAAACAATAATACTGAAAAAGCTGTTAAATGATTGAAGAGTAAGGACTCAAGCGAGTTGGATGAAATACCAAAAAGAATTGTTTAAGTGATGCATGCATACATTTATCACTGTAGTCACCAAAGTTTTCAAGGGTCGGTTGGTGCAATGTACAAAGAAGTTGTAATAAATCTCAATACACATGATTCGCTATCAGATTCGTTAGTTTTGTTTGAGTAAAAACTGTTAGAAAATGTATCTCATTATGAAAACCTAAAGACGGAAGGTACCCTCTTTGAATTAACAGAATCATTTGATTCTGCTGGCATTTTAGAATTATAGGTAAGCTCCCTTTTTTTCGTACTGGAAAAACGAAATAGAGAATGTAGTTTTCCCGCGACAGTAAACAAGGAACGATCTGATCTTCTTGGACTGGAGCAATCCATTAATATACATTTCCCTTCCCAGAATTATGTGTTTCTAAATTACGTATTGTATGTTTTGCTCCTTTTTACGAGATTCAGAGCTCAGGTCCACAGAGAGGCAGCCTGCCTGAATTCAACATTATCATTACTTGAATTTTTACACTAATGTTACAGCAAAATGTAAGTACTGTTCATTTTGGAAATAGTATGATTTTAGTTTCATTGTTTTGAGAACTCTCCTACAGTAATCTGAAATATAGTAAGACGAAGTAAACACTTCGGCAGAAATATTTCTATTTACCGATAAGCAACTCATATCAAATGTTGGTACAGTTCCAAGGGAAATAATGTGGAAGAAATTGGACCCAAAGTTTTGAAGGAAGTTAGGAAGACTGAGGTTAAACTCCTCGTCAACGTCGAGGTCACTCGAGACGTAGCACAAGATCGGAGTGTTTCCAGAATGGAGAAGGAAATTGGTCGTGACCTTGGAAAGGAACCATCCCAGCATTTGCCTGGAGTGATTTAGAGAAATCACGGAAAACCTACATCTGAATGCTCGGACGCGGATCTGAACCGTCGTCCTTCCCCATGAGACTCCAGTGTGTTAAGCTCTGTACCACCTCACTACGTGCAGAATTTTGAAATCGTGTGATGATATTCATTAGTATAACGCCTATTAATAATAAATTAATTCCATGTCTTCAACCCAAAATGGGTTGTGATTATTTAGAGGCGATTCCCTAGTTATATATGAGGGAGTGTACGGCTTGAGCAAGGCTCACGTCGTACTTAAGTACCTTAACACCGTATCTGACTCGTAGAACTGAATAATGCGGGCTTACCAGCTGGTAGCGATGAAGCTAACACCAGAGCTGGTCAAAGCTCGTTTTTTTTTTTTTTTCGTGACCTTTCCCCCAGCTTTCTCAGTCTATTGCCATACGAAACATAAGAAACACGGTTAGCCGGCCGTTGTGACCGAGCGGTTCTAGGCGCTTCAGTTTGGAACCGCGCTCCTTCTACGGTCGCAGGTTCGAATCCTGCCTCGGGCATGGATGTGTGTGATGTCCTTAGGTTAGTTAGGTTTAAATAGTTCTAATCTGTGGGACTAATGACCTCAGATGTTAAGTCCCATAGTGCTTAGACCCATCTGAACCATTTTGAAACACGGTAATGTCAAGCTCTTAGTACGTAAACAAAAATATGGAAGTCGGAATCTGCAGTCGCTAATCACGTAATGTGGAAATCAGCTTTCATAAGAAAGAGAGGATAATCGCAATACCTCTGCAGAAGTAGTATGTGCGTATATGGGGGTATGCTTGTAAATAATCATAAAAATTTAAAAAACTTAACTTTGTGAGTTGAGGTAAATACTTTTATCCAAATTTTGATATTCAAAATGGTTCAAATGGCTCTGAGCACTATGGGACTCAACTGCTGTAGTCATTAGTCCCCTAGAAGTTAGAACTACTTAAACCTAACTAACCTAAGGACATCACACACATCCATGCCCGAGGCAGGATTCGAACCTGCGACCGTAGCAATCGCACGGTTCCGGACTGCGCGCCTAGAACCGCGAGACCACCGCGGCCGGCTTTTGATTTTCAAACGAAGAGTGGGAGATGGGTAAAACTGCTTGAAAGTAATCTGGCTAGTTAAAACATTTGAATTACTGATTTGAAGGAGGATTGAAATAATTTACGAGAAGCTCCTACAAGCTACGTAAATGAAGTGTCAAAAAGTTTATGCCGCGCGGGATTAGCCGAGCGGTCTAGGGCGGTGCAATCATGGACTGTGCAGCTGGTCCCGGAAGAGGTTCGAGTCCTCCCTCGGGCATGGGTGTGTGTGTTTGTCCTTAGGATAATTTAGGTTCAGTAGTGTGTAAGCTTAGGTACTGATGACCTTAGCAGTTAAGTCCCATAAGATTTCACACACATTTCAACATTTGAAAAAGTGTATCTCTTCAAGATCTATCCATTTTTACGCATAACAAATTACATTCGTGTGGTACTCAGCTGTCAACAAAATAATGTTTTAGCGGAACGAACGAAAGACTCACTAGAAAATATACAGTAGATTACCCTCTGAATTTTCATAGTCAAACTGAGAGAGGGTAAATGTGCAAGTGGGGGATTAAATTGACTAGCGTGATTATAGTTTTGCGAATAAAGATTTAGTTGCTTCAGAGCGTAAATACCGACGTGAGAAAAAACTTTCGCCCCAATTTTTGTAGCCAAACGAAGAGACTGAAATGGCAGATATTGCGTCAACTTGACCAGAGTAAGGTTTACTTTTGCAATAATATATTTCATGGCTTAAAAGTTATCAGGGTAGTGAAGAAATAAATAGAATACCAATCGTTATTTAAATATATTATATTTCATGTTTCCTGAACAAAATTTGAAAATAAATAACGGTCATATGTTTCGTGAAATGATTTGTTTAAAAATAAGAAATAAAACATATTAGAGAAACATTTCAAACTGCTTTGAATGATGTTCGAAAGTCGAAATCATGTACAGTAAATGTCCCCTCCTGCTCCGCAAAAAACTAAGGTTCTAATAAGGAACTTTAAATTCTTGATGGACTCCTCTTTTACTGTACGGCGTCACTCAAAGGCTCCTCAAATATTTCTCTAGTCTGTTTTATTTATAGCCTTTTCATAAATCATTTTACGAAACAGTTAATACCTTTCTTTCATTTTTTTCTCGTCTCTGTTCATTCTGTATAGTCGCAAGGTAATTGTAGTTCTACTTTCACAGCCGAACAGTTTATAAAACATTTGACCCCTTTCTTTCATTTTTTCTCGTCTCTGTTCATTCTGTGTAGTCGCAAGATACGAGGGCTATCCAAAAAGTACATTACGTTTTGGAATTAAAAATAAATAAAGTATTGGAATTTTTTTATAATATACAGATGAAAGCCACACTTAAATACTACTTTTCTACATAGTTGCCATTTAAATTAAGGCACTTACCGTAGCGATAGACGTGCTTGGAAATTCCTTCGACGTAAAATTCCGCCGCCTGCGCCTCAACCACGTGGTTACCTCTTCTTTTCGGACAGAAAAGGTGTAATTTTTGTGGATTTCCTGGAAAGAGGCACTACAATAAACTCTCAAAGGTATTGTCAAATTCTGCACAACCTCAGAAGAGCAATACAAAACAAGCGCAGGGGAAAGTTGGGCTCAAAGATCTTGATGATTCACGACAACGCCCGGGCCCACACGGCAAATACCACTCGTGGAGTTCTCGAATGTTTTAACTGGGGCCGGCCGCGGTGGTCTCGCGGTTCTAGGCGCGCAGTCCGGAACCGTGCGACTGCTACGGTCGCAGGTTCGAATCCTGCCTTGGGCATGGATGTGTGTGATGTCCCTAGGTTAGTTAGGTTTAAGTAGTTCTAAGTTCTAGGGGACTAATGACCACAGCAGTTGAGTCCCATAGTGCTCAGAGCCATTTGAACCATTTTAACTGGGAGTTGTTTCCTCATCCGCCGTACAGTCCCGACCTGGCACCGAGCGACTTCCACTTATTCCCAGCAATGAAGAAGTGGTTGGCTGCGCTGCGTTTTGATGACGACGCACGGCTTCAAGAAGAGGTAACCACGTGGTTGAAGGCGCAGGCGGCCGAATTTTACAGACGAAGGAATTTCCAAGCTCGTCCATCGCTACGATAAGTACCTTAATTGAAATGGCAACTATGTAGAAAAGTAGTATTTAAGTGTGGCTTTCATCTGTATATAATTTTTAAAAAATTCCAATACTTTATTTATTTTTAATTCCAAAGCGTAATGTACTTTGTGGATAGCCCTCGTAATTACAGTACTACTTCCACAGCCAAACAGTTCCGTACGTGTGAAGCCCGTTTCCCTTATCAGAACGACTGCAACTCCTTTCCGTGAGACGCGGCACACACGTGAGTCAGCGGCGGCGGGTTCGCAGTCATTTGTCGCGCCGTCGGCCTGTCCCGCTTATAAATGGCGGCGATTCCTCGCCTGGCCGCTAATGATGGCTTCCGCTCCAGCCGCCGTCTGGAAAAATATTTACCCAAGCAGATGGCTGCCGGGTCGGACCTGCCGGCGGGACGTCTTCACTGGGAGCCTTTACAGATTTCTGGCCTACCGCTAATCTACAAAACAGAGTTATCTCATTTTTCCACAGGGGACTGTTAATTCTCGTTAGGCAGGAGCGGAAATACGTCTCTTTTAGCGTTGTCGTAGCCACATCGGCAGCAGTCGGTCCAAAAATTTGTTACCAAGACGCTGCTGGTTTCCCCTGTACACTGCTTCTTAGGAATGCTGAAGAACACTGCTACACGGCCTCCATGAATGGGACACATTTTATTGTAAGACGGTACTTATTTACGAGGTTGGCAATTTCTGACAAACTGCTTCGAAATAATAGTTTATATCTACGTCTATAACAGCGTCATGGTGGAGAGTCCCGCGTAAGGCTACTGGTTATTTCATTTCCAGTTCCAACCGCGAACAGAGCGAGTGAAAACCACTATCTAAAATCCTCCGTATGAGCCCAGTTTTCTCTCATCTTAATCTGTGATTCTTACCAGAAATGTACGCGGCAGCTGTAGAATCGTTCTGGAGTCGTCCTCAAATGCTGGTTCTCTAAATTTGCGCAATAGTGCCTTACGGAAAGAGCGTTGTCTTTTCTCCGAAGATCCCCATTTGAGTTCACGAAGCATCATCAGCTGATTGGTTGCTTTGGGGTACAAAGGGACCAAACTGCAGGGTCATCAGTCCCCACCGTGCTGATCGAATCTACGAGTAAAAATCTAGTGGCACGCCTTCGAATTGCTTCGATGTCTTCTTTTAATTCGGCCTGGTGGGGTCCCAAGCATTCGAGCAGTACTCAAGAGTGAGCCACACTCTCGATCTATACGTCGTTTCCTTCATAGATGAACTAGAATTTCCACGAAAAGCTCCCAATGAAAGGTATTCGATCATTCGTCTTTCCGACTACCAACCTGACTTGCCCAGTCACGTCGCTTTGCAACGTTACCCGTAGGTATTTAATCGATGTGACTGTAAGTGCCGGCCCGTGTGACCGAGCGGTTCTAGGCGCTTCAGTCTGGAACCGCGCGACTGCTACGGTCGCAGGTTCGAATCCTGCCCCGGGCATGGATGTGTGTCATGTCCTTAGGTTAGTTACGTTTAAGTACTTCTAAGTTCTAGGGGACTGGTGACCTCAGATGTTAAATCCCATGCTCAGAGCCATTTGAACCATCTTTTGAGTGTAAGTATTTACAGTTTTCTACGTTTAGCGGAAGCTGTTAGTCGCCACAGCAACCAGAAATTCTGTGTAAGTCATCTTGCATCCCCCTAGAGTGACTCTAAGACGACACCTCCCCGAACACCACAGCATCATCAGCAAACAGCGGTAAGTAGCCTTTTACCGTTTCCATCAGATCATTTATGTATACAGAGAATAAGAGCAGCCCTGTCACACTTCCTTGTGACACCCCTGACGATACCCATGTCTCTGATGAACACTCGTTCACTGGCCTCTGTTAACTTGAAAAGTGCTCGAGCCGCTCATATATCTGGGAACCTAATTCGTATGCTCTGACCTTCATCAACAGTTGCACTGGAGTACCGCGTCCAACGCTTTCCGGAAATCTGGGAATATGCAGTCTGCCTGTTGCCAACCATTCATCGTTTGTAGGATATCACGTCAGAAAAGGGCAAGCTGAGATTTGCACGAGTGATGCTTTCTAAATCCGTGCTGATTTTGTCTCGAGGAAATTTGTTATATTCGGACTCAGAATGTATTCAAGAATGCTGTACCAAACCAATGTTAAAGAAATTGGTATGTAATTTTGCGGGGCAGGTCTTTTAACTTTCTGAGGTACAGGAGTCACCTGCGCTTTTTCCAGATGATTTGGACATCGCCCTGAGCTAGAGATCTGAGATAAGTGCAAGCTAAGTAAGGGGCCTATGCCCCATAGTATTCTCCATACAGCCGAATTTGGATTCCATTTGGACCTGGCGACGTACTTGTTTTCAACTCTTTCAATTCCATCTCTTCGCCAAAGATGTCTATTTCTATGTACTCCATGTGGGAGTCTGTGCGGCAGTCAAATGACGGTATATTTGTACGATACGCTTAAATGAATGATTTCTTAAATACGAGATTTAAAACTTATACAGGGACGTCGCTGAAAAAAATTTATTCCCACACTTATTTCTTGTGTATTAAAAAAGATGTTCCAAACGATTCGTCCGCTTTCGTAAGACCTTCTCTTCCACATGAATTAAGGTCGGAATTTGGTTAGAATATGCATCGCAATTAATAGTTTACCCCGGCGCCAGTTGCATGTTGCCAGTATGTGCGTTTGCGGGCAGCAGTCTCTCGAGTGCAACTAGCTCACACGCTCGCAGAGACTGAGACAATACAGACACAAGAGGCGTTTTGCGTTCTCCGTTTCAAAAGGTGCAGTTGTGTTTACAGTTGCGTGCTGTGAGTTTCATCCACTGTACATCAGTACCCCTCGTACAGCTCAGATCATTCGACGATGGCAACAGTATTTCGCAACACAAGTTGTTTATGTATGGAGAAGTCCCCCGTGCAATTAAAGTTTTGTTTTCGTCGCTGACTTGAAGTTCTATGAGGTGCAGTGTTATATCCTCTACAAAACCGAAACGCCGGCGGAAGTGGCCGAGAGGTTCTAGGCGCTTCAGTCTGGAACCGTGCGACCGCTATGGTCGCAGGTTCGAATCCTGCCACGGGCATGTATGTGTATGATGTCCTTAGACTAGTTTTGTTTAAGTAGTTCTACGTTCTAGGGGACTAATGACCTTTAAGGAACCATTTGCACTCGAGCACAGACTATATTTAATTTTATGTATCGATTTGTTAAGACAAGAGAAATCAAAATGAAGGAATTAACACCGTTCTCTTGTCGCAGCCAGTAGGCACCTACACTCTTATGTCATTCGTTGTCCTAGAAGGACGTAATATTTTGTGTATCTCCACAGTTAGCCATTTGATATTTATTTGCAGAAAAGAGGAGCAGAATTAATAAGGCGCTCTCATTTGTGAATTATCTGCAATTATTTACCTATAATTTTACGTAAGTGTCATTCATATCGCAATGTATATGTTGAAATGAATATATGTTTTATTTAATCGTATGCTTTTCTCTGCTTTAGTAGTTTTAGTCACTCCATTGTCATGATTGAAGCTGAGGTCAGATATCAGACTTTGTCTACAAAAAATACGTTCCGCACATCTTCGGACGAGCGAAGCTCGATAAATTCACTGCGTAAACTTTAATCTCTCAATTACTTATCCAAAAAAATACATACACACAATAATAATAATAATTATTATTATTATTATACGTTATTATTATTATTATTTTATTTTTATTTGCTAAAGACCTCAGATGTCAAGTCCCATACTGCTCAGAGCCATTTGAACCATTCAATTTGAATCAACACGAAAAGTAGTTTGGTTTTTTTTATTTTCATTCGCTTATAACGTGTGATATTATTTTTGGAGGTAACTGTTCTGAGTGAATAGGGTATCTTCTGATCAGAAACGGATGGTTCGAGCGATTGTAGTGTAATTTCGCAAACATATTGTCAACCCCTGTTCAGTAGTCTGAGAAATCTGACACTGGTCTCTCCACACACATTTTCTTTAATGTCGTTTCTTGTTAATAATATCAGCTTAATCCCAAGAGTTAGTAACTTTTATTCAGTTAATACTGGGCAGAATTGGTGTCTTCATTTGGAACGGACCTTCTTGACGCTTGTGCAGAAAGGCGCGCAGTATTCTGCTGCCTCCATTTCCAATAAACTGCCACAAACATTCGAGTAATCTTAGCGGTAATCCACGCATTTTAAAATGTAAACTGAAGGGGTTCTTCAGAGGTCACTCATTCTATTCAGTCGAGGACCTACAGAAAAAGTTTAAAAAATTAAGCTGATTCCTGTGTTACGTTGTTGATTATGTATGTTTTAACTTACAACTTGTCGTTGCATAGGGTTCATATACGTTTAAACATATAACACGCCAGCCTCAGTTGCAAATAATAACCAATCTTTACCTAAGTTACGGCCGAAATAATTTGGCCTTCTTCAGAAGTTATTGACACTAAACTATTGCATGCCAAGTCATGTCAAGTATAAAACTATAGAACCGTAGTACCTAGTCATAAATCTACCGGGTGATCAAAAAGTCAGTATAAATTTTAAAGTTGAATAAATCACGGAATAATGTAGATGGAGAGGTCCAAATTGACGCACATGCTTGGAATGACATGGCGTTTTATTAGAACCAAAAAAATACAAAACTTCAAAAAATGTCAGATAGATGGTGCTTCATCTGATCAGAATAGTAACAATTAGCCCAACAGTAATCATTGTACTTTCCAGCAGGTGTTTATCAGCCAGGCTAGGGATGATGCGATTCTGTAACATATCGGCGTACCCCTCACCCGTCACGGTAGCAGTTACAAAACCAGAATCACGCATTTCCTCGAAGAAAAAGGCCCGTAATGGTAGATGTGGTAAATCCAACCCATATCGTGAATTTCTCGTCGTGCAATGGAGTTTCCACCACAGTTCTAGGATTTTCGGTAGCCCAAATTCTGCACTTGTGGGCGTTGACAGACCCTCGGAGCGTGAAATGAGCTTCGTCGGTCCACAACACGTTACTCAACCAATCGTCTTCTTCCGTGCGACAGCACGAGCGCTGACTTCCCCGTGCGTAGACGAATCCGCTGCAGACTCCATTTCTTCCTGAACTGTCTCAGCAGCATTACGCCTTGCGCTCGGTCGGCCACTACTGGGTCTATCGTCTAAACAACCCGTGGCTTCGAACTTCGAAATCATTCTCGCCACAGCTGCATTTGTCAACGGACCTTTACCCGTTCGAATCCCTTTATATGGCGATAGGATCGTAACGCTGAACTAGCACATTCCCCATTCTGATAATACAGGTTCACTAAAAGCGCCTTTTCAGGTAACGTCAACATGCTGTGACTGCTGGCGCATCTGATTCTCTCTCTCATTACAGCTCCTTTTATACACGATTGTCATGAGCAGTCACTGACGTTTTGATGTCCAGCGCCATCTGTCGGATATTTTGTGAACTTTTTTTGTTCTAGTGAAACCCCTATGTCATTCCAGGCATGTGTGTCAATTTGTACCTCTCTATCTACATTATTCCGTGGTTATCAAATTTACACTGACTTTTTGATCACCCGGTACATTACTTAGCTGAACAGAAACATCAGGCCCCACTGCGCTGACGAGGGCTGTAGGCCGCGAGAGGAGCTGCGCCGGAACTAATTGTAGAGAGCAGCTATGTACTGAGCATCGCTGATGGCCATGCGCATGCGAACATGGAAATATAGATGCCTAACAATGGCTACCTTTAAGTTAGGAATTGGATTAATATGGCAATAAAACTGTTAATGGCATAATATGTAACCGAACTTACTTCTGAGAAGAACGGGAACCGTATTGCGGGTTCCGAATCCGTTTATGCGAAATTTGCTGAGGGGTTGCATGATGTTAAAAATTCTCATGTATGTTTCATTTGATCTTTTATTACTTTTCTGTTATAATTTCATATACTGATACATTCCATGACCATCGAGACTTGCTTCTTAATTTCGTCCGGCGAAATATGAATTTCAAAAAAGCCAAAGCTTCACCATCACAGCCACGCGCTTCGTTGCGGTAAACTGACGAAATAAGGGAAGTATACAAACGAAGCAGACATGGAAAAGGAATGATTTTAGCGACGGTAAGGACTGTAAGAGGAGAAATGCACTAACATAAGCGAATTTGAAAGAGTGGACTTCTCTCGTCTGTCGCCTGGGAAAAAAAGTGTAAGAAGCGTCGAAGCTGGTCGACTGTTGGAGCGCCACTGTCGTGAGCAACAACGGGAAGTGGTTGAAGGATGATGAAACCACAAGCAGGCGACAATGGATAGGACGTCCATCACAGAATGTGGAGGTCGGAGTCTTTCTCTCATTGTAAAGCGCCAAAGGCGGCGTTCAGTGGAAAACCTTGAGACAGACTTGAGGCGTTCCTCTCTCTCTCTTTGGGCGCTGATGACCACGCACACACACACTCACGCCTCTCTCTGTCTCTCTCTCTCTCTCTGTCCGTCTGTGTGTGTGTGTGTGTGTGTATGTGTGTATGTATGTGTGTGTGTGTGTGTGTGTGTGTGTGTGCGTGCGTGTGTGTTTAAATGCTGAGATATTTTAAATATAAGTTTTCTCAGTGAGTCACGCCAATAATAGGATGCAATTATCAAATCACTTTTTACAATATAATGCAGTGACCAGGAAGAGAAACTCGCAATCACGGCCAAACTAATCCAAAATTTTAGATAAAAGAAAGTAATAATTGCTGATAAAATCAGATAATTACTCATCAGTGTAGTATTACAGGTTATCGTTTACTCCTTTTTGTGAGGTTGGAGACATGAAGCCACTGAAGCGATTGCAAACGTCATTGCTCGATGCCAATGAACCAAGCAACGTAACAAAATTCACACGTAAGAAATACACCCAAGGGACTGAAAGAAACGACTATCAAATAGGTCTGAGGTAGGGTCTGCTTAGCCATGATGCGCAATTAACGGAAGAACACGTAATGTATTCGGTCGTTACCCCACCGTTTGGCGTCTTAGAAAAATAGATAGTTAGATACAAAATTACGTTTATGGGCGTTAATTAAGCAGGTCAAGCATTACGAAATGAGCTCCATATTCCGATTAACAGCATATGTTCTATTTAAGCCAAACCACACCGTACAGAAACATAGATGCTTATGTTGCTAGAGGAGGAATAGAAGAAGAGCCGAAGGATGACGATAAAAACTGAAGTGCAATGTGTCGTATGTTCTCACGGTTTAAAGTGTTATGCATAAGCATATTTTGTGGCTAACGTTTATAACGCTATAGAGTAGAGGTACAATTTTTTAAGAACACACCGTTCACCGCTCGTTGTTAAACACAGTGCTAGGCAACACATGACCCCTGCATGTTGACCTAACGACATGGTCTGTAACGCCAGAAATGCAAATTCTCCTATTTCCATCTATAGTACTATAATTTTTTTCCTTATTTTGTTACCTCAATATATGACATTTCTGTGTATTTATATATTGTAATTGTTTTACTATATATATATATATATATATATGTGTGTGTGTGTGTGTGTGTGTGTCGATGTATAATTGGTTTGTTTTGTAAATACTATTTGTATTTTTACGCTGGGTCTTGCCCA
Organism: Schistocerca gregaria; assembly: GCF_023897955.1. Taxonomy (NCBI): domain Eukaryota; kingdom Metazoa; phylum Arthropoda; class Insecta; order Orthoptera; family Acrididae; genus Schistocerca; species Schistocerca gregaria. The sequence continues at coordinate 784,264,256 of NC_064922.1, forward strand.
GGGAAAACTATGCTATCGAACAATTACATCGATAGGTCGTGTGGAGAACCAAAGTGTTGAGGATCTTTGGTAGTATGAACTCGGCTGCGTGGAGCGCGGGCAGAGCAGAGTCTGGCTCGAGTAGGGCGGTGGAGCAGGTGTGTTATGTGACGCTCCCGCGAGTTGCCGCGCTTTCGGGGTTTGGCAGCATGTAATTGCGCTCGACTTGCTATGATAGTTTCTGACACGGTGTCGCGGACGGGAAGCGTAAGCTGGCACACATCAAGAGCCCGTTTCGGCTGGAGACCGTGCCGAGAAGAAGGCGCGCCAACATCCAGCTTCTGCAACAGCTACGGCCGACAATGAGTGATTGTCGCCACCTCCTCGACCGATGACTTCAAACCTTCAATCCACCAACAAGGAAGACTGGAAGCACGTGTAGTTTTAGAACTGTATGGCAGACCTCAGCTTTTAAAACTAATCCATTTGCCCCACAAAATTACAGGAACTTAGCATGAACCTTTGTTGCTCACTGTCCCAATTGCATTACCAAGCAGGGTCCCTTCCTTTTCCGGAATGAACCCGAGTGTCGTTGAAATTCAAAGGCCAGCATGAAAGTAATATCATTCGATTTCACTGCTTTAATTTCAAAGTTCAGTTAAGGTATTCATAGCTGGCTACAATATTTAGATTACACAAACACAAATTAAGAGTGAGAGATTTGTTACCATATTTTAGCTTACCTGTGACTGCAGCTCAGCTTGGTATGTACTAAATTTTACTATTGTTAATTGTACAGAATCATTTAATTCAAGTTCAAAGTTAAATCTCTTATTTCTAAATTGCGTAGATTTAAGTAGCTTTTGAATTGATTGTTGAGGTAGCCCAAGACTAACTTTATTTTACTGAATTTCGTAGTGCTTCAGAAACAAAGCTCACTATTAATTTCAGTCACTAAATTAACTTTCAGTTTTCCGGTTTTTTAATTGTTTTGCTAAAGTAAGTTAGAGTCTAGCGAAATTTATTACTTCTGACAAACATTCAGCTTTCACACAACATGTGTCACCCTTCAGTTGCCACGCTTTTGGTGCTAATTATGTGTGCAATAACCTTTCCTTTTCAGTTATTACGGTAGTTGTCCATAGGACTGGCGACCGTAATTTTCCCCAAATCTCAAATATCTAATTAACGCCAGTTAGTTGTTAACGTAACGACAGCACATTTACTTTCTTTATTAACTTAACCCTTTCTCAAAATTAATTTCCACCAATTTCATTTGCATTTTTCCTTTCATTTAGATGTAACCCTTTCCTTCCTCTTTACCGACAGATTAACTTCGGTGACGATTGCTTTTCCCAAATTTCCATTAGGTACACGCGGTTTAATTTTTCACTCTCATTAAGGTCGATAAGTGAGGGGGAGGTTACAGGTCGATTAAGACTGCAGTGCGCACGTAATCATTGAGATTGGACTTTGGTTAAATGGAAACGTGTCATCTGTCTGGATGAATTACTTTCTTCGCTACTCCATGTCAACGATCATGTCCCTATAGTCCGTCATCCAGGCGAACGAGTGTTACATATATGCAGCGCGCCACGGACGCAAGTTGGTGGAAGCAGTATTATGCTTTGGGGACATTCACCTGGGCTTCCATGGGAACCGTGCTAACAATCGAAGACACCACGATAGCTGTGGACTAAGTGAATGTTACTGATGACCACCTATTAAAATCTGATGTATTCCCTAACGGCGATGGCGTGTTTCAGCACGATAACTATCTGTGTCATAGCGCTAAAATCATGCAGCAGTTGTTTGACAAGCATGACAGTGACGTTATGTTAATGTGTTGGCCACCAAATTCTCCTGATCTCAACCTGGTGGTAGACATGTGGGACGCTATGCAGAGTAGTTCAAATGGTTCAAATGGCTCTGAGCACTATGGGACTTAACATCTATGGTCATCAGTCCCCTAGAACTTAGAACTACTTAAACCTAACTAACCTAAGGACATCACACAACACCCAGCCATCACGAGGCAGAGAAAATCCCTGACACCGCCGGGAATCGAACCCGGGAACCCGGGCGTGGGAAGCGAGAACGCTACCGCACGACCACGAGATGCGGGCATGCAGAGTAGTAAATGATAAATAAAATTAAGCATGTCATTCTAAATTGCAGACAACTGCAGCCAAATTTCCACACATTTTGTGAAATGATCCAGTGGCAGCAATATACTTTACTTCAAACGCACGGCCGGTTTCGAGTCATCTGAAGACACATACTTAGGCGATCTGTACAAAAGTAAGTAAAGAAAAATTTCTTTTACAAACAGTTCTTAACAATGGTCCGAAGAATAAAGGGATACTGTAGTACTACATCGTAAAACAATACTTGGAACGTGCTCACAGAAATTCTGTTTAACAACTCTTAGCGGAAAGTTAACTAGCTTAGAGCCTCTCATCTTTTTTGTCAAGCTAGAAAATTCCAAAGTATCAACCCAGTAAACGAGAAGAATCTTACCGTGCCAAGTGCAGGAAGGTTGTTGAGCGGCAGCGGGTAAGGCAGTACTAACAACTCTGCAGTGCGTTCAAAAAGTTAAAACTTTATGAGTTATATTCAGTTAATGTAAAATTTATGTAAAACAAAATTATCTGTAAATATCCGACGATATGAAATGTCTGTAAACCAGATCTTATTTAAGAAGATCTATAATCATATGATCACGTGGGGAACTGAATGGCTCCATTCTTGTTATTTAAATGACGCAAGACAGTCACCACTGGAAGAAAATATAGTATCACGTTTCGAAGTGCGCGTTTTGCGCCAGAGACATATCTCTGCTTGGAGTGTATGAGTCCAAAGCAATTATCCCTCAATGAAATATAAGGGATCCTTGCTGCTATTCGTTCCACTCGTCTATTATGACGAAGTTGTCACACTTGAAATCATAAGCGTCCATTACTGTTTTTGCTTTATGCGTCGGCAGTTCGTGTTCTCGTGGTCAGCGTTGCTGATTCTCGATTAAATGACGAAGCTTCGATCTCCGGCCCAGTAGACAAATATAGAGGAAATATGCCTAATATGAGACACACTTTTGTAAACCCATTTGAAAGACCTAAAAGTAAGTGAAATTGTATTTTTTATGATGGTAATAATATCTTGCATTATTTAATTTTATCACACAATCATCGTATTTGCAACAATAAACAATCTTTCAGAGTAGTTATTAAATATTCACAAACAAGGCATTTAGTACAAATGAGATCAAGGTTTCTTAATACGAGACAATAATAATATTTTGCTTTAATTATTTTATTGCAGAATAATGACATATGAATATACAATTGATACATATTCATTCATTTCTGTTATCCTTCACTCATTTCATACTACTTATGTTTATATTTACAATATCCGGGGCAAACAAAATTGTCTTCTGTGACACCGCAATTTTCATGAGTCCAGCGATAACATTTCGTGCACTGTGCCCATTTCTCCCCATGTTTGTCTTCAGAAAAGCGCCCAGTACAGAACAGACACTCTGCGTCATCGAGATCAGTGCTGTCTGAATCCCCACTGTCATCAAGATGGACAACTGATGTCGAGTCACTAGATGATTCTTCTGCTTTAGTTGTACGATTTGAAGATTTTTCACTCTTCTTCCCAAATAACTTTCTGGCTGCTATCTTAGCTTCAGCCTCTGATTTCTTCTGTTTAGATTCTTGCAAGTGCTTCACATAAGGAGTTGAAGTTACTAAAGCAGCAGAGCACGAACGCGATGTTTGACCTATTTGGCTATCTCCAGGTGGTTTTGCGATGTGTGGTAGAGGTCTGATGTCTGCCGGACTGACAGCTTCACCATCACCATCAGTAGTTTCATTTTCGTTTTTGGCATCTCTTTCTTGAAGAGCGTCAGCATGGCGATAAATTGAAAATACATGTTCCCTAAAGATGTGTCTGCTGCATGGGATGAGTGAAGGCATTTACAGATGCTTCCATTGTTGCTGCTCGATTGTAAGCTGCCCCAAATAACCTGACTATTAATAACGGGGTGATAACACGACCTGGGTTACTTGCCCACCACGTTTCTATCTCTTGGGTGTAGTAGGTTTTCAAAGGCCCCATTAGTCGGACCTCAAGTGGCTGAATTTTAGGCGTTGAGTCAGGTGGCAAACATACAATATGAACATTGTTTCCAAGTGCTTTATCAAACACATCGAGGTTCTTCGTGTGGCAATAACGCCCATCAAGAATCAAAATGACAGGGTCATTTGTAGATGGCTTTACATGACTCACAAAATGATCAAACTACTGAATAAAAATGTGTGACGTTTTACCCGATTCCTGACATTCTCGGTACACTCGTGAAATGGTAGTATGGGAAAATCCCCACTTCATCGCTACCTTGGTGATGCTGTGTCCCATCGCTCGTGCGCCGACTATAACACCACGTTCAAAGACACTTAAATCTTGATAACCTGCAATTGTAGCAGCAGTAACCGATCTAACAACTGCATCACACGCTTGTCGTCTTATATAGGCGCCGGCTGAGGTGGCCGAGCGGTTCTAGGCGCTGCAGTCTGGAACGGCGCTACCTACGGTCGCAGGTTCGAATCCTGCCTCGAGCATGGATGTGTGTGATGTCCATAGGTTAGCTAGGTTTAAGTAGTTCTAAGTTATAGGGATTGGTGACCTCAGAAGTTAAGTCTCATAGTGCTCAGAGCCATTTCAATCATTTTTCTCACCCCACATGGTAATGTACATGTGCGTCAGTGAAAAAGACCAATAAAAAGGTGTTAGCATGCGGACGTAATGTGCTGTTCCAGTCTCTTCTGTACCTAAGGTCCATCACCGTTCCCTTTGGATCCCTAAGTAATTCTGTGCTCTCCGATACGCACGGTCGAACAGCGGAGGAGTGGTACTCAAGTGTCAACTTTAGGTTACAATATCTCCGGATGTAATTAATTGTACAATGCAACAAACGGCACTGATTACGTATTTGTTTATATGTTCAGATGTGCTAACAAAACTAACGGGGTTCCATTTAAAAAAAGGTAGGTTTGTGTTAAAAAACATACTTTCGCTCATATTTTTATGGTTTGTATTAACCAATTACACTAGCCCCTCTCCTAACGTTCGGTCTGTGGAATCTATTCGTCAGTATTTGATGTGGTTTACGAAATATATCCAGCGGTAATGTTAGGTGACTCACCCTGTATAGGCGCAGTCGACCGTAGCGCCATATTCTGCCTGTTTACATACCTCTGTATTTGAATACGCATGTCTATACCAATTTCCTTGGCGCTTGAGTGTATAACATTTTTCAAGTACGTATGAGCTGTAGGGCACCACCTCCTGAAAATATGTTGGGTTTAAATTCTTGTCATTTACTGGCAAGCATGCAGTCTGGCTTCAATAATTATTAAATCCGTCGTGCTATCATATCCAACGGCGCACTACACTATGATTCTAGGAAATGGTGAGGTTAAGGACTCGAGAATAGTTGCTCGCTGTGACCTTTTACCATGTTGTCTACGGACGCCTTGTCGCCGATCTGGCCACAACAGACATTAGTGATACTCATTGCTTAGTGCCACAGTACAATACTCAATATCTCAGGTGCCTCTGGCTGTACACCATGCAAGTCTCTGTGGTGCAGTATCAATGGTAAACGCCACGGGGCACACCGAGATCTGAACCCAACTTCAAGTAGTCTGTTCCTGGCGGTTCGTTGTGGCAGTCTTCCTGTATTCTCTTCCTTCAGCTGCTGTTATCAGCCGGTTCGTCAGAGCCAGTCGAAAAATCCTACAGCCTTCTCGCTGTACACTGGAAGGCCTCGTGTCTACTCTGCCTACCACGCTGTAGTCCTGAGCCAACCAGTCACCATCTTGCAGACTGCACTAAAGCCAATTTTCTGTGTTCTCTGACGGTATGACGCTCTCATGTCTCTCATGTTAACTGGGTTTTTCTCAAGGCTAGAAATGTGGCGTTAACTTAACTTGCAAATTCTCTGGACATGGTATTTTGCGATCTTCACCTTGAAAGTTCCACTAACTCTGTACATACCCAATACACATCATGTAGTACTCGTACCAGTCTTACACTTTAGGAATGTTCCTTTGTCTGTACAAAAAGTACAAGACATAGCTCGCATAAGGAATAGATTTTAATCAACATATCTCACGGGTACGTGGCGTCTGGTCGAGGTATTAACGGTGTAACACTTTCCATTTCCGTTAGCGTACTTTGTAAAAGTGACGTCTCATAGTTAGTGTACAGGTATACAACAAGAGGAGGCTTCAATTATTTCACACTTAGCATGCAGACGATGTTACAAGTAATCAGACCATAGGACTCTATGGTGAAGTGGATGTTGACACACACTCTAATGGTCGAGTACTACCATCAGTGCCACCCACACTGTCAGCCAAATTCAGGTGACTATTTCCTCCACTATCAAGTTTCGAATTCACTACTTTCGACTTGAACACTAGGAGACTAGTTGAACGTTGTGAGGTTTTCTTGCACTTAGTGTTATTGATACCATACTCATTTTACCAATGTAGAAATTGATCTGAGATTTTTGTAGGATTGATGTTTTCTCATAACCTAACAGTGGGTAATCGGTGTGAATACGATATTCCGTTAAGTCACCTTCTTCCATCTACAGCGAAGGAGAAACTACAGGCTTGTCGCACCTCGATTCTGCTTCTCCGACGATGACACTAACATGCAGAATGGCAATCCCTCACACAAACTTTAAATAAAATTTACTCTGCATTATCGGTGAGAGCGACCAGATGGCCAATAGAAGAGCTGGGAGTACAAGTGCTTGCTGAAGCAAATTGGGTAAATTACTGCCAAGATAAAATGACTATTTGTAATTTATGCCAATATCGAAATAACATAATTTTTTGTAATAGTCAGTTAGTCCATGTATAGTCTTAAGTATAGTCGGGGACTGTAGTGCTTGTGCTTTTTTTTTTAATAATATATTAAAACTACTTGTACTTCTCGCATCTTGAAACTTTTTAGAGTAAACAGGAAAAGGGCAATAACATTTTCTTTACTGTGCTTTATTCTGGTGATCTTTCTCATACAAAAAATAATACTCATAATAAAACATACGTTCGTTATAAAATAAGAATATGTTCGTAATTAATACAAAATTAATATAACAAGCTGAAAAATTAAATGCAAATATCAAATAAAACAAAATCATCGAACGATAATGTATTGTTTTGGTTCCAACAAGTACGAGAGATTACTTATTATCACATTCTATAATCCTCTGACTGTCAGTGCCTTAATGTAGAATCAGGATCATTTCCTCTTGAACAAAGTCCTCCCTGTCGCACAATTCATCATGCTGCACCACTTCAGACTTCCTTGTGCCATTCTTTGACCACATACTCTTCTCTCTCCATTCCCTCTTCTTACACCCATTGTAATAGCTGTCTGGGAATGGTACCCATTTTTATAGAACTCGTAATGAATTGGTCTAATGTAGTTCCTTATTCCCTAAAGATTTTTCTACTTTCCAAATTGTATTTTATACTCATCTTGAAGCAACGGCTGCAGAAGAGGTATTGGTGGGCGGCCAACATTGTGCCTCCACAAATCCGCTTCAATAAACTCAAGGTCATGTTTTAATGAATACTTCAACTGCACAGCTTGTGGGTTTCCACTGCTAATACTGATCCTACTATTATTCCTCCATTGTATTTGGTTTCCTTGGGTGCCTTTAGCGACTTTGTCCTTTGCTGTGTCATCTATGGCTTTAATTGAAAGAAAGTTCTTTGTTTTCATTTCCACTACAGAGAGCTTTAGGCTCACCTTCTTCACTGATTCCACCCTGCCTTGTGGAAAGAATATATACTTAAACTGTTTCTTTGCGATATCACATTCCATATAAGTATGACACGGTTCAAGGAACTTGTGCCCTATTGTGTCCATACGATGACCTTGCTTCAAGATGTACATCCTCTGTTTCAGAACATGGCATTTCACACACGCATTAAATACACTACTTGCCATTAAAATTGCTACACCACGAAGATGACGTGCTACAAACGCGAAATTTAACCGACAGGAAGAAGATGCTGTGGTATGCAAATGATTAGCTTTTCAGAGAATTCACACGAGGTTGGCGCAGGTGCCGACACCTACAACGTGCTGACATGAGGAAATTTTCCAACCGATTTCTCATACATAAACAACAGTTGACCGGCGTTGCCTGGTGAAACGTTGTTCTGATGTCTCGTGTAAGGAGGAGAAATGAGTACCATGACGTTTCCGACTTTGATAAAGGTCGGATTGTAGCCTATCGCGATTGCGGTTTATCGTATAGCGACACTGCTGCTAGCGTTGGTCGAGATCCAGTGACTGTTAGCAGAATATGGAATCGGTGGGTTCAGGAGGGTAATACGGAACGCCGTGCTGGATTCCAACGGCCTCGTATCACAAGCAGTCGAGATGACAGACATCTTATCCGCATGGCTGTAATGGATCGTTCAGCCACGTCTCGATCCCTGAGTCAACAGATGGGGACGTTTGCAAGACAACAACCATCTGCACGAACAGTTCGACGACGTTTGCAGCAGAATGGACGATCAGCTTGGAGACCATGGCTGCGGTTACCCTTGACGCTGCATCACAGACAGGAGCGCCTGCGATGGTGTACTCAACGACGAACCTCGGTGCACGAATGGCAGAACGTCATTTTTTCGGATGAATCCAGGTTCTGTTTACAGCATCATGATGGTCGCAGCCGTGTTTGGCGACATCGCGGTGAACGCACATTGGAAGCGTGTATTCGTCATCGCCATACTGCCGTATCACCCGGCGTGATGGTATGGGGTGCCACTGGTTACACGTCTCGGTCACCTCTTGTTCGGATTGGTGGCACTTTGAACAGTGGACGTTACATTTAAAATGTGTTACGACCCTTGGCTCTACCCTTCAAAAAAAAAATGGTTCAAATGGCTCTGAGCACTATGGGACTCAACTGCAGTGGTCATTAGTCCCCTAGAACTTAGAACTACGTAAACCAAACTAACCTAAGGACATCACACACATCCATGCCCGAGGCAGGATTCGAACCTGCGACCGTAGCAGTCGCACGGTTCCGGACTGCGCGCCTGGAACCGCGAGACCACCGCGGCCTGCGCTCTACCCTTCATTCAATCTCTGCGAAAACCTACATTTGAGCAGGATATGCACGACTGCATGTTGCAGGTCCTGTACGGGCCTTTCTGGATACAGAAAATGTTCGACTCCTGCCCTGGCCAGCAAATTCTCCAGGTCTCTCACCAACTGGAAACATCTGGTCAATGGTGGCCGAGCAAACCGGCTCGTCACAATACGCCAGTAACTACTCTTGATGAACTGTGGCATCGTGTTGAAGCTGCATGGGCAGCTGTACCTGTACACACTATCAAAGCACTGTTTGACTCAATGCCCAGGCGTATCAAGGCTGTTATCACGGCCAGAGGTGGTTGTTCTAGGTACTGATTTCTCAGGATCTGTGCACCCAAATTGTGTGAAAGTGTAATCACATGTCAGTTCTAGTATAACATAATTGTCCACTGAATGCCCGTTTATCATCTGCATTTCTTCTTGGTGTAGCAATTTTAATGGCCAGTAGTGTGTTGCTATAATTAGTCTTAAGAGCGCAACTACAGGCTGTTGCATTACTATCAAAAAATACATACTTGATGCTTCATTAAAGACAGCAGCTGTTCTCCTTTCGTCCGCCATTTCACTTGTACTGCTTGTATTCTAAATGGCCCCAGGCATTGGCTTGGAACCTAGAGTTTATCATCACAGGCTGCAGAACTATGCAGGAAATAGCTTGTTGTTCTTTTACTCTGAAGGTATCCAACACTTCAGCTTACCAAATGTGCGCGTAGCTCATTTTCGTGTGAAATGTCATGTATATTACACGTACTCTGGGCTCCTTAGTTCTTAAAAATATTCCGATCGGTTGCCGCCCTGGCTCCCTTGCGATGCTCGCTCGCCTCATTAGCATTCACGCTGCGATCTGGACCAATCAATAAGCGTCAAGCACTAAGTGAGCTCCGCCACGCGAGGCCTGCCGGCTTGTCGTCTCCGTGTTGAACACGAGCGTCTGCCCGCCACCGGACCAATCATTCTACTTATGAGCCTAGCTAGCGCCTTTACACTCCTCCTCACCGCTAAATGAAGCTGTCGCAGGGCGGTCAGTTGCATTTTTTATTCTAATACAGCCGAAATCTTCTCCTATCTCACTTTTTTTTAAAACTGTCAAAATGACACATCTCCGGCCGGATTAAAATGAAATCTGCTACACTCAGGCAGCAGCTCTCAATACGTGTTACCATTACTGACAGTGAAGAGTCTACGGCTGTGATGTGAATGGGCTTTAGATAAACATCGCAGATCTTAAGAGCTGTTCCCGTTCCTGCTGAAAAGAGTAATTAAATAGGATTCCAATTCCAAAAAGAACTAAATATTTGTTGTTGGTTTTTAAACAGGTTTCACGGCAGTTGGGTGTTTGCTTATTTCTTCATACATTACTTTTTTGAATCAGGTTCGCAGGAGAGCTTCTGTGAAGATTGGAAAGTAGGAGATGAGGTACTGGCGGAAGTAAAGCTCTGAGGACGGGGCGTGAGTCGTGCTTGGGTAGCTCAGATGGTAGAGCACTTTCCCGCGAAAGGCAAAGGTCCAGAATTCGAGTCTCGGTCCGGCACACAGGCCGGCCTGTGTGGCCGAGCGGCTCTAGCCGCTTCAGTCTGGTACGGCGCGACCGCTACGGTCGCAGGTTCGAATCCTGCATCGGGAATGCATGTGTGTGATGTCCTTAGGTTAGTTAGGTTTAAGTAGTTCTAAGTTCTAGGGGGCTGATGACCTCAGATGTTAAGTCCCATAGTGCTCAGAGCCATTTGAACCACTTTGAACCGGCACACAGTTTTAATCTGCCAGGAAGTTGCATATCAGCGCACACTCCGCTGCAGAGTGAAAATCTCATTCTGGAAACATTACTTTTTTATTTGCTGAAAATGCCTTCCGTTTCCCAGATGTATCCTCACGGCAGCGTGCAGTTTTTGATGCAGTAACGTACTCCAAGATATACTACTATAGATGTGTCGTTATTGGTCTGATGTGTTAATGTCACTTTTCTGTTGATATAGCCAAACTAAACACAAATTATAACGTAATAATAAATAATGAAACATTTTCTAGCGATTTAAAAACTGTTGCGACCTTCCAGGTCCCGAGTTTGAGTCTCGGTCGGGCACACAGTTTTAATCTGCCAGGAAGTTTCATATCAGCGCACACTCCGCTGCAGAGTGGAAATCTCATTCTGGAGACAGTCTGAGATGTTTGTGGCTGTTGTCCACTTTCTCTGCTTGCAACCTTCTTCTTTCCCACATGTACATCCCTATCATGACAGAACGTCCTACACAATATGAAATGTCAGTCATGTCATGACACCACTTTCTGCAGATCAACATAGCTTTCTGTTCCCTTCAGAACTTACATGTTCAGTGAACCGACTTGATGAGTTGACACTTGCTTTTAGATTTCATTTTTTGGAAATCTTTTTAGTGAAGGATATTGGTGCATAATATTCTCTGGGTGCAGCCACACTTTACTTATTGCTAATATGCTCACACACACTCACACACACACACACACACACACACACACACACACACACACACACACACACACACACACACAAAATGAAACGATCGTATGGCATTGTTGGCCGGGAGGCCCCACGCGGGGTAGTTCGGCCGCTGTATTCAACTCCTTTTTAGTTGACGCCACTTCGGTGACTTGGGAGTCAATGATGATGAAATGATGATGAAGAACACACAACACCCAGTCATCACGAGGCAGACACACACACACACACACACACACACACACACACACACAGAGCTTGTATTTATGTGCACCTAAAAAGTGTGTGTGTATGTGTGCGTGTCATGTCATGGTGATCCCGCACTGACTTGAAATACTGATTGGTGTAATAACTCGTATCAAATTGAAAAAATGATTGGTTGCGTATTATACATCCATAAACCGTCGATTTAAATCATAGTTGCAGTTTGTTGTGTACATTAGGTACATTAAATATAAACCTGAGGGGGGAAGGAGTCAACGAAGTCAATGGAAAAGATGGGTATCGATACAGGAAAGCGTCTGATTTTAAATAATGATATCGTTCCACCAGGTCAGTATTTTTAGACACGCACTTATTTAAGCTGTTGCAGCTATCCTCAGTAAAGTGAATAAGAATTAGAGAACGTGGGCAGAGTAAATCGGAAGAAGACAAAAGTAATGAGAAGCATCAGATCGGAGAAGAGCGAAAAATATCAAAATTGGGGATCACGAAGTAGACGAAGTCAAGGATTTCAGCTACCTTGGAAGGAAAATAATTTGTGACGAACGAAGCAAGGAGGACATGAAGAACAGCCTAACAGTGGCAAAAAGGGCATTACTGGCAAAGAGTAGAGTATTGGTATCAAACATAGCCTTTAGTCTGAGCAAGAAATTTCTGAGAACCAACGTTTGGAGCACAGCGTTGTATGGTAGCGAATCATGGAGTATGAGAAAACTAGAACAGAAGACAATCGAAGCATTTGAGATGTGGCGCTGCAGAAAATGTCGAAAACTGGGTGGACTGCTAATACAAGCTATGAGGAGGTTCTCCGCAAAATCGGTGAAGAAAGGATAAGCGTTAACACATCAGGGAATAACCTCTATGGTACTAGAGGGAGTTGTATTGCGTGTAAACTGTGGGGGAAGACAGAGATTTGAATACAACTAGCAAATAATTTAGGACGTAGGTTGCAAGCCTTTTCTGAGATGAAAAAGTCGGCACAGGAGAGGAATTTGTGGTGGTCCACGTCAAACCAATCAGAAGACTGATGACTAAGAAAAGAAAGTAGGTGGCTTGGAGCATGTGCTCACTTTCAAGTTCGCTATGCATGTGGACACCTCACCCAGTGCATACATTGTGCACGCTGAGAAGAATCCCATATCCGAAAGCAGCTATTAGTAGTCGTTTAAAAATCATACCCTGGTGGGAGTGATCCCTTTCTCTGCATATGTCGAAGCTGTTGTGACCAACCAGAAGTCAGACGCCGAATGCACGAAGTGTAGTGTTGTGTACATAGTTCCGCGTAGTCAGCGCGTACACAACTTTCACACTAGAGCGCGCCCCGCTAAACACAACAGTGCAGGCGCAGCGCTCGTCCGTCTCCACACTACGAGATGGCGCTGTCATAGAGACGGACCAAATTCGGCTTCCGCCGATCCACGTATTAATATGTAACACAGCCAATGAGACTGCTGCTTACGTGGAACCTTTTCTCCTCGCGGATCACACTCGCGCAGTGATACATGAACGCGCGAGGTATTATAACGAGTGTGCAGACCTCCGATTAGTCAGTCTGCATTTGTCTGCACCGGTCTCTACCAGTCTGCATTAGTCTTTAACAGTCTGTATGAGTTCTACATTTGCCTGTACCAGTCTATAGTCAAGTTTCAATCTGCGCCTAATAATATTACCATATTACTGTACATAGCCATGAAGATATATGAATAGACACTTTTGTTAAGTATCAGAGATAAATGTGAGAATAAGATTAACGTACCAATACCAAAGGAACTTCAAATTGTCAATTGTAAATAGCATCCAGAACCAAGTTAAGTAATTTTTATGCTTGTTATTATTTTAATAAATGTGTGTGGAAATTAATCAAGTTCTGTTTAAAGTTGGTCACCAGTACTCTGCTACTCTAAGTGTGCAAGTGGCATTTCTATCGTCTGACCTAACGGCAAAAGATAAACACGCCACAATAAGACCACGAGACATATTGCTGACACTCGCCTACTTCGTTAGAGTGACAAGTCAAATAATCTGAAGGTGTGTGTACTGAAGGTCTTGCAGCACGCTCACCACATGTGGAATGTGAAGACGACATTTAAACGTTTCTTTCATGTTTATAATCATTCAGACGTGTCTTTTCGCGTTGAAATTTCCCTAAACATTAGTACGGTTTTTGCACATTCTGTGTGTGTCTTCTCCTGATGAAGTCCGACTACAGTAACGGTTGAAATGTCAGAACATTGGACTCCATAAAGTGGTCAATCACCCGGCAGAGTTTCATACTTTTTTATGAAATACACCTGAATTAGTCTTGTGTGGAAGGGAGATTAAACGATTTTGGAAAGGAGATTTAGGTCGGTACCCGCGCGTCCTTAAACGTCACTTCAAACTGAGTGCTGCCGCTGGAATCTAGAAGGCCGTTCCGTCAATCTCGCCGGCTATCCGGGCGCGTCTTTTGTCCCGGCTACGCTCCATAAGCGCCGAATGGCCCGCAGCTTAGCTGCTGTCACAGAAGGGTAGAGGCGGTCGACAAAAACAGCTGTTACGGCGCCTACGTACATGGCAGCGTGCGCCCAAAATAAGACGTACAAGGGACGGCAATTTGAATCCGTGACGCCGGCCCAGCTGCGACAACAGCGCGCTTAAGGTTGACTAATGTCGTCGGGCTGGGGCGGCCGCCCTCGCGTCTCGCTTCACGGAATTCAATTAGGCCGGGCGTGTAAAAATTAGGAGTCATCAGCGTAGTGCGCCCGGGCTCTCGCTAGGCAGCTGCGGGCAGCCGGCCGGCGCCGCTGTTCCGTCACCGGCGGCCTTCTCCACGCACACGCAAGCATGCGCCGTGCCGTGTGGCGTTCTGAGAGGCCGGCCGAGTCTTCTGCCGAGAGTAGCCTCGAGGTATACCGTTATGTGCGTTGCTTCCGCAAGACGTCAAATATAATACACTGAACAGCCAAAGAAACTGCTACACATCACTAATACCGTGAAGGGCCCCGCGAGCACTCAGAATTGCCGCAACACGGCGTGGCATGGACTCGACTAATGTCTGACGTCATGTTGGAGGCAACTGCCACCATGAATCCTGCAGGGCTGTCCATAAATCCGTAAGAGTACGACGGGGGTTTTAGATCCCCCTATTTCGAGTAGATTTCCCGACCATGTTATAGTTCTGGGTGGAGATTTTAATTTTCCCGATATAGACTGGGAGACTCAAACGTTTATAACGGGTGGCAGGAACAAAGAATCCAGTGAAATTTTTTTTAAGTGCATTATCTGCAAACTACCTTGGGCAGTTAAACAGAGAATCGACTCGTGGCGATACCACATTAGACCTTCTGGTGACAAACAGACCCGAACTATTTGAAACAGTTAACGCAGAACAGGGAATCAGCGAACATAAAGCGGTTACTGCATCGATAATTTCAGCCATAAATAAAAATATTAAAAAATGTAGCAAAATTTTTCTGTTTAGCAAAAGTGACAAAAAGCAGATTACAGACTACTTGACGGCTCAACACGAAAGTTTTGTCTCAAGTACAGACAGTGTTGAGGATCAGTGGACAAAGTTCAAAACCATCGTACAATATGCACTAGATGAGTACGTGCCAAGCAAGATGGTAAGAGATGGAAGAGAGCCACTGTGGCACAACAACCGAGTTAGAAAACTGCTGCGGAGGCAAAGGGAACTTCACACCAAACATAAACATACCCAAAGCCTTGCAGACAAACAAAAACTACGCGAGGCGAAATTTAGTATGAGGAGGGCTATGCGAGAGGCGTTCAATAAATTCGTAAGTAAAGTTCTATGTACTGACTCGGCGGAAGATCGTAAGAAATTTTGGTCTTTTGTCAAAGTTGTAGGTCGAGCAAAACAAAATGTCCAGACACTCTGTGACCAAAATGGCACTGAAACAGAGAATGACAGACTAAAGACCGAAATACTAAATGTCTTTTTCCAAAGTTGTTTCACAGAGGAAGACTGCACTGTAGTTCCTCCTCTAGATTGTCGCACAGATGACGAAATGATAGACATCGAAATACACGACAGAGGGATAGAGAAACAATTAAAATCACTCAAAACAGGAAAGCCCGCTGGGCCTGATAGGATACCAGTTCGATTTTACACAGAGTACGCGAAGGAACTTGCCCCCTTTCTTGCAGCGGTGTACCGTAGGTCTCTAGAAGAGCGTAGAGTTCCGAAGGATTGGAAAAGGGCACAGGTCATCCCAGTTTTCAAGAACGGAGGTCGAACAGATGTGCAGAACTGTAGACCCATATCTCTAACGTCGATCAGTTGTAGAATTTTGGAACACGTATTATCTTCGAGTATAATGACTTTTCTGGAGACTAGAAATCTACTCTGTAGGAATCAGCATGCGTTTCGAAAAAGACGGTCGTGTGAAACCCAGCTCTTCCGAAGTAAGAGTGATTTCAGGTGTGCCGCAGGGGAGTGTCGTAGGACCGTTGCTATTCACAATATACACTCCTGGAAATTGTTGGACCAGCCTTCGTGCTGGACGTGCAGACAGCGTGAGACGACGCTTCATCCAGTCCCAAACATGCTCAATGGGGGACAGATCCGGAGATCTTGCTGGCCAGGGTAGTTGACTTACACCTTCTAGAGCACGTTGGGTGGCACGGGATACATGCGGACGTGCATTGCCCTGTTGGAACAGCAAGTTCCCTTGCCGGTCTAGGAATGGTAGAACGATGGGTTCGATGACGATTTGGATGTACCGTGCACTATTCAGTGTCCCCTCGACGATCACCAGAGGTGTAGGGCCAGTGTAGGAGATCGCTCCCCACACCATGATGCCGGATGTTGGCCCTGTGTGCCCCGGTCGTATGCAGTCTTGATTGTGGCGCTCACCTGCACGGCGCCAAACACGCATACGACCATCATTGGCACCAAGGCAGAAGCGACTCTCATCGCTGAAGACGACATGTCTCCATTCGACCCTCCATTCACGCCTGTCGCGACACCACTGGAGGCGGGCTGCACGATGTTGGGGCGTGAGCGGAAGACGGCCTAACGGTGTGCGGGACCGTAGCCCAGCTTCATGGAGACGGTTGCGAATGGTCCTCGCCGATACCACAGGAGCAACAGTGTCCCTAATTTGCTGGGAAGTGGCGGTGTGGCCCCCTACGGCACTGCGTAGGATCCTACGGTCTTGGCGTGCATCCGTGCGTCGCTGCGGTCCGGTCCCAGGTCGACGGGCACGTGCACCTTCCGCCGACCACTGGCGACGACATCGATGTACTGTGGAGACCGCACGCCCCACGTGTTGAGCAATTCGGCGGTACGTCCACCCGGCCTCCCGCATGCCCACTATACGCCCTCGCTCAAAGTCCGTCAACTGCACATACGGTTCACGTTCACGCTGTCGCGGCATGCTACCAGTGTTAAAGACTGCGATGGAGCCCCGTATGCCACGGCAAACTGGCTGACACTGACGGCGGCAGTGCACAAATGCTGCGCAGCTAGCGCCATTCTACGGCGCCTGGTGTGTCCGCTGTGCCGTGCGTGTGATCATTGCTTGTACAGCCCTCTCGCAGTGTCCGGAGCAAGTATGGTGGGTCTGACACACCGGTGTCAATGTGTTCTTTTTTCCATTTCCAGGAGTGTAGATAAATGACCTTGTGGATAACATCGGAAGTTCACTTAAGCTTTTTGCGGATGATGCTGTGGTATATCGAGAGGTTGTAACAACGAAAATTGTACTGAAATACAGGAGAACGTGCAGCGAATTGACACATGGTGCACGGAATGTCAATTGAATCTCAATGTAGACAAGTGTAATGTGCTGCGAATACATAGAAAGAAAGATCCTTTATCATTTAGCTGCAATATAGCAGGTCAGAAACTGGAAGCAGTTAATTCCGTGATTTATGTGGGAGTAGGTATTAGGAGTTTTTTAAATGGAATGATCATATAAAGTTGATCGTCGGTAAAGCAGATGTCAGACTGAGATTCATTGGAAGAATCCTAAGGAAATGCAATCCGAGAATAAAGGAAGTAGGTTACAGTACGCTTGTTCGCCCACTGCTTGGATACTGCTCAGCTTTGTGGGATCCGTACCAGATAGGGTTGATAGAAGAGATAGAAAAGATCCAACGGAGAGCAGCGCCCTTCGTACAGGATCATTTAGTAATCGCGAAAGCGTTACGGAGATGATAGATAAACTCCAGTGGAAAACTCTGCAGGAGAGACGCTCAGTAGCTCGGTATGGGCTTTTGTTGAAGTTTCGAGAACATACCCTCACTGAAGAGTCGAGCAGTATATTGCTCCCTCCTACGTACATCTCGCAAAGAGACCATGAAGATAAAATCAGAGAGATTAGAGCCCACACAGAGGCATACCGACAATCTTTCTTTCCACGAACAATACGAGACTGGAATAGAAGGGAGAACTGATAGAGTGCTCAAAGTACCCTCCGTCACACACCGTCAGGTGGCTTGCGGAGTATGGCTGTACATGTAGATGTAGATCTGTTGTGAACAGCATGTTACAAGACATACCAGACATGCTCAATAATGTTCATGTCTGGGGAGTTTAGTGGCCATCGGAAGTGTTTAAACTGAGCAGAGTACTCCTGGAGCCACTCTGTAGCAATTCTGATCGTGTGGGGTGCCGCATTGTCCTGCTGGAACTGGCCAAGTCTGTCGGAATGCACAACGGACGTGCATGGATGAGGAGAGAACGCAGGATGCTTACCTACGTGTCACCTGTCAGAGTCGTATCTAGACAAAGCAGGAGGCCCATATCACTCCAACTGCACACTCCCCACAACGTTACAGAGCCTCCACCTACTTGAACAGTCCCCTTCTGAAATGCAAGGTCCACGGATTCAGCAAAGTTGTCTCTATACCCGTACACCACCACCTGTTCGATACTATTTGTAATGAGACTCGTCCGACCAGGTAGCATGTCTCCATCATCAATAGTCCAATGTCGGTATTGACGGGCACAGGCCAGGCTTAAAGCTTTGTGTCGTGCAGTCATCAAGGGTACACGAGTGAACCTCCGGCTACGAAAGCCTTTATCGATGCTGTTTCGTTGAGTGGTTCGCACACTGACACTTGTTGATGGCGCAGCATTGAAATCTGCAGCAACATGCAGAAGGGTTCACACCTGTCACGTTGAACGATTCTGGTCATGCGTCGTTGGTTCCGTTTTCGCAGGATCTTTTTCCGGCCACAGCGATGTCGGAGATTTGGCGTTTTACCGGATTCCTGATATTCACGGTACACTGGTGAAATGGTCGTACGGGAAAATCCCCACTTCATCGCTACCTCAAGATGTTGTGTCCCACCGCTTGTGCGTCAAGTATAACGCCATGTTCAAATTCAGTTAAATCTTGACAAACTTCCATTACAGCAGCAAAAATCGATCTGTCCGCAGCTCGTGGTCGTGCGGTAGCGTTCTTGT